>NC_136975.1:16325514-16937710 GCF_032717465.1 Coenobita brevimanus | reverse complement strand
TACAAGTCTACAAAACAACTCTATAATCTTCACGTAACTTCAAGCAGCAGGAAGAAGAATAAAAAACAAAGCAAGTAGAGGAAACATTAAAGCAACGAGCTAACATACCCCTACCACTCTCTCCCGACTACCTCCATCGCTGACGCAGAGGTCAAGACACGCAGCAAAACACCAGAGCCACATTTATAACGCGACTTACTCACCTTTCTTCACCCAGCTTAAACATCGCTACTCAGTATTCACCAAGCTACCAGTGTGGGAAGCCGACGTCACCATGTGCTGAGGGACATCACAACGCGAGTTTGCCACGCCAAGCAACGTGTGACTGACACCAGGCACTTGTCACCCACTACTCATTACTCATTATTCACATAGCTCCTACTCATACTCATTTATTTCCAGAGTATTGAGTTGGAAATTCGATGTTCTATGCTGAGGTTTGCCTGGGACAGCTGTTAACCACCACAAGCACCAGGCCATGGAATTTCCTAAGTAATATCGTCCATCAACACAGCACTAGAATTATCAAGAGATCTTCAATCAACCCTGCATTTTTCTTCCGAGATCGACTTTTGTATCGACACACCTCTACGATCTGTATCAAGTGGGCAAAATTATACTTACTCATTTCTTCTCAGTGCTAAAATTAGCTATATTCAATTTTTTTACTTATTTCTATATACACACTTATACACTCACTATCTATTATTTATTTCAACTTATTTACTCATCTATTTTGTTAGGACATAAATAAACAAAAGGCGTATTTCATAACACCATTTCTTAATGACAGGAATATTTTCGCCACCACCCACGTTAATACCAGATGACACACAATTAGCCACAACAATAGACTCAGAATTAAGAGAGCACCAAGGCAACACACCCCTTGTACAAACCTCACCACAAGCTAAAGACCAAGAAACAAATATGGCAGTTTCAGATGGTGAGTGGGAAAGCCCCTCTGACGTAGCAAGTGAGGACTTTGTTGCTGACTTGCACACGTATGCCAATATACTTAACAGGGTTCACCGGTCCGGTCGAACATATTCCACCATTCCCTCACACAACGACAAATAAGTCCAAGTTAAATTAACAGAGCAAACAGTGATAATGAATCAAGAAACAAATACCGAGGATCTAACAACCACACCTCATATGTTCGTGTACCATGAGGATAAAACTGCCCCAAAATTCTCTGGCACAGAAAAAGATCGCATTGATGTCATTTCATTAGTCAGTCAGTGCGAACAAATGTTCATCAAGCGCCACATACTAGATGAACAAGAGAAAATTGCAATTTTGTCATCTTGCATAAGCCAGGAAAGATGTCCAGCAAGCAAATTATTGTGATCAGATAAGCTCCATAAAGCTAGGACATATGATGAATTTAAAACTGAATTTTTGAAGAAATATTTTGGAGGTATGAACTTCTTGCCAGGTATAATTCCAGAATTACATAAAATTGTAGATCTTGTAAGGGAGCACACTACAAACCATGTGCTCAGTGAAATAACTGCTGATGTCTCCACAATCAAAAAAACATTGTTAGTTACTTTGGAAAACTCAAATTGGATAACAGATGATGGAAAGATGTCCCCAGACCTCGTTGTGGACATCATTGGTTATGTAGCTGCCTTGTGTAAATTACCTGATAGGACCCTTAAGATCGCCAAGACGATCGCGTACACCCCAGGCATGTGCCTACTAGAATTAATGAACGAGGCAGAGATGCAGTGCAGTAAAGCAGGTATGGTCAACACACCTGCACATTCTAGTAGAATGAGAGTACCTGAGACAGTATCAGCTGTGAAAACATCTACACTGACCCCAAACAGAAAACAAAATCGATCGCGACCCGAAAGCAGGCAGAGGAAACAACCAAACATGACGAGGCCTCGATCACAGACGCCAGGCTACAGGTAGTTTCATAAGTTTTCGCGCAGCCCGAGCAGGTCTCGCGCCATAAACAACACTACTTATGGGAAGTCACCTCGTAGGTCACAGTCAAGGGATAGGTCCATTCTGTCATTATTGTGCAAAACCAGGACACACAAGGTATGAATGCTTTATCAAAGCAAAAGAGGACAAACAAAAGACACAAGGATTTGGTCATTACTGTAGGCATCATAGATACCAAGGGCACTGAACCAGTGATTGCAAAACAGTAGAAAAAATTGTGTCTATGTTCAAATCGGGGGAAGACCAAGTCATGACAAAAAACGAACAAACGTAAAGAAAAACAAGTCTAAAATTCACATAGGAGGCATGTTCGGAAATGAGTGTATCTTGATACCAGCTGTATGTGAGGATTAAAACGTTTCCTTATTTTTAGATACAGGCTCTCCAGTGAACTTAATAACACATGAAGAAATAAATAGAATTCTTAAAAATAAGAAGAAAGTAACTTTTCTGGATGAAGCTGATTTAAATTTATACACGGTAGATGGAAAGCAAATTACAGTGAAAGGTATGATAAGATTAAATATCAGTTTCACAGAGACTACAAGACCATTCTCTGCATTTTTCTATATCGTTGAAAACTTAGCAATTAAAGCTCATATGTTACTGGGCTTAAGATCCATGAGAGCAGAGAACATAACAATACTCCCACAAATGAATGGAATAGACTTTGACAATGAATTCATAGAGGAAATACCTTCAGAGCCCTCACCGATTGGTAGAAGAGAGCCAAAAAGAATTGGTAATATTAAAGGCTTAAACAAACATACACAAACAGATGAGTGTATAGATCCACTCCCACCACCAGCCCCATCCTCCAGAATTAGTGACCCAGATAACAGTACTGATTTATCAATTTTTCCAGCCCATCTCACTAATGATTTAGTTATACCACCTAATTCCTACATGAAAGTTACCATAAAGAGCAAATTACGGAATAGTACTGTTCTTGTCTTAGAAGAATTATGTAAAGTAAAGGGATTGTCAGTAGAAAACGCATTGTGTCATACGAACGACGAAGGGCAAACTCAGATATTCATGATTAATCACATGAATGGGGAGGTTCAGTTGAAAAAGGGGACTTGCATAGTTAATACTGAAAAATGTCCTGCCCCTGTGAAGGAAATAGTTATAGCTGGAGTGACAAGTGAGATAAAATCTACGGATAGAGAAAGAATAAAAGAGAATTTAATTCACTCAGGTGAAGTTGATGAACAAAATGATTTGTTAACCCTGCTGGAAACACACAGGGACACCGTAGCATTGCCCGGAGAACAATTAGGGTGTACTAACTTGATTAATCACATGATTAATGTGCACCCAGAAACACCACCAGTTTTCGTACCAGCTTACATCATACCACATTCCCAACGTACACTTGCAAATCAGTATGTCGATGAAATGTTAAAACTTGGAATTATTGAGCCTTCAGTCTCCCCGTGGAATGCCCCATTATTCCTCGTGCCCAAACGAAATGGAGAAATGCGTGCGGTAGTAGATTACTGTAAACTAAATAATCACACAATCCCAGACAGATTTCCCATGCCATTGCTAAGCGACGTTCTACAGAATATTGGTCCTGAGAATAAAATATTCTCAACCATCTATCTCCTAAACGGCTATTATCAAATCCCGGTTTCGGAGGAGTCACGTAAATACACTGCCTTTTCCACAAAGAGGCCATTATCAATATACAAGAATGCCAGTGGGACTGAGGACAGCCCCAAGCACATTCCAGCGTCTTATGAATTATGTATTGTCCGGAATTTTAGGACAAGGAATATTTGTTTATCTTGACGATATTATTATCGCAACGAAGAATATTAAGGATCATCTCAGGAAATTAGACTTACTCTTACAAAAGCTTAGTGATGCTGGTTTAAAAATTAAACTTTCTAAATGCAAATTTTGCTTTAAGGAAATAAATTTCTTTGGCCACAAATTAAGTTCTAATGGTATTCACACCACTGATGACAAAATACAGGCAGTGAGAGATTTTCCTGAACCCACTACGACTGACGAAGTTAGACAATTTTTAGGTCTGGCTGGGTACTATAGGTCATTCGTACCACAGTTCTCTCATATAGCCTTTCCTCTATTCCAACTACTCAAAAAAGATGCTGTATTCCAATGGGAAGAAGAACAAAAAAGGGCATTTAACAAACTACAAATTAAACTAATAAATGCACCTTGTTTTGCATATCCAGATTACACAAAATCATTTCTTATTTGTACAGACGCATCAGTTAAAGGATTAGGGGCTGTACTGATGCAGGAAGATAAAAGAGGAAAAATCGACCAATTGCATTTGCCAGCAGACAAACAAGAGGTGCAGAGAAAAATTACTGCACTACAGACTTAGAGGCACTTGCAATGGTTTTTGCATTACAAAAGTTTCGATATTTGGTATATGGTTACGAAATCCACTTATTCACCGACCATAAACCACTGGTGGGTATGTTTAAAGAAAAACTCCTTTCTGGGAGGAGAGCAAGATGGAAATGTACAGTTGAAAACTACAATGTACAAATTCATTATATGCAAGGTAAAATGAACTTAGTAGCTTACGCATTATCTAGGAACCCGAACACAATTCAGGTCGCGGCATTAGATCTCAAAGGAAATATCCCAAACCACGATGATATCGCAAAGGCACAAAGACTTGACCCAATATGGTCTAAAGTTATATACAAGTTAGAAAGTGGAGATGACATACAATTACCCAAACTGCATGTCCCACTCGAACAATTCACAATGGTCAATAATACATTATACAAGATTAACTCTAAACAACCAAAACGCCAAAGAAATACTAACCAGTTGGTAGTACCTAATGACATGGTACCCCAAGTATTACGAACGATACATGATAGCCCACATGCAGGACATCCTGGAAAGGATAAGACATTCAACCAAGCCCAGCTATTATATTACTGGCCTTCATTACGAAAAGATATAAACAATCATATATACAGATGCGAATCATGTGCGAAACATAAAGTATACCCAATCACACCTGCGCCGATGGGTAATTACCCTGTACCACATCAACCATGGGACGTTGTCGCTGTTGATTTACTCAAGATGCCATTATCATACAATAATAACCTATACTTATTCGTAGCAACGGATCATTTTTCCCGTTATGTCATTTTAGCTCCAATTAAAGATAAGACAGCAGAGACAGTAGCAAAGTCAATAACAGATAGTGTAATTTGTCGCTTTACTACCCCAAAGGTACTAATAAGTGATAATGGAGGAGAATTTAATTCTGAGATCTTACAAGAAATATGTAAACAATACAACATCAAAAAGGTTAACGTTTTAGCCTATCACCCAGCATCGAATGGGTTGGTAGAGAGACAAAATAAAAAAGTATTAGATGTGCTACGACACATTCTCAGTGAAAATTATGCAACCTGGGATGATTGGCTTCCCAGAGTAGAAGCCTCAATTAATGGATCTATAAATAAATCCATAGGTGACACACCACATTTCATTATACATGGAACAGATAAAAAATTACCATATGAGCTCCTACAAGGTGACAGTATGCCCATATACAATTACGATGATTACTCTAAACTCCGTTTACGTGAATTCCAGGACATACACAAAAGAGTAAAAAAACAATTAACGATGTCCAAGGAAGAAATGACGGAGGCATTTAACAAGAAGGCAAGAGATTCATCTGTCAGCTTAGGAGACATTGTTTACGGTATCATTCATACGAGAGACAATAAATTATCCCCAAAATTTGAGGGCCCATACAGAGTAATTAACATAAAAGCAAACAAAGTTTTAATTAAGTCACTGTCAAGTGGCGAAGAGAAACAAGTTCATATTGACCATTTAAAACGAGTTTCAAGGGAATTATCCAATAATTATTCAGCCTCGGATACAACTGAACAGGCGAACGTACCTCAAGAAACCAAGCAAGAAAACAACAATGATTACAAAAAGAAATTAAGGTCATATCCCAAACAATCGAACATAGGTGCAACTGTTCCAATAAAATCTACAATACATCATTTACGAGAATTAAATATCGATTTAAACTCCTTCTATAAATGAAATAACAATCAACCGTAACGCACATCATCACTATCATCGACCACAGTATGACGATATTAGGAAATTAATAGATTTTTTTTTCGGTAGGTTACGATGAAGAAACTTATGCTATGGATTCTCCTCTACATAGCAAGAGGATATGCGCACTTAGACCCCCAACACATAGTACGACAAGAATGCCTCATAGCTCCAACGGCCACGACTACAATCGTTAAGGACGTCATGAGTACTGAAATAAGTCTAGATTACTTGTATGAATTACCTACTTATCTAGACAGTCTTGCGAAGCCGATGCGAACTCTGGACTTCATGATAGGAAATTATGTTTCACAAGCACATAACACAAAGGAAGTGAATGAAATGGTAAAGTTAGCAAAATGGAAACTAGAACAGGCAAAGTCAACTATGCTCATCATGATCCAAGATCTCCCATCTTATGGAACGGAGGTACTGAGCGACAGGAACAACATCACACGTACTCACCAAAAGCGCGGTTTGTTCGACCTGGGTGGCGCAGTTCCTGGGAACATCTTTGGATTGGCTACAGAGGATGACCTTAAAGAAATAAACAACGAATTTAATAAAATAGCTCAGATACTAACATACGAAGATAAATTCATCACAGGACAGAACTCAGCAATGAAGACAATTGTGAAAAATCTGAAAAAGGCAGAAAACATAGCTCTCGAGAGTGTAGATAAAATAAATTAAATGGAAGGAAACATTACACTTTTCCAACACTTCTCCATCATCACAGAATATATTGACACGATTCTACTACAATTAGACAACACTAGAGATCGTTTCAGGGCACTTATGCAAGGAATTTCGAATGCTGGTGATGGCAAGATCACAATTGACTTACTCCAAGTTCATGAGCTACGTCAGATAATTAGTCAAGGCATACATAAACATAAATTGAAGCCGTTGTTCCGCAGTAGGGAATTCATGCAATATTATCCATATTTAGAAGCAACACTAACACCAACATCAGTAGTAGTTCATGTACCATTCATAACTGAAGACCTGTTCACAGTATACCAGATACATCCCTTCCCCTATAAAAATAACAACACTTTGGTCATCATCAACATCAACACAGATACCGAACTCATCATGGTCTCCAAGAGACGGGACACTGTAACTTTCGCAAGTGAATCAACGATTGAACGAAAGTGCCGCACATCCTTACATGCTGTTCATCTTTGCTGTTCATCATCATTGCAACTTCACTTTTGTTCCAGATAAACTTGTACACCATCAACGCATCGGACACTCACAGTTTTTTTTATTTCACTCATAACACATCAGTTTACATAGTCTGTCCAGATATACCACCATCTCATACTTCAACCTCAGGATTATACATAGCTCCAGACTACTGTGAGGTATTTACACCAGCCATGTCTACTTTATCCACCATCAATCACTACGCCATTCTCAATCATACACAGAAACATTTCCACCCACTACCTGATATGGACTTAAACATGAGCACTAGTATTAAGTTGACTTCACCTAAGTTTGAAACTATGCAGCTGATCAATGAAACAATGAAGCCCTGGGAAGATTTGAGTTTGAGTATGTTCAACCCATATTATGTGTATAGCCCAGCACCTACTGTCTTTATAATCTTCTGCATTGTATTTGCAGTACTGCTGTTCGCAATGCACAGAATGCATGCAAGAACTGCTAATTTGGAGTCAGTATTTAGTGGGGGGAGAGTTAACATCCAAGTTAACCCCCCTCAATGAAGTGTACATATTTTGTATATAATATTATATATATATATATACATATATATTTATATATATATATATATATATATATATATATATATATATATATATATATATATATATATACAAAGAAGAATGACCCATGTATGGCATACCAGTACCATTATCTTTAAATGAAATATTAATAACTCTTACCATAATCTTAATTTTAAACTATTTTTTTTTCTTGCATGTATGCATGTCACTACAATAACCCAAGTACATACTGTATTACAGTTAAATTGTTTACTTTTAATGCATTTATTCAAATATGTATACAACTTGTTTAAAATGTAATATTACTGGATAATTGCTATTTACTATGAATGTTATATGTATACAATATTATAATCAATATTATGTACTAATATGTCAATGGTAATTGCTGTTGCAGGACCTTCAGCGGCGCGGCCGAGCAATGTTATGAGTCCATATTATATTTACAAATCATAATAGATAGATAGATAAATAGACAGATAGACGGCTCTATGCGAGCCTGGGAAAGGGAAATGATCTTGCAAGTTAACTGATGAAAAGCTGACGACAGATTAGGATGTAGCAATGTCAGGAGATGATGCAGGTAGTTTGTCAGCGAAATAGCAGGGGAACAAAGCCTAGTGACATACACACATACACACACACAGGTTTCTGGAACTTTCCAACCACAGTGTAACACACGTGACACGACCCCTGTTTCACCAGAATTTAGGAAAGAGAGCTCAGGAGAGAGGCCATAGAGTCGGCAGGTAGTAGGGAGAAAGGCTTAGCAACTTGGAAGAGAGAGAGAGAGAGCGAGACAGGGAGGTAGCTAGCGGGACTCTGCTTATACTTCACTCATGTGTGAGAGACTTTGTTAATATTCCAAGACAAATAAGAATAGTCCCATACTATTCTTTACCTCTCCTGTTATTGAATGACAAAAAGGGAACCAAGATTTTCTACTTACAAAACTACTCAAGTATAACAACTGCTCGTCCACAAGTCTAATATATGTATAACTAAACTACAAAACATCTCTACAAGTTTATACAAAGTCTTTTTAAGACATTCCTACTGCACATGCATAGCACCTAAGACACAGCATATTCACACCAATAAGGGACATAAAAGAGTGAAATGAGGTGTTTGAGGTAAGTATAGTATGGAAATTACAGTAGAGTACAGTATGAAACATTCTGCCTACTTACAGCAAGTCCATGGCCATCTCGATGAATAACCGCCTCCTCTCAGACTCTGACAGTAAGAAGGATTTCCTGAAGCACTTGCAGTACACTGTTATGAAGTCTTGCACTGAACTTATTCATTCGCACTCAGAAGTCCATTCTCTTCACAGTGCGCACTCTTGTCTAACTTATGCTCCATTGTAACTTAATAAGTGTTGCACTCTGCACTTTAACTTTTTCCACTCTTATAACCATTTTCAAAAGCAAAAACACACAAGTCTATTTACATTAAATTTAGTTCAAATATTGTCTTTTCACTCACAACTGTAAATCCTTAACACAATGCACTGTTTTTTTCACTGCACAACACTGTAACTTCCCGTGTGGTCTAGTGGAGAAGTTCTTGGCGTCTGTTCACTGTCAGAGTCCGAGAGTATCACTGGCAGGTGACCTAGGGGTGCGTCGCTGGGTCGTGGTGATGGTGTACCCACTGCAGACGACTCTGAAGACAAACACAAACTCACGTCGAGTGGTGACTCCACCGTGGCTGATGTGCTGGGCTGTGGCTCGGAGCATGAGGGCCTGTCTTGGGGAGGCAACGGAGTGGAGCCAGGGCTGGGCACAGTGGGGGTTACGGGCCTGAAAAAGCTGTCAATGGTTGATTGACGCAAGGAACGACGATTCTGACAATTGATGATTCGCTGCCTGAAAACACGCACTTCCTCCACAAGTCCCAAGGGCCCCATCTCCCTGTCGCAGTACAGGTGTTCCAGGTAGTCGAGAACGAACTCTAGGTGTTCCCGGAGTGCACTCAGCTTGGGGATGGCTGGAGTTGTGCCATGCTGAGAGGAGTCCGCATCATCGTTGCCGCCCTCATCGGAATCTTCAAGCTGGGTACTGACACCTGCAACTGAAGATGTGATCTCGATATCACACAAGGTCTGATACCCAGGATCGCCCTCGTCGTCATCCAACCACTCACGCACATCGTCCACATCAACATTGTCACCATGCGTACGTAGACGTGCATGGAAGTCATCCACGTCAAAACCTAGGAAATAGTACTCCACATCGGTTCCGAGAAGCAGACAAGACCAACCATTTTCTAGAGTCTTGACAGGGACTTCCTTCCATGCACTGGCCCAGTTGTAGATTGCAGACTTGATGTTGTAGCGGCAAAGGTTTTCCAAAGTCCGCTGGCCTTGCATGTCCCTTCCCCTCCCTGCGCTTGTCCTCGTCCTCGAGAAGAACCATCACCTCATCAAGGAGCTTCCGGCAGTATAGGCGCTTTGTTGCCACGATCACTCCTTGGTCCATTGGTTGGACGAGAGCAGTCGTATTAGGTGGCAGAAACATGTACCTAATCCGGCCATTCTCAGCCACCAAGCCCTTGTCGCACGGGTGGGCAGGTGCATTGTCGAGGAGAAGGAGGGCCTTTACCTGGTCGCATGGGATTCCCAGTGTCTCCGTCTGGTAATGTATGACCTCCTTGACGAAGTGGCGGTGGAACCAGTCTTTGAAGATCTTGGCTATAAACCATGCCTTCAAAGAATGGTACCAGACGACAGGAAGGACATCCATCACCCCACGAAGACACCGAGGCTGCTTTGCATGGCCAACAATAACCGGCTTAAGCTGGTGCATGCCGTTAGCATTGGCACAACACAAAGCAGATATCCATTGCTTGGAGAGCTCGTGGCCAGGTACATGCTTCTCCGTCTCCTCGGCTAGAGTGTTCGTTGGCAAAGAGCGATAAAATAAACCATTTTCGTCAACGTTGTACTCTTGACCGAGAGTGGGGCCCTCCCTGTCGATCAAGCCCTTCACCTTGTGCCGAAACTCGTCAACTCCATCCTTGTTAGCATCCAACGCTTCACCATGAGCTTTATGGTTGGTAAGGCCATGCCATAACTTGAATGCGAAGAGCCAAAACTCGGATGCCTTGAAGTCTAGGGCGTCGTGAAGCCTGACGAACTTCTCAGCAGCAGCCTTCAGCTCCGTACCATGTACCAGCACACCAGCAGCACGTTGCTGTCGATACCAAATCAACGTGGAGCGGTCGACTTCAGTAAACTTGGGAATAAACATCACCTTCCTCTCCATGTTGCGTTTGTTTCTCGATGAGAAGTCAGCCGTGTACTGCATGAGTTTGTCTCAGGATCTCTTAATATCAAACAAAGTAGATCGGGCCAGGTTGAACTCGCGGAGGATGCGGGAAGAAGACCACCCCGCATCTACTTTCTCAAATATCTCCCGTTTCTTCTCCAGAGTCAACACCACTCTCTTCCTCTTCTCAGGCGGCGGGGCCATCATCACACACACGAAGGAGAGGCACGAGAGCAGCAGGAGTGCCTGCAGCAGGTAAGGCACCACCACAAAAGTGAGCACATGGGCAGCCATGACGCCGAGAGTTCACTCGTGACGAGAGACAGGCGGAAAATGGGGAGGATGCAGGGGCACTCTAGTGGACGTCAGAGGAATGACACGCCACAACAAAGCTGTGCCACGCCCCGCGTGCCAAGTTCAAATTACGGACGGGAAAAATTCGTTTTTTTTTTTCAATTCTTTGCGGTTTTCGGACCATTTTGGGAATATTGGATCCCGGGATGATTACGTCCAGTTAGTGGGGATGTTCGGATATTGGTCGTTTGGATATCAGAGGGATTACTGTATAATCATCCACCCACTTACTGTAGTGTAGTGGTACCCTGTTTTTTGGGTATCTTTACATTGAGTGGCAAGCCAAATGATTTCCTGTAAACCATGAAATCATTTACAATGCTGGGTGGTAACCTTATAACCAACTGACACGTCTTCCCTACGTGACAGCAATTGGGTTGGCGGAGGGTTAGTGCCTCTCTCTGGAAAACAACTAAATAAAAATATGAACAAGAAGCCTCGGACCAGGACTGACCAAATGATGACGACTAAGGACCGAACAAAGGACATGATATGGATGGTGACATGGAATGTAGGGAGTGCAAATGATGAGGTTAAAGAGAGAGAGATTAATCAGGTGCTTGAGGGTGCGAAAGTGGATGTATGTGGATTAACTGAAACTAAATGGGTTTGAGAGTGTGCGAGAATGGGAGTATGGATGGGGTATATGTGCAGGAGTAGGTGCGAATGAGAGGACAAAAGAAGGTGTGTATTGTTGTAACAGATGGAAGGAGAATATAAAAGAGTATGGATCAGTTGGCTCAAAGATTGTGTGGGGTAAGACTGAAAGTTGGACTACAAATGTAGGTGACTGTGTGTGTGTGTGTGCATGCGCCAACGCAAGATCGTGCAAGCAGAGTGAGAGAAGAGTTCTGGACAAATATGGAAGTGTGCATGGAAAAGTTTGAAAGGAATAAGTGAATGTTTTTGATTGGTGATATGAATGGTAAAGTTGGGAATGTGAAGGTGGATGGTGTAGTTGGTGAGTGGCGTGTGCCTGCTGAGATAGATGAGAATGGCAGTGCTGTAATGGACATTTGTACCGGGAAGGGGTTGGTGATAGCCAATACCCTCTTCAGGCACAAAATAATCCAAAGGTATACGTGGTGGGTGATGAGAAAGGTGGATGGTGAACTGAATGAAAGGAAGGCAATGATTGATTATGTGTGTGGATGAAAGGATGCGAAGATGTTTAATGGATGCAAGAGCATATAGAGGTTGGGGGAGTGGACTTTCTGGCCACCACTTGGTGGTGGTCAGAATGAAGGTCCAAGTAAAATGCAAGTAAAATAAAGAAATAGAAGAAGGGAAGGATGGGAGGAAGGAGTTGATGCAAGGCTAGTGGAAAGGTAACCAGAGGATGAGAAAAAGGCAGAATATAAGAGCGAAGTGGAGGAATGATTGGGTAAATTTGAATTGGAGCAGATGGAGGACGTGGAAGGGTATGCAAGATATTCACAGAAGAAATTTGTGTAGCATGTGAGGTGGTATGTGGGGTGAAGAGAAGACTAAAGGGGGTGCAAGGAACAGCATGGTGGAATGAAGAGGTGAGATAAGCTATGGCACAAAAGAAAAAAAGTATATAATGAATGGATGACAAATAGGGGCGTGGAAGAAGTTGAGAGACGAAAGAGAGAGTTATATGTAGAAAGGAAGAGAGATGTGGAAAGATTAGTAAGAGAAAGTAAGAAGAGAGTGGATGAGGAATTTGAAAGGAATTTGAGTGTCAAGTGGAGGGAATGTAAGAAAATGTTCCGGAAAGAGGTAAAGAGAGTCAGACAGGGTGGCAATGAAGTTAGTTGGGGAGTGAAAGATAAAAATGGTAGATTACTAGTTCAGAAGGGAGAAAAAGTGAGTAGATGGGGAGAACACTTTAATGAATTGTTGAACATAGAGAATGAAAGTAATGCGAGTATAAGTGGCTGGGGAATGGCTGGGTGAAGGAGGGAGATGAGAAGACAAGAAGAAATCAGTAGGATGGGAGTTCTGGAAGCAATGAAGAAAGTCAAAATGGGGAAAGCCTGAGGAATTGATGGAGTGTGTGGTGAAATGCTGAAGCATGGGGGAAAGATTGTAGTAGAGTGGATGTGGAAGATGTGCAGATTGGCCTGGGATGAAGGCAGAGTCCCAGAGAATTGGAAGTCAGGTATAATTATTCCCTTGTGCAAAGGGAAAGGGGAAAAAAGTGTGTGGTAATCATAGGGGCATTTGTCTTCTTAGTGTAATAGGAAAAGTATAAGGTAGCATACTTATTGACAGAGTTAGAGAAATAACAGAGGAATTAGTTGGAGAAGAACAGGGAGGCTTTAGGAAGGGAAGAGGTTGTGTAGATCAGATATTCATACTTAGATCTTTAGTGAAAAAGTTTCAAGAGAAGGGAAAACAGTTGAATGTGGCCTTAATGGATTTAGAGAAAGCATATGCCAGGGTGGATAGACAAGGATTGTGGAAAGTATTATGAATATACGGAGTAGATGGGAAGTTGTTGAATGCTGTGAAGAGTATGTATGAGGGTGCTGAGACTGCAGTGCGTGTGGATAGTGAACTGAGCGAGTTTTTCTATTTGAAGGTTGGATTGAAACAGGGATGTGTCATGTCTCCATGGTTGTTCAATCTGTATATACTGAAATGTACTCTTGTAACTCTACACTTTTATTAGTCGTTGTTGTACATTTCAGTATATATATTGTATAGGTTTATGTTGTATATGTCATGTTTTATAGTGTATTGTATCTATATTACAGTCGCTGATGATGTGTAAGGATACACGAAACGTCCTACGAAAAATGAAAATAAATAATTAATAAAATATAGTTCCGACATGGATCTTGGACATATTATCTACAACCTGAATCATAGTGTAAAACAATGTATAAGAAAACTCGAAAAGATCAACAGAAAAATAGTGAACAATGGCTACGCCATTGTCTTTAAAGATTTTTTTATATATATATATATATATATATATATATATATATATATATATCCACACAAGGGTCTTTATATATATATATATATATATATATATATATATATATATATATATATATATATATATATATGTGTGTGTGTGTGTGTGTGTGTGTGTGTGATACACTAATATATATATATATATATAAGACCCTTGTGTGGATTCGATCCTCCGACCATTCGGTCAGAGTGGAACGCTAAAAGTCACTGAGCCATGGCTGATATATATATATATATATATATATATATATATATATATATATATATATATATATATATATATATATATATATTTTTTATCTTTATTAAATTATTATTGATTTTTTTTTCCTTATTTGGAGAACTATTTATTGAAAAAAAAAAAATCTAGAAACCCTAAAACTAATAACCTTACAAACATATCGCTAACCTATGCTAAATCCTGATGTTACAAATAGCTAAACCTACAGTATGGTAAAAATACCCCGACAAAGAGAACACATCGACTGCAGATATGTAATGCCTTTGTACAATACATACCTACACTCATCACCTGCTGACTGTCAGTCGAGGCAGAAACTAATATACGGGACATCAATATATAAAATGGAACCAAAGGAGTCAGGAACTATCCATATACGTTAGCTGTCGGCTCTAACTATGACAACTTAAACACGATGATATAAAGTATTTACAAAACACGTCCATAAAGTACCCCGCCCAACAGACCACCATTTTTTTTGGCCTATCGACCATTGGGGCAAAGCCACTGGTCATTAAGACCTGATTAAATATATATATATATATATATATATACCACCATGGACTGAAAATGCCCAATACATTTCTGTACTGAACACTTGCACTTATCACCTGGTGGCTGTCAGGCGAGGAACGAGGTTTAATGCAGAAGACATCAATATTAGAAATAGATCAGGTGGAAGCAGGAACTATTTCAAATACGTCAACTGTCAGCCCTAATTAACAGTACAATATATACATATTTCCAGTCGAGAAAAACCATAACCAATACAGTAAAAAAGTCACATCACTCTGATCAATCCGTTCTCTCTCAAGAATGCCATCAATTTATCAGTCGTAACGACATCCTCATCACCCAGGATGGTGGAAAGGGTGAAGGGGATGTCTACTGCACCGCAGTAATTTTTAAGTGAAGCACGTTCACGAATAAATCGCCAACAGCGCAGGATGACATGACTGATAGATAACTCCGCATGACAGATGTCACAGTGCAGTGGGAATTGTCTTTCCATATATGGTTTCACATGCGAGAATTGTGCTGTTTAACCGTAAACGAGCCAACACTCTTTTTCCAGGCGACTGGTACGATTGACAGTATCCCAGTCGCCCAAATATGGCTTGCAGGTTGGAATATTTAGTCTGGTCAACTGACCTTGCCACAGAAGATTTATTGTTTATTTCCAAGAGAATGACTAGACCGTAGATGACGAGGAACGTCCAAAGTCTCCTCGAGCTCTACAGCCGACTCTGCAAGTAAGTCAGCCTGCTCATTGCCGTAGATACGATAATGACCAGGAACCCAGATCAGCGTGAAGGACTTGTTGCATGAATGAAGCTTATTAACGATGCGGCCCTGGATGTCGTGGGAGCCCGTAATGCAAGATGCAACTGCCTGAAGAGCTGATTTTTATTCTGAAAATATGGCAAATGTGTCATGCCGAGAATTTAGAACATAGTCACATGAGTTTTAATCTCAACTGTTACATATTCACATTTAATGATGACCTTGTGTTCACATAATGGGAGGGACCACTTTGCCCCACGAGGCCATCAGTCTTTCTACCAACATAACACCTGAGATTTGGATACATGTTGATATTTCATTTTTTGTTTGGAATTAACTCATCTACAGTATCACTTCCCAAAGTTATGCTCTTTCCTCTTGGGACACCCTGTATATACATTGTTTGAGATGACAACTTTGCAGCCTTGTAGCCTTTGGTTTCTTCTTCTTTGCAGAAAAGAGTGAATGAATACACATTAGAGTACACTGTATTGCACATATGACCTTTTGCAGACTGCAGTGCACATAATACTTCATACATTGCACTACACACAGCACCACTTTCATACGACACTGCATTAGCAAGCAAAAGGGATTGTCTTATCAAGAATTTATTTTAGCAATGTCCATTCTTTCAGTTGATTCTGTCAGGTAAGATTTCTTACCACCAGTATTGTTGAGAAGTGAGGTTTGCTAGTTAGGTGGTACTTGAAGGTTCTCAGTAATTCTTGTAGTTTGGTTAAGAGTCAGACTTGCCAGTTAGCCTGCTATTTGTGAAAGGGAGGTATTTCGCAAGTTGTACATTATTTTTTTTGCTCTCTTTCTCTATAATATTTATTTATGTGATTGTTAAATGATGTTATAGTTTGTTAAATTATGTAATTTTAGCTCAGTTTGTGTGCTAAACACGAGGTGCATTCCAGAAGTTTTGAGACTTCTATAGGAGAGACATTTATTTATTTCAAAAAAGTACAAAAGTCTAATCTCCTTCAAAATAGGACCCTCCAACTTCAACGCACTTGTTGTAGCGCTCCAGCCACTTCTTGAATGCCCCCCTCGTAGTCCTCCAAAGTGATGGTGTCTAAGACCCTTGTCACAGCCTCCTTCATCTCCTCAACTTCTTCAAAACGACTGTCCCTGAGGTTCTCCTTCAGCTTGGGAATTAACCAGAAGTCGCAGGGGGCAAGGTCTGGACTGTAGGGAGGGTGAGGAACAGTCTTGACACCCATCTCTGTCAAGTAGTTGGTCACCAGGATGGAATTGTGGACTGGTGCATTGTGCTGGTGCAGGGGCCAACGACCTGATTTGAAGAGCTCTGGCCTGTTGCAACGAAATCTCTTCTGAACTCCCTCAAAACCTCCACATAGTAATCTTTGTTGACCGTCTGGCCGGAGGGAACCCAGTGGATGTAGATGATGAACTTGCTGTCGAAGAAGGGGATCATTATGAGCTTCCCAGTGGACTTGCTCTGCCTGGCCTTCTTGGGTCTGGGGGAAGTCAAAATGCTTCCATTGGGATCTCTGTCTCTTGGTCTCTGGATCATAACAGTAGATCCAGCTTTCGTCACAGGTCACCAGAGACCCAAGAGCACTCGGATTCGAGGTAATGAGCACAATCATCTCCCTGCTGTCACCAACACGTCTTTCCTTCTGTTTGTCACTGAGCACCCTGGGAACAAACTTTGCACAAATTTTGCGCATGTTCAGATCTTCATGAAGAATTCTGTGTACAGTTGACACACCGACTCCAGACTGTGTACTTATTGTGTGAACAGATACACGACGGTCCTCGTCCAGAAAATTGCGAATTTTCTCAACCAACTCTGACGTCCCTCTCCCTCCCGCACCTCTCATCGTCTCTCACCTCCTCTCTGCCGTCCTGGAACCTCTTATGCCAGCGAAAAACAGATGCTCTGCTCATACAGGTTAATGTATAAGCAGTCTGGATCATTTCATAAGTTTCTGTAGCGTTTTTGCCCAGAATAACACAAAACTTTATTGTGTAGCGAGCTTCCAATTTGTCTTCACGTCCTGACTGGATTCTGCGATCTAGTCAGCTGTGACAAGCGGTGTATAGTAGGGTGTGTTTAAAGTGCTGTAACAGCCGTCTTCTTCAACCTGGAAAAACTAAATTTGGTATGTTAGCTTATTAGATGTATAGTAATGATGTATTAAAGTGACAATAATCTAGGACAGTTAGAAGTGCCTTTCCCAAAAGAGTCTCAAAACTTCTGGAATGCACCTCGTAATTTAGAATGATTCAGAGTGTAAGAAAACTCTGGATATTCTGGACGTTTTCAATTTGGAAACTGTTGCTTCTCTGAGAATGTAGTGGATCATTCCAGTAATTAGGAAGTTTATACAAGGATGGGGGAAAGAAATAGAGGAGTTTCAGTTCAATATGAGTTTAGTTCAGTGTCAGTGCAGTTAGAGATGAAGATTGTATACAGTACATCCAGTACTTGTGAAACAGTAAAGTGTAGCTGGCAAGCATTAAGTGTAATTATTTGGAAATAAGGACAGCAAACTTGAAAAGCCAGTGATTATTTACCACTCCTGAGCCGATTTGTTCTTCCTGGGGCTGACCTTAGGAAGAACAAATTCCTAGGCAACATCCTTCCTATGCTGAATTACAGCTGTTGGAGCCTGTTGGAGCATAGGACAGGGACGTAACAGTGGTGTCAGGACTGGGATCGTTAGAAAGATGCTGCAGTGAGTCTACTCTTCGATATGGAGCAAGGGGCTGTGCAGACAAGGAGCTGCACTGGGCAGGAGCAGGAGGTGTCCCTGGCTGCAATCATGAAGCTACCACAAGCACTGAATGAAGGACAGAAGGAACTCAAAGAACAATTACTGACCTAAAGTGAAGAACAGAAACGGCTCAGGAACAAAATCTATCTATCTATCTATTCTATCTATTGCCAGAAGCCTCAATCCCGTTCGGGGTGGCCACAAATGAATCGCCTCCACGTCGCCCTGTCCCCCGCCATTTCACTGCCCTGCTTCTAACTCACACACCCCTCTCTCATATACCTCTCCAACCCATCTCTCTATCTCATCCTCGGTCTCCCCCTCCCTCTCCCCCCCTCCACCTCACTCACATACACTCTCTTCGTCAGTCTTTCACCCTCCATCCTCTCCACATGGCCAAACCACCTCAGTGTATTCCTCATAACACTTCCTATCACATCCACATCACAACGCTCCTTTATATCCTCATTTGTCAGCCTGTCTCCCCATGTGACTCCATAGGCTCCTCTTAAATAACTCATTTCCATTGCTCTCACTCTTGACTTGTGTCCTTCCAACAACGTCCAAGCTTCAGTTCCATACGTTAGAGTTGGTATGACAATACTGTCATGTAGTATCTTTTTCACTTCCATGCTCACTTCCCTGCTTCTTATCACTGTTTTCAAGGAACCAGCAATCTTTCTTCCCTGCTGTACCCTTTCAAGCACTTCACCCACCAAACCTCCATCCTTATTCATCACACTACCCAAGTACTTAAATGTACTCACATTTTCCAATTCCTCACCACCCAACCTCGCTGTACATTCACTAACTTCACCTCTCTCAAAGACCATCACTTTACTCTTCCCTACATTCACCTTCATACACACTCTCCCAAACTCATCCACCAAACCTTGCAGCTCTCCTTCGTCTTCACTCAACAACACAGTATCATCTACAAACAATAGTACAGGGAGTTTCCAAACACTACCTTCTCTCACCAGGGCCACTCCAACATCCACTACCCTACCTTGTACCTCTTTTATTACCCCATCCATGCACAGATTGAACAACCATGGAGACATGACACATCCCTGTTTCAACCCAACCTTCAAAGAGAAAAATTCACTCAGTTCACCATCCACATGCACTGCAGCCTTAGCACCATCATACATACTCTTCACAGCATTCAACAACTTCCCATCTACTCCATATATTCTTAATACTTTCCACAATCCTTGTCTATCCACCCTGTCATATGCTTTCTCCAAATCCATGAAAGCCGCATACAACTTCTTTCCCTTCTCTAGAAACTTTTCCACTAAAGATCTAAGAATGAAAATCTGATCTACACAACCTCTTCCCTTCCTAAAGCCTCCGTGTTCTTTTCCAACTAATTCCTCTGTTCTTTCTCTAACTCTGTCTATAAGTATCCTACCATACACTTTTCCAATTATACTAAGAAGACAGATGCCCCTATGATCACCACACACGTCTTTTTCCCTTTTTCCTTTGCACAAGGGAATAATTATACCTGACTTCCAATCCTCCGGGACTCTACCTTCATCCCAGGCCAATCTGCACATTTTCCACAACCATTCTACTACTATCTCTCCTCCATACTTCAGCATTTCACCACACACTCCATGAATTCCTGGGGCTTTCCCTAATTTAACTTTCTTCATAGCCTCCACAACTTCTATCCTACTGATTCCTTCCTGTCTTCTCACCTCCCTCCTTCCCCCAGCCATTCCCCAGCCACTTATACTCGCATTACTTCCATCCTGTATGTTCAACAATTCCTTAAAGTGTTCTCTCCATCTCCTCACCTTTCTCCCTTCTCCACTAGTAATCTACCACTTTTATCTTTCACTCCCCTGCTAACCTCACTTCCACCCTGTCTTACTCTCATCACCTCTTTCCAGAATATTTTCTCACAGTCCCTCCACTTTACACTCAAGTTCCTTCCAAATTCCTCATTCGCGCTCGTCTTACTCTCTCTTACTAATCTTTTCACCTCTCTCTTTCTTTCTGCATATAACTCTCTCTTCCGCCTCTCAACTTCTTCCACGCCCCTATTTCTCATCCATTCATTGTACGCTTTCTTCTTTTGTCCCACAGCCTGTCTCACCTCTTCATTCCACCACGCTGTTCCTTGCACATCCCTCCGTCTTCTCTTCATCCCACACACTACATCACATGCTGCACATATTTCTTCTGTAAATATCCTGCACACACCTTCCACGTCCCCCATCTGCTCCAATTCATATTTGCCCAATCGTTCCTCCACTTCTCTCTTATACTCTGACTTTTTCTCATCCTCTTGTAACCTTTCCACTCTCCTTACAAATACTTCTTCTTCCCGTCCTTCCCCTCTTCTACTTCTCCATCCTAATTGGACCTTGATTCTGGCCACCACCAAGTAGTGGTCAGAAAGTCCACTCCCTCAACCTCTATAAGCGCTTGCATCCATTATTTCACATCCTTTCATCCATGCACACATAATCAATCATTGCCTTCCTTTCATTCAGTTCACCACCCACCCTTCTCATCACTCGCCATGTATACCTGTGGATCATTTTGTGCCTGAAGTGGGTATTGGCTATCACCAACCCCCTCCCAGCACAAATGTCCACTAACGCACTGCCATTCTCATCAATCTCAGCAGGCCCACCCTACTCACCAACTATTCCATCCATCTTCACATTCCCTACTTTACCATACATATCACCGATCAAAAATACTTTCTCATTCCTTCCAAACTTTTCCATGCACACTTCCACATATGTCCAGAACTCTTCTCTCACTCTGCTTGCACGATTTTGCGTTGGCGCATACCCACACACAATCGCCCACATTTGTATTCCAACTTTCAATCTTACCCACACAATCATTGACCCAACTGCTCCATACTCTCTTATGCTCTTCTTCCATCTTTTACTCACAACTATACATACTCCTTCTTTTGTCCTCTCATTCTCACCTAGTCCTGCACATATACCCCATCCATACTCCCATTCTCTCACACTCTCACCTCTCCATTTCGTTTCAGTTATTCCACGTACATCAACTTTCGCACCCTCAAGCACCTGGACAATCTCTCTCTCTTTCACCTCATCATTCGCTCCCCTTACATTCCACGTTCCGATTACCATGTCCTTTGTCCGGTCCTTGGTCGTCATCTTTTGGTCAGTCCTTGTCCGAGGCTTATTGTTTGTCTTTTTAGTTAGTTGTTTTCCGGGGAGGGGCACTATCCCTCCGCCAACCCTTTTAGTCGTCTTTTACGACAAGCAGGGATACTGGGGAAGTATTCTTGAAAAAAAACCCTATCCCCCCAGGCAGGAGCAGGAGGTGTCCCTGGCTGCAATCATGAAGCTACCACAAGCACTGAATGAAGGACAGAAGGAACTCAAAGAACAATTACTGGCCTAAAGTGAAGAATAGAAACGGCTCAGGAACAAAATCAAAGAACAATTATTACAAGCACAAAGTGAACAGCTAGAAGCATTACAGGATCAGCAGAGGGAGTTACGGCTGAGGATACAAGGACATCTAGATGCATAAATAAGGGAAATGAAGGAAGAACAGCAATAGTTGAAGGAGGTACACAGTACAATGAGCTATGGCAGCAAAAGTATGAGGTAAGCAGTGATGTGACCGAGTGCAGACAGCATGTATACACCCAGTTGAAGATTAGTGAGGGAATAATGATGGAGTGCAGACAGCATGTAGATGACCAGCTGAAGCATGTAGTTGACCATGTGAAGACAATTAGTGAGAGAATTGAGCCTGTAGAGAAATGTTGAACTGCTGAGCCTCTGGGTAGTTTACAAGGATCATATGAAGAAAATGGACAGAGTATGTTGAATCTTCACACATCTCAAACATCTTAAGGTAACATTACTGGGCTGAATGTTCAGAATGTAGGAGATTGAAGTCCTGAGCTTAACCCTTCGGTAGTCCTGTGGGGTATTCAAATGTGGTTAGTCTGGTGGGGGTGTTACAACACCCCAATAGAAAAATACATGAAGTGTTACTAACATATCTCTGCAATCACTAATGGAAAGATTGAATGTCTTGTAGGTGATGTTTATTAATTTATAATAATAAAATACAATATTTTATAATATCAATAAAAAAATAACAAATGGACTGGTATCTTATTTGTCAGGTAATCACTCACAGGAAAACGCATTTTGTGATTCTTAAAAACAGTATAAAGATAAACAATATGCAATAATAATATTTAAAAAAATAAAACAATCTATATCACAATATGGTGTAAATGGTTAGTTTGATGGGGTGACTGGACACCCCGAGGGGGAGGGGGCTGAAGTGCCCCTCTCTCTCACTACAGCAGAGGCAGGACTAAACCAATCCACATGCTCCCTCTCCTCACTGAATCAGGAGAGTACTGGAATGGAGAGAAATATTCGAATTACCGGCTAGAAAATAAGAGCTTTTAAAATTATTTGGGGTGCCAAAACACCCCACCTGCATAATGAGGGTTAATTATGATGTCCCAGTTTTTAGGGCCCACACCAATGAAGTGCATGACTATAATGGGGGTCCAATTAATAAGAAACCTCAGGAAATTGATGGCAAAGTCTCTTCAGACGCTTACTGAGTGCAGTTTCAGTTACTTGCAGATCAGAATGGTTGGAATGATAGGCAGAGGGCAGTGCAGCTTGCTACTAGCCTCAAGGGTGAAACAATGAAAATTCTGGGCCAGATATCAGTAGTGGAGAGGAATAGTTATCAGTCTTTGGTAGAAGTACTGGAGTGCAGATATGGGACCATGTACCGGACAGATGTTTATAGAGTAAGATACTGGAGCCGTGTACTGGTTCGAGGCGAATCCCTACAGCAGTTTGCTCATGACCTGGAGAGTATGGTGCACAGGGTGTACCCTGGTGCAGCACCTAACCTGTTGGCTATTCTTCTGAGGGACCAGTTCATCGATGCTCTTGAGAGTGCAGAGTTGAAACTGTACGTGAAGCAGGCACAACCCAGAAGCATGCAAGAAGCACTAGCCAGGGCTCTGGAATCTGAGTCCTACGTCATGTCCAGTACATCCACTTTTCAGGCAGGTCGCTGTGCAGGATTCAAGGAAAGAAAGGGACAGGTATGTGAAGTGGAAACATTTTAAGGAAGATGCTGGTACTATAAAAAGCCAGGACATAGGAAAGAGGACTGCTGCAAACAGAAGTTGGAACAGGAGACCGGAGGGGGTTGCTGGTTGTGTGGGGAGCCTGGACACAAGAAGGAGGCTTGTTACAAAGGGAAGAAGGAGCGAGAACAGAGCAGTGCAAGGAAATCTACAATTGTAAGAAAAGGGTGTTGGACATGTGCTGAGGTGGGACACTTCAGTTCAGAGTGTACAAAGAAGAAAAAGGATAAGAAGAAGACTGCAGAAGACCAGAAAGTGGAAAACTAGTGGAGGCTGGTGTTAAGGGGCAACCACCAGCCGGCTTTTCCCAAGTAGCCCCACCACTGGGAAAGTGCAAGAGAACTGCAATTGACAGTGTACAAGTAAATGGAAGAATAGACGGCAAGAAGTGTTCCTTGGTGATTGATTCAGCCTCAGAGCTGACTCCTGTGAAGCCTGAGGTATTATATAATTGGTATCTGCCTGAGTCATCAGAATAATTGTGTGGCATAACTGGTCACTGCGCAGAACTGAGGGTACTCTTGGATATCCAGATTGAAGTGGCAGGGCAAGAGGTCACGATTCCAGTCTATGTAGCCGAAATGGAAGATCCTTGCCTTCTTGGTGTGGACTATCTGATGTCCATAGGATATGAGCTGGACTTCTGCTCTATGAAGCTGATGGTTTGAGGAAAGTCGGTTCCCATCACGGCTGTGAGACATACCAGTTCTGCTGGCGAGGTGAGGGTGCTCCATATCTCAGTGATACCCCCAAGGTCAGAACTATTGCTCCAATGTAAGGTGAGTGGCTCTTTTGACATATGTCTAGGGGTATGGGAGCCTGACGTATGGTGCAAGACGAAGCTGGAGTGATGGTGAGTAGAACTTTGGTGGAAATAGGTGCAGGTGAAATGCAGGTTGTGGTGCCCAATTTCTCTCGTGAACCACATAAGATCAACGAAGGAGAAATTGTGGGACTGTGCCAGGCAGTGGGCCCTAAGTGGCATCAGCGGAACAGGAGTGTAGTCAAAGAATATGGGAATCTCCCAGCCCACATATATGACCTGTTTTCAAAGAGTTGCCATTGCCTGGATGACTCACCAGTGTAGCACATAAGGCAACTGCTAGTGAATTTGGTGGTGTTCTTTCCACCGGAGACCTAGACCTGGAGTGCACAGATCTGGTAGAAAGTTGTATCAATGTAAGGAATCACCGCCCATTTAAACAGCCTGCGCAGAGGATGGTGCCAGCTCAGCAGCAAGAAATGGAGAATCTCCAAAATCAAGGAGTGCTAGAAAAGTCCAGCAGTCCTTGGGCATCAGTAGTGGTTCTGGTAAGGAAAAGGGATGGCTCGGTAAGGTGCTGTTTGGATTATCGAGCACTGAATGAAATGACAATGAAGGATACTTACCCCTTGCCAAGGATTGATGACACACTGCAAGCTCTGTCAGGTGCCAAATGGTTCTCCACCCTAGATATGAAAGCAGGATACCACCAGGTCAAGCTTGCAGAGAGGGAGAAGAAAACAGCCTTTTGGTACGGGTGGGGTTTATGGCAATTTAAAGTGATGGCATTTGGCCTATGCAATGGCCAAGCTACTTTTGAGCATCTCATGGATCGTGTACTGGAAAGCCTGCACTGGCAAACGGCTCTCATCTATTTACACAATGTAATTGTGTTTGGATGGACTTTCGACCACGGATTTGAGAGGCAGTCGGTGTTCAACAGAATCCAAGCACAGCACCTCAGGCTGAACCCCAAGAAGTGATAATTGTTCCAGAAGAAAGTGAAGTACGTGGGACACATTATAGGTGAAGGCAGAATCCACACTGATCCAGAGAAGGTGGCATCTGTGAAAAACTGGCCAGTTCTAACTTGTGTGTAGTTGTATAGGAGCTACAGAGTTTCCTGGGCTTGTGTGCATACTGCTGGCATTTTCTTATGGAGTTTGCGATGATAGCTGCACAGCGACACAAGTTGCTGAGGAGGAGGCAGAAGTTTACATGATCTACAGTGACTCAGAAGGCTTTTGATGAACTCAGGCAAGCGTTGCCAAGCACTCCAGTGTTGCCATATCCAGATCAGAGTTAGCCATTCGTCCTGGACTTTGATATTAGTGACTAAGGTATTGGTGGAGTCCTGTCACAGAAGGATGATAAAGAGGATGTGGTGGCATATTACAACAAGAAGCTCAGCCCACCGGAGCAGAACAACTATGAGACCCACAAAGAGATCTTGAATTGAACTGAATGTTTGAACTGAAATGCTTATATAGCCAATCATAATTTAAAGCAGTTAAGGAAGTACATTTAATATAATAAACTTGGCTGAGCCTTTTGAGAGTAAACTTGAGAGTATTTTTATCCCCTAATTCTACTGACTATCAAAAATTCTTCAACTATCTTACTTCTATGATGGAACACATTTTATCCATTTCTCCTTTCTCTGAAGTCTCCATTCTTGGAGATTTCAATGTTCACCACCACCTTTGGGTCTCCTCTCCTTTCACTGATCCACCTGGTGAACAAGCCTACATCTTTTGTAGGGTGCTTGTACAGCACCCTACCCATATTCCTGACCGCCTTGGAGAGAGCTCCAACATACTTGACCTCTTCCTTACAACTAATCCTTCTACTTACACTATTAATCTTTCCTCTCTGTTGGACTCCTCTGATCACAACCTTATTACCTTAACCTGTCCTATCGCTCTGGTATGGCCTGCAGACCTTTCAAAGAAACATCGTCTGTGGCACTTTGGAGCTGCAGATTGGGAGGCCCTCAGACAGTACTTCTTTGATTTTCCATGGAATGATTATTACTTCCATGACCGGGAGCCATCTGAGTGTGCCTTGTGCATTACGGAGGTTATTCTCTTGGGCAGGGAAGCATACATTCCTTTCTCACATCCTTTGACTAATGCAAGAAAGCCTTGGCTTAATCACGCTTATTCTAATGCTGTCCGCAACAAGGAGAGGGCCTATAAAAGGTACCAGAGCCAACCCTCCCCTGAATCACATCTTGATTATGTTTCTGCCCAGAATCGTGCTAAGTTTGTTCTTCGCACTGCTAAAAATAATTTCATCTGTACTAAGTGCTCTCAACTCTCCAACTCGAATTCTTCCCGTTCCATCTGGCACCTTGCCAAAAACCTTTCAAACAACTGTATCTCATCATCATTCCCTCCTCGTTTCTATTCTGATGGCTCTATAGTTATTTCTTCTACTGATAAAGCAGATCTCTTTGCTCAGACTTTCTCCTTCGTTTCCACCTTAGACGGTGCTGTTCCTCCATCACTACCCCCCTCTGACTTCCTCCTGGCTGAAATTTAAATTTCTTCAGCTGATATATTTTCTGTCATCACAGGCCTCAATACTAACAAGGCATTTGGGTCTGATGGAGTCCCTCCTGTTGTCCTTAAGAACTGTGCCTCAGTGCTTACACCCTGCCTAAGTAAACTCTTTCGTCTTTGTCTGTCAACTTCTACCTTTCCTTGTTGCTGGATGTTTGCACTTATTCAGCCGGTCCCGAAGAAGAGTGACCATTCCCAACCCTCAAACTATCATCCAATTGCTTTAACATCGTGTGTTTCAAAAGTTTTCGAGTCAATTCTTAATGGAATTTTTTTAAAGCGTCTTTCCTATCACAACCTTCTTTCAGATCGTCAGTATGGGTTCTGTCAGGGACGCTCCACTGGTGATCTACTCACCTACCTGTCAGACTCCTGGTCATCCTCCTTTCGGGACTATTGCGAAAGCTTTGCCATTGCCTTTGACATCTCAAAGGCTTTCGATTGAGTCTGGCAAAAATCTTTAATTTCCAAACTGCCCTCTTACGGTTTCCATCTTTCTATCTGTGCCTTCATCTATAGCTTCCTTTCTGGTTGTTCTATAGCTGCTCTTGTTGACGGCCATCGTTCTTCTCCTCGATCTATCAACAGTGGTGTTCCTCAGGGTTCTGTCCAATCACCAACTCTCTTCCTTTTATTCATCAATGACTTTCTAAGCTGCACATCTAACCCTATCCACTCGTACGCTGATGATTCCACCCCTCACCTTTCCATTCCGTTTCTGAAACGTCCATCTTTTTTTTTTTTTTTAAATAAATAACAGAACAGAGGAATGAAAAACAAATGAGTAAAAAAAAAAAACAATCCATACACCAGATTACTGGCGTCCTCCATTCATAAAATATCTGTAACAGTTAGACTTGAACAGCTGTGGGTTGAAATTTGGAGGGAAACAACTCTGGGGAAGCGAATTCCAGGGAGATGCAGTTCAGGGAATGAAAGAATTCTGATAGGCAGAAGTTCTGCAATATGGCTGAGTGACATTCCAGTCATGAGCGCTACCAGATGCCTGTGTAGCACGAGGGAAGGCATGGAGAGGTGGCACCATGGACGCAACTTCGTCTGAGCATTTGCCATAAAAATATCTGTAAAATAATGCTAGGGAGGCAACATTCCTTCTTACATGCAGGGGAGGTAGTTTATATGTAATGACAGGGTTGTTAATAATTCTAACAGCTTTGTTCTGAATTTTGTCTAGTTGTCTTAATGTACCCTCTCCACAACCATTCCACAAGGGTGAGCAATACTCAAGCTGAGAGCACACATGACTCTTATAAATTATAGCTTACTGCTCATTGGCAAAGAAGTTACAGACTCTGTACAATAATCCAAGTTTCTTTGAGGCGGTTTTAGCAAGTGATCTGACATGAGAGGTCCAACTGAGGGCACTCTTAAGTGAGATGCCAAGAATTTCAATACTTTTGGAGATGGGAATATTAGTAGCACTGAAGGTAATGTATGAATCTGGCAATATCTGTCTATTAGTAAACTGTATATATTTAGTTTTACTAGCATTAAAAGAGACAAGGTTGTTTTGTCCCCATTCACTGATCGTAGATAGATCTTAATTGATGGACATGGCTGTACTGAGTTGAGAGGTAGAGATATTAGACTTTGTAAATTGGTGTCTGAGTGTGAATGAACTATGTAGTGTTGAGTCATCTGCATATGAGTGAATGGGATTGTGGGTGACAGATAAGAGATCATTAATATGAACCAGAAATAGGGTTGGCGCCAGAACTGATCCCTGTGGCACGCCGGCGTTAATTGAGTGGAAATTGGAATATACATCATCTGCTTTTACTCTTATTTTCCTGTCATTAAGATATGAAGAAATCAAAGGAATAAAAGACGTTAGTTCATAGCAAGGGAGTTTGGACAGCAGGGAACGGTGCCATACTCTGTCGAAAGCTTTAGTGATATCAAGAGCTACTGCATGAGTTTCTCCAAAAACATCGATTGATTGATGGATGGTATGAGTTAAGAGATTGAGTATGTCAATGGTGGATCTTTCGTGGCAAAAACCAAATTGTCTATCACTAATTAAGATGTTGGATCCAAGATGTTTAACAATGTGCTTATTAATTAAAGTTTCAAATACCTTACCAAGAGAAGATGTGACAGCTATTGGTCTGTAATCGGAGGGGTCAGACGAACTTCCTTTCTTCGGAATTCTGTGGATATTGGCTTCTTTCCATGAATTTGGGAATAAAGAAGTACGTATGCATAGTCTGAATAATTTAGCTAGGACAGAGGCATGTTCAGGGGAATACTTTTTCAAAACAATTGGCGGAATTCCATCTGGTCCTGGAACTTTGTTACTTCAGCAAACAAGGGATGTGGCTACGGCACACCCAATGTCTGACTTGGCTCGTATCTCTGACAGGGGTAAAAATAATCTGGTTGTTTTTAATGCATCAAAAACTCAGTTTTTACACATATCAACCCAACACAATCTTCCACAGGAGTACTCTCTAAGGTTTAGTAATATCCAGCTCAATCCTGCATCATCACTGAACATGCTTGGGGTTTCATTCACTTGGGACTTATCTTGGAAAAATCATATTGCTTCTCTTGTAATATCTGCGTCCAAGAGACTCGGTGTGCTAAGCCGAGTCCGTACCTTCTTTACCCCTGCCGAATTGTTGTCCTTATACACGGGTTTTCTTCGCCCCTGTTTAGAGTACAACTCTCATGTACGCGGAGGCTCCCTACACACAGCTCTTCTCAATAGGGTGGAGTCAAAGGTCTCATCAACTCTCCCCCTCTTACTGGCTCCCTTCAACCACTGTCTCTTCACCGCACTGTTGCATCTTTGTCTCTTTTCTATCGCTACTTCAGTGGTCACTGCTCCTCTGAACTGTCTGCTTGCATCCCTCCACCTCTACATCAGGTGTGTAACACCCATCTAGCAACAAATTCTCATTCCTTTTCTGTCCAACTCTCTAGTGCAAGCGTTAACCGTTACTCCCAGTCCTTCATTTATGCAACAGGTCAACTCTGGAACTGTCTCCCTTTGTCTGTATTTCCTACTTCCTATGATCTCCAGTCTTGCAAATGCAGTGTGTCCAGGCATCTCGAATTGAACGGATCTTGAATTTGGCTCTTCTTTTGTTTTTTTGTTTTTTCTTGGAAGGCACAGTTTGCGGGCTCCTGGCCTTTGGTTCCTTCTTTCTTCCATAAAAAAAGTCTCTTAAAGGTAGCTAGGAATATTGACACTCGAAATAACTGTAACAATATTTTTGCATTATTATTGTTAATACTGACTTAATAATATTTTATCATACTACATACAAGTAGCCTAATAATAGAATGATGTTAATGTATTGACCATATTAATAATGTGTACACAGTTAACCCTGCTCAGGAAGATGTCGGTCCATGTTGCATAGCAGGTAGATGCGGGTCTATCAGAGCCCAAAATATAAAAAATCGGGAAAAATGGTTATGTTTCCTTTATTCCAATAATGAAAATAGAGTAACATTGCGGGAAATATTTTCCCCCAGAGCAGTTGTGCTCTCAACTTTTAAAACAGTCGTCCCTGGTTAGAGAGCAGAGGACAACCTGAGATCGTTAATATCTATTCAAGTGATTTTTATAACCCAGAAATTACGTTCTTTAATAATTCTTATTATTAATAAATTAAATGCTACTGTGTCTAACTCTTGTAAATACATGCAGTTACTTGGAAAGTTCCATTGAGCTAAACTGTATTTGCACATTAGATGATGTGTCTTGAGGATGAGACGCCTCACATGAAAACCAAATGTGGGTTCAATATATTTACATAAAGGGAATATTTGGTTTGGCTTTAGTTTAATTAAAACTAAGATTAATTAGTCAGATTCGCCCTGTATATAACATGATGTAATCTAACCGTATTTAGCATTGTAACTAATTAATAGTTGGCACCTTCAAATCCTATAAGGGAGAAAGAAGCTTGCTGTGTACTTAACTCTGCTCCTAGACTTCGTCGAGCTAGGATGTTGTAAATACGGACCTCAAAGATGCTTGGATGCCCAGGCAATCGACCTAAAGTCCAGCTCGTCGTTATCTGCTGTCTGACTCTAGCTAAGTAACCTTTATGAATTGGGCAGTTCAATGGGGGATTAGCTAGGAGACAGGAGAGTAATAATTAGGTGAGTTAAAGTATCAGTTACGGTACACTTAAACCTAAGAGACTTAAGTGAATTTACTTAAGGACACATTTTTGGTGTCGAGAGAGGATATCAACTTGTATAAAATCAAAATTTCTGATATTTTGATGACCCAGAGAGTGAGGAGAGCAGATGTATGCTGAAGCACTGAATGTGTTTGAAGTTGCTGTTGTTGGGCATAGCCTACTACCACGTTTGGTTGAAGTGGATGACACGGAAATACGTATATACCGAGCTCCGGGTGGAAGGGCAAGTTCCTTCTCCGACAATGAAAGGCTGAATGCCATATTAGATTGGGAGCATGACCATACTATCCTTTTCTTGGGAGGAAATGATTAATTAGCTGAGCCGGAAAATGAGTATTTTGGAAATTGAGTGTGGGGATAAAATATAATCCTAGAGGTTTAACAGCCCAGGGGGATTGGCTTGATATTGCAGACCTAATCCCTACACCCTTTAAAATTTAAAATAATTAGATACTTACTAAACTGGGGTAATTCTGTGGTTGAAATTTATGGTTAAATTGTTAAATTATAAATCAGTCAACATGTCTGTCTTATTGGTGCAGAGATCTTCTAGTGGTAAGGAACGATGGGTAACAAGAGCCACAGATGATTGCAAACAATCGTTAGATAAAATACCTTTGTCCAGGGAGAAATTAAAGTCTCCTAAATATATTGAAAGACTGATGGACTAAGTTTGAAGAAAGTTATATAAATTTAGAAGCGGCTATAGTAAAAACTGATGATAAAGATCTCTTAGAGTCAGAGACTACGAAATTTGAAGGTAAATTAGAAGTATATTTAACTGTAGTAAAGTCACTAGAGTCAAAATTAGCTGAGACTGCTGTGTAAACACAAATTTTGGAACAGCAGAGCTCTATTACCACAAATAACGCTTCTGGAGTTTGATGGGGAGCAAAATTGGAAGTCCTTTTAGGATCAGTTCAAATACTTAGTTCATGATAGAACCGATCTCCCTAAGGTGAGCAAACTCACATATCTCTTAGGACAGGTCAAAGGAACACCTTATCAGCTGATAAAGGAATTACCGTAAGAAGAAAGTTATGAGGTGGCCTTGACTATTCTTTGACAAAACTACGAAGACAGGGAGCAAGTTATTACTCAGTTACTGAAGGCTCTAATTGAGTTACACATACCTAAACACGATTTTGTTCCTTGCAAAATTTTAGAATTGCAATGAGTTGTAATTTAAAGGCTTTAGGTACTTATGGAGATAATAAGGCAACAGATTGGGTGTTTTCCAGAACTGTGTCCTTAACCCGAGGCGTCCCTTCGACGTATGGGTACGTTGCAACATTAAGTAACTGCTAGTCCCGATGACATACTGGTATGCTGCACAATTGCAAGATTCATAATTTGCACAATTTTCAATGTTCGCGCGTGATTTTTGGTACGTATACATGGGACACCTTCCTCTATTCCTCTACAAGATGCCAGGCAGGGACAATGCCTTACACAGCATAACCTCCCCCCCCCCACATGCCATTGTCTCGGCAATTCTCCTGTTACCAGTGACCAGGCCAATAAAGACATTCAGGGCCAGAGTGATTCCCCAATCGATGACAATGTGGAGGACAAAGTTTACATAGCATTAGAGGAAGAAACAGTTAGAAATGATGATCAGGTAATGTCGCCAAAAAAGGTCAGGTATGTTGATGAGTTAGTGAGTGAAACAATGCTTATAATGCCTATATTACTGTTTGAAAGCCAATATACTCTCGTACTACATATAAATTCATACCAAATAAATAAATAAATACCGTTTATGAGTGGTATGGAATAGTTACCCTCCCATAGAACTCGTTTTCTTTGGACCAGCCTGATAGAAAACCCAGTAAGGTAAGGAGGTACTGCTACCTGTATCGAGTATTTTGAACCTCAGGTGAGCGAATTCTCTATGAATTTTCGATGTTTCTCACCAAAAGCGGAGGTTTTAGCCAAAAAAAAAAAAAAATCCAAAATAGCTCGAAATTGGGGAGTATTGGAGGTGCGAAATCGGTCGAGACGTGATGGGTTAAAGCTTCTACCAAAAACCAAGGATGCTTTGTATGGAAGGTACCAAAAGGACAATTTCTCCTGCAAAGAGATTGAGGAAGGCTTGATGCAACTCTGTAAATATTTGCAAGGAACGGTAACATCTACTGAGATTAAACAGAAGACCGAAAAAAACAAAAAAAAAAAACTAACCAACTGGTTGGGAAACTTAAGTCAGAGAAAAAAAGTATGTGCCTAAGGAAGAGATACGTAGTTTCCTTAAAGGATGAGGATAATGTATTAAAGACAAGGAATAGACAAGGTGATGAAATTAAGGAAGTAAAACCTTCCATGGTAAAGGACAGGAAAATATGTGTATTTTGTGGTGAACAACATTCCAGTGCATCTTGTCAACATTATCCTGATTATGCTTCTAGAGTAGGAATGCTTCAGGAACTAGGGTGTTGTATAATCTGTATGAATTCCGAACACAATTCCACGGACTGCAAGACTAAATTAAATCATTGTTTTAAATGCAAAAAGGATCATCATCATAGTGCTTTATGCCTAAGGATGAAAAATGAGGTTCCTAAACCTGCAAGTGTCAATATGACATTTGCAAGGGGGAATGCTCCGATAGTAATGCCAGCTGCAGTTTCAAAAGCAGATGTGAAGGTATTGATTGAGAATAGAAACCTATTAGTATGTACCCTTTTTGATACGGGTGCTCAAAAATCTTCATTTCTGCAGACATTGTGAAGTTGGCAAGGTAAATCTAGCCATTACAGTTTTCTTAACTAATAAGGAAGCTCAGTCTTTTGATTTAGTTAGACCTGTAATACAACTAGGCAGATATAAATGCCGTATAACAGTAGCTGTACTTGATAATGTAGAGACAAGTATATATATATATATATATATATATATATATATATATATATATATATATATATATATATATTTAAGGACTCAAGGAAACCTCTGATCATCTACACAGCTCATGGATAAAGTTGGCTAAACGGAATGTAAAATCAGATATTGTGCGTCCCATCAAAATGATAATTGGTTCTGATTACTGTGGAAGATTTCTACATAGGACTTTCAAGAAGAATAAAATACAGTTGTTCAAGAGTCCAGGAGGTAACCTTATTGTGGGTCAATTGCCTTTTCCAAATCAAGTTAAAGGAGAGGTCAAACTAATAGGCTCAGTCTTTGTTACCTCCACACAGTCATTGGTGGTAGCTAGAATAGGTGCAGAACCAGAACCTACTCATTTAAATGACTTGTTGGATGAAAATATTGAACCTGTACACAAATTGTGGGATCTAGACAGTATACGAATACACTCTGAAGAACCAACCCCTGAAGATAAAATAACTTTGGATTTGTATAACCAGTCTTTGGAATTTAAGGATGGACAGTATTGGGTAGGATTATCATGTAAACTAAACCATTCGGAGTTGCCAACAAATTACCAAGCAGCTAAGGTTCAGTTAAATTCTCTTCTAAGAGAGTTGAAAGAGAAACCAGAACATCTAACCATATATGATAATGTTATAAAAAATGAATTGAAGAATAAATTTATAGATGAGGTAGAATTCCCTGTTAACCACAAAGAAGGACATTATTTGCCACATCATGCTGTAAGCAAGGATTCAGTAACTACTCCCATAAGGATAGTTTTCAATTGCAGTAGTAAAGCGTCCAAGGGATCAGCTAGCTTGAACGATTGCCTATACTCTGGACCTACACTAACAGGGAAGTTAGGGAATGTGTTACTAAGATTTAGAGAGAAACCTTATGCTTATACAGCAGACGTTAGTAAGGCTTTTCTCAGAATAGGACTGAGAGAGGAGGATAGGAAATTTATAAAATTCCTCTGGCCTCATGATCCTCAAAATGGGGATAGTCCATTGAAGTACTTACTGTTTCCGATTGTTGCTCTTTGGCTCTTGTGCTAGTCCTTTCCTATTTTGCAACACTTTAAAGCATCCTGATGAAAATGCACAGGAACAGGGCAGGGTTTTTACATGGATAATTTGCAAGGTGTTGCTGATACAGAGTCGGAAGCTTTGAAGGCTTATGAAGTAGCCAATTCTGGATGTGGTAAGGCAAATTTGCCATTATAGAGCTGAAATGCAAATTCACCGCTTTTGACGAATAGGATACAAGAGGACTATCCAAATTCTGACATTCCCAAAATTCAGAATGTGTCGGGTCTTAACTGGGATACAACAGCTGATGCAATAAGTTTGAAACCAGTTCAGTTCTCTGATGTCACTCTCACCAAGAGGTCCTTGTTAAGTCAGGTCTCCATGTTATTTGACCCATTAGGTTTGGTCAGTCCTATAGTTATTAGGGGCAAATGTTTAATACAGGAGGCTTGGCGAGAAAAGTTAAAACTGGGACACGGAATTAGATGAGACATATGTGGAACAATGGGAACAGATTAGAAAGGAGTTTCAAACCACAGCAAGCAAATGTATTCCTAGGAAAATTAACAGTAATGAGAAGTCGCATTTACACATATTTTGTGATGCTTCTCAAAAGGCTTAAGGAGCAGTAGCTTATTGCACAACAGGAGAGGATTGTGAGATTATTATGTCCAAAGCCATCGTTGCGCCAATTAAAGGAAGAACCCTACCTCAAATGGAATTGGCTTCCATAGAAATAGGAACTAAATTGGCCAGGTATATAACCACCACTCTTGCTACTCAGTTTGAGGATATCTATATATATGGCCTGACAGTGAGATGTGTCTTTACTGGATAGGGAGGGAAGACAGTAAAATTCCTTTCGTCCGTAATAGAGTGAAGCCTATTAAAGTACTTTTTTAACCAAATTCAGTTTCATGCATGTAATTGTAAACAAAACCCGGCTGATCTCTCGAGAGGTTCGACTGTAAAGAGACTGATCAAGGATAACTTGTGGTTTAACCCCTTAACCACGGGTGTCGTTCCAGAATGACATTGCAAAAACTGGACCAAACCGCTGGTGTCATTCTGGAATGTTTGTGAATATTTTGAATACTGCGCGTTTTTCCACGCGCCAATTGTTTCAAGGGAGAGTAGCTAGTAAGTTCTTTCACTCCAGCCGACCACCACCTCCTTCCTCCCACCCCCCGGGCCCCCACCCCACCCCTGACCAAACACGCATCAGTATCTGTCCAGCTTTGTGAGTGACAACAGCGCCGATGTGGCAGTGAAGTGCGGGCAATTACAGTGCCTTTTACCTGCCTCAGTGAACACAGAGTGGGTGTTTATCGTATGTGCAGTGTTCATATATGTTTATAGTATTATTATCAGAATGAGGTTGGCATTTGGTAATGGTGTGTGAGCGAAAAATAGTGATTTTAGATCGCTCACTTCTAATGGCACTGCCCATCCAGTGATAGTCAACGAAATCATGAAACCTACATCATTGGAAAGCCGAAGGTTAGTACTTTCTAATGGTACCTTATTTTTCGCTCTAGATTTATTCTGTGCAGAGTTATAAAGGTTTAAAGTTTGTTTACATTTTTGCTGGAACCCCAGCGAGGGGGGCCAGTCGGGTCAAAACAATACCCGCGGTTAAAGGGTTAAAGGTCCTAAATGGTTACTCACTAAAGATTGGCCTGAGCAGAAACAGTATAATATTAATGAGGTTGGTGTAGTAAACTTGGATCCTGTAGTAGGCCTACCTGAGCCAGAATTGACATCAGCCGATTCTCATCAATAAGACAGCTTATTAACACTACTAAATTAGTTGTTGAATTTTTGAATAAGAAAGTGGGGTTTCAGAAGTTAGATCCCATGGAATAGTGGCTGAAAAGGATACAAAGGAATTATTCCGGAGAGACATATGACCTTTTAGGCCAAGACGCTGGGAAATAGAATAAACTGATAAGAGATTTAGGCTTGTTCTTAGATGGAAAGGGTCTGATTAGATGCCAGAGCCGAATAATAAAGGCTAGTTTCCAAACTAGAGATACCATATTATTACCCAAGAGTGGATATTTTGTATAGTTAATTGTAAATGAAGCCCATGATTTGACTCTTCATGGAGGTGTGCCACAGACTTTGGCCCAAATCCGGAAAAGGTATTGTATCCCTAAGGGTAGACAGGTCATAAAGAAGTATCTCAAAGGTTACAACAGATGTAAGAGGTATGAACAACGGTCATATGACTATCCAGGACCACCTGCCTTACTAGGGGATAGGGTAAATGTGAATCGGCCCTTGAAGGTAACTGGAGTGGATTACACAGGGGCTATAACTGTTACGGGTGAGGGAACTTCCCATAAGGTTTACATGTGTCTATTTACTTACACCTACACAAAGGCAGTCCATCTAGAAATGGCAGAAGATCTGAGTTCAGAGACATTCCTTTGGCAGTCCATCTAGAAATGGCAGAAGATCTGAGTTCAGAGACATTCCTTATGTATTTCCAAGATTTGCCACAAGAAGGTCTTGTCCTAACAAATTAATAAGCGACAGTGGAACCAGTTTCATTGGAGCAGCAGCTTTACTTTTGAACATAATAAATGACCCAATGGTTAAGTCGGCACAGGGAATCCGAAATGGTACCTGGCAGTTCATAGCTCCAAGAGCACCATGGCAAAATGGATTTACCGAACGAATGATTGGTACTGTGAAGAACTGCCTAAGAAAAACACTATACAGAACTAAGATCACAAGAGAGGAGTTAAGAACAGTGATAACTGAAATTGAAACTAGGATTAATATTAGACCCCTAACCTATTAAGATGACACTAGCGTTTTGATTGAGGCCTTGACACCGGCTCATATGTTTTATGGCAGAAAGCTCCATCCGGTGCCTTGTGTGGATATCCAGAAGTAGATGATCCTACCATAGAAAGTAATGAATTAGGACAACATCTGCGGGAGGGATATCAACGTCTGAAAGGAGTATTAGATACGTGGAATAGACACTGGAGCGAAGAATATCTCTTGAGCCTACGAGAAAGATTTTATGGGGCTCAGGCTGCCAGTAACAAGTATGCTATAAACATAGATGTGGTCTTGGTGAAGACTGAACAACCGAGATCTCAGTGGCCATTAGCTAAGGTGATCTCCTCGCACCCAGATTCAGAGGGGATGCTGAGACTCGTAAAAATAAAATGTAGGGGACATACCAACAAAAAAACTATTGACAAACTGGTACCCCTTGAGTTAGCAGCTACCCCAGATACAGAGGATGGTGGAGATCAAACGGGTCAAGATGCATGACCTAGAAGGTCCGCAGCACAGGGTTCTCAAGACCTATGGAGAGAACTCCTGGCTAAAGGTCACATTACATGATACATCATATCATTTTTCGCCCGGCCCCAAAACTGGGAAATATTTTCCTCCAGAGCAGTTGTGTTGTTTACTTTTAAAATAGTTGTCCCTGGTTAGAGAACAGAGGAAAACCTGAGATCCTTAATATCTATTCAAGCGGTTTTTATAACCCAGAAATTACGTTCTCTTTAATAATTCTTATCATTAATAAATGTTACTACGTCTAACCCTTGTGGACAACTATCTTGTAAATACATGTAATTACTTGGAAAGCTCCATTGAGCTAAAGTGCATCTGCACGTTAGATGATGTGTCTTGAGGATGAGAGGCCTCACATGAAAACCAGATGTGAGTTTAATATATTTACTGTACATAGATAAAGGGAATATTTGGTCTGGCTTTAGTTTAATGAAAACTAAGATTAATCAGTTAGATTCGCCCTGTATATACCATGATGTAATCAACTATATTTAGCACTGTAATTAATTAATAGTTGGCACCTTCTAATCCTATGAGGAAGAAAGAAGCTTGCCATGTACTTCACTCTGCTCCTAGACTTCGTCGAGCTAGCACGTTGTAAATACGCACCTCAAGGACACTTGGATGCCCAGGCAACTGACCTAAAGTCAGGCTCGTCATCATCTGCTGTCCGACTCTTTCTAGCTAAGTAACCTTTATGAATTGGCCAAATCAATGTGGGATTAGCTACGAGATAGGAGAGTAATAATTAGGTGAGTTAACCCGAGGCATCCCATCGACGTATGGGTACATCGCAACGTTTTGTCACAGCCAGTCCCGTCGATGTACTGATACATTGCGCAATTGCAAGGTTCGTAATTTGCACAATTTTAAATTTTCACGCGTGATATTTGGTACGTATATGCGGGACACCTTCCTCTATTCCTCTACAAGATGCCAGGCAGGGACAATGCTTTACACTGTATAACCTCCCCCCCCGGCACGTCACTGTCTCAGTAATTCACCTGTTACCAGTGACCTGGCCAATAAAGACATTCAGGGCCAGAGTGATTCCCCAGTCGATGACAATGTGGAGGACGAAGTTTACATAGCATTAGAGGAAGAAACAGTCAGAAATGATGATCAGGTAATGTCACCAAAAAAGGTCAGGTATGTTGATGAGTTAGTGAGTGAAACAATGCTCATAATGCCTATATTTCTGTTTGAAAACCAATATACTCTCGTACTACATATAAATTCGTACCAAATAAATAAATAAATACTGTTTATGAGTGGTGTGGAATAATTACCCTTCCATAGAACTCGTTTTCTTTGGAGCCAGCCTGATAGAAAACCCACTAAGATAAGGAGGTACTGCTACCTGTATCGAGTATTTTAAACCCCAGTTGAGCGATTTCTCTATGAATTTTCGATGTTTCTCACCAAAAGCGGAGGTTTTAGCCAAAAAAAATAAAAATCGAAAATAGCCCGGGATTGGGGGATGTTGGAGGTGTGAAATAGCTCGGGACGTGACGGGTTAAAGTATCAGTTACGGTACACTTAAACCTAAGAGACTTATGTGAATTTACTTACGGACACATTCTTGGTGTCGAGAGAGGATACTGACTTGTATAAAATAAAAATTTCTGACAAACATATATAATGTTTCCGCAACACAAACCTGTAAAAAAAAATGAACTGTTCTTTTCTTTTTATATTTTTAACAAATTTTTGAAAAAAAAATAGGCAAAACAGTAAATAAATTTTGGCCTTCTATAAGAAAATAAAAAATCTAAAGGGTTGCTTGAGTGGTCCCAAAGCTTGGTATGGGTTGGTGCTTCATAGTGTGAAGAGGGGCTGCCAGACACTGCATTCATATCTGCAGTCAGAGAGAACAAAATATCTCACACACCTCAGGTAGACGTGGGTCTCCCCTCCCAAACTTAAACTCATGTACCCTTATACTGCAGAAACGGAGAGAGAGCTTCAAGTAACTTCCTCACGCCTTGCATGGATACACAAAGTTAGGAAGCTACTGAGAAGAACAGGGCTCCTGGATATTTAGAAGTTAATGAACTAGAAAATGGGACAGAGAGGGTGGGTCTCTCAGACCCACGTCTACCTGAGCACGGGTTAAGTCCAGACACACGAAAAAGCTCACATCACATACACGTATCTACATACTGTACATATACAGTTGAACACATATTTTCATACAAATATACACAAACATATATGTATATACACTTATATACATATATGTACACACTTACACACACACACACACACACACACACATATATATATATATATATATATATATATATATATATATATATATATATATATATATATACACATATATACAGAAACATACAAACATATCTACAGTACACATACTTATTTAAGCATACTGTATTACACACTCATACAAGCTGTATAACAATGTACAAACAATCACTCATATGCACCTCCAAATACAAAAATGCATATTCATATTCAGTACATTACATACACATAGATACAATCCTGTGCACAATACCCTTCGATACTAATATACATTGGATATGTGCACATACACGTATTTTTACTGTGCAACCGAGTATATGTAGTGTAAATGTAGATATTAAGCAATACACTTATCCTCATACACATACATACATTATACCTGCACAAAAACCAATTGGCATCTTTGGGCGCGATGGTTGTGAAAAATGAGCGATTTCCGCTGACACTTGTGTGTATGAATGTGGTGCCTCAAAACAAATACCACCCAGTAAGTGAATATTTTTGCAAATTTGAGTTCTAATAATTACCAACGATAATATTTGCACTTATACTTACAGGCTGCCCCATTTATCACAATGCTTTATCCATGTCATAAACATTTTTGCACTCTCCATTTTGAAGAATGTTGGTCTATTGTAACAACAACAAACACTAAAAGTAAAATATTAAAAGTCCCTTAGGAAATTTGGGTATAATAAATACTCTAACTCACCAGTAATGATCTCTTTATATCCTAGCTAGTCTCCCTGATTTCGCCAAATCACAAAGGTTACTTAGCTAGATAGAGTCGAAATAACAGATGACGATGGGCTTGAGGTCTCCGTCGGTTTGCCTGGGGCTTTCTTAGCACCATTGATGCGATTTATACAGGGAGAGGCTCGAACGAGCTTTAGGAAGAGAAAGAAAAAAATGGTGAGGCTCTCCCCTCATAGAATTCAGAGATGCCAAATATTTCATTACAATTACTTAAATACTGTGAATTACTTCATGAAATTTACAAGGAAAATCCAACTTAAGTTAATCTTAGTTTAAATCAGACTGAAGCAAAATATTCACCTTCTCTATGCCAAGCTATGTTAAACCTTCCTTTGTTTTCTCGTTAGAATACATGTCATCCTACCACGCAGGCACATTCATTCGTTCATTCATTCATTGCCAGACGCCATGTATCCCAGACGGGGTGGCCAAGGGCTTAGAGTTAATTGTTTTACAGGGAGGGGCACTAATCCTCCACCAACCCCACTTGACACGTAGGGATGCCAACAGCATCTGGTGTTCCCAGGCGGTCACCCATCCAAGTACTAACCAGACCCAACGTTGCTTTAAAAAATTCCCAAGTATTTACATGTATTTACAATACACTTGTCCACAAAGGTTAAACACAGGAGCATTTAGTTTATTAATAGTAAGAATTATTAACGAGAACTAGAGCTAAATATCAGGGTTAATAAACTGCTCGATGGTTTTTCCTCTGCTTTCAACAGGAACAAATATTTTAAAAAGGAAAAAGTGCAAATACTACTCTAGGGGAAAATATTTCCTACAGTGTTGGGGCCGGCCAAAAAATGATACGCTGTATCATTCAATTTGACCCCTAGCCAGGAGATATCTCCACAAATCTCAAGAACCCTGTGCTGCGGCCTTTCATGGTCGCTCACGTCGACCCAATTGTTCTCCACCATTCAGTGTCTGGGGTAGCCGTTAACTCAAGGGGCACCAATTTATCAATGGTTTTTATATTGATATGTCCCCTACATTACATATTTGCAAGTCTCAACACCCCTTCCGAATCTGGATGTGTGGAGATGACTTTAGCTAATGGCCACTGAGATCTTGGTTGTTCTGTTTTTACTAAGACGACACCTGTTTTATGACTGACTTGTTACTAGCAGCCTGAGCCCCATAAAGTATCTCTCTCAGGGTTAAAAGATATTCTTTGCCCCAATATCTATTCCACGTGCCCAGAACTTTTTTCAGACATTGATATCCCTCACTCAGATGTTGCCCTAGTTCATTATTCTCCATCGTGGGATCATTTACTTCCTCCTGGATATCCACACAAGGCACCAGATGGGACTTTCTGCCATACAACATATGAGCTGGTGTCAAGGCTTCACTTCATACGCTAGTATCATCCAAGTACTGTAGTAGGTCTATCATTAATCCTAGTCTAAATTTCAGTTATTGCTGTCCTCAGCTCCTCTCTAGTGATCTTAGTTCTGTGTAAGGTTTTCCTAAGGCAGTTCTTCACAGTACAAATCAATCGTTCAGTGAATCCATTTTACCAAGGTGCTTTAGGAGCTATTAACTGCCAGGTACAATTTCGGATTCCCAGTGTCTACTTAACGTTTGGGTCATTCGTTATATTTACGTGTAGAGGTAATGCTCCTGTGAAATTGGTTCCATTGTCGCTTATTAATTTACTAGGACAAGACCTTCTGGCTGAAATCTGAATACGTTCAGGAATGTCTCTGAACTTACATCTTCTGCCATTTCTAGATGGACTGCCCTGGTGTAGGTGCAAGTAAACAAACATACTGTATATACACCTTATGGGGAGTTCCCTCACCCATAACAGTTGCAGCCCCAGTGTAATCAACTCCAGTCACCTTGAAGGGCCAACTTACATTTACCCTATCCTTTTTAATGCAGGTAGTCCTGGATAGTCATATGGTCGTTGTTCATACATCCTACATAGCAACTCAAGATACTTCTTTACAACCTTTCTACTCTTAGGAATCCAATACCTTTCTGAGACTCAGGCCAAAATCCGTGGCACATCTCCATGAAGAGTTAACTCATGGGCTTCCTTAACAATTAATTGTACAAAATAGTCATTCCTGGGTAAAAATATAGGATGCCTAGTTTGGAGAGCAAATCAGCATTTACGCTTCTGCCACAGCATCTGATTAGACCCTTTCCATCCAAGAATAATCCTAAATCTCTTGTCAGCTAATTATTGCTGCTTGTGCTTTGGCATAAAAGGTCAAATATTTCTCCATAATATTTTCATTTAAGCCTTTTCAGCCAATTCTCCATGGGATCAAACTCCTCAAATCCCACTTTCTTATTCAAAAATTTTACAACTAATTTAGTAGTGTTAAGGAATAGTCTTATTGATGAAAATCCACCAATGTCAGTTACATCTGGGTCAGGTACTACAGGATCCATGTTTACAATACTAACCTCAGCAATACTGTTTCTGCTTGGGCCATTCTTTTGTAAGTAACCATTTAGGACCTTTAAACCACAAGTCATCTTTGATCAGTCTCTTTTCTGTCGAGCCTCTTGAGAGCAGATCAGCTGGGTTTTGGTTGAAGGATACATGCATAAATTTAAAATTGGAAGACAGTTCTTTTAGTCTTGATTCTCTTACGAACAAAAGGAATTTTACTGTCTTCCTTCCCTGTCCAGTAAATACAATCTTCCTGTCAGTCCATATAAAAATATGCTCAAACTGAGTATCGAGAGTAGCGGTTAAATACATGGCCAACTTAGTTCCTACTTCTATGGAAGCAAATTCTATTTGAGGTAGGGTTCTTCCTTTAATTGGTGCAGCTCTGGTTTGGACATAATCTTACTGTCATTTCATGTTGCACAATAAGTTACTGTCCCATATGCCTTTTGAGAAGCATCACAAAATATATGCAAATATGACTTCTCATTACTGTTTATCTTCCTGGGAATACAAATGCTTGATTTTTTTTTTTTTTTTTTTCAAATTCCTTTCTAATCGGTTCCATTTGTTCAACATGTGTCCAAGTCCAACTTTTCTCGCCAAGCCTCTTGCACTAAACATTTGCCCCTAATAACTATAGGACTGACCAGTTCTAATGGGTCAAACATAATGGAGACCTGACATAAGGATCTCTTGGTGTGATTAAAATCACAGGACTTAATTGGTTTCAGACTTATTTCATCGGCCCTTGTATCCCAATTAAGACTCAACACATTTTGAGGTTTAGGTATGTCATTATTTGGATAGTCCTCTTGTATTCTATTCCTTACAAGTGGTGAATTTGTATTCCAGCTCTGTAATGGCAAATTTGCCTTCCCACATTACGAAGTGGCAACTTCATAAGTTTTCAATGCTACCGTCTCTGTATCAGCAACACCTTGTAAATTATCCATATAGAAGGTTTATCCTATTTCTGGGCACAATTTGTGTACAGGTTCAAATTTTTTTTCCTCCAGCAAGTCATTGATTGATCTGAGTACTTTCTAATTCTGCACCTATTCAAGCTACCATCAATGACTCTGTGGGGGTAACAAAGAATTGAGTCTGCCAATTTGGCCTCTCCTCTGCATTGCTTTGGGAAAGGCAACTGACTCATAATAAGGCTACCTCCTGGACTCTTGAACAACTGTATTTTATTCTTCTTGAAAGTCCTATGTAGGAATCTTGCACAGTTGTCTGACCCAATTATAACTTTGATGGGGCCCACAGTATCTGATTTCACATTCTGTTTAGCCAATCTTATCCCTGAGCTCAGTCTATGATCAGAGGTTTCCTTCAGTCCTTTTATAAATATACTTGTTTCCATATTATTCAGTACAGCTGCTGTTATACGGCAATTATATCTGCCAAGTTGTATCAAAGGTCTAACGAAAAAGACTGTGCCACCTTAGTAATAAAAAACCCTGTAATGGCTAGTTTTACTTCGCCAATAATAGGTAACTTTAATTTCTCCACAATTTCTGCAGAAAGGAATGTTTTCTGTGCACCCATATCAAAAAGAGTACATACAGATACACTTACATTTTCTAACATTACTTTCACATCTGCAATTGGAACTGGAGCTGGCGTTGTCACTGGGGTATTTGCTTTCACTACTATCATGTTGACACTTGTGGTTTTAGGAACCTCATGGTTGATCATCCTTGGGCACAAGCACTGTGATGACTGTCCCTTTTGCACTTAACCAAAGATTTATTTTGCTCTTACAGTCCGTGGCTATATGTCCTCAATTCATGCAGATCATACAACACCCCAATTTCTTTCAGCCTCCCTGTTTTAGAAACGTAATCAGGAAAACTCTGACAAGATACATTGGAATGCTGTTCGCTATGAAACATAGAAACCTTCCTGTCTTTTACCATGGAAGTTTTTACCTCCTTATTTTCATCACTTGTCCATTTCTTGTCTTTAATACTTTCTCCTCAGGTTTTAAGGAGCTAAGAAAAGTGCCAACCTCTTCTTTAGTTACAGGCTTAGCCAACATTGACTTGAGTTGCCCGACCAGTTGGTTAGTGATTCTTTTATTTCTGCCTTCTGCTTACTTTCAGCTGGCTCTACCATTCCATGCAAATGTTTACAGAGTTGCATTAAGCCTTCCTCAGTCTCCTCACAAGAGAAATTATCCCTTTGGTACCTACCATACAAGGCGTCCTTGGTTCTAGCTACAAGCTTTGGTCAAATTTTACACGTTGCCCTCATCCGATTTTTGACTTTTCGTTAACATTTTCTAGTAGAATTGGTCATTCTAAGAATCTTTTCTTCTATGACATTTCTCTCGCAAATTGATAATAAACGAGTTAAACGCGATTTACTTCCGCCAATCACAATGACGGGTGGTATTTTTTCGTACTTACACCCAACTCACTGACAACAAAAGTGGCTAACTCACCTTATACTTTACGCAATTCTAAGCATTTTTTCTTCTATGACACTTCTGTCTTAAATCAACCGTTGATGAGTTGTGCAATTTATTACACTTATTATTCTCTATGGGAGAGAAATTTTCCCTGCCGTGGTCGGACAGTTGTGTGTGTTCGTTGGTGCGTGTTATGTATGTGGGTGGATAAAGCGCATCCGTGGCACATGAATCAGCCAATCACAAAGTAGAATTTCAAATGCCCCACGCTAGGGCCCGCAAGATTTGAAACTCAGTTCGTCTTCAACCATGGACTGGGAAGCCTGCAAAATTTATAACTTCACTACTATTTCACGGTTCTACCAGCAAGAAGATAAAACAGTAGCCTTTGTGCGATTGCATGGTGTTTTACCTTCAACAGAAACAAAGTACCCAAATCAAGGCAAAAGTCTCATTTTACGTGAGGATCAGAAAGTGTTGCACTGTCGCCCATCACCGATTGCCGTTACAGCTACAGACGACTCTTCAGATGCAGACGAGGAACTGTAAACTGCTAGGTAAATGCATTATTTCTTATTTACACCCGGTTAGGTTAGGTTAGATGAAGTTTGGTTAATGTCATGGGGGGTCTGGGGGGCTTCGCCTGCCAGTTAGGAAACACGAACTCCCTAAGAAGCTTGAAATTATTTTCTTCCGAAGGATTTTAGTGTTTTTCGTTTGATTTTGATAACAGTTCCAGTAGGAAATCACTCGCTTTTGCGTTTTTCCCCCACCCAAAACCCCGGTTTCCCACAGGTCCCCCAGTATTCTTGAGGGGAGGGGGAAGAACCTCAAAAAAATACGTTTCACGTGATAACAGGCATCCAACCTGAGTGTTTTCTGTTGTTTTTGGTGTGATTTTTGTTGAATTTGACCGGTCCTTTCCACCGTAAGTCGCTAGTGGCGTTCAACAAAAACTAGAAACTTGCGATAGAAACGAAGGTCAAAATCGATCGAATCACACCAAAAACAACAGGAAACACTCAGGTTGGATGAAAAAATCGGATGAGGGCAATGTGTAAAAATTGACCCAAGCTTTAACCCTTCACGTCCCGACCACTTTCGCACCTATGACATCCCCCAGTCCCAACCACTTTTGGAAAAAAAAAATTTTGGCTAAAACTTCCGCTTATGTTGAGAAACAAAGGAAAATCACAAAGAAAGTGCTTACCGTGGTCCACAACCGGTCAGAACAGGTGAGGTCCCCTGCACCAGGTATCATATTCTATCATACAGATGTGAGGCACTCATGTTTTCTATGGTAGGTAATTTTGGGAGAAACAACAAACAACACCTCTACATTTATTGAATTTGAACTAATAAACAATAAGAATAAAAATATAATGAATTTGAATGACATATATATGAAATATAAGCATTGTACCTTTGCGCGAGCATAGCGAGTTTGGTCCGATTGGTAAAACGTTATGTGCTAAGTTTCTTGTTTCAGTCAACATATCATTTTTTCTACTTGTATAATACTGTTTCAATGCCATTTTACCATTTTGTACTGTATGTAAATGTTTTCAGCTGTTTTCATTCATTACGATTACATGTAGCATAAGTATAGAGCACATATGCTTACTCAGCGCACTCGCTACGACTCATATTTCAACATACAACATTGTTTTATCACTTTAATAATAATTTCTTCTTTACATTGAACCTTTCCTCCACCATTATAAACGTTTTCAATTATTTATATTCATTACGAGGGTATTTAGCGAAATGCTAGCACATAATCTCGTAGCAACCACACTCTCTAACACTCGTGTTTCCACTTTTACTTTATTTCTTCAATCACAATATACTTTACCACTTACATTACACCCATTTACACCCTATTCTGCACTATACATATTTACTGACATTATTTATTCAAGTGAGCGTCAGAATATCACATGAAAATACCCTCGCAATGAATGTTTCGACCAACATAATACTCATACACTTACATAGTAATATTCCACTTATATTACACCCGTGTTCACTTGTAGACTCCTATTACATATTTACGGGCCTTATTTATTCCACTGAGCGTCTGAATATCGCATCAAAATTCCCTCGCAAGGTATGTTTTCACTTAGAAATTACTCATACACTTACATACTAATATTCCACTTATATTACACTCGTGTTCACTTGTAGACTCCTATTTACATATTTACGGGCCTTATTTATTCCACTGAGCGTCGAATATCGCATCAAAATACCCTCGCAAGGTATGTTTCCACTTAGATAATATTCATTCACTTACATAATAATTTTCCACTTATATTACACCCGTATTCACTTCCATACTACTATTTACAGATCTACGGGCCTTATAATTACACTGAGCGTCTGTTTGTCGCATTTTATTTCAGAGTATCAGTGTCCTATCGCATTCAAACCTTATCAGAAGTGCAGGAGCGTATGAAACTCACTGAAACATGGGTGAATACACAGACCCACGTCACACAAAACGCACTCATAGCGGGTGTCCTTTCTTTGAGTGGTGGGTCTCATGCGGGAATTGCTACACACGTGACACCTGCACTGGGGCCTAGGTCTGTTTGCTTGGGGAGGTATGGGAGTGGGGAAATGGCGGGCGGATAATCTCAGGGGAGGGTGGGTACCTGGGGCTGTGCGGGTGCGGTGTTGGGGCCTTTCAACCGCATATCTTGCAACGATCTCTCGTGTCAGCTCCCTCACAAACCCTTCAAAGGTTTCCTGAACTCCTGTTGTCATGGCGTGGAGGTGGTGGCAATTCAGGGCAGTAATGTCAAGCAGGTGAAAAAATAGTTTTCTTTACCACTTCATCGTGGTCCTGGCACACTCGACAGTGGATATCATGGAGTCTGACTGGTCCACCAGGCGCATGTTGATATTATAATCAAGCACACACTCAGGTTTCCATACATGGTGCCTGTTCTCGCTCCGATAATCTACCGACTCTGTACAGTACATGAAGGGGCGGTGAACCGTGGACAAGAGGCGGACTTCTCTATTGTGGTTCCACACAGTTGCAAGGATATTGTTTGCCTGGAAGAAGACAACCTCATTCCTGTCAAGTTTCCGCCCCACCTTGACCATGTGACGCCGGTTCACCTTGACGGTCCCACATATCCCCATTTCATGCCTGTGTAGATATCGAGCGAGAAGAGGGGTAGTGTACCAAATGTCAAGGTAAAGGACGCGACCACGATGAAGATGGTCTTCTACCATTGTCTTTACCACTGCTTCCGACAGACCAATACTCCGATCTTCTATTATGTCTGTCTGTGCACCGGTGTACAAGACTATGTCTTGCACATACCCAGTCCTGCAGTCACACATAACAAAGATCTTGAACCTAAAACGGTGCCTTTTGCTGGATATGTACTGCTGAAATGAAATATTGCCTCTCCACAACACGAGACTCTCGTCTATGACGAGGTCTCTATAGGGATAAAATGAGGAACGGAATGTCTGCCTTAGGTGATCAAAAACCAATCTAATTCACCTCATCTTATTTGTGTCATTAGTATTTGCAGGATCAGCTGCATCATAGAAATGGAGGCGGCTTAGAATTTGCTGAAACCGATTACGGCTCATTACTTGGCCAAATATTGGTGTAAGCATAATAGGGTCCCTTGTCCAGTATGCAGAAGTACGGTTCTTTCGTACAATACCCATCAAAAGTACCAAGGCCAAAAACAAAAACATTTCTGCAAGGGAGACTGGGTAATCATAGAGGATTGAATGTCTGCTCCTTGTGACCTGTCTTTCACTCTCACACCGCTGGCTGTTAGCGAACTGGTTTGTTTGATCCACTTTTCCTCCACAAAAGCCTCACTGAAGAAAAGGTGGAAAAAATCCAGCCTGGTTGAATTTGGGTGAATACCGGGAGCAATGCATCCAGCACGCCCCTGCTCAGTGAATGGGTAAATGAGGGGAGTAAAATCACTCCCATCCTCCCAATTCCAAGACACAAATTCCTCGTCTCGATCGTGCCCATCCTCGCCTTCATCAGGGTGGGGAGGAGATGATGGTGGGGGAGGTTGGGGAGGAGGAGTGCGTAGGGCTTCCCGACTCCCACACCTCTTCCCTCTGCCTTTACCCTTCCCCTTTCCCTTACCCTTATGGCCTTGGGGAACATCAGGGGGCTGTGGGGAGGAAGCCCAGGAATATTGGGGAGCAAAAGACGTGCTGGGGAGTGGCTCTTCCTCACCTCCCTGCTCCATCACCACACCACGTGACTCACCACCTACCCTCACTGCCCCAAGTGATAAGCCCCACCGCCTCACACCACCACGTGACTCACTCCCACCACTCTCACTTTCCACACTCCTCCCAACACTTTCCCTTTCACTCCCCACTCCCTCAATGCCACTTCCGCCATCCCCAAACAAAACACTAGGCCCATACCTGTTAGAACGATGTGGTGTGCGCTCTGGGCCACGATGAGTAATAACCTCACGGCTGTACTACGTGGCAGCACGTCCCACGGCTATGTCCTCGTCCTCGTCCTCGTCCTCGAAATCAGGTTCCACGTCACGTTGGGGCTGGCTAGAGGATCTTGCATGTTTTTGTGCAGCCTGACCCTCTCCTGCAGCACAATAAGTCATGTAGTGCCGCTTCCTGGGGGACGGGACTTCCTCATCACTGGTGCTGCTTTCCACATCCTATGGTTGGACATAATCTTTGTCCATCTCCTCGTCATCAAGTGGTGAATCACTATCGCCAGTAAAGGCATCCAGGGCGGCTTGAATTTCGTCCTTCGAGAGACCTCTATGCACCATGTCTGAGCTGGACCGTTGCTAACAGGTGAGTGAACGAGCCGCAGGTGAGCGCGGGTCGTGTGGGATCGCCGAATGTCCCCGTCTGGTGGCAGGTAGAGGAAGGTCATGCAATGCTACGTACCAAAAATCAAGCGCGAATTTTGAAAATTGTGGAAATTATGCAACTTGCAATTGCAAAACGTACCGGTACATCGACGGGACTGGCAAATGCAAAATGTTGTAACGTATCCATACGTTGATGGGACGTCTCGGGTTAAGGACACAGTTCTAGAATGCACCCAATCTGCCGCTTTTACAACTTCGTAAATACCTAAAGCTTTTAAATTGCAACTCACTGCAATCCAAAAATTTTGCAAGGAATCAGAATCATGTTTAGGTATGGGTAATTCAATTACAGCTATCAGTAACTGGGTACTGACCTGCTCCCTATCTTCATAAATCTGCCTAAGGATAGTCAAAGCCGCCTCAGTTATTTCTTAACCCTTTAACCGTGGGTGTCATTCCAGAATGACGGCGACAAAACTGGACCAAACCGCGGGTGGCATTCTGGAATGATCGTGAATATTTTGAACACCGCGCGTTTTCCCGGCGCGCAAATATTCTCACGCAAGAGTAGCTGTCGAGTTCTTTCACGCCAGCCATCCCACACCTCCCTCCTCCAACCCCGAGGGGCCCCCCCCCACCCCTGCCCTGACCCGCGTCAGTCAGTATCTGTCCAGCTCTGTGCGTGATAATGGCGCTCCGTCCCGACTCCGCGCCGCTCGCGTCCTCCTCTACAATGATTAGTGCTAGTGTTCCCTCTACCTCTACACCGGTAAAGGAACTGCCGACGGCGAGGCAGAAGGGGTTGAGCACTCCTGAAATTAGAACTGAGCTGGACAAAACTGTAAGTACTACTCTTGATTGTGGCAGTGAAAGTGACACACTCACAGCAAGCAGTGATGATTTGGCAGTGATTGGTGGTGAACCATTTTCCATTGATAGTGACAGTGATGAAAGTGATCGTGTTGATTCCCCCCCACCACCCCCAACTTACTCTGGGAAAGGAAAGGCTCCTATGGGCAAATCTGGTATTGCACGTGGGAAGGGAGTGAAGCGCAGGCTCACGTCTCCCACACCAGGCCCTAGTACACATTTCCCATCAATTTCCCGTTCCCCTAGCCCAATTGCCCTCACATCATCATCATCATCATCATCTGTCGTGCCCTCTCCTCAGTCTACATCATCTGAGGAGTACGAATTACCAAAGCCTGCAAAGCGAGGGAAGGCAGGCCTAGAACAAAGGGGATGCGTGGCAGTTGGAGGGCAAAGCTGGGCGATAAGCGAGGCGATAAGCGAGGTGATAAGCGGGGTAGAAAGGGTCAAGTTTCACCACGCACCAGGTCAGAAACCCCCCCGCCTGCCCCCCGCTCAGTTCCCTCACCCGCGCCACCCCCCCACTCACCGCCCCCGCACTCACCCCCCTCCCCGTTGCCTCCTGCCTCACCCACCTCCCGCTTGCCTCCTGCCTCACCTCCTGCCTCACCCATTGCCTCTACATCAGCTCCTTCTCATGGGGAAACGAGTGGAATGCAACCTGCCCCTGCCACTGAACCACGCACAGGGCAAGTGGATGCATTTGTTTGGTCTGACGGTGGAGATTTCCAGCCACACAATCCACCGTTTGATATGACAAATGCTGGAATACAGCCTGCCTTCCCATGCAACGCAGGTGATGAGTTTGTTGATTACTTCCTGGCCTTCCTTGATGATGAAATTGTGCAGCATGTCAGCGATGAGACCAATAGGTATGCAACTCAGTGTGCAGCAGAAGGGCTGGGACCTATTGGCTCACCAAAGCAAGTGTCGTGGTTGCCTGTCGGGATCAGAGAGCTGTATGTTTTTTTTGCACTCATGTTTTTGATGCCCCATATAAAGAGACATGAGTTGGAGGAGCACTGGCTCGTGGATGACATAACTACTATCCCCATATTCAGGAAGTATATGTCACAGGATCGGTTCCGACAGCTGCTTGGATACCTGCACTTCGCTGACAATGACAACCCGTCCCAAACTGACCCTTTGTGGAAAGTGAGGGATTTTCTCAACAGGATTAGGGATCGATTTATGCGATTTTTCAGGCCTATGCAGAAAGTCGTCATAGACGAGTCCCTGGTATTGTTCAGAGGACGTCTCAAATTCATGCAGTACATCCCCAGCAAACGCCACCGCTTTGGGATAAAGTTCTTTGTGCTGTGTGACTGTGAGACAGGGTATATACTGGATTTTGTCATTTACTCGGCTAGCACAATGGATGTGAACAGGAAAGACCCCCTTGGCTTCTCTGGCTCCGTTGTAAAAGTGCTGATGGAGAGGTATTTTGGTGGTAATCATGTGCTGTACACAGACAATTATTACACAGCACCGAAACTCTCCAAATACCTTGCTGAACACGGCATTGGCACTGTTGGCACTGTACGGAGCTATAGGAAAGAGTGGCCTAGTTTCCCCGAAGCATCATCATCATCCAGGGGAGATGTTCACCTGAAGAAGTCAGACAAGCTTCTTGCGATCAGGTGGCATGACAAGAAGGTCGTCAATATGATCAGCACCATCCACAAGGGGGAAATGAAGAGAACTGGGAAGGTCAGCTACAGGACGGGAAAGCCAATCATGAAGCCTGATGCCGTCATTGATTATAATGTAAATATGAGACTCGTTGATAAGTCTGATATGATGATTGGCGAAATAGACTGTCTCAGGAGAAACACCCGATGGTACAGGAAGGCTTGCCTGCACATGCTCGATATGTGCATGCTCAATGCCTTCATTCTTTACAAGACACAAGTCGGGGGCATAAGGCAACCATCACTGAGACAGTTTTCCAAGACTGTCGTGCAGCAGCTACTTGAACGATTTGGTCAGGTGACGGCATTGATCCCGAGGTGACACTCTGACACACAACCTGACCGTCTTGAGTGCCGCAATTACATGAGCCGGCACCAGCTTGTGAAATTGCCTCCTAAAGCAGGCGGCAGGTTGTCACAGGGCCGCTGCAGAGTATGTTCAACCACCACACGAAGGCCTACGACGAGAAAAGTGAGCACACACCAGTGCCTTGAATGCCGAGTCGCTCTATGTGTAACTCCGTGCTTTGCCGAGTACCACTCTCTGAGTAAATACTGAAAGTGACAGTGATATATAGTGATGCGACAGTGACTTGCTTTGCCAATAATTGTATAATGGATAATGTAGTAATAAGGGATATTTTGCCTAGAAAATAAAGGAAATATTGGCCAGTATAATAAGTGATATTGTAATAAGAGAATCTGCGGCACTTGTGGAATTCTGCGGCACTTATGTAATTCTGTGATGCGCCAGTGATGCAATATAGTAATAAGTGCATTGTAAATATAATGTACATTGCCCATATTATATGTAAAATAATATTAGAAGTTAGAAAGAATGAAAAGATCCCAGGAAACGTCAGTGAGCGGGTGCCGCCGCAGTGAAGTGAGGCGCAGCCGCAGTGAAGAGCGGGTGCAGCCGCAGGGAAGTGCCTTTTACCTACCTCAGTGAACACAGAGTGGGTGTTTATCGTATGTACAGTGTTCATATATGTTTATATTACTATTATGAGAGAGTGGTTGGCATTTGGTACTGGTGTGTGGGGCGTAAAATAGTTATTTCACACCCCTCACTTCTAACGGCTCTCCCCGTCCTGTGAAAGTCAACGAAGTCATGAAACCTACATCAATGGAAAGCTGAAGGTTTGTACTTTCTAATGGTACCTTATTTTTTTCTCTAGCTTTATTCTGTGCAGAGTTATTAAGGTTTAAAGGTTTGTTTACATTTGGCTGAAACCCCTGCGGGAGAGGACAGTCAGACCAAAACAATACCCGCGGTTAAGGGGTTAACAGGTAATTCCCTTATTAAATTGTAATGCGTCCCCTTGACATGTCCTAACAGATAGATGAGTTTGCTTATATTGGAGAGGTCTGTTCTGTCGTGGACTAAGAATTAAAACTGATCCCAAAAGGATCTCCAATTCGCTCTCCATCAAACTCTGGGAGCGTCATTTGTAGGGTGCAGGTTTACTCAGCTGTTCCACAGCTCAATGTTCTCTGGTGGTATTAGCTAATTTTGACTCAAACAGCTTCACGCTTGTTATATATTCCTCTGAGTTACCTTCATGTTTGGTAGTCCCCAACTCCAACAGATCTTTATCATCATCATCTTTCATCACTGCTGCCTGTAAATTAGTGAAGCTTACCTCATACTTAGTCCATCTGTCTTGTAATATGTTCAAAAGACTACTTAATGACAGAAGTGTATTGAATAAATATTTCTGTTTCGCTTACTTGTGCCATTTAGAGCAATGCATCTTAAAATATTTCGACATTGATACCCCTAAGCTCAACTCCAAGCCACCCTGATTCCCCGTCTCTCATATTAAACCTCCTTTCATTTTCAGTTTCCTGAGGAAAGGGAATGGTTGTGAACAAACAGCTGAGTTCTATGGTTAGTTTTATCTGTGTTTTCGTCAAAATGGTATCATACACAAATTAATTTGTATATTTACCATACACCAACTGTTCATTTTCATCATGATGCCTTTCTGGATACTCCCAAGCAACCACTTCGATACTTCCTTGGGGTATCAAGGCACTGCATTAAGAACATCTGATTTAGGGGGTCCAGCAGATACAACAGCACATAACATCAACAGTGAAACCCCTTGTCCTCCAAATGCTGTCATTTTTGGTGAATTTAAATTACTCATTCTAAATGGGAAGAAGCCCTATTCTTGCACACTAGGTTTGACCCTTAGGTAGTATTGCATGATAGTTCACTGCAACAGTTTGTAATTATTCCAGCACCTGCCGCAAATATTGTGGATCTTGTTTTGGCATCATAAAATTTAGTGAGTGGCTTTAATGTAGAAGATTTTAATACACACAGTCATTGCACTCACAGTTAACCTTAATTTCAGTGAAGACAATTTTAACGACAAGTACGAGAGTATACCAGACTACAAGAGAACTGATTTCCAACGATCAAAGATTAATGTAGGAAAAGTAATTGGCACCTGATTGCTGAAACATTATACATGCATGATGTATGGCAGATTTTCAGAGAAACATTCAGTGGAGCCACCTATTAATATATTCCAGCATGTAACATTAGAGCTGCTAAAAATATTAAATTCAAATGGTGCAACTGTGATATTAATCACTGTCTGGTATAAAAGTCCATAAAAATCTAATTCCACATTGAGTCAAGGAGATAAAAACAAATATGAGTTTCCTCGTTGGAAAGCAAAATAAATATATAAGGCAGTGTAAAAAAACCTTGAAGATTATGCTGCTGGTAGTACGAAAACAACCTCTCCATACTTTTCTAGTGCATCAGATGTAAGAGGACAAACGTCAACAATAGGCCCTCTAGTCACTGAATGAAGAACGTACTGACGATGAAACTTAGCCGGCAACAATTCATGAAACTTTCTTTGCATTCGTCTTTACAGTAAAAAGAAAAAAAAAGTTCCTGAAGCTACCGCAGTTCCTGTACAAAATATAATTATTGATATTAACCCGCGGCGTCCCGTCGACGTTCTTTAACGTCCACACGTTTTGTCACTGCCAATCCCGTCGACGTACATAAACGCGAAAAAATTGCAAGGACCCTAATTTGCACAATTTTCAATTTTCGCGAGTCATTTTTGGTATGTATACACGTGACACCTTCCTCAACAAGATGCCAGGCAGGGACAATGCCTTACCCAGCATGATCTCCACCCCCACCCCCGCATGCCATTGTCTCAGCAATTCACCTGTTATCAGTGACCTGGCCAGTATAGCCATGTCATGCCACGGTACAAATTCAGGGCCAGAGTGATTCCCCAATCAATGACAATGTGGAGGACAAACTTTACATAGCATTAGAGGAAGAAACAGTTAGAAATGATGATCAGGTAATGTGGCAAAAAAAGGTCAGGTATTAGTGAGTGAAACAATGCTTATTATGCCTATATTACTGCTTGAAAACCAATATACTCTTGTACTACATATAAATTCGTACCAAGTAAATAAAAAAATACCGTTTATGAGTGGTTTGAAATAGTTATCCTCCCATAGAACTCGTTTTCTTTGGTGCCAGCCTGATAGAAAACCCAGTAAGGTAAGGAGGTACTCCTACCTGTAATGAGTATTATAAACCCCAGGTGAGCGATTTCTCTATGAATTTTCGATGTTTCTCACCAAAAGCGAAGGTTTGAGCCAAAAAAAAAAAAAATCCTAAAATGGTCGGGATTGGAGGGAGTCAGTGATGGAAAAGTGGTCGGGATGGGGTGGGTTAAGGTTAATGAGAGATGTTTGCAGCGTGTTTTTTGTAAACTTAATTTGAATAAATCATCGGGGCTAGATAAATTATAAGCAATTATCCATGACAATGAAATGAAATAGTAAATGGAATATCAGAGTCTTTAGTTGAACTTTTCAGCACTTCCCTTATGACCAGTAAGATTCCATACGAATGGAAGCTAATAGATGTAACTGTCACGAATCAATTCGCGACATTTCCTTTTTGTGAGAAGCCACGAACTATTAGTGGAAAACTCACTGTGTATCGCTCAGTTAACCGTTTCTCTCTCCATTTCGGGGTATACTTTTCAAATCATTCGTCACCGTTTTCAGGGGTGACCGATTTGATGCACGTCACTAAGTGCGCTACTGAGCGATACTATTGTTTCTTTATCGTTCACCTCTGCTTGCCTAAACCATTAGCCACGCCTTCTGGTAGCTTGTGCGTCCTGCCTGTACATTATTTGAATTCAGTCTAGTGGTGGCTTTGACGGAGAGAGGTCCTGTGCTCAGAAGTGAAGAGAGGTCAACTAGCATCCCAAGCTCCACAGAGTATCAGTTTCTTCAAACTCCCACCCCCTGGGTGATACAAAGCATTCATCGACTGGTATTTCTTTTGTGTATTTCCTAGTTTTAAGAGTTTAGTTAAGGTGTTTTTCCTAGGCGTAAGTATTTAGCTTCTGTGTGAGTGAGCGAGTGCGTCTCATTTAATTGATTTGAATTGTAACGTTAAATTTATTTTTTTTTTTATTAATAAATTTAACAGTTCCTTTCTTGAGCTTAACTAAACTCGATACTAATATAACTCCCCGATACTAATATAAGTATTGTAGGTTAAGGGGGAAGTTCGAGAGAGAACTCCGCAGAGGCGACTTGAGGCTATGGAAGACCCAAGTTTGCACAAGGATTCTCAGCTTTCCGGTACTAATAGAAGTACTGTAGGTTAAGGGGGAAGTTCGAGAGAGAACTCCGCAGAGGCGACTTGAGGCTATGGAAGACCCAAGTTTGCACAAGGATTCTCAGCTTTCCGATACTAATATAAGTATTGTAGGTTAAGGGGGAAGTTCGAGAGAGAACTCCGCAGAGGCGACTTGAGGCTATGGAAGACCCAAGTTTGCACAAGGATTCTCAGCTTCCCGGTACTAATATAAGTATTGTATTGTAGGTAAAGGGGGAAAGTGAGAACTCTGCAGAGGCGACTTGAGGCTATGGAAGACCCAAGTTTGCACAAGGATTCTCAGCTCCCCGATATTAATATAAGAACTGTAGGTTAAGGCACAGGTTGAGGACCCGTGTGCAGTTTGAGGCTATGGAAGACCCAAGTTTGCACAGGGATTCTCAACTTGTCGAATCTAATCGTGTGCTAAAATTAATGGCGACCTCGAGTGTACTTTTCATAGCATGTACTGACTGCTAGCCAGAGAGAGTAATTGTAACATAATAAGAATTTTGTCTCATTGACACTTTTGATGCTCCACCTTAATTGGTTTTGCAGGTTCAGCAATGGGTGTAGCAGTTTTGCTGTGCGGACCAGCTGATCATCTGCCGCATGCTGCTGCCTCTTCTCCTCTGCCTTCGTCGTCGCCATATTATTTACTGTGTCATTTTACACGTAGGTACATTTACACTACAACTGTCACACCTACACCGTGTATTACATACACCACGCTACACAACAATTAGTTGTCAGTGTAAATGTAGCGAATTTTCGCTCAGTTTGACCTGAGTACAGGATTTTCACCGTCGTCACGGAGTTTTTCCCTCAAGCTTGCTTCTATTAATGTAAATACGAGGTTTTTTCACTCACTGGCGACTGCGATTTTCTCCTGTAGCAGGATAGCACACACACCACAGTGTGAATCTTGTGTGACTGAGTTAGGATTTATATGTATGTATATTGAAATCATTCTTCTGAAGGAAGAAAGATTTAATTTTCATGGGGCGTAATGTCACGAATCAATTCGCGACATTTCCTTTTTGTGAGAAGCCACGAACTATTAGTGGAAAACTCACTGTGTATCGCTCAGTTAACCGTTTCTCTCTCCATTTCGGGGTATACTTTTCAAATCATTCGTCACCGTTTTCAGGGGTGACCGATTTGATGCACGTCACTAAGTGCGCTACTGAGCGATACTATTGTTTCTTTATCGTTCACCTCTGCTTGCCTAAACCGTTAGCCACGCCTTCTGGTAGCTTGTGCGTCCTGCCTGTACATTATTTGAATTCAGTCTAGTGGTGGCTTTGACGGAGAGAGGTCCTGTGCTCAGAAGTGAAGAGAGGTCAGCTAGCATCCCAAGCTCCACAGAGTATCAGTTTCTTCAAACTCCCACCCCCTGGGTGATACAAAGCATTCATCGACTGGTATTTCTTTTGTGTATTTCCTAGTTTTAAGAGTTTAGTTAAGGTGTTTTTCCTAGGCGTAAGTATTTAGCTTCTGTGTGAGTGAGCGAGTGCGTCTCATTTAATTGATTTGAATTGTAACGTTAAATTTATTTATTTTTTATTAATAAATTTAACAGTTCCTTTCTTGAGCTTAATGTAAGTAAACTCTTGTTTCATTTAATCCAAATTAAGCTTATTTTCCATATAGCTCCTAGCTTGCATAAACATTTACTATTCATAACTGGTACTTAGACCAGTCTTGTTGTATTAACTTAAAATCCGTTGTGCCAGGAGTTAATGCATCAGCAAGAACCTGATGTTATTATTATTAGTATTAGTTATTTATTGTCAGGGGTGATGTAACTTTCTCCAGAGGCTAACAGTACAGTAATTCAGCAATTGTGAGTAATTAGTCTCTGCTGTGTACTGTTGAGGAAGTTTATAAATTCTCGTTCTCAGAGAATCGTGCCAAGCCAGCGTAAAGTAATCGTTGCTTGATGTAGCAAGACAATCATTGTCTCTGCTCTTCAATATTATTGAATATTATTATCAATTTAAATAATATTTAAGCATTTATATCAAAATTACCGTGATATTATAAAAGCCCCATGACAGTAACACCAATTAAAAAAATAAAAAAATAAATAACAAAGGAAAATCAGAAATTTACAACCCAATTAGCGTAACATCGATTGTTTGTAGTTGCTAAAATCCATTATCCCAGATATTTATTTTAAATACTTGGAAACAAACAGCATACGGTAATATAAGATTCACATGATTTTGGGAATAAATGCTCTTAAGATTTTCTTAACTATATAATGAACATGTAAGATGAGACCAAATCCATTGACATTGTCGGTCTCGATTTCCGAAAGGTATTTGACAATGTTCCACACAAAAGACTAGTCCACAAGTTAATGGCACAGGGATTACGTCGCAGTGTTCCCAGGTGCATTGATAATAAATGGCTTATAGCACGAAAACAAAGTGTGATAATAGAGAAGAGTCAGACTGCACAGACATTGCAAGTTCAGTGGTTTTTGTTTTTTACACACACACACACACACACACACACATATATATATATATATATATATATATATATATATATATATATATCTATATATATAGATAGCGAGCCTCTGTGGTACAGTGGTAGAGTGTGCGCTTTGTACACGGGTGGACCAGGGTTCGCACCCCGCCAGGGTAATAAACTTTGGGAGTGTTCACCCGGCCACGTATGCATTGGCGGACACCAGGGGTGCTGTGGTTGAACCAGTGTCACTTACTGTAAAGTATGCTTGCACCCAGTCGGCTTGTGTGGGCCGATTACACTTGGTTCACAGACTACACACACATCCAAAGCCACTCCAACACTACAATTACACTAACAAGACTTCTCACCCTACATACAATCTCTACTAGACAGCCTAAGCCACTTGGTAGAGATACATTGGCTGTATCGTCCCGACTTCAGTCAGGATAGGCCGGTCCTGCAGTGGATACTCAAACGGCTGATGATCATGATATATATATATATATATGTATATATATGTGTGTGTGTGTGTGTATTATTGGTGGACTGCTTTGTGTGATTTCTAAGTTTTGCAGTGATATTGAAAATCAGAAAGATCACCGGTGAGGCTCTGTCAAACACAAAATGGCGCTGGTTCTCTTAACTGTGTATGGACTGTAGTTCACCTGTAGGACTTCCCCTCAGGAGCAGCTGCTTTTCTGTTGTTGAAGGGTGTGTTTGGTCAGACAGACCGGGGTTGAGCAACAACAACAACAAGACCAACAACAGCAATAACAACGGCAACAAGACAGCATTACACCGTCGGACGATTCAGAAAGATCAGAGAGATCCTGATTCACTGTTTAACAGGGCAAATTGATTTCAGTATTAATAGTTTGTTATAATAACAGATTAGTTGAAACTAAGCAAACAGTCCACATACACTGTTAAAAAGTGTCAGCAAATTAATTGGAGTCACTGGTTGAGCATTCGAATATAAATTGGATAATATTGTTCTTTCTTTAATATCAGAGGCGTCATTTGGGGGCGGCAACGAGGGGCGCTCGCTCCCCCCCAAGCTTTCTGAGGGGAGCCTCCAAATCAACTACATTTAATGGAGATAATATATATAAGGTTAACACCGTGAAATTGAAAATAATTTGTATTTAGTCTCAATACATTTTAAGTGAAATGTGTGTGTGTGTGTGTGTGTGTGTGTGTGTGTTCTTACCTAATTGTTCTTACTTAAGTGTATCTTTACAGTAATGAGTCAAGCTCGTACTGTCCCGTGTCTTAAACCATATTTATCGTACATATCCTTAAATTTGTGAATTGTTTTGGCACACACTATTTCATTCGGTAGTGCATTCCATTGATCAATTGCTCTGTTTGGGAAACTGAATTTCCTTACGTCTTTATCACCTCTCTTCTTATGCAGTTTTTTGCAGTGTCCTCTTGCTGGTGCTTCTCCATATGTTAAGTAATCATTTATGTCTATTTTCTCCTTTCCTGATATGCACTTATATAGCATTATCATGTCACCTCTTTTCCTTCTCTCCTGTAGTGTTGGTAGATTCAGTTTATTTAGTCTTTCTTCATAGCTTAGGTCCCTTAAGCTTCGTATCCGTCTTGTAGCGGCCCTTTGAACTTTTTCAATCTTGTCTATGTGCTTTTTGAGATGAGGACTCCAGACTACTGTTGCATATTCCAGGGTTGGTCTAATGAATGATGTTATTATCCTTCTTAGCATGTCTTCATTTATGTATGTGAATGCTATTCTCATATTTGCAAGCAGTATATATATGTTCCGTACCTTCTCGCTGATATGGTCAGCCGGAGATAGTCTGTTATTGATAATCACACCTAGGTCTTTCTCTCTTTCTGATGTGTATAGGGTTTTATTTCCAAACTTATAATCCCAATCAGGTCTTTTTCCACTTTTACCAAACTTGATTACATGACACTCGTCCACATTGAATTCCATTTGCCATGTACTACTCCATTCATGAAGTTTATTTAATTCTTCTTGTAGCTCTTTACAAAAGTTTGTGTTAGTAATTCTCCTTTGTATTTTTGCATCATCTGCAAACATATTCAGATAGCTCTCATTTGCAGTGTTACTGTTTATATCATTAATATACACTAAAAACATGATTGGTGCCAGTACTGAACCCTGTGGTACTCCACTAGTCACTTCTTTCCATGATGAGTAGTTTCCTCTTAGTACTGTTCTCATTTCTCTTTTTATGAGAAAGTCTTGCATCCAACAAAACAATTTGCCTCGAATTCCTCCTTGATGGTACAGTTTCCATAAAAGTCTTTGGTGTGGTACTGTGTCAAAAGCTTTCTTGAAATCTAAATAGATACTGTCCACCCATCCTTCCCTTTCCTGTATTGTGTTTGTTACTCTGTCATAGTAGCTCAACATATTAGTAACACATGATTTTCTTTTTCTTAAACCAAACTGTCTTTCTGTTATCATACTCTGTTCTTCTAGATGATTTACCCAAGCTTTTCTTATAAGCTTTTCTAATACCTTGCTGACAACACTGGTCAGTGATACTGGTCGGTAGTTGAGTGGATTTTGTCTATTTCCTTTCTTGAATAAGGGGACAATATTTGCTTTTTTCCAAATATCAGGTAATTTACCTTGACTCAAGGATTTCTTGAAAATTAAAAATAATGGTTTACTTAACTCCTTTGCACATTCTCGTAGTACCCTACATGAAATTTCATCAGGACCACTTGCTTTTCCTCTGTCTAATCTACTTAACTCCTCCTGTATTACTTTTTCTGCTATTTGTATATCTGGTAGTATGTGTGGACATGCATATTCCACATAATCCCCCTCAAAATTTTTTTCTTCTGTAAAAACTAATTGGAAATTCTTATTTATTGCTTCACAAATATCTTTCTCTTGTGTATAAGTGATTCCCTCGTCCGTAATTGATTGTATTATATCTTTTACTTTGGTTTTGCTTCTGATAGAGCTGTAAAACAACTTTGGTTGATCACTACTTTTATTTATTATATCCTCCTCAAACTGTTTTTGGGCTTCCATCCTTATTCTTGTATAATCGTTTCTTGCCTGTTTGTAATTATTATACGCCCTTTCACTATTGTGTCTTCTGTATCTATTCCACAACAAATCTCTTCTTTCTTTTGATTTTTTACATTCTGTATTGAACCATTTCTGTATTTTCTTATCTGCTTCTTTGTGCTGTGGGATGTACTTCTGGACTCCTATTTCATAAAATTCACAGAATTTTTTATATACAGCATTTAAATCTTGTCCTATAAGCTCATTTTCCCAATCAACTTCTAAGAAATACTTCTTTAGGTCTTGATAATTTCCCTTTTTATAGCTGTCATTGCTGTTTACTATGACATATGCTATCCTGAAGTTATAATTTAGTACTGCATGATCGCTTTTGCCGAGTGGAGGGTGATATATTAAACTGTCAATATCATTTTCTTGCCTAGTAAATATTAGATCTAGCACTGAAGGTACATCAATTCCTCTTTTTCTGGTGGTTTCCCTCACATGTTGCGTTAGGAAAAACTCTTGTACGAGATCCAGGAACTTTTGGTCCCAACAGCTTTCTTGGCTAATTATATCTAGAGTATTCCAATTTATATTTGTATTAAAATCCCCAGTTAGTATAATTCTTTCCAATTTCTCTTCCATTTTATGTAGTAATGATCTTAAACTCTGAATTGTACTCTCTGCCAGGTCCTCATATTCATCTCTTTCCCATGTGTTTGATCTGGGTGGCAAGTACAAATTGGCTACAATTACTTTACCTTCAGATGTGTTGATCTCTACTGCAATTAGTTCTACTTGTGATGGTATATCTAGTTTTATTTCATTGATTTTTAGGTTTTTCTTAGTTAATATTATAATTCCTCCTCCTTTTTTTAAATTTCTGTCTCTTCTCCATATATTGTATTCCTCTAAGTTTAGTATGTCATTGGATATCCTTGGTGTTAATTTTGTTTCAGTTAGGCATATTATTTGTGGTTCATTTTCTCTGACATAATCATTCATCTCTAGTAATTTAGATACCATTCCATCCACATTTGAGTACATCAACTTTATCATCTTCTTTATATACTTGTCATGACATGGTTCTACTACCTTCCTCCTTTTTATTCCATCCTGTTTGTGTACCACTCTCGTACCTGCAATCCTATTACTTTGTAAAAAAATTTCTTCTTCTCCTCTTTTGATCTTCCCTCATTTTTTGTTTTTGCTTCCTCCCTTTTCTCTTTCAGTTATTCCAGTTCCTCTTGTGTTAGACATCTTTTTATCCATACATTTTTGAACTCCTCTTTTTCTATAAGATTCTTTGCATTTTTTAGTATCTCTTCCACAGTGTTAACACTCTGGAAAGTCACCTTTAGAGTCTTGTCTTGCTTTTCTCATATTTCCCTAACCTTTTGTGTTCCTCTATGTCTTTACTAAAGATTTCCTCTGATACTTCTTTCAGTATGCTCATTACATTTGCCATCTCCTTTTTGTCTCTTGTGATATTGTTTTTTACTTCTTCCTCTTCTATACCAGTGATTACTATAGATTTGTTTATATCTACTGAATCTCTGACTAACTTTGGATTGTTTTGGATTATTCTTTTCACTTCCTTTTTAATGCTTTTTTCCTCCACCCTTGTTTCTAAGTCTTTCTTTACTTTCACCATTTCAACATACGTGGTTTCCACATCATTTTTGTTGCTTTGCACAGCTTCATCCACCTGTGTTATCTTCTCCTCAATATCACTGCTCTGGTCTATAAGACTGCTTACTTGCCTAATTGTCCCTGTGTCATTTTTGAACTCTTCCATAACACTCTCGTGATTGACTACTGTACATGCCATTTCACTCATTTTCTTCCTAAGTGTACTCAGTTCCACTGTTAGTTCACTGATGGTTGTGTCTTTCTTGTTGGTCTCCCTTCCCAGTTATTCTATTTCTTCCTTTTGCAAGTGCATCTGCTTCTTTATTTCATCAATTTCATTTTTGAAAGCCATTTCTAGTTTGTGCACACGTTCAACCAGTCTATTGTGAGTCTCCACTTCAACCAGTTCTTGGTAGAAATCATCATTTTGCTTTTTACCTTTATCTCTTTTCTTTTCCAAATTTGCTTTACTAAAGTATGTATCCATTTTGCAATACTAAAAGTAAAGAGTATGTACTTACAATCCCCGCGTTGCTGTAGTCTAAACAAACCTCAGCTGACTCAGCGCATTCTTTCGTCTTGGTTCTCTTTCCTGTTTGAACGAATCTTGTTTAAACTTATTATTTTTTTCCTTTTAATAATGAAAAATCATTTAGTCTAACCTGGTACAGAGCTTGACTCATACAAAGATACTAATTTAGGTAATGCCACTGGCCGTGTTGGTTTGGTACGGAGCGCCGATGTCGCACGTCTGCCTCAATTGACTCCCTGTGTGTGTGTGTGTGTGTGTGTGTGTGTGTGTGTGTGTTCTTACCCACCTAATTGTTCTTACTGAATTGTATCGTTACAGGAATGAGTCAAGCTCATACTGTTCCGTGTAATAAACCATTTTTATCATACATATCCATAAATTTATGAAGAGTTTTGGCACACACTATTTCATTCGGTTGTGCATTTCACTGATCAAGTACCCTATTTGGGAAACTCAATTTCCCTACATCTTTATCGCCTCTCTTTTTATGTAATTTTTTGCAGTGTCCGCTTGCATATGCATTCCCATAGGTTATGTAATCATTTATGACTATTTCCTCTTTCCTTGAGATGCATAATCATGTCTCCTCTTTTCCTTCTTTCCTGTGGTGTTGGTAGATTCAGTTTTTCTAGTCTTTCTTCGTAGCTTAGATCCCTTAAGCTTGGTACCCATCTTGTAGCTGCCCTTTGTACTTTTTTCAATCTTATCTATGTGCTTTTTTAGATAAGGATTCCGGACTACTGATGTACTCTAGGGTTGGTCTGATGAATGATGTTATTATCTTAGCATGTCTTCATTTATTGTGCGAATGCTATTCTCATATTGGCAAGCAATGTATACATGTTCCATACCTTCTCACTGATGTGGTCAGCTGAAGATAGTTTGTTACTGATATGCACTCTTAAGTCCTTCTCCTTTTCTGATATGTGTAGGGTTGATCTTGCTAACTTATAATCCCAATCTGGTCTTTTCTCACTTTTACCAGACTTAATACATGACACTTGTTCACATTAAATTCCATTTGCCATTTATTGCTCATTCTTGAAGCTTATTTCATTCCTCTTGCAACTCTTTCCAAGAATCTGTGTTAGTAATTTTCTTTTGTATTTTTGCATCATTCGCAAACATAGTTAGATAGCTTCCATTTCTAATGTTACTGTCTATGTCATTTATATATATTAAAAACATAATTGGTGCCGGCACTGAGCCCTGTGGAATTTCGCTAGTCACTTCCCTCTGTGATGAGTAATTACCCCTTAGAACTGTTCTCATTTCCCTTTTTCTGAGAAAATCTTGCATCCAACAGAACAGGTTGCCTTGGATTCCTCCTTAATGGTACAGTTTCCATAAAAGTCTTTGGTGCGGTACTCTGTCAAATGCTTTAATGAAATTTAAATTATCGTAGATACTGTCCACCCATCCTTCTTTTTTCTGTAATGTTTCTGTAACTCTGTCATAGTAGCTTAATAAATTAGTAACACATGATTTTCCCTTTCTAAAACCGAACTGCCTTTCTGTTATCATACTGTGTTCTTCTAGATGGTTTACCCAAACTTTTCTTATCACCTTTTCTATTATCTTACTTACAACACTGGTCAGTGATACTGTTCGGTAGCTGAGTGGATTCTGTCAGCCTTTCTTGAATAGGGGAACAATGTTTACTTTCTTGACCTTGACCTAAGGATTCCTTGAATATTAAATACAATGGTCTCCTTAACTCTCCTGCACTGATGTGGCACCTGACCAGAAATTTCGTCAGGACCATTTGTGTGTGTGTGTGTGTGTGTGTAATAATAAAAATAATTTACCAGGTGTTCCTAGCCTGCTGTTCAGTTAACTTCAGTACTTAGCTACTTTTTTTTTATTGTTTTCTGGCTATAATTAAAAGCTTTTATTCATCTTAGGAAGTACGTTCCTGTAGGTAGGAGTCTTAAGAGTTCATTTAGATCAGTGCTTCGTAAAGTGGACAGTGATCCGGAAACATCCAGCGGGACGGTGAGGTACCGTGGGATCGTGAGGAAAAAAGGGAAAGGTAGGGGGGCGGCAGGATGGCATCAGAACCAAGTAAGCAGTTTTATTTTTTACAAAATCTATATGACAAAATCTAATTCACAATTCTTAACCACTTAAGTCCTAATCCCATCAATTGATGCGATTTGAGTTTTATGCTAAAATGCCTAATCGCACCAATTGAACGCAGCCTGTAAAAAACTACGAAGTGCTTGCTCCACCCCGATTATGACGTACATGGCTTCAGGCCAATGAGAACTTGCCCCTGATGTGGCGTGAGGGGGGATCAGACCAACCTGGGTGGTGGGGGGGCACCCCCATCTCGGCCGCCTCCATGCCACCCTTTACTCCACTCCCTCATTCCCTGCTTGTCCCCCATCACTCTCCCACCTCTCCACGCAACTGCATCTCTCCTCCCACAACAACCTGCGTCCCTTCCCACCCTCTCTTGCCCCTCTTCCCTCCCTGCTAGCCTCGTCCCCCCCCCCCCAAATCCCACCCCATCTCTCCCTCCTTGTCCCTCACTACCCTTCCAACCCCCAACAGGCCCCCGAGTGTCAGGCCTGATGTACAGCCCCGGTCAGAGTTCGGTGATACAGTCAGCACTCCCAACGCCAAAGCATCTGGGTTCGGAGTTCGAGAATTTCGACTCGCGTATCTGATACACACACACACACACACACACACACACACACTGAGAGAGAGAGAGAGAGAGAGAGAGAGAGAGAGAGAGAGAGAGAAAGAATATACACCTAAGGCATGGTAACGGACATTGACGGAGTGTCTCCCTATCTCATTTCAGTCACGACCAATATTTCTATGAAATATGTAATCTACATCTATATATGTAAAAGACTAGCGATTTTATTATTACGTTATTCCCATGTCACATGAATTAATGTGGTTAGGCAACACAGTAATATATTAACCCAGATTACATCCTATGATTGTATGGTCATAGCTAGCAAACGTTGACAGGTAACATTTTATAATATGCCTTGCCCATTGCAATTGACATTTTAATTTCAAACTACACTTGTGTAGTTAATAGATGATGAAAGTATAGCACACCTGTGTCCCGTGAGTAGGCTATGAAACACGGATGGTCGGGTCTCCTTGCATTTTGTCTAAGCTACGGGTTAATCACATAAGTGACGGATGCTACCAGAACGTGGATAAGCGTCTTATTTTAAATTATGACTAGTAAAGTGAAATCAATATATTGTTTTCTCTCTTAATAATATTATATAGTAATAATAAATATATATATATATATATATATATATATATATATATATATATATATATATATATATATAATTCATCCAATCCTATGTTGCCCCATAAGGAGCTTAGGAGCCCGGGGCTAGGCAAGTTGGGCCTGACATTTAAGATGAGAGTGACCAGCCTCACTCAACCCTGAGTGGCAATACATGAGCAGTAAACCCCAACCATCCCTTGGATATAAACCTGCACCAGCTCAATCCGATTGGAGTGCCGTAATTATCCACTACACCACCAGGCCCCCAAATCTAGTTACATGGTTACCATCCAGCGTAGTAAATGATTTCCTGGTGTACAGGAAACCATTTAGCTTGTCACTCAGCGCAGAGCCACCCACAGGCAGAAGGAAGAGGAAAGAATGAAGGAAAGAAAGAAAAGGGAGTGTACTGTCACCCGTAGGCAGAAGGATGAGGAAAGAAAGAAGGTAAGAAAGACAGAAGAGGATGGAAGGAAAGAAGGATGGAGAAGAGGAAAGGGCAGACACCCGAGAGCAGCGTATATAATTAAAATCGTGCAAGGGAGAGAAAAAGATGGCGCAATGTGGTAAGGGGGGTGTCGCGGCGCTGGTGACCCAGACCCTGTGCGTATGAAATGGCCATTTTTGTTTTATTTTTGCTTGTGCTTTGGAACGGACAAAAAGTTGGGTCACAGTAAAAGGTGTTTGGAGTGTAAATGTGATGCGCATGTGATCCCTTAATCGCCTCATCCCGCCAAGGCGGGGTCACAATAAACCAAAAAAACAAAACAACCATGCAAACTCTGGTCACATTTGCATCACATCCACACTCTCAACAATGTAATACGTTTTACAGTATTTAAATCTGTGATTATTAATTTACAATAAAGCCGTATGTATTGCAAGACTGTCGACAGTTCATATCTTACCGTGTATTATCCCTCCTCCAACAATAGACTCTGCCATGGGAACTAGAGGAGAAATGCTTCTCATCTGTAAAGATGGCTCTGCTCCATAAGTCATCATCCTGCTCAACAAGGAGCTGTGCAAAAGCCAGTCTTCCTGCACAGTGCTGCTCCGTCAGCTGTTCCTTCTGAGCTGGGGTGCGATGGTGTATTCCAGCGCGATATAACCATCTCCTAACGGTTCTGGCTGACACTTCTAACTGCAAGTCATGCCTTATTGCCGCTGCGTTGGTAAGGGGGTTAGCTTACCGCTGCCACAATAATGTTCCCATCCTCTACTGGTGTCGTCCTCCTTAGGGCTCCTGCTTTCTCCAAGAAATGGAGTTTGCTGTAAACCCAACGAGGTTGTGATGCATTTATTGAGATGTTCTGAAACGTTACTATTATAGCTTGCGTGGGTTTTTCCTAATGACTATGTAAGGTTTTAGTTCATCCGTCCGAATCCGTGAAACCTGAACGATCTGCATATGCAGTATCGTTTCACGGGGCGAACGTCACTCTCTCACCTTGTCAGAGTCACTCAGCGGGGAGATGTTGCCATATGCAGGTCGCTTGGTTGTATCAGTCTCGACGAATGGACTACGTTACTACATCACGTGCAAACACTGTCACCTCCATAGAATCCACGAGAGTTTAACAAACCATTGTTAACCAGTTGGGACAATTTCCTTATTGATATTACCGACAGAGAAACATGTGAAAAGGACTGTTTATATTACTCTATACATCCATATATTTTCTCTTCATCCCTTATCTGTTTTATCAGTGCTAACCCCTATTTCGCTAACACTGGTGGAAGAGGAATCACGTAACATAGATATGTCGCATAATTCGAATCTTTTTGTAATGTTAATGGATCCTAAAAGTAATTGATAGTTTAATCACCAGCTATGCTTAATGTGTATAACAATGATATGGATTTGTAGTCAAAGGGTATGTGGAAAAATTAATCATCTTTGCATTTCATATAACATGGTCATTTGAGAACGGGAGGGTGGGAGAGATGATAAAGTTATCAGAAGAATAAAGAGGAAGCCAGAGCTACAATGCGTTTGGCTCACCTCTTTGCTTCAGCCAGGTTCGGATGCACTAAATAAACATAGATAACAAGTAAATATGAACTACTATTGTACTATAATGTTACTGTAAGTTATACGTTACCGTGAACAACAGTTAACTATCATGACACGCTTAACAGCTTAACACAGACCCTCCTTTACTCCAACCCCATTACTGACAGGACTAAACCTCTGATACCCTACACTACCTCACCACCAACCAGTAATGCAGGTCACAAGACAATTGTTGATGGTTGTAGATATAATCACAGATAATATGAATTTTCGTAGAATATGAATATCTATATACTGATAATTTCAATATAACAACTGCAACCTCATTGGTAAAATATTTATAACTGTTCACATACACTATATCTTATGTATACTGGCATGGGCGTCCGGAGGGGGAGGGGGCAAGGAGGGGCAGTTGCCCCCCTTGGAATTTGACGGCTTCAGTTCTTGGTCAAGGATGATTGAGTGACTTGAGTCGATTCATGCATTCCGTCACTATGCATTTGATGTAAGTCATGTAACTCATGTAAGTATATGCCTCTGCCTATTTGGAGTGTGTGTATTTTGATAAAACTGCACATATATGTATAATTTCTCTTATTTTGCCCCCTCCCCTTACAAAAAATTCTGCGGACGCCCCTGTGTACTCGTACTATAACAAATCCAAGTATGTACATAGAATTTAAAAACCTTACGCAGGTCGTTCATGTTTCCGTTGGTGTTCCATCTCGTAAAACACTTGGCGACGGTCCTTGGTGCCAGGCCAAGTCACTGAGCGATAGCACGTACAAACAGCCCACTATCGCGCAGAGCGATGATGCTGCCTCTCAACTCCAGGTTTTGCTCCTTCCTGTTCATACCGTATAACCCCCAGATCCCTATGATACAAAGAAATCTCGGATGATTTCCTCCCTCCTTCCCTCTCTATCAGTGTCAGACACGCGAGTCGAAATTCTTGATCCGATGCAAACGTTTCTGGCATCATTGACGCGGTGGCTTCAGAAAGTGATTGTGAAAAATAGTGGGTGGACTGGATATTACGTAGTAAATATCAGAGCAACTGAGGCTTTCATCCCCTTCAGTGTTTATTATTACGATTATAATATTATTAGGAGAGATAATAATATATTGATTTCACTTTACTAATCATAAGATGCTTATCCACGTTCTTGTCGCATCCGTCACTTATGTGATTATCCCGTAGCTTAGACAAAATGCAGGGAGACCCGACCATCCGTGTGTTTCATAGCTTACTCATGGGACACAGGTGTGCTATACTTTCATCATGAAATGAGACAGGGAGACGCTCAGTCAATGTCCGTTACCATGCCTTAGGTGTATACTCTCTCTCTCTCTCTCTCTCTCTCTCTCTCTCTGTCAGTGTGTGTGTGTGTGTGTGTGTGTGTGTGTCAGACACGTGAGTCGAAACTCTTGAACTCTGAACCCCAGACGCTTTGGCGTTGGCAGTGCCGACTGTATCACCAAAATCTGACCGGAGCTGTACGTACCTGTTTCATATTATTTCTACTTCTTTCCAAATTTTTACACCTCACTCTGTTCATTTCTCACTTCGTACCTACAAATTTCTGTACGTACGTAGTTGGGGAATGCTGTACGTTGTACTACATACGACGCATCTTATTTTTATTTTATTTTTTATTTTTTCATTCTCCCTACCTGTCCAGATTAGCACCTCTGAGTAGTGTCCGTCTGTGTTAGTTTTCGAAAGATTATGAGGCCTTGTAGGGCTACTCCCCGCACCTGTTTCATGTCCCCACACATGCAAACACACCTGTTTTCATGGCTGGTGTGATAAATTCCAATGAAATGGAGAGTTTCCACAAGAGAATTTGGTTGTTGCCGAAACTGTTATGATAAGTGTGATGAAGTGTAATGATAATGTGATAATTGTAATGGTGTGATAAATGTGTAACGAGAACTTGGGACAGTAAAAAGAGAAATCGGAAACAAATTATTGTTTTTTTTTTTCCCTTTCTTATGCATGCATTTATAGCATTATTCAACTTTATTTTGATGTCCTTGACATTTATATGCGTCTGTGTTAGTTTTGGAATGACTATGAGGCCTTGTAGGGCTACTCCCCACACTAGTTATCTCCCCACACCTACATACACACCTGTTTTCATGGTAGATGTTATAGAACACAATGAAGTGCTTTCTTTTCATGCGACAAGCTGGTTATTTCCAACCCCAGTACCCATAGGCCTACTCTCCACAGCCTGCTTTATCTCCCCACAGTCTAGTAATCTTCCCACACCTACATACACCCGTTTTCATGGTTGGTGTGACAAAACACTTTGAAATGACCTGTTTCACTAAGAAAACTAGGTAATCAAAATTTTCATATTTTCTATTGTTTTCGAGGGGTAACTATCATAAACTTTTTTTGAACTTTGACGCGCGATTTTGTGGTAACCATTAGGCCAACGGGGGTACGGATTGCGTTGTCAGGTGTGTAAATTCTTCTTCTTTAGCCAGACAACAGTCAATCTGCCCTTGCTGAAAGTCGCCAAAACACCCCCGAATTGCGGTTGTGGGAGGTACCCTTCCTGAAACAATTGCGGTCTTAAGGGGTTAAGTGACATATATGTTTTACAAAAAAATATGATTAACATAGAACTGTACACGAAACCATGGTTTTATTTTATTTTGTGGTTCGAAGTCGGAGTTAAAAGTTCGAACATTTGCCAGTGCCAGAATATCCATTAGTGTGTGTCTGTCTATCTGTCTATTGCCAGACGCCTTAATCCCGTAAGAGGTGGCCACAAACAAATCGCCTCCATGTCGCCCTGTCCCTCGTCATTTCAATGCGCTGCTCCCAGCTCACACACCCCTCTCTCATAAACCTCTCCACCCCATCCCTCCATCTCATCCTTGGCCTCCCTCTCCCTCTCCCTCTCCCCCCCTCCACCTCCCTCACATACAGTCTCCTCGTCAGCCCCTCATTCTCCATCCTCTCCACATGGCCAAACCACCTCAGTGTTTCTGCTAACGCTTCCTATCACATCCACATGCACACCACAATGCTCCTTCACTTCCTCATTTGTCAGTCTGTCTCTCCATGTGACTCCACGTGCTCCTCTCAGATAACTCATTAGTGTGTGTGTGTCAGGAAGTAAATGGTTTAATAAATAATTATGTACAGTATTTATATTTGTTTATTGCTTTAATTCCCTAAATGTAGCATTGCATGTGGCTTCAAAATACTTGCTCGCCACCCCATCCATGTGGGGAGGTGGGAGTAGGGGGGCCTCCTAAGTAGCCTATGCCCCCCCTCCCCCCAAGGAAAACTGGAATGACGCCCTTGTTTTTTATATCATTTCCCATATGATCAAACTTAAGAGTATTATTTCCAGTTCTTGTCAGATTATTCCATAACAATATGGAGAATCTCGTTGACTACAACAAAGGGTGAGAGTATTGGCAGCTAGACTACGACATAAACCATGTGAGGAACGTTTGGAGGATCTGAGTCTATTTACTTTATCAAAGTTCAGACCACGAGGATATTCATGTATAGAAAAATCATCAGTGACATGATAATGTCTGCTGAAGTGTCTCAATACTAGATCGATGATATTACACTTCATATAATCGATATTGAAGTGTTGGCAAACCTTTTCTCTAGCATAAAGTTAAGCACTTCTTCAACAGAGTTGTGACTAGAGAAAACCTGATGTGGTAAACTATGATATAGTACTGTATTAACGGAAATTTTTATACCACCGCTGCCCACCAGGATAATAAAGAAAATTTTGATACGCCACCAATATGATGCTGAGGAACAGTCACCAGTGTAATGATCAGAATTTAGATACCTCCACTGTTACGCCGAGAATTTTAGAGATTATAGAGAAACAGGGTAGCATGATCTTATTTGAGAATATATGGCTTTATGAGAAATGAGGTAGAGTGATCTTATTAGAGAGGGCGTGAGCAGCTACAGTAGATATTAGCACACCTTGCGGGCCACTCAACCTCGTTTGTACCACTCCTTGGAGGGTAGCAAAATTCAAACTCACAATGACTTAACTTAAATTTCACTAAGTATTAAGAAATGATATACAGATTACTCTTCAAACTGGGAATGATACCAAACAAAATATAATGAGGATCTATATTACTGGAAATGAGAAACTTTACCAAATTAAATTAATATTCAATAATGAGGATTTACAGTATCACTCCAGAAATATGTATCTTTACACACTAGATTAAAATTCCAAGAATACTGATACGCATGGATATAGTCCCGTGGTCTCTGACGGACTCGTCGGGAAGGAACCTAAAGATTATCACCAAAGAATATTCTCTAAGACTAAATATACGATAATTGAAGAATCTTATATAAACTAGACACAATAATCAAAAGGAACAATAATCACATGGTCCGTAATCAAATGGACAAATGGACCAGCCGATATTTACTTTGATTCCATGAATTAAAGGGAGGGGGTGATTTAGTGTGTTAGAGGTTAGGCTGCGGCTAGAACACTCGAATCCTTGGGATGCGAGCCACGGCCGTCGATAATTCTCGTCTTCAACGATGAAAAGGAGCGATGATCTCATTATTCATCACAAGAAGGATCAGGGGAAAATATCACTAATTTAACTCACGAACGTATATGTTGACTTAATACACGAAGGAGAGAAAATGGGGGGAGGGTGAGCGCTCAAGCACTAACCTGCAATGATGAAAAGGAGCGATGATCTGAATTGTTTGGCGCGGCTTCTCGCCTTTTATAAGCATCAAGACAGTATTCGGGAATCGGCTAAAACGTTAACTGATTACTTAATACTGTTATCGATTCTCTAGGGTCTTCAAACTATACAAAAGATATGTTTGTACTCAACATAGGTAGAAAAGTGACTTACGATGTTGAAATTTTTGTAATAAGTGTACAGGAACTTTAATCATAATGAAGCCAAATTAATTAAGAATTCAAACAGTTTTATTACCCATGTCGGTTACATGCCTACGTGACTGTAAACAGAACTCAATAACATGAATTTCGTGCTTCACAAATGACAGTCTTCAATACTCTTACTGCAGTCAACTCTTAATCACCACTACATAGTTCAAAAGGGGAAATCTATTAACTTTGGCAGGTAAATCTCTATATTAGAATATAAAGGAAGACATTCTCATTTTTTAATCTCTGCCAAAAATTTCTGTGGTTATATGTCTTTGTTGGGGAAGAGCTGGTCCATATGTATAACAATTAATAATATTCACATTAATACTTGACTTAGTACTATCAATAGCAGAATCATGTTCACATTATGAATATCAACTAAGATTAAACTTAAATATAGAACCTAACGGTTAAATCATGAGTTACACCTACAACCCTTCTTAAGCTTAAGATTACACTTACAATATTAGCTTATACTAACTTACACTAATATTTAAAATTATGGCACTCCGGTACTAACATTTAAAAACCACTTGGATGATTTTTTTTCCTAATGCCCATTTAAGCATGTTTACTTCTAAATAACACATTTCTAAATTATAATACCGTACAGTAAATAACATGGAACAGACAACTGCAGGACATCAACATGCTCTTTAGGCTATGTTTATAAGTTATTCTTTTTCAGGTTATATTAGTACAGAACATGATTTCCTTTCATCCCTTTTTATGAAACTTTCATGACAGTTTTTCTTTGTAATGTTGCTTGGTAATTCTTCTCACCATTTCCTTCCGGCTTTATGTGTAGGATTTGTTCGGTAGGGGAGACCTTCCTGCTTTTCTACCCTTGCCTTTGACCCATAGAATAGTTACTTCCGCCAATGAAGCTGGAGGAGGTTATGTATTCACCTATGTTTGTCTGTTTGTCTGTCCACACAATATCTCCAAAAGATCTCAGTGAATTTCAATGAAGTTTTGTTGAAGAGTGGGTCATGCGCAAAGGAAGAATTGACTACATTTCGGGGGCGGATCCGGATCCTATATATCCCTCACAATGTCTCCAAAAGTTCTCAATGAATTTCAATAAAATATCGTGGAAGAGTGGGCCATGTGTCAAGGAATAATTGATTAAATTTGGGGGCGGCTCCAGATCCTATGTATTCCACACAATATCTCCACGGAGTCCAATGCAGATCCTTTTTAATGGCATTGGCATTGGCGGAGGTATGCGCTTTCTGAGTGCCTTCTAGTTTTTTTAGTTATAACCTGAGCTATGCCAAACAACCTTGATGGGGCCAGAAAGTTACTGTTTGCTTTCCTCTGTAGTCTTTTGCAGTTTATAATTTAAACTTTCCTTTCATTCCCCTTTCTGCTAAAACAAATCTATTTTGCAGGACAATTTCCCTATCGAATCCGAATTTCGTGTTTAAAGGAAAAACAGTAAACCTAACACATTCTGTACTCTCAATTTCTTGTGTTTGCTATAAATGCAAGTCACACTTACAATGGGAGATTAACTGTAAAATTGTATATGCAGCCCTTGACACTATGGATCTCAGCCTTAGTGGCCCTGGATATTTTATAACACCTCCGTCCTAGCAATATATTCTGCACAGCGCCCTTTACTCACCACTTGTGTATTATTAGAACAAATTGGCCTAAATTCATAATAAAACTGTTATGCTAGGTGTTTAAGGGGCGGCTTTCCATCCCTAGAACGCCTAGAGTGCAGCTGGGTTCCCTTTCTAGACCGGAGCTTAGGCACAGTAAGAGAGGAACAGGGTATAAAATCACAGGGCGATAACCTTACACGTATATTGACAAATTCACTACTGTAGAACAGGAAGACTGGTACACAATATACTGTTCAAAATTAACATATGGGCTGGCAGGTGGGTTTGGAGTATCTCGCAGGATACTAGTCAGACAGGAGTCTCAGTTCAGGTTTAGGAAATACACAGCTCTTACAGTCAGTGTACAAGAGGCTCTTTTACACAAAGGAGGCAATTCACAAGTGCTATAAGTTCAAGGGAGTTTGTTCTGGCACTGACTCTAGTTCTAATTCTTATGATAATACTGGGAATTATGTCACTGTTCTCTGATTCTAGGCTTACACAGGATGGCTGGCACTGACACTGAGTTATGGTAATAATACTGAGGGTTTGCCTCCATCTCATACAAAATAGCTATACACTGTTTCTGGTGTTTTCCGTATTGCACTGATTTACATTATCACATATATCACACAATATTGGCCTCTCGTTGCCAGCCACCAAGAGCCGTATCGCACTGTCACTATATGGGAATGTCACTGATCGAGCGAGGGGAAGGGGGCAGCCTGGGGACTCATAGTCGCCTGCCTGGGGTAGGAGGAGTCCCATCAGGAGTCCCTTCGTCCCGCAGCCACGGGACCACTCTCAGGGGCCTCGTCTCTCGTCGAGGGTTTGGGCTGGGTGTGGTGAAGGGCCTCTCACTGTTGAGGCTGGGAACTGGGGTCTGGCCCTTGGGACTGGGACCAAACAAGTCTCTGAATCACTCCCACAGGCGCCTGGTAGAGGAAGGGCGTAGCCTTCGGCAGGAAGGGGGGAGGTTTCGCCCCAGGGTCCTGGGGTCGTCCCTAGAGGCCCGTAGGCTGTGGTCTCCTTCTGGTGGTGGCGCCATCAAGTTGGGGCTGCAGTGTTGTGCCTGGCCGGAGTCCGTCAGGGGGAGGTCCTCCTCAGGGCCAACTGGAAAGAGAAGAGTCCTGGGGACAACACCGGGCCTCTCCACCAGTCCTCGGGGCAGCAGTCCTCCTTCTGGAGATTGCCTCGGTCTGGGGGAACAGAGGGGAGGCCTGTGCTCCCGCTGGTAGGCAGGGCTGACCACAGGTCACCCTCTCATTGCTGAGGCACAGGGGGCGAGGGGCTTTGGTGTCCCTCCCTGGCATGGCTATGGGCTGTCGCTGGGTTCCCTTGGGCAACAGACGAAGGGCGGCTATGGGCCATCCCTACGCTGTCAGTGTGGCTATGGGCCGTCACCAGGACTCGACTCCCTGACAGGAACGCAGATGAAGTGCGGCTACGGGCCATCACTTGCCTGTTGGCATGGCAGCGGGCCGTCGCCAAAAACCCGTATGGAGGGTGACGTGTAGACGAGGGCCATCTCCTGCCTACAGGCGCGGCTATGGGCCGTTGCCTGTGTCGTGCCCTCCGAGGTAACTGCAGAAGGAGAGGGGGCATACCTTTCTATCCCTGGCGTGGCTATGGGCCATCGTTGGATCTGCAGGGGGCGTGGGCAACACCTGGCGGAGCAGCTTTCGGCCCTTTCCTTATTGGCAGCCCAGCTTTAGGCCGCGGCTTTCTTTTGTGTACGGCTTTTGGCCATCACTGGGGCCCGGCTATAGGCCATGGCCCTTTGGGTGGAGCGGCTATGGGCCATCTCTTGGTTTGCAGAGTGGCTATGGGCCGTCTTTTTATTTGCATGGCTTTGGGCCATTGCTGGGGTGCTTCCTAGAGCTGTAGGGTCAGCTCCACCCCGATCCTGGTGAGGGCTAGCTAGCCCAAGAGGTAGCGCACTCGGACTGGGGTGGTCTCGTCAAGCACCTTCCGGGGAATAGGGGCGCATGGCCCGGGCATACTTATGTCCGTATACACTGGACATGCCACGCGCTCTGTCTACCCCTCCATAGTCTCCTCCTGGGGATGTGGTGGCGACCTGGGTTGCCACGGCCGGTATTTCAAAAACCATAAAGTTACCGGTAACATATACTGGACTGATAATGTGTAATATGCATAATAAATAGCTAAAGAAGAGCCAACATGAAGACTTCTATGCCACTTAGAATGCTGCCCTGAGCTCCAAAAAGGTGTAATTAATAATGGCGGGGAAGAAGAATCAAGTAAATAAATTTGACGAATTTATTACGTTGTTTCAAGATGCAGTATACAAAAGTACTTACTGTTTCTGATTTCATTTCTCGTGGGGTCAATTTCCATACTTATCTTCAAAATGAAATTGTATATTATATAATATATATATATATATATATATATATATATATATATATATATATATATATATATATGAAACTAAGCTGCTTCTCTCCCAAAAGGGGGGGTAGCCGAGACAGGACAGCACACTCCCAATTTACTCATGCACACACATATATTTACTTGCATCTTAGCCCAGAAGGGAGAAAGCATAGGCACTACACCACACAAGGTCAACTGCACAGTGTAATCAACAACATCCGCAGCAGGGCCCGACAGCAGAGCTGGTTTCCCTCTGCCGCATCGTAATATATATATATATATATATATATATCATCGTCATCATCATCAGCCGTTTCAGTGTCCACTGCAGGACCGGCCTATCCTGACCGAAGTGGGGACGATACAGCCAATGTATCCCTGCCAAGTGGCTTAGGCTGTCTGGTAGAGATTGTATGTAGGGTGTGACGTGCTTGTAAGTGTAATTGTAGTGTTGGGGTGGCTTTGGATGTGTGTGTAGTCTGTGAACCAAGTGTAATTGGCCTGCGCAAGTCGACTGGGTGCAAGCATACTTTATTGTTAGTGAAACTGGTTCAACCACAGCATCCCTTATGTCAGCCAAAACAGTCCATGGCCAGGACAACACTCCCAAAGTTTCTTACCCTGGCAGGGCGTGAACCCTGGTTCTCCCATGTACGAAAACGCGCACACACACACACACACATATATATATATATATATATATATATATATATATATATATATATATATATATATGTGCAGAGACTTCACTTCACCGCAAAGATATGTATGCAAACTAACCACAGGAGAAATGAAAGGAGCGACAGTGAGTATTTTCGTATATTACATATTCAGATAGAGTGTGACAGAAACGTAAAAGGTAGAGGTCTTTTATGCAGGTAGTGGCACACAGAACAATGGATGACCAGAATTTTTACCTGCGGCTTAACTTATGGTCACCTGCAGCAGGGAGTGGAACACAACAAAGGATGACTTGAATCTAAAGATGCACGTGACAAAGGAGGAGGGAGTAGGAGGGGAGGAAAGGGGAGTGGGAAGGAGGGGGAAGGGGGAGGGGAGGAGGGGAAGAGGGAAGGGGAGAGGGGGGAGGGAGGAGGGGATAATTACCGCTGCTTAAGACCTAGAGGATTAATGCTTGGTGTGTCCCACACAGGTGTGACTACACCACCAGGAGATGACAGGGAACAATCAGTTGGTAGTCTGGGAGATATTGCTTTAAAATTAATTCAGTTAACAATTTATCACACTTAAAATGACCATAGCTCATGTTTACATTCTTTTCATATGTGCCAGAAAATATATATATATATATATATATATATATATATATATATATATATATATATATATATATATATATATATATATATATATATACACAATAAACAACCTTGGAGGAGGGAGGGCAACACAGAACAGAAGGGGAACTTTAATTTACTTACCATCACCTTGGCTGAACGTATATCCTAACCATAGCAAGCCTATGAAGAAAATTTTATCTGGGGGATACTGCGTTACCAATTAATTCTGATAACAGTTTGTCACATTTAAATTCATATTTGCATGATTCTCACATGTGCCAGATATTAAGCATGATTTAGTTACATTTCTTTCGTCGAAGCCTTTTGACCTTGCTGCTCTCTTAGAACCTGCCTAATCAGTGTGATGTTCATTTGATGCTTTGTATTGGAATAAGCCACTACTCTGTTAGGTCGTCCGTACACTATACTAATGCTGTGAGACCCTGGTTTCCAAGTCTTTTCCAGATTGTCCTATATACAAGTTACTTGCTGTATTGACTCGGGTGTAGTAGACTGACTCGATATCTAAGTTTCTTCCCTGTTCGGGTATATATATATATATATATATATATATATATATATATATATATATATATATATATATATATATATATATATATATATATATATATATATATATATATATATGTGTGTGTGTGTGTGTGTGTGTGTGTGTGTGTGTGTGTGTGTTGTAGAAACAAAGTAAGCAGTGATCCATAAACAATGAAAGTGAAAGTACAGCGTGCGAAAATTGTCAGCAGTAACTATATAGTGACACCACTATATAGTTACTGCTGACAGTCTAAATAATTTAGACTGTTATGCAGTGTAAGAAAACTCTGGCCAAGATGTGTGATTATCTAACACGGATCTTGACACTAAGTGTCATATTTTCGATGTCATATGAGGCTTCGTAGCACCTCTTAACTATTTATTTTGTCTGTTGTACCTTAACATTTTTTTTTTTACTGCCTGTATCAATTTGATATTAACATAGTATCATATGTAACATCTATCTATCTATCTATATACCTAGGCTGCTTCCCCCAAGGAAAGGGAGGTAGCATACAAGAGGATATTAAAGTGAATTTTACCCAATAAAGCTCGAGTCATTGGAACCTCCAGTGCCACGTAGAATGCGATCATAATACCAACGTAGGTATCACTAAAGGGATATAGGATGTTGCACAGATTTAGGTAATAATTTTTGTGTGGTAGCCTACCTCCATGTCGTCCTGAGGCTGGATTCACTTACGATCACTTCCTTCTCAAAACCCAAGTAAGTGTAGGAAAAATAAGAATCATGAGATGATTTTGCCTAGTTTTTGTCCTTTCTGCAAAAACAACAACAGATACGACCATGAGTTTGCTTGTGAATCATGATCCTAGATCAGTGCTCATAAAGTCATGGCTGTTGTGTATAAGCATGCACTTTATATTCCCACACCAGCAGCCACCCCTTACGAGATTAAGGTGTCTGACAATAGATATAGATAACCCAGGGCATTAGACATAAACGAAGTTTTTAGCTCTGCACCAAGATGTTGTTGAGAAGCTGGATCGCTAGCTGCATTGTTTTGGAGAATTCCCGATATTTTTTGTAGCTCCGGTACGAGTCAGAGTTGCCAGTTAACCTGCTGTTTGTAAGCGTAGTTATTTCGTAAGTTGTACATTATTTCTTATGCTTCTCTTCTCAAAAATGTTTTATTCAGGTGATTCTTAAATTATATAATTTAATTTACATTGTATGCTAAATAATTTAGACTGTTATGCAGTATAAGAAAACTCTGGCATGTTTTGGATGTCTCCGAGTTGGTAACTGTTGTAACCATTGCCCATTTCAGGAATGCACCAGAAATGTGGAAAAAAGTAGAACACTGTAGTATATAGGACGGTTTTATAAGGATGGGAAAGAGACTAGAGGAGGTTCAGTTAGTTTTCACTTCAGTTTGAGTGTAGCGCAATGTCTGTGCAGTGTCAGTGAATTTTGTGTATCATCGGTACCTGTGAAAATAGTGAAGTGTTGTGGTAAAGCATTAAGTGTAACTGCAGTTAGTAAAGTTTGTACAGTATAGCTCCAGTGCTTGTGAAAACAGTGAAGTTGTGAAGCATTAAGTGTACAGTAATTATTTGTAAAATAAAGACTGAACTTATGAAGCCAGTGTTTATTAACAATGCGTGAGCTGATCTTGTGTGCTGTATATACCGAAAGGCTGACATTAGGGAGAACAACTCACTGGGCAACATCCTTTCTATACTGTACTACTGCTGTTGGAGCCTTTCGAAGTATGGGACGGGGACATAACAATATATTCTAGTAAGTAAAATTTTGGTAACAGACATGAAAAAAAAAAAGGATATAAATGGCTGGCCTGTCAAGGCGCTCTACCAAAAACAGAACTTTAAATTCAATACTCTGTACTGTACGTCGGTGTCCCACTGAGTTAATTTCTTGCACCCTCACACTTTATTCTTTTCCTTCATGACCTGCTAACCCCTCCTCTTTCAGTAACTCTACTGCCCTGTGCTGAAGACTCGGCAATAGCATCACAGAGACGCAAAACCAACTACACGGCAGTCAAACGCCAGCGGTATATACACTCACAAGAACATTGGCTTATACAAAACATGATGATTACATCACCAACCAAATCAACCATTGCCTTCTTCACACAACACTGACATGAATCTCAAACACACCTTTCAGTTTCCCTCTTTAAGTAAGCACTCCCACTAGAATGATTAACGAAAAATTTTAGGACCTACTTGGGAAACACATAATTTTTTTCTAAGTATACAAACTCGATGCCTTGAAGACACACAGACACCACCTTTGGACGACAGAAAAAATCTCTGAAAATCACCCATAAACAATTATTCGTAAAATTATGAAGTATGCAGTCCACAGCTACATATACTGTATTATTCACACACACACACACACAGAGGAAACACTAAACAATTAAAGATTATTAGCATTCCTAAGGGAATGAAGGGTGATCCATGCATTGATACAGTGGTGCAGTACACTGACATACCTGTGTAATTATTTTTGTGATAATTAATGAACATACAAGAACATCCAAACCCAAACTGTGTGTAGCCTGGCCATTGCACTCATATCTCCCTTTAAACAGGGCTAAGTAAAAAAAAAAAAAAAAGTATTTTGGGGTATTTGTCAGAGAAAACAATTGTACAAAGTTTGAAATCAGTTGGCGAAGAACTAAAGGATGGGTGCTCAGGGAAAAAAAAGAGAATGTTTGGTAGAAAGAAAAAAAAAAATAAGAAGCTCCACTCTACTGTATGACAACAAAATAATAAATTGCTGGAGCCAATGAACTGATAATCTATATCCATTCAAGGATCATATGAATATGAAACACACAGTTCATCGCTTCAGCTCAAGATCCATCCAACCCTTGTAACTGTATGATTTTTCAATCCTACACAAAGAAACAAAACCTAAACAACCGCCCAACACTACACACAGTGTCGCAGCAACATACTGCCTTCTCCACCCAACACTACACATGAGAAACACACACATAAACACATAACCACCACAGCCATTAAAAACCCTCAACAAAATATTATATTTCATAAGCCACCGCCAAGCAGCCGTCCCTTAGACATTACGCTACCCAGAGAGGCAAGAGTACACCAAGCTACAATGTGCTGTGGTCACCACATTCCCTTACACAGTAACAACACAAAATACAACTCAGAAATACTCCACTTACGCACACGACAATGGAGCCCCCACACCACAAAACACTCAGTTCAGACACCACACTCGCTGAACACATTCCTTCAGATACACAGTAATTATCTCCTAGAGCAACCGGTTGAAATTTCCGGCTTCCTGCCTTCCACTGGATTCACATTCAAGTAAGCTTGGAGTTGCACCTACAAAAACAACAAGAGCAACCCACAACCCTCCCCCCCACCAAGAGCAACCCACAACCCTCCCCCCCACCAACCCCCTTCACACACACACACACACACACACCATCTACACTAATTATTCTCAGATAGTCACCGGAAATACAGCTCTGAGCCCAACTGTCGTGACAAATTTTCTGGTGCTGTGTATTGAGAATACCAAAGGCTTTACCAGCAAGAGAGTGCAATTGGTAGAGTATTATCCTGGATTGAAAAATGTTAAAAGTAGTGTTTGTTTCCCCAGTCAGGCACAAACCGGAGATATTCAGTCTACAGTCTGTTCAAGTGCTGCAACAGGAAGGACACACTGATTATTTTGCTTCCTCTCTTCACATAATGCTCATGACTTATCCTTCATGTAGATATTTAGTTTGCCAAAATTCTTCCATCCCATCGCTGTTCTTCACTTGGTTTCATTGTCATGGATTGGGTCTGTCTGAACCGCTTGCCCTAGGTATATGTGTTCCTTAACACATTCAAGATCTTCATCTATTTTTACTGAACTGGTACAAACGTGTCTATACGCATTTTCAAGCCTACCTTCAGGCTCTCCCCAATCAGGTCACAATTCATTTTTTGTAGGTTAGCCCTGATTCACTGAAAAGGACTGTGTCGTCTGCAGATCTAAAGTTGTCCAATCGCTGACGATTTATGTTATTTTCTTTGCCATCCCAATCTAATGATCTGAAAACGTCTTCCAGGCATGCAGTGATTAATTTGGGCGAAAATGTATCTCCTTGTGTACTTTTCTTCACTGGTATTTTCTGGCTGTCATTATGCAGTTTTAGGATGGCTGAGCTATCTCTATATCATCATCAAGTAATTTGGCATACATTTCTTCAACACCTTGTCCACGAATTGATCTCGTCACGACAGCAGTTTTAACTGAATCAAATGCTTTCTCAAGAAATGCCATCCACAAAGGTTTCTTCCAATATGAAGTTTTCTAGATCGCCGGATTAACAACTTGAAAATGGTCTGTTGTCAGTTGAAGACTTCGAAATCTTGTGTGTTTTCTTGGCTGGTTTGCATCTAAGGTAGGATAAATTTGCTTTGTTAAGGCTTTTGTGAAATGTCTGCACACAACAGGTAGAAGAGTAATTGGAGGGTAGTCCTTTTAGTCTTTGATGTCACCTTTTTGTTAAGCGGAGTAACAGCCGCATTTTTCCAAAGTTTCGGTAGTGCTCTGACTTTTCAGCATTTTGAAAATCACCTTCATAGTTTATTCATCGCAGTCACCTGCATCTTTAATAAGATCAGCAATGCTACCATCACCACTTGCTGCTTTACTTTTCTTCATTGATCTCAAAGCGTTCCTTACTTTATTTAGTGTGACGCTGGGGATGACTATTAAATATATCTCTAGCCTGAACTGACTATTTGACCAAGGAACTGTTACTGTAATGTTTACTACAAAATTGTGAGAGAAAATATATATTTTTTTTTTCCCGTACCAAGCCTCCACTTAGTTGGCTTCAGGCTTCATTCATTCACTTTTTTTTTTTTTTTTTTTCATGTTCATGTAAAATTTTCGAGTATCTTCCTTTTTCTCCTTCTTGATAGTTTTCTCTAGTTCAGCTGCTTCAACTTGACGTATTTTTGTTCTTACAATCATGATATTTCTCTTCTTTAGAAATTCCCATGCGCTTTCTGAGAGATTGCTGCCTCCAGTGACTAAAATTACTTCATTTACTATTCTCGTGAATTTCTCCTCCATTAAATCTGTGTCAGTAATTACGCCATCCATCAACCGCTAGTATTTATTCCGAATTGGCAAGCTAGATTTTGTTATTTCCTTCGGATTCGCTTTTCCCTTTCTCTTCAGAGATCTAGTACTACTTGGCTGTGGATCGGATGAGGAGCACACAAGAGGGTGACCTATTGTTTTTGAGACAAACAGGTCAAACTTCAAGGTCACAGTTTTTCGTAGACTACTAATTTTGATTTGCCATTTTTTATTGTGGCTCGTTTTACAGCCAGATGCCGTACCTGACGTCAACCCTTCCTATTTATCCAGGCTTGGAACTGACACTGAGTTGGGCTGTCGTGCCCCTCTCCTCTCCAGTGGCTGAGGTAGTGTTTTTAATCTGCTTGTTGCGAATGAACCCTTTTAGTAAGGCCCCACACTGTAAAAGCAGTATTCAAGCCTGCTGACCACTGTAAGTGGCACTCCACGAACAGCCTCATCTCCACCTTTTCCGGCTGGGGCTGCGGCTCAAGAGGGTCTCAGGAGACTTGGGGGATGAGGTGGCCTATCCCACCTTCTCCATGTCCTCCTCGTCTCTACTGTCGAATGGCCACCACACCACCGTCTTTTCAAGCTGGAGTTCTGGCTTAACAGATATTTGGTAGAGGTGTGTGATAAGGTGGCTTTGCCATCCTCCTCCATGCCCTCCTCGTGCCTACTTCCGTAGAGTTACATAATTTTCCGGCTAGAGCTCTGACTCAAGAGAGTCTCTAGAGGCGTAGGAGAACGCTGTTAGTCTGACTGCTGCTAGGAGGTCCTACTGTGGTTGCACCTATCTAGCCAAACCTGCTCACCGCTCCAAGAACAGGCCAAGTCACAGTTTGTATCCATTGTAAGCTAAGCTTTCTTGAGGAGTTCGAGTTATGGCACGTAGGCTATAAAGAGATTCGATTTTGAAACAGTCAGTTATAGGTCAAGGTCACAGGGAAATGTCAGAGGTGACCAGAGGCAACTGAAGACAGTTTTGAACGGATTTGGACCTAAGTTGGTAGAAGGGGTAAGGGATAAGAAAGAAAATAATAATTTTGAGAGTAATCTGTCGAAAGTCAGAGTAATAAAGTAAATTATAATTTTCGACCCCAAGACTGTCTGGCAGGTGTGGGTGTTGCACTCCTTCCTGTGCGCCTTGTTTTCTCATGTGTCTGATTATTAAACCCATACTCGGCAAAATACTAAAAAAGTTATCTTAAATTAACCTCTAGTTGCGAAGATTATGGTTAGCTGTATCACTGAAACAAACTCAAGGAAATTCGTGAAAAATTATGATGGCTGTTGTATAGAATATTTGATATACTTCGAATCAGGGTTCAGCACGGTTTCAATTACTCTGTTTTGATTAGCAAATAACTCATAGTTTACTGAAGACTTAGTACTGTGGTTAAGTGTGATTACATTTATTACATAATACCTTATAATGGAATATTTATAATACTGAAATACAATACAAATTCGTTCAGTATTCGGCCTCCAACACTCGAACCTGATGTAAGATGTGCAATTCACCAACTTCTTCATGTCTTCCAGTCCTTCCCGCCTCTAAATGGTGAGAAATAATGTCTGGAGTCTTTACATCATATATTATCATATTTGTATTAGGGGATTGGGTTTATCCTTTTAATCAAACGTGATTGATAGTTTTATGAGTATTTGTTGTGTGCACAGATCTCATGCATGTGTGTTCGTGTGTTGTCAGAAATGTGATTAGTCGTCTGAAAGTATCAGTGTCAAAGATAACAAATATCCTATGACGGTGTAGGGCATTCAGCACATAAATACTGTGTGAGTGGGAACGTGTGGTTGCTTGAGAATGATTGTGATGGCATATTACATATGTTAAACTCAGTTGTGATTGATTCTAAATATGACGTGAAGCAGTATTTCGTGAGATCAGTCCCCCCACTCCCCAGACGCTACTCCTCACCTCCATCCCTGACGTCAGGTGCACTGTTACCAAACCTGAATTTAGCGAGCTACAATATCTCTCGTACAAGAGGTTTACTTTCTTTTATAAAAGACTGCATTTTAACAAATAATTCCATACCTGCACACAACGCTGTACCTTTCCAAATAATTCTGCAGCCTCACACACACAGTTCTGTCCAGCTACATACTGCTCTGTTATCACATACATACACCTCTGTTCCTGAACCTTCACAAATAATGTCATACCCACACAGAATGTTGTAGTCAGAAACCAGTTCCTGCGACACCCGGGCTAACAAGAGATGATGGGCATATTTCCCTCTGGTCAGGAGGTGACTGTGGTAGTTCCGGCCCCCCACAAACTGCTGGACGAGCCATTTAATTTTGAGAGGTTGCCTCTGCCTGGGTTTCAGTTTGCCAGCAAAAATACTTCTGAATATGAATATCAGAGGTTAGCCATATTTATGTCAATATTTATGTAGAAATGTTAGGGATGATAAGCATGTATTATTGATAGAAATGAAATCGCCAGTTATTATGCTGTTTGGAAAGAGAGAGGTGACAGGGAGATTATAAGCTCGTTAGAATACTGCTTTTTGCACACAGTTTCTCACTCAATCATTCTTTCTCACTCACTCACCCACTCACTCGATGTCACTCATTCATTCTCACTTACTATCGCCCGCTTTTAGCAAGGCGGGACGATAATGTTTTCGCCCGCGTCTGTGTGTGTGTGTGTGTGTGTGTGTGTGTGTGTGTGTGTGTGTGTGTGTGTGTGTGTGTTCTTACCTAATTGTTCTTACCTAATTATATCTTTACAGGAATGAGTCAAGCTTGTACTGTCCCGTGTCGTAAACCATATTTATCGTACATATCCTTAAATTTGTGAATTGTTTTGGCACACACTATTTCATTCGGTAGTGCATTCCACTGATCAATTGCTCTGTTTGGGAAACTGAATTTCCTTACGTCTTTATCACCTCTCTTCTTATGCAATTTTTTGCAGTGTCCTCTTGCTGATGCTTTCTCATAGGTTAAGTAATCATTTATGTCTATTTTCTCCTTCTCTGATATGCATTTATATAGCATTATCATGTCACCTCTTTTCCTTCTCTCCTGTAGTGTTAGTAGATTCAGTTTATTTATTTTTATAGCTTGGTACCTATCTTGTAGCGGCCCTTTGATCTTTTTCAATCTTGTCTATGTGTTTTTTGAGATGAGGACTCCAGACTACTGATGCATACTCCAGGGTTGATCTGTTGAATGATGTTATTATCCTTCTTAGCATGTCTTCATTTATGTATGTGAATGTTATTCTCATATTTGCAAGCAGTGTATACATGTTCCGTACCATCTCACTAATGTGGTCAGCCGGAGAGTGTCTGTTATTGATAATCAAACCTAGGTCCTTCTCTCTTTCTGATGTGTGTAGGGTTTTATTTCCTAACTTATAATCCCAATCAGGTCTTTTTCCACTTTTACCAAACTTGATTCCATGACATTTGTCCACATTGAATTCCATTTGCCATGTATTACTCGATTCATGAAGGTTATTTAATTCTTCTTGTAGCTCTTTACAAGAGTCTGTGTTAGTAATTCTCCTTTGTATTTATGCATCATCTGCAAACATATTTAGATAGCTTTCATTTCCAGTGTTACTGTCTATATCATTTATATACACTAAAAACATGATTGGTGTCAGCACTGAGCCCTGTGGTACTCCACTAGTCACTTCTTTCCATGATGAGTTATTTCCCCTTAGTACTGTTCTCATTTCTCTTTTTATGAGAAAATCTTGCATCCAACAAAACAGTTTGCCTCGAATTCGTTCTTGATGGTACAGTTTCCATAAAAGTCTTTGGTGTGGTACTGTGTCAAATGCTTTCTTGAAATCTAAATAGAAACTGTCCACCCATCCTTCTTTTTCCTGTATTGTGTCTGTTACTCTGTCATAGCAGCTCTACAGATTAGTAACACATGATTTTCCTTTTCTGAAACCAAACTGTCTTTCTGTTATTATATTGTGTTCTTCTAGATGATTTACCCAAGCTTTCTCATAAGCTTTTCTAATACCTTGCTTACAACACTGGTCAGTGATACTGGTCGGAGTTGAGTGGATTTTGTCTATTCCCTTTCTTGAATAAGGGGACAATGTTTGCTTTCTTCCAAATATCAGGTAGTTTACCTTGACTCGAGGATTTCTTGAAAATTAAAAATAATGGTTTACTTAACTTCTTTGCACATTCTCCTAGCACTCAACATGAAATTTCATCAGGACCATTTGCTTTTCCTCTGTCTAATTTACTTAACTCCTCCTGTATTATTTTTTCTGATATTTGTATATCTGGTAGTATGTGTGGGCATGCATGTTCCACATAGTCCCTCTCAAAAATTTTTTCTTCTGCAAAAACTGATTGGAAATTCTTATTTAGTGCTTCACAAATATCCTTTTCTTGTGTATAGGTGATTCCCTCGTCTGTAATGGATTGTATTTTATCTTTTACTTTGGTTTTGCTTCTGATGTAGCTGTAAAATAGCTTCGGTTGATCACTGCTTTTATTTATGATATCCTCCTCAAGCTGTTTTGGGGCTTCCCTCCTTATTCTTGTATAATCGTTTCTTGCCTGTTTGTAATTATTATATGCCATTTCACTATTGTGTCTTCTGTATCTATTCCACAACAAATCTCTTCTTACTCTTGATTTTTTACATTCTGTATTGAACCATTTCTTTATTTTATTTTCTGCTTCTTTGTGCTGTGGAATGTACTTCTGGACTCCTATTTCATAAAATTCACAGAATTTTTTATATACAGCATTAAAATCTTGTCCTCTAAGCTCATTTTCCCAATCAGTTTCTAGGAAATACTTCTTTAGGTCATGATAATTTCCCTTTTTATCGTTTAGGCTCTTTTTGTAACTTTCATTGCTGTTAACTATGCCATATGCTATCCTGTGGTTGCAATTTAGTACTGCATGGACGCTTTTGCCGAGTAGAGGGTGATATATTAAACAGTCAATATCATTTTCTTGGCTAGTAAATATGAGATCTGGTGGTTTCCCTCACATGTTGCGTTAAGAAAAACTCTTGCACGAGATCCAGGAGCTTTTGGTCCCAACAGCTTTCTTGGCATATTATATCTAGAGTATTAGAATTTATATTTGTATTAAAATCTCCAGATAGTATAATTCTTTCCGATTTCTCTTCCATTTTATGTAGCAATGATCTTATACTCTGAATTGTACTCTCTGCCAGGTCCTCATATTCGTCTCTTTCTCATGTGTTTGATCTGGGTGGCATGTGCAAATTGGCTACAATTACTTTCCCTTCAGATGTATTGATCTCTACTGCAATCAGTTCTACTTGTGAGGGTATATCTAGTTCTATTTCTTTGACTTTTAGATTTTTCTTAGTTAATATTATAATTCCTCTTCCCCTTTTTTAAGTTCCTATCTCTTCTCCATATATTATATTCCTCTAAATTTAGTATGTCATTTGATATCCTTGGTGTTAATTTTTCTTCAATTAGGCATATATTATATGTGGTTCATTTTCTCTGACATAATCATTTATCTCTAATAATTTAGTTACCATTCCATCCACATTTGAATACATCAACTTAATCATCTTGTTTATATACTTGTCATGACATGGTTCTACTACCTTCCTCCTTTTTATTCCCTACTATTTTTGTGCCACTTTCGTACCTGCAATCCTATTACTTTGTAAAAAAAATTTACTCTTCTCCTCTTCTGATCTTCCCTCATTTTTTGTTTTTGTTTCCTCCCTCTTCTCTTTCAGTAATTCCAGTTCCTCTTGTGTTAGACATCTTTTTATCCATACATTTTTGAACTCCTCTGTTTTCATAAGTTTCTTTGCATTTTTTAGTATCTCCTCCACGGTGTTTTTTTTTTTTTTTTTTTTTAATGCGAGGAAGAAGGAACCAAAGGCCATGAGCCCGCAGTAACAGTTCCCTCCAAGAGAAAAACAAAATACAATAGAGAGCCAAATTCAAGATCCGATCATTTTGAGATGCCTGGACACACTGCGTTTGAAAAACTGGAGATCATAGGCAGCAGGAAATACAGACAGAGGGAGACAGTTCCAGAGCTGACCTGTTGCATAAATGAAAGACTGGGAGTAACGGTTAACTCTTGCATTAGAGAGTTGGACAGAAAAGGGATGAGAGTTTGCTGCCAGACGGGTGCTACGCGCCCGTCGTAGAGGTGGAGGAATGCAAGCAGACAGTTCAGAGGAGCAGTGACCATTAACGTAGCGATAGAAAAGAGATAAAGATGCAACAGTGTGGCGAAGAGACAGAGGTTGAAGGGAGTCAGTAAGAGGAGGAGAGTTAAGGAGACGAAAAGCCTTTGACTCCACCCTATTGAGAAGAGCTGTATGTGGGGAGCCTCCCCACACATGAGAGTTGTACTCCACACAGGGGCGGATAAAACCCCTGTATAGAGTCAACAATTGTGCAGGGGTAAAGAAAGAGCGGAGTCGGCTTAGCACACCCAATCTCTTGGAAGCAGATTTTACAAGAGATGTAATATGATCTTTCCCAGATAAGTCCCGAGTAAATGAAACCCCAAGCATGTTCAAGGATGATGCAGGATTAAACTGAATATTATTAAACATTAGTGGGTATACCTGTGGAAGATTTACACTCTGGAAGGTTACCTTTAGAGGTCTTGTCTTGTTTTTCTCTTATTTCCCTAACCATTTGTGTTCCTCTATGTCTTTACTACAGATTTCCTCTGATACTTCTTTCAATAAGCTCATTAAATTTGCCATCTCCTTTTTGTCTCTTGAGATCTTGTTTTTTGCTTCTTCCTCTTCTATACCAGTGATTAATATAGATTTTTTGATATCTACTGAATCTCTGACTAATTTTGGATTGTTTTGGATTATTCTTTTTACTTCCTTTTTAATGCTTTTTTCTTCCACCCTTGTTTCTAAGTCTTTCTTTACTTTCACCATTTCAGCATACGTGGTTTCCACATCATTTTTGTTGCTTTGCACAGCTTCATTCACCTGTGTTATCTTCTCCTCAATATCACTGCTCTGGTCTATCAGACTGCTTACTTGCCTAATTGTCTCTGTATCATTTTTGAACTCTTCCATAATACTCTCGTGGTTGACTACTGTACTTGCCATTTCACTCATTTTCCTCCTAAGTGTACTCACTTCCACTGTTGGTTCATCTATGGTTGTGTCTTTCTTGTTGACCTCCCCTCCTAGTTTTTCTATTTCTTCCTTTTGCAAGTGAATCTGCTTCTTTATTTCATCAATCTCATTCTGAAAAGCCATCTCCAGTCTGTGTACACGCTCCACCAGTTTATTGTGTCTCCATTTCAACCAGTTCTTGGTAGATTTCATCATTCTGCTTTCTACCTTTATCCCTTTTCTTTTCCAAATTTGCTTTACTAAAGTATGTGGCCATTTTGCAATACTAAAAGCACAGAGTACTTATATTCCCTGGGGCAGTTGTAGTCTAAACAAACAATCAGCTGATTGAGCGCATTCTATCGCTACTCGGTCCTCTTTTCTGTTTGAACGAGTCTTGCTTAAACTTCTAATTTTTTTTTTTTTTTTTTTTTTAGAAAACCATTTAGTCTGACCTGGTACAGAGCTTGACTCATATAAAGATACTAATTTAAGTAATGCCACTGGCCGTGCTGGCTCGGTATGGAGCGCTGTCAGCCCGCGTCCGCTCTCCTTCGTGCCTCCTCGGTGTGTGTGTGTGTGTGTGTGTGTGTGTGTGTGTGTTACCATGGTCTCTGTATCTGTTACCATAATATCTTATGAATGGCTCGAGCTATCAACATGAAACCTTCAGGGTATCAAGATACGGCCACAATCTTGGCCGAGTTCGAAAATCGGCATTTGGAGTCAAGGTCAAGGTCACCAAAATGGCTGCCAAAGGTTAACTAGTTTTTATCGCCCATATTCAGCACCATTGTATCATGAACGACTTGAGCTATCAACATGAAACCTTCACGGTATCAAGATATGGCCAAAATCTTGTATAAGTTCGAAAATGTGCACACGGAGTCAAGGTCAATGTGGTCAAAATTGCTGCCAAAGGTCAACTAGTGTTTTTTAATATGGATTGGCTTTTTGTGAAACGCGGTGACTGAATTCCATAGAGTTTTGCTGGTTTTCTTCCCATTTGGTTTGAAAGTAGCTTGTAACTTGGCCAACAGCATATTCTGGCGGGCGATTAGCATTGGGCTCCAGAATCCTTTTCTTTCATTTGCATATTCATTCCCACTCATTCACTCACTGAGTCTCTTGCTCGCTTGTTTCACTCACTCACTCACTCATTCACTCACTGTCAGTCAGTTTCACCCACTCACTCTACTCGTATTTCATGCACACGATCTCACTCACTCACTCACTTACCATTCCACCCAGTCGTCTCACTCACTCACTCACTGTCAATCAGTTTCACTAACTCACTCACTCACTCAGTTTCACTTAGTCACTCCATTTCTCCCCCACGGTCTCACCCACTCATTTATTCCACCCAGCCATCTCACTCTTTCACCCAGTCCTTTCACAAACACACACACACACACACACACACACACACACACACACACACACACACACACACACACACACACACACACACACACACACACACACAGTCTCACAGTCATTCATTTTTAGTCTTTTGCATGTGTCTTAGCGCGCAGCAGTCCTCCTACGTGACCAACACCTTCACATATCACCAATTTGGCGTTCATACCCACCCTCCATAATTAGCTAAGGCTGTCCCATTCAGAATTGGTATGACGGTATTATCCGTAGTGTTGTTATGACTTGTCGCTGGATCTTGTGGGACATTAGTAAAGTCTGTTTCCACTGTAATCCACTCAGTAAATAATCAACTCTGATCCATTATAGCTGTTTCCTGCTCCGTTTGGGATCGAACTTCTTGCCATTCCAACAACAGACGACATCTGTAACCACTGGACTAACACAAGTACTTACTGAAGGGGAGGGAAACGAGGAGAGAAGGGGGAGGAAGGGAGGGAGGGGAATTAGGGAGAGGAAATGGAGAAGTGAAGGGGAGGAAGGGAGGGAGGGGAATTAGGGGAAGGGAAAGGAGGAATCAGAATCAGAATCAGAATCAAAATTTTATTTCCATTAATATAATGGTTATTCATTACATAGAGGGCATATAATAACTTAAATCTACATATATGTATTTATAAACATACAGGTACATAAATATACATTCTGTAAATACCCATATAGGCTATATATATTTATATATATAGATAGATAGATAGATATAGATATAGATATATACACACATACACATAAATATGTATATATATATATATATATATATATATATATATATATATAGATATATATATACACACACACACACACTGTGGTACAGTGGTAGAGTGTGCGTTTCGTACACGGGTGAACCAGGGTTCGCGTCCCGCCAGGGTTATAAACTTTGGGAGTGTTCACCCGGCCACGTACTACATTGGCGGACACAAGGGATGCTGTAGTTTAACCAGTGTCGCTTACTATAAGGTATGCTTGCACCCAGTCGGCTTGAGCAGGCCGATTACACTTGGTTCACAGACTACACACACATCCAAAGCCACTCCAACACTAAAGTTATACTTACAAGCACTTCTCACCTACATACAATCTCTACCAGACAGCCTAAGCCATTTGCTAGAGATACATTGGCTGTATCGTCCCCACTTCGGTAGGGATAGGCCGGTCCTGCAGTGAATACTCAAACGGCTGATGATGATGATGATGATGACACACATATATATACATACATACACATGCACATGTATATACATATACGTACATATACACATACACTTATACACACACACATACTTACATATATATACTGTACATACATATACATAAACATACACATACACACGCATATTCATATATACATACATACAGACATACAGACAAGATACGTAAAATCCTTCCTAGACAATTTACCTACCAACAAAGCTCCAGGCCCAGATGGAATTCCGCCAATTGTTTTGAAAAAGTGTTCCCCTGAACTTGCCTCTGTCCTAGCTAAATTATTCAGACTATGCATACGTACTTCTTTATTCCCAAATTCATGGAAAGAAGCCAATATCCACCCAGTTCCGAAGAAAGGAAGTTCGCCTGACCCCTCCAATTACAGACCAATAGCTGTCACATCTTCTCTCGGTAAGGTATTTGAAACTTTAATTAATAAGTATATTGTTAAACATCTTGAATCCAACAACTTAATTAGTGATAGACAATACGGTTTTCGCCACGAAAGATCCACCATTGAAATACTCAATCTCTTAACTCATACCATCCATCAATCAATTGATCTTTTTGAAGAAACTCATGCAGTAGCTCTTGATATCTCTAAAGCTTTCGACAGAGTATGGCACCGTTCCCTGCTGTCCAAACTCCCTTGCTATGGACTAACGTCTTTTGTTCCTTTGATTTCTTCTTATCTTAGTGACAGGAAAATAAGAGTAAAAGTAGATGATGTATATTCGAATTTCCACTCAATTAACGCCGGCGTGCCGCAGGGATCAGTTCTGGCACCAACCCTATTTCTGGTTCATATTAATGATCTCTTATCTGTCACTCACAATCCCATTCACTCACTTGCAGATGACTCAACACTACATGGTTCATTCACACTCAGACATCCATTTACAAAGTCTAATATCTCTACCTCTCAACTCAGTACAGCCATCTCCATAAATCAAGATCTATCTACAATCAGTGAATGGGGACAAAACAACCTTGTCTCTTTTAATGCTAGTAAAACTATATATATACAGTTTACTAATAGACAGATATTGCCAGATTCGTACATTACCTTCAGTACTACTAATATTCTCATCTCCAAAAGTATTGAAATTCTTGGTGTCTCACTTAACAGTGCCCTCAGCTGGACCTCTCATGTCAGATCACTTGCTAAAACCGCCTCAAAGAAACTTGGATTATTGTACAGAGTCCGTAACTTCTTCGCCAATGAGCAGTTAGCTATAATTTATAAGAGTCATGTGCGCTTTCAGCTTGAATATTGCTCACCCTTGTGGAATGGTTGAGGAGAGGTTGCATTAAGACAACTAGACAAAATTCAGAATAAAGCTGTTAGAATCATTAACAACCCTGCCATTACATATAAACTACCTCCCCTGCAAGTAAGAAGGAATGTTGCCTCCCTTGCATTATTTTACAGATATTTTTTTGGCAAATGCTCAGACGAAGTTGCGTCCATGGTGCCACCTCTCCATGCTTTCCCTCGTGCTACACAGGCATCTGGTAGCGCTCATGACTGGAATGTCACTCAACCATATTGCAGAACTTCTGCCTATCAGAATTCTTTCATTCCACGAACTGCATCTCTCTGGAACTCGCTTCCCCAGAGTTGTTTTCCTCCAAATTTCAACCCACAACTATTTAAATCTAACTGTTACAGATATTTTATGAACAGAGGACACCAATAATCTGGTGTATGGATTATTTTTTTTCCCCATTTGTTTTTCCTTCCTCCGTTCTGTTATTAAAAAAAAAAAAATACACACACACACACACACACACACACACACACACACACACATATATATATATATATATATATATATATATATATATATATATATATATATATATATATATACACACACACATATACATATATACACAGATACACACATATATACCCATATAAATATATACACACATACACATATATATTCACATTCACATATACATACATATACGCATATACACACACACATATACACACACACACACACATACATATATATATATATATATATATATATATATATATATATATATATATATATATATATATATATATACATATACACATACGTACACATATATACATACATACAAAAACATACACATATACACACACACACCGCTCGCTGGTGCAGTGGTAACGCTCTCGCTTGCCAACTGGTGGACGGGAGTTCACGCCTCGCTCAGGTTGCTGTAAGTTTCACTGACGAAGTGGGTGGTTACTGTCCCCCTTGAGCAAGGGGACGGGTGTGTTCGTGTGGGAAGGTCACAGCCTTGCCCTTAGATCGGACTATTATATGAGCTCTCAGCTCCTCTCCGGGAGGGTAAAAGCTGACGATCACGACCATCAAGTGATCCTGACCGACCCGGTGAATTAAACATACACATATATACGTATATATACACATATACACATATATACACACATACATTATATGAAGGTGAGGAAGGGAGGGAGGGGAATTAGGGGGAGGGAAAGGAGGAGTGAACGGGAGAAGGGAGGGAGGGGCATTAGGGAGAGGGAAAGGAGGGTGTGAGGGGGAGGGAAGGGGAGGAATTGAGGTGGATTGGGAGGGGGAAGGGATTGAGGGAGAAAAGGAAGTGATGGAAAGGGAAGGGGAAAAATGAGAGCGAGAGGAGGCAGTGAGAGGGAAGGAATAGGGTGAGGAGGAGGAGAGGGAGGAAGGGGAATGGAAGGGAGGGAGGGTGGGAAAGGAGGGAATGAGGGGGAAGAATGGGAGTGAATGGGAGGAAAGGAAAGGAGAGAACTAGGGGGAGGGAAGGGAGGGAGGGAATGAGGGGGAGGAATGGGAGTGAGGGGGAGGGAAGGAGGGGGTAAGGGGGAGGGAAGGGAGTGAAGAAAATGAGGGGAGTGGAAGCAAGGGAGAAAAGGGAGTGATGGGGAGAGGGAGACAAGCTGATCGAGAAGTGAGTGATGGGGAGGGAGGGAGGAATGGAGGGAGGGAAGGGGGTGAAGGAAGGAAGGAAGGAGGAGGAGGGAGGGAGAGGTGAGGGAGGGAAGGAAGCGATGGGAATGGGAGTGATAGGGACGGAAGGGAGTGATGGGGAGGGGAGGGAAGGGAGAGTGGGAGGGGAGGGGGTGAAGGGAGAGTGGGAGGGGAGGGGGGAAGGGAGAGTGGGAGGGGAGGGAAGGGAGAGTGGGAGGGGAGGGGAGGGAGAGAGGAAGGGGGGAGGATCGGAGGTCAAATGCAATACTCCCGACCACAGGTCTTCCCTTCCTCCCTCCCTCCCTTCTTCCCTTCTTCCTTCTCCTTCCCCTTCTCTTCATTTCTCCTTACTTCCTTTTTTCGCTTTCTCTCTCCCTCTTCGTTTCTCTTCTCTTTCTTGTTACTTTTTTCTTATTTTACATATGAGACGAAAGAAAGAGGGGGGAGGGGGCACTAAGGAGAACAATTAAAGAGGGGATAAAGAAAGTGGAGGAAAGAAGAGTCAAAGAGAGAGAAGAAGGCAGGGGAGAAAAGAGAGATAAGAGATGAGGGAAGAAAGAGGGAAGGAAGGTAGGGAGGAGAAAGGTAGGATGTGAGAGAAGAAGCGCGGGAGACAGAGGAGATAAAGGGTGGGAGAGAGACAGAGGAGGGAGGGTTAAAGGAAGAAATAATGATGTTTCACCTGTGGGAAGTGCGCGCGCACGTATGTGTGTGTGTGTGTGTGTGTGTGAGAGAGAGAGAGAGAGAGAGAGAGAGAGAGAGAGAGAGAGAATGTGCGAGTGAGTGTCTGATAGTGTGAGACTATCAAAGTTAATGAAGTGTGAGAGACAAAGAGAGGCTGTGAGAGTGTGAGAGAGACAGGGATTGTTTGGTGTGAAAGTGTGTTAGCGAGAGAGAGAGAGAGAGAGAGAGAGATGATTAGAAAGAGGGTGAGTGTGTATTGGGTATCTTGGGAGGGGACGTGAGTGTGAAAGTAAGTGGATGTGAAAGAGTGAGAAAATTAGAGGGAATGAATAAGAAAATGAGAGGGTGTTGGAAGGGCGTTAGTGAGAGTGAAGAATGAGAAAATGAGAGGTGGTGTAAGAGAGAGAGAGAGAGAGAGAGAGAGAGTATAATGAAGTTTGATGAACTGCATTTGTGAGAAAGAAAAATGAGTGTGAGAGAGTGAGGATGTATGAGAGTGTGCTTGGATATGAGAAAATAAGAGGGAGGGTGTGTGAGGAAGTGTGAGAGAGTATGCTAGTTTGAGAAAATGAGAGGGTGGAGGGGAGTGAGTGTGAAAAAGATTTTGGGTGTGATCCCCATCATTCCCACATAATATGACTATAAGTATGGCTAACCTTTAATTTTCATACCCAGAAGTATTTTTGCTATCAGTCTGAAACCTGAACAAAGGCAACCTATCAAATGGCTCGTCCAGCTGATTATGGGAACTATCACAGTCACCCTCCGGCAGGAGGGGCATAATTTCATCACCTCTTGATCTACCGGGTGTTGCAGGAATTGTGGTTTCTGACTGTACCTCCACAAATAATGCTGTAGCTCACGACATGTTCCTATATCTTCACGTACACTCACCTCTCTACCATCATACACACAAGCGAAGTAGTGCTGTAGTCTAATTGTATGCTAATGAAAATGCCCATCTGGTAAAAAGGGAGATAGGGCAGCTTCCTTCTTCGGTGTTCGTTGGTTTTTTCCGGCCTTTGAATACCATGTAATCGATATTTCATGTCAACCACGAAATAAATTTTGGTGAAGTGTGTAAAGCATATGATTGCATTGTCTGGATTCACTTTTTTGCGCGACGACAAGCATCTATCTACTTCCCGATGTTTTTTCCTGGAAAACTAAAACGCTGATGTTAAATTATCCAATACAAAACAGTTGCTTGGGATTTTATGGTTTACATTAACATAAGACTCATACGAAAAATATCAGAGTAGCCTTTTAGTTTTATGTCTAGATACAACTGAGAGCGGGATATGCCCAACCAAGCAAGTGGCGAGCGAGATGTCATGACCTCCATCTTACTAGGGGCCTGCACATCGGCTTACCTGTTTTACTGGGCCGTGGAGGCGCCCTTCCTTATTACAGGCCTCGGGACTTACGGTACAATGGCGATGCTTCTTAGACATGGGTCCGTCGTTAAGCGGGTAAGATACTGAGCAACTCCAGGGTAAGTACTTGAATTTTTCTAGTTACAACCCCGCTCCCCCCGCTCGCATGTAGTCTGTCTACTTGTGTGTGTGTGTGTGTGTGTGTGTGTGTGTGTGTGTGTGTGTGTGTGTTAAACTTTGGAAGGAAATTCTAGCAGCACAGGGGTTACTCATGACTTAATTTGATCAAGAATTTATCTCTAGTAATGCAATTATAGTCACCAGATGGCAGAACAGACTTAATGGAAAATACGTCATCGTACCGTACTGAAGGGATTAACCTACTCCCACACGGCTGTAATATTGCCCACACCATGACATCACACTTAGCCACCTCATTATTGCCTACTATGGGTCGTATTCAAGGGAGAAATTGATGCGTAGAAAAAAATAATTGCATGTCTTAATACCCCTTGTGCCGTCAATGAGCAGTAATTTAACCGTTTAAAAGTATTTAATCGATTAATTAATTTAATGGTATTTTTCGCCATCATAGATAATTAATACGAAGAATATATATATATATATATATATATATATATATATATATATATATATATATATATATATATATATATACTAACTATGGGATTCTGCCATACTACATTTCTCAGTGCCAGGAATTTTTAATGTAACGTTAAATTGGGTATGATGTGCCAATAACAAACCATTTATATATATATATATTTATTTATTTATTTATTTATTTTTTGCTTTGGTTGGAAAATTATAGGTCATTCTTTTTGACTGACGTTTCATCTTAAATGACTGCACGTCATATTTTTGTGCCTTCGAATATAATTATTTGCAGCAGAGACTTGTGAACTGCTGAACTGCGTTAGGAAATGGGTCAGTGTGTTGGTGGTGGTAGTGATGGTGGTTATGTGTGTAATTCACCGGGTCGGTCAGGATCACTTGATGGTCGTGATCGTCAGCTTTTACCCTCCCCGAAGGGAGCTGAGAGCTCATATAGTCCGATCTAAGGGCAAGGCTGTGACCTTCACACAATCACACACCCGTCCCCTTGCTCAAGGGGGACAGTAACCACCCACTTCGTCAGTGAAACTTTTCGCAACCTGAGCGAGGCGCGAACTCCCGTCCACCAGTTGGCAAGCGAGAACGTTACCACTGCACCAGCGAGCGGTGTGTGTGTGTGTGTGTGTGTGTGTGTGTGACGCAACCCGTACATCCCTCACCTTTAGCATGGTCTCGTTAAATACACTGGTTTTGCCAATATTAAACAATTTATTTAGGTGAAAGTGAATCATAAGAGTGTGGGAGCGTTAAACACTTGAGCACTTTGTCCACAATCATACTAACCTTCCTCACCCTACACCGTCCCCTTCCCCCCCATATCCTCCTTCCCTTTCCCACACATCCCCCTCGCATGACCTCTTCTCCCAGCCCTGCTCGCAAGGTATCCCGGTAACTAATCATTACAGCCAGGTCGTGCGGTCACCATGGCAACAGAAAATGGAGTGAGGGAAATATATTGCACACTCTGTCTTGAGTGTTGCAGCGACGGCTCAAACTGCTGGTGTGAAAATGCAAACATTTTGGTTGTTCTGTAAAATTTGTAATCAGCCATGTAACTCAATGTGCGATAGGTTAAAAAATAATAATAATAAGTTGACGAAGGTTTTATGGGAAGCAAAAAAATTACCTAAGGTACAACAGATACTGGTAACGCTGACTGAGCCTGTCCAGCTGGACACAAAAGTTACCAAGCTAATGGAAAGGAGGTGTAATATATGAAACACCCTGAATGACCAAAGTATGCAGTTACTGGCCCAAGAAGATAACCTGTTCCTAACACCACTGAAGAAAATCAACACATTTCCTTACATCTTCCACAGAGTGACGAAGCAACTGACATGATCTGCTATATCACTCTCATTCGGGTTAGATCACAGCTATATTATTTCACGGTTGGTTTAGTTTCCTTAAGGGAGACTGGTTTAGGTTAGGGTAATTCTGGGCCTGATTGGCTTAGATCGTGGCAGAATGGCACGGCTACCTTTCTATCAGGAACAGCCAAACGTGAAGAGATAAGTGGCATGACGATTAATTATGATGTCAGTAGTTAGAATACACTTCTTTATAGTTTTTTTTTTTTTTTTTTTTTTTTTTTTTAGGTTACGGTCGCGAGAGATGAATTGACAGTACATTTTTAGAGGTGGAAGAAACTTAGAAAAAAAAGAGCTACATACTGCTTAATAAAACACACACACACACAAAGAGAGAGAGAGAGAGAGAGAGAGAGAGAGAGAGAGAGAGAGAGATTCACTAATACAAACTATTATTACTACCAGTGTTTTTATTGCACTCGAGTTCTGTCTTTATGCCTGTGTAATATTGTCTGACCTTTGGCCTTCATGTGGCACGGATTGAGGCACGTGTTCAAGACACACTATTGACCCATCAGGCAGCTGGCAGCACACCGAGCCGCCTTATTATTAATCCGGGTTGCCATGGTAACATCACTTGTGCTCCCTGGAGGAGAGAGAGAGAGAGAGAGAGAGAGAGAGAGAGAGAGAGAGAGAGAGAGAGAGTGGGGGGGGTACTACAAAAAAGTAATTGAGTCGATTAAGTCTTTCAGCCAGAGGAAGTACTTTACATTTTTATTTCCTTGCTGCTAATAGAGTTTTTACTCGGCTAATGAGAGTATCCTATTAATGACAATGTTGATAAAGGCAAAAGTTGATCCTCCCTGTTCAGAGTCAATTTTGAGCTGAATAATTTCTTCAGGATATTTAAAGAACTGCTAAAAATACTCATCAGGTTGAAGGGATTAACGTTATTGCCGAGAACTAAGCTAAAAACCAGATGACTTTTTTTTCTTTCTTTTTTTTTAGCTGAAAGGGTTCATTGGAAGCTAAAGAATTAACTCCAAGTCGATGATGTATTTTAGTTTATCTTTGTTACCGTCAGACGTTTATATTCACCTTGGAAAGAACTTATCGAACAGTAAGTAAGTATATATATATATATATATATATATATATATATATATATATATATATATATATATATATATATATATATATATATATATATATCCTTATTTATAGTACCTTCTCATGTAGGAGGGTTCTTAAGGTAAAAAATATCGTGTGCTAGTGGCAAGAATTGATTATGTTATTCTGTTGTTGATGTGGTCCCAGGTTTATGGGAAACGTGAACCACGTTGGCTGCAGTCTTAAATTACTCATCGCCTTTTTTTAACTGTTCTCCTTTTGGGTGCTAGAGACGTTTGTTTAGCCACGCAGTTGACTTATCAAGTTATACTGGTGCCTGATCACATGAAGGAGTCCCTACCCAGCACCACCTTATCCGTATGAAGGTCTGAAATCTTGTCAGCACTATGACAGCTCTAGATAACTTTCAGGGGAAGTGAACTGACATTTGATTCCGTACGTCCTATCAAGATGCGAACGTTGACTCACAGGCAAACTTACCAGCAATACTATGAACTGTGCTTTATTTTTGCAGGAAGAACAGAATACATGGGAAGACGTATTTACCCTCCTTTGTCGCGACTGCAAGAGAGTCTTGATCTTAAGTTTGTTTGTGAATCCGGCCCAAGACGTTTTTTTTTTTTTTTTTTTTTTTTTTTTTTTTTACACTATTCCTTTTTACTGAGTGGTACAAAATTTCCGAAAACCAATAATGTTCCTCAGAGTTCCAAAAACCTCGCAAATGTTACAGGATCCACATTACCAAAGTGTTTTAATAGATATTTCATTAACCTAATCAATGATGAGTCTTTGAGTACAGTATATCCCCTTTAATCAGATGACGTAGAGAGCTATGTGAACTAGAGATTGATCAACCGGAGAAAAAGCAGCCTGTTGGTAGATATCAGGGTGACAAATGTGATTCGTGTGTAATCACACCATCGGGGAGTAAGGCGTCTGGCTGCACACAGGCAGAAATCTTGTTACCCTCAGGCGATTTTCTTAATGATACCGATGATCGCCTGTGCTGCTGATATGAATAATAACTATATCCAAGCCCTCCAGTTCGAAACATTCCGCCCAAACTGAATAAAATCACCTGGTTATAGCAAGAATATACTGAAATAAAATCCGAAGTGAATGGGTATTTGACTGAGAATAAAAACAAAATAAATAAATAAATAAATAGATAAATTATAAGAGTATGAATCCAAAGTTCCAAGGAATTGCAGTTAGCTTTTGGGGTAGCTCACTAAACCAGTGTCTTTTCTTGTAATCCTGGGAGTACTTGAAGCGTGATGGAAATGAGGACATGGGTCTACTTTAGCGACAGCCAGTCCACTTTAGCCGGAGTGAGTCCATTACTTTTTCGTTAAGTCGAGTCGAGTCTATTTTACTGTAACTTGGTCGATTCCTCCGTCTTTTGAGTGATTTGATGGAAGAACTTTCGAATCGGTAAGGGTTATGACTCACTATACTGTAGTTAGAGTCACAGATGTGGCCCGAATTTTATTTGTCACATATGACACCACCAGGGACGTAGGTCGGTCTTCAACTCTTTAATGTTCTGAACTACAGCCTTGGGTCCCTACGACTGGTAAAGCTAAAGTAGGATTGGATGTTACTGTTTTTATTCATTAATCTGTTTATTTTAATACTTAATCCTAATCAACTGTACTGTGTTCTATCTGTTAATGTGTGTATCTTTAACACATCATTCATTCCCTGATGCTGAATACAAGCGCCTGTATACTTACATAGCAGGCCGGCTCCACTACCTGGCTATACAAATGTCCCTGAACCTCTTCCGTATCCCCAAAAGAAGAAGGTGAACTGCTGATAAGGTCAGATTCAGGATAAAGGAAGCTGGTGAACTGCAGGATAAGGTCAGATTCAGGATAAGGGAAGCTGGTAACCTGCAGGATAAGGTCAGATTCAGGATAAGGGAAGCTGGTAACCTGCAGGATAAGGTCAGATTCAGGATAAGGGAAGCTGGTAACCTGCAGGATAAGGTCAGATTCAGGATAAGGGAAGCTGGTAAACTGCAGGATAAGGTCAGATTCATCATAAAAGCATCTTTAACCTAGGGCTGCAAAAACTGTTACCCTTTTTTTTACGAAGTACAGTAATTGGATTGCAGGTTCGAAAGTGGTACATAACCGGGAGGGAATAAAAAGGAGGAAGGTAGTAGACCCAAGTCATGACAAGTATATAAACAAGATGATTAAGTTGATGTACTCAAATGTAGATGGAATGGTATGTAAATCGTACGCGCTTCAATCGCCTTGGCTGGAGGTGTGATATATGTGTTCTGGGTATGACAGTCTCCTTCAGTGTTCTCAGCTTATCATAAAAAGCTTATCAGTGAATTTAGAATAGTACATTTCACTGCTGGGATGGTATAGATAAAGGTGGAGGCTGACGCCATGAGGCGCTTAACCGTCATGCTCATCTCCATAGCATTAGCCTTGGAGCCTGTGATGCGTTATGCAATTAATGTCCTGGGATACAAGACCACTGCGTCGTCCATGTTACTACATTTACCTCCCCTAGGTGTTACCCTAGGTTCTTATATTACCTACCAAGCCAGTGGATGAACACCTGAGTCGTGTGACGTCAGTTGCCCAGGATTCGAACCCTAGCATTTACGAGTCTGCAGCTTCCCACTCAGCCAAGCATATCACTCACCTGCCGCTGCTGGGACGAATGCATTGTAAATGTGTACCTAAAATGAGAATCCTCAATTGAATATTTGGTAATATTTTTCTACTTATACAATATTCGTACTCGTGTTCTAGTACTCGTGTTCATTCAGGACCAATATACTTTTTTTACGTTAACCTTATCAGCAAATTTAGGGTTAGTATTGGTTTCTATATTACTTTGAAACATAAGTTTGCAGGCAAGTTTATTGCTTTAGCTGGATATATTGTTAATGTATTCTGAGTCTTGGAGGCTCCTATTGGCTCTCTAATTTCTGAGCAATTTAGCTAAATGTACAGTAATCTGCCATACCTTCATCTTGAAAGCAGAGTTTTGACAAAAAGTTAAAACTAGTATATGATAGCAGTATCACTGGCAAAAGCTTATGCATTTGGGTAATATTGCCTTCCTTACATACAACCTGCCTATCTCAGACACCATGGTATTGGTTACAAAATAACTGGTTCGTGGTTTGGTACCATAACGAGAACCTGAAAGTAAAATACCAGGGCACTATCATACTAATAACATACGGTAATCATTAAATCTCATAGTAACTTACAGTACTCGTATCTTTACAGCACAAATGCACAAACATAAGAGGCACCATAATATCACATCACCAAAAACAACCATTATTAACTTTGCGTAAATCTAGTCTGGATATCACTAGCCTATATCCCTGGGACAGGAACGACAAGCTTTGCGGACCCAAGAGTTCTGAAGTCCGAGCGAGGACAGCATGGCTAGCATGAACCATGTCAGCCTGGCCAGCAGGCAGGTCCAGAAGAGAGAGAGAGAGAGAGAGAGAGAGAGAGAGAGAGAGAGAGAGAGAGAGAGAGAGGCGTTTTATGACCGCATACGAGGTCAAGGCTGCCTGATGCCTCGCGCCACGCACTATACGCGTTACCCTGATATAAGTCATGCATTGGACAGCTAAGTTGTTGAGGCAAATGAACTACGAAAAAGACAGACAAAGAGAGAGAGAGAGAGAGAGAGAGAGAGACAGACAGACAGACAGACAGAGACAGACAGACAGACAGACAGACAGACAGACAAACAGAGAGACAGACAGACAGACAGAGACAGAGAATGAGACAGAGACAGAGATATAGAGTGATAGAGACAGAGAGAGACAGAGATAAAGAGTGACTGAGACAGAGATAGAGAGACAGAGAGAAGATATACAGTAGAGCAATTGAAAGAGAGAGAGAGAGAGAAGCTAACATATATTGTACACAGTCTAGTATCAGCTGTGTGGATATTTTCCATACTGAGGCATAGTTAGATTACATATTCTGTATTACTGGTACATATACCCATTTCCTGCTACTACCCCTTTAAGTCGCTCCACGCAACTCTCGGTTGTGATTATTATGCCCTGGCAACCTACTTGTCAACAGTGAGTCCGATTTCTTGTATAATATGATATGCGTGTGCTTCATGTATAATATGCTCGTGTATAATAATATTCCTGTATAATATATTTGTGTTAAATAGTATGATTCGTGCATAATATGATACGAAATCAGACGCACTGTTGACAGGTAGGTTGCCGGGGTACGATAATGACATCCTCAGAATCGTGCATTGCGTCTGTAGTTGACAATCTCCTACCCACCCATTTTCCCCCAGGGCCCAGTTCCCACATTTACATATTTATCCCTTGAACCCATTTTATATAGGTACATTGAGCCTGTTTTCACCCTTGGACAATGTTATCCCATGGATCTGTTTTTCTCTCAGAACTATAATTCTGCACAGGCCTATTTCCATCATTTGCTCATTCTTCTTATGAACCTAATTTCTCAGGCTGTTCTATTTTACTCACGGAACTATATTCCCTCTGGTTCTATTTTACCCGTGATTTTATTTTATAATATGTACAGTACCTATCTCACTCCATGGATCTTTCTTCAATGATTACTTATTATCCCTATATAGTCCTAATCTAACCCTGGCACTATTTTCTCCATGGATCTCTTTTTACTCATTGATCTATTTTCCCCACATGGTGAAACACTGATTCCACACCTGCACCTATTTTCTACCATAGACCTGTTTGCCCCATGAACCCAATTTCGCCCATTTAAGCCTAGGAGTATGTTAATACTTCAACCCATTTTCTCAGGGATATATTCAGTATGGACCTGTTTTCTCATGTGGACCAACACCTATCTTGGTCCTATCGACCTCATAGAATTATTTTCACCTTAAATTCACACCTACATCATACAACACACCCCACCCATCCCTTGCCCACCCACCTACCCCACCCAGTTCTCCCTACCCATCCAATCCACCCTCTTATATCACTCACTTTATCACCCGGCCCAGCCCACCCACCCATCTGCTCACTATAGCAGCGCTCCTGTCTTCCAAACTGACGGATCGGAATGGAAGCCATCTTCGGTGAAACCAAGCTGCGCCAATTTTGTCGGCCAAAGTGATACGAAGCCGACCCAGGCATTTATCATCGAAACCAACACCATCTTCGTACTCACCTAAGTGAGGTCGAGACTTGAGAACAGTCTTTGTACAGCTTGGGGAGAGTGAGAATGGCCAGCAAGGACAAGTGATAAATGACATGAAATTATCACGATGTACATAGAATTAGGGTGCAGGTGGCTAATATTAACGACATATAGAGCCAGTTCACCACAAATTAGGGCTACTTATAAATTGCATACTATCATAGTTTCGTCAGATGATCTTCGGCGAACCTCTTTGTTTACATTGCAAGCGGCAAGCTTAATATTTGGTTCTACATATCCTGGACTGTTTTTGCGGACAGAAACCAAGCCCCCCCAAGATGCTCATCGAATCCCAAGCTCCAAGTTGGACGACAAAAACACAGATTAAATTACCCATCTGTTCACCAACCTCCACTATCAGGATGACTTGCAAGTATAAACACCTACAAACAGACAGACGGACAGAGAGAGAGAGAGAGAGAGAGAGAGAGAGAGAGAGAGAGAGAGAGAAGTACAAGATAAAAAACGTCGCAGCCTTATCGGGCAACTCAGCATGTATCCAAATTAGACCCGTCTCTGAACCAGGCTTCACTTTGTAACAAGTGCTATGCAGCAATTGCCCATATGAGAGCCGTTTCTGGACAACTACTACCATCACCACCGCCACAGCTACCTCCACCACCATCGCCGTCACAGCTACTACCACCACCCCCATCACAACTACCACCACCACCACCACCATAACAGCTACAACCACCATCATCATCACAGTTGCAACCACAACACCTACAACCACCACAGCTGCCACCACCACAGCTGCCACCACCACAGCTGCCACCACCACAGCTACCACCACCACAGCCACCACTAGCGCCATTGCTACAGCTACCACCATTTTTTGCTAAATAAATTTTCTGTTCTTAGCACTAGTGAAGTAACAGAAGGATTGTACATGTACCACTCTCTCTCTCTCTCTCTCTCTCTCTCTCTCTCTCTCTCTTCACATCTATTCCTCGAACTGTCCAACATTCCTACCAAACTCTCTCTCTTCCCCCCCCCCTCTCTCTCTCTCTTCACACATATTCCTCGAACTGTCCAACATTCCTACCAAACTCTCTCTCTTCCCCCCCTCTCTCTCTCTCTCTCTCTCTCTCTCTCTCACACACACACACACACACACACACACACACACACTATTGAGACACTGAATTGTCCTTCATTGCATACATTTATTTGTCACGTTTCATTTAGTTAAGTTTATCTCAAAGTAATAGCGTCGTAGCAAGTGTTCTTTATGTCCTGGACTGATCCGCCTATCTTGACGTCTTTCATGCCAGCCTCGTCAGCTTCAGCACTGTATTTACAACTTTCATAATTTTAATCCTCCGCCACCTCCTTCTCTTATCCTTGGTAATTCTTTCTCTTTACTACAGTAATATCATCCTCCACATTCATCCTCTCTTAACTTTTACTCACTTTACTCCTTCTTTCTCACATGAAATCCGTGCCAGGCTCATCACTGTATTCACACCTTCCAGTTTTAATCTTCCATCTCCATCTCTCTCATATTTAGATTAGTCTCTTCCTCTTTTCTGCCCATGACTCCTCTTCCTCATCCTCTTTTCACTTTCATATATACATTTTTTCATTTCTTGATACTCCATATTTCTTCCTTGTGTCAGCCTCGTCAGCCTCGTCACTGCTCACAGCTTCCAAACCTTTAACCTTTGGCCGCTACCTTCTCCTCTCTATTTCTATAGCAATCATTTCCTCGATTTACTCACAGTACCACTTTCTCGTAATCCCCATTACTCATTCTTTTTTTCCTTCTTCCGTTTCTTCTTCCCCCTTTTTTATTCTCGTTCACGTGTTCCTTGTCGTTCTCTATTCTCTTCTTCCTTCTCCATATTATCCTTCTTTATTTTCTAGTTTTCATTCTCATTTTCTTCCCCTTCTCCTCATCGTAATTTTATCTTCATTATCATTGTTGCTTCTGTTTCGCGGTCATTCTCTTCTACATGTTGACCATTGCTCACTATCTGTTGAGACTACAATCTCTCTCTCTCTCTCTCTCTCTCTCTCTCTCACTCTCTCTGCTTGAATATTTGTGTTCTTTGCATATATATATATATATATATATATATATATATATATATATATATATATATATATATATATATATATAATATCTATCTATCTATCTATCTATATATATATATAATATCTATCTATCTATCTATCTATATATATATATATATATATATATATATATATATACATATATATCTATATCTATCTATCTATCTATCTATATATATATATATATATATATCGGTATATATATATTTTTATGTGACCAACTCTGGGCATAGGCTTCACAGCCTGCTTTCAAGGCCCAGTAGTCCTCCCTACGTACCGTTCACATCTACATGTCACCACTTCGGCGCTAACACCCACCGTCCATACTGAATACATGCTAGGGCTGTCTCATACAGGACTGGTGTATTGGTATTAGCGGAGGAATTTTTACGACATGTCGGCGGGTCTTGTGGTAAATGAGTAAAGTCTGATTTTCCTGAATTCAAATCCTTAAACTGTTCCCTGCCTCCAGCGGGATTTGAACCCGGGTCCGTTAGGACTGTAGGCCAACTCTCTACCAACTGAGCTACCGCTGTATATATATATATATATATATATATATATATATATATATATATATATATATATATATATATATAGATATAGATAGATAGATAGATAGATAGATAGATATAGATATATAGATATATATATACAGTATATATCTATCTATCTATCTATCTATATATATATATATATATCTATCTATATATATATATACATATATATATTTATGTCTCTCTCTCTCTCTCTCTCTCTCTCTGTATATATATATAATATAATATGTATATGGAGCCTCTGTGGTACAGTGGTAAAGTGTGCGTTTTGCACACTGGTGAGTACGGGTTCGCCTCCCGCCAGAGTTGTAAGAACTTTGGGAAGCGTTCACCAAGCCACTTGCTACTTTGGCGGACACAAGGGGTGCTGTGGTTGAACCAGTGTCGCATACTAGTATGCTTGCCCCCAATCGGCTTATGGCGGGCCGATTAAACTTGGTTCACTACAGTTACACTCACAAGCACTTTTCACCCTACATACAGTCTCTAGCAAACAGTCTAAGCCACTGGGTAGAGATACGTTGGCTATATCGTTCGTGCTTCGGTAGGGATAGGCTGGTCCTGCAGTGGACCTCAACAATAAGCCTCGGGCCAAGACTGACCTAAAGATGACGACTGAGGACTGAACACAGGACATGATTCGGATGGCGACGTGGAATGTAAGAGGTGCAAATGATGAGGTGAAAAAGAGATTTTCCAGGTGTTTGAGGGTGCGAGGGTGGATGTATGTGGAGTAACTGAAACTAAATAGAGAGGTGAGAGTGTGAGAGAATGGGAGTATGGATAGGGTATATGTGCAGGAGTAGGTGAGAATAAGAAGGCAAAAGAAGGAGTGTGTAGTGTTGTAACAGATGGAAGGAGAATATGAGAGAGTATGGATCAGTTGGCTCAAGGATTGTGTGGGTAAGACTGAAAGTTGGACTACAAATGTTGGCAATTGCGTGCATGTATGCGCCAACGCAAAACCGTGCTAGCAGAGTGAGAGAAGAGTTCTGGACAAATGTGGAAGTGTGCATGGAAAAGTTATAAGGAATGAGAGAGTGTTTTTGATCGGTGATATGAGTGGTAAAGTAGGGAATGTGAAGGTGGATGGAGTAGTTGGTGAGTGGGGTGTGCCTGCTGAGATAGATGAGAATGGCAGTGCGTTAGTGGACATTTGTGCCGGGAGGGAGTTGGTGGTAGTCAATACCCTCTTCAGGCACAAAATGATCCACAGGTATACATGGCGAGTGATGAAACGGATGGATGGTGAACTGAATGAAAGGAAGGCAATGATTGATTATGTGTGTGTGGAGGAAAAGATGCGAAGATGTGTAATGGATGGAAGAGCATATAAAGGTTGGGGGAGTGGACTTTCTGACCACCACCAAGTGGTGGTCAGAATCAAGGTCCAAGTAGAATGGAGAAATAGAAGGGAAGGACAGGAGGAAGGAGTATATGCAAGGAGAGTGGAAAGGTTACAAGATGATGAGAAAAAGGCAGAATATAAGAGTGAAGTGAAGGTATGATTGGGTAAATATGAATTGGAGCAAATGAGGGACGTGGAAGGTGTGTGGAAGATATTCACAGAAGAAATATGTGCAGCTTGTGAGGTGGTATGTGGGGTGAAGAGAAGACGAAAGGGGGTGCAAGGAACAGCATGGTGGAATTAAGAGATGAGACAGGCTGTGGCACAAAAGAAAAAAGCGTGTAGTGAGTGGATAAGAAATAGGGGCGTGGAAGAAGTTCAGAGACGGAAGAGAGAGTTATATGTAGAAAGAAAGAGAGAGGTGAAAAGATCAGTAAGAGAGAGGAAGAAAAGAGTAGATGAGGAATTTGGAAGGAATTTGAGTGTCAAATGGAGGGAATGTAAGAAAATGTTCTGGAAAGAGGTAATGAGAATCAGAGTGGCAATGAAGTTAGTAGGGGAGTGAAAGATAAAAATCGTAAATTACTAGCTGAGAAGGGAGAAAAAGTGAGCAGATGGAGAGAACACTTTAATGAATTGTTGAACGTAGGGAATGAAAGTAATGCGAGTATAAGTGGCTGGGGAATGGCTGGGAGAAGGAGGGAGGTGAGAAGACAGGAAGAAATCAGTAGAATGGAAGTTGTGGAAGCAATGAAGAAAGTCACAATGGGGAAAGCCCCAGGAATTGATGGAGTGTGTGGTGAAATGCTGAATCATGGGGGAGAGATAGTAGTAGAATGGATGTGGAAGATGTGCAGATTGGCCTGGGAGGAAGGTAGAGTCCCGGAGGATTGGATGTCAGGTATAATTAGCCTATTCCCTTGTACAATTGTACAAAGGGAAAGGGGAAAAAGAAGTGTGTTGTAATCAGAGGGGCATTTGTCTTCTTAGTGTATAGGAAAAGTATATGGTAGGATACTTACTGACAGAGTTAGGGAAATAACAGAGGAATTAGTTGGAGAAGAACAGGGAGGTTCTACGAAGGGAAGAGGTTGTGTAGATCAAATATTCATTCTTAGATCTTTAGTGGAGAAGTTTCTAGAGAAGGGAAAGAAGTTGTATGTGGCCGTCATGGATCTGGAGAAAACATATGACAGGGTGGATAGACAAGGATTGTGGAACGTATTAAGAATATTTGGAGTAGATTGGAAGTTGTTGAGTGCTGTGAAGAGTATGTATGAGGGTGCTAAGGCTGCAGTGCATGTGGATAGTGAATTGAGTGAGTTTTTCTATTTGAAGGTTGTGTTGAAACAGGTATGTGTCATGTTTCCATGGTTGTTCAATCTGTATATGGATGGGGTTATTAAGGATATACAAGGTAGGGCAGTGGATGTTGGAGCCGCCCTAAAGAGAGAGAGCAATGTTTGGAAACTCCCTGTACTGTTGTTGGAGATGATACTGTGTTGTTAAGTGAAGACGAATAGGAGCTGCAAGGCTTGGTGGATGAGTTTGGGAGAGTGTGTAAGAAACGGAATCTAAAGGTGAATGTAGGGAAGAGTAAAGTGATGGTCTTTGAGAGAGGTGAAGTCAGTGAATGTATAGTGAAGTAGGATGATGAGGAAATGGAAAATGTGAGTACGTTTAACCCTGGTAAACATTCGAGGACACTACTGTGACCCAAGCTAACTTTGGCCACGTGGACTTAGCTTCCCATGTGACCCAAGTGGGTGGTGGTCCCAGCAGCTTCATTAAATGACGCACTGTGTCGGTTGAAGGTAGCCGGTGCACGCTCCTTGGCTAGGTTTTTCATATAACACAGATGTGGGCTATAAAAGTGTTCACAAATGTGTTACAGTACTAGACATTTTTAGTGCATGGAAAAAAAATAGATGTTTTGCTGCCAGGAGACTGGGAGTCGGCCTGCTGCCCCCTACACCCCCCCCCCCACACTGCCTACTGGTCAACGGACATCGGGATCCATCCTTTATAATCGTGCGGCTTAATTTTTTAAAAAATTGTCTTTAGTTACTCATGGAGAATTACACTGTTTTTTTCTTTATTTTTCTTTCAGACTGTAGTGTTTAGATTAGATTTTAAGTCCATACATTGTAAACACTCCATTTTTTTTAAACCAGAAACTGGTACACAATAGTGACCACGAATGTAGTAGCGTAAAAAAAAAAAAAATCGAATGTTTACCAGAGTTCAGTACTTGGGTAATGTGATGAATAAGGATGGATGTTTGGAGGGTGAAATGCTTGAAAGGGTACAACAAGGAAGAAAGGTTGCTGGTCCCTTGAAGCCAGTGATAAACAGGGAAGTGAGCATGGAAGTGAAAAAGTTATTACATGACAGTATTGTGATACCAGCTCTAACGTATGGAAGTGAAGCTTGGACGTTGTTGGACGGACACAAGTCAAAAGTGAGGGCAATGGAAATGAGTTATTTGAGAGGAGCCCGTGGAGTCACATGGAGAGAGACTGACAATGAGGATATGAAGGAGCATTGCGGTGTGGATGTAAATGTGATAGGAAGTGACAGGAGAAACATATTGAGGGGGGTTGGCCATGTGGAGAGGATGGAGAGTGAGAGATTGACGAGGAGAATGTATGTGAGTGAGGTGGAGCGGGAGAGGGAGAGGACGGCCAAGGATGAGATGGAGGGATGGAGTGGAGTGGTATATGAGAGAGAGGAGTGTGAACTGGGAGCAGGTCAGTGAAATGGTGGAGGACAGGGTGACGTGGAGGCGATTTGTTTGTAGCCACCCCGTATAAGGGATTAAGGCGTCTGGCAATCGTTTCGTTTTTCGTTTCGTTTTTAAAGGCTCCAACATGCTTGCATGTGTCGGCCTTGGTCACCTAATGGCGGCGCTCCATGATGCACGATCTATTGCAGCCTCCCTGTTCAGTCCCTTAACCCTGAGGTCACACTTAATGACCTCGTCTCATGTCTTTCTCTGTCTACCCCTCACAACCCCACCCCCAGTATTAACACTTCTCACCTTCCTCGCCCAATTATCATTCCCCATCCTCTCCACATGTCCAAACCATGTCAATCTACATCTCCTCATCACAACACCAATACACTCCAGTCCCATCCTACCTCTCAACTCTTTCATCGTAAACCCAGCCCCCCCAGACCTTGCACGCAGGGATGCACTACACATCCACCTAATCATTGTCATTTCTGTATGTCTGAGCCGGCGAATATCCTCCTCCTTTACTGCCCGGGTCTCACTACCATACAGTATTACACTCCTAACACATGCTGCATACAAAGACCCCTTAGCACGTAGAGAGAGCCCTCTCAATGTCAGAAGAGGCAACAGCTCCCTGAACTTCTTCAAACAACTTCTCACCCCAGCCACAGAGCTAGCTCCAGCCCCACCTCCAGCACACATATCTCCCAAATAACAAAACTCTTCCACACACTCAAGAGATTCACCAGCAAGTTCAATCCTTTCACACCTGACAATCTCCACCTTCTCTCCCCGACACGCCGTACACATAAAATCAGCATTATCTCGCAGTCTACCTCTGATACCACTACATCTCTTGTGTACCCATTTATCACAAACACCACACAATATGTATGTATATCTGGATCTGGACAGCCTGTGGAATGCATATAGGGGTTGCTTAGTTAGAAATACTAAAGCGGTGTGTAGTGTGGCAAGAGTAACAACAATGAAGGGTAAGGCATAGTGGGATGATGAGGTTAAGAGAACGGTGGAGGAAAAGAGGAAGAAGTGGCTAAAGTGGTTACAGGACAGGGCTTCAGTTGATATAAGAACTGAATATATTGGGAGCAAGAAGCACGTAAAGGGACTAGAGAAGAGGAAAAAGAAGGAGGTAAATGATGATCTAGGAAGAAGAATGAATGCAAACTACTCTTAAATAGGAAGTTATTCTGGAAAAGTGCTGAAATGTGGAAGTGAAAGCAGAAAGAAATGTGATGGTGTAAAGGATGCAGGTGGTAGCTTATTAACCCAGGGGGATGAAGTTAGGACCAGAGGGAAAGAATATTTTGAAAACCTGGTGAATGGAAATAGAGGGAACAGAGTGGCTGTAAAAAATATTGGTTTTGGAGATGTGCAGAGAAGGAATGCAGTGCCAGGAGACATGACACTCACACAAAGTGGAGAGTGCTGTGAAGCGGCTGGACAATGGTAAAGCAGCTGGGGTTAATGAGGTGTATGCGGAGATGATTAAGGGTAGTGGAGAGACTGGAATGAAATGCTTGTTGGAGACATGTAAAAAAGCATGGATGAGTGAAACTGTGCCAGCTGAGTGGAAAAAGGCTGTGATTGTACCCTTGTACAAAAATAAAGGTGACCGAAGTGAGTGCAAGAATTATCGTGGCAGAAGTTTACTGAGTGTGATAGGGAAGGTATATAGAAGAGTTATTATAAAGAAAGTAAGAGAGAGCTCAGAAGTCCTAGTGAGTGATGAACAGGGTGGCTTTAGGAGTAGCAGAGGATGTGTGGATCAAATATTTGCAGTGAGACAGATGGCAGCGAAGGCTTGTGAGAAGGACTACAATGTGTTTATGGCATTCATGGCTCTGGGAAAAGCATACGGCAAAGTGGAGAGAGAAGGATTGTGGAAAGTTTTGCGCATGTAAGGTGTAGATGGTAAGTTGCTAGGTGTCGTCATGAGTTTTTATGATTGTAGTGAGCATGTGCAAGGGTTAATTGGCATCAGAGAGAATGGTTCACGATCGGTGTGTTCATGCGACAAAGTTGTGTGATGTCTCCCTGGTTGTTCAATATATATATGGATGGGGTGATGAGAGAAGTAAAAGCACGAATAGTGGAGAAAGGGATGGCGTTGGTAATGAATGGTAATGGATGGAATATCTAAAATTTGTTGTAAGCTGATGATGTACTACTGCTTGCAAATACCGGACAAGAACTTGGTAGGCTAGTGCAGAAGTTTGGTGATGTCTGTGAGCGTCGTGCCTTGAGAGTAAATGTAGAAAGAGTAAAGTGATGGAATTTGAGAGAGAAGATGACTCCCAGTGCGATGTAACAGTGAATGGAGAGAGACTGGAATTGGTGAGAAAGTTCAAACACCTGGGTGCAGTGATAGAAAAGAGAGAAAAATGTGGAAAAGAAGTTGAAAGTAGAGTGATACAAAGAAGAAAAGTAGCTGGGGCAATGAAGGTTTTGATAAGAAACAGGCTTGAGTGTTTCAGCTGCATGAGGCTAACATGAAGGAGTGTTAGTGCCAACTTTAACATATGGATGTGAGACTATGGTGTGGCATGAAAATGAAAAGTCAAGAGTAAGAGCAGTGGAGATGGGACTGCTGAGGAATGTATGCGGAGTACAGAGGGTGGATAGGATACGAAATAATGTGATTAGTGTAATATGTGGAGTGAGGAAGTCGGTGGACAAAAGAATCGAAGAGAGTGTACTGAGATGATATGATCATGTGGAGAGAATGGATAACAGAGTGGTGAAATAAGTATATCTGAGCGAGTTTGAAGGAGGGAGGAGACGAAGTAGGCCAAGAAAAAGGTGGAGAGATGCGGTGGATGAGTGTGTGAGGCAAAGAGGTTTTGGAAGTCGGTGGGGCTAGGGACCTGACAAGAGATCGAGCTGGATGGATGAATGTTGTGAGAAGTGCATGATCAGGTATTTGGCACCCCTTTTCAACGTGGGAGGGTCCGAAATGACTCTTTCGAATACGTTTATGTGAAGCTACAAAACTTGGTGAATGATTTTGGCGAATTCAATAGAGCCAGGATTCCGGAGGCTTGAATGATGAGTGAATGGAAACGTGGCCCATCGAATTTGGCAAATTTGGGTTGTATGGACATTGTAACTCCTCAACCTGCCCCAGGGTGGGAAACGAGGTCTGGATGATGGTGATGATGATGATGATATATATATATATATATATATATATATATATATATATATATGTGCGTGTGTGTGTGTGTGTGTCTTTCTGTGTGTGTCTGTATGTACAATACAGTATATTAGACAGCTAGATGGGTAGGTAAACAGATAGATAGATAGATAAATAAATAGATGGACTGATATATATATATATATATATATATATATATATATATATATATACTGTACTGTACTGTATATATATCATCTCATCAGCCGTTTAAGTGTCCATGGGTGACTTTACACTCCCTCCCCTGTCTCTCTTTCCTTCATTCTTTCCTCTTCCTTTTGCCAGTGGGTGACTCTTCACTGAGTGACAAGCCAAATGATTTCCTGTACACCAAGAAATCATTTTGTACGCTGGGTGGTAACCATATAACCAAATTTTGGCGTCTGTTGATCTAGTGGGTAATTATGGCACTCCAATCGGATTGAGCCGGTGAAGGTTTATATCCAAGGGATGATTGGGGTTCATTGCTCATGTAATGCCATTCAGGTATGGATGACGCTGGTCACTCTCGTCTTAAATGTCAGGGCCAACTTGCCTAGCCCCGGGTTCCTACGCTCCTCATTGGGTAACGTAGGATTGGATGGTATATATATATATATATATATATATATATATATATATATATATATATATATATATATATATCATCATCAGCCGTTTGAGTATCCACTGCAGGACCGGCCTATCCCGACCGAAGTCGGGACGATACAGCCAATGTATCTCTACCAAGTGGCTTAGGCTGTCTGGTAGAGTTTGTATGTAGGGTGAGAAGTGCTTGTAAGTGTATTGTAGTGTTGGAGTGGCTTTGGAAGTGTGTGTAGTCTGTGAACCAAGTGTAATCGGCCCGCGCAAGCCGACTGAGTGCAAGCATACTTTACAGTAAGCGACACTGGTTCAACCACAGCACCTCTTGTGTCCGCCAATGCAGTACGTTGTCGGGTGAACACTCCCAAAGTTTATTACCCTGGCGGGGAGCGAACCCTGGTTCACCCGTGTATGAAGCGCACACTCTACCACTGTCCCACAGAGGCTCTCTCTCTCTCTCTCTCTCTCTCTCTCTCTCTCTATATATATATATATATGTATATATATATATATATATATATATATATATATATATATATATATATATATATATATATATATATATATATGTGGGGAGGTGCGGGCGCTGACCATCCACTCACTCAATGCAGTGCTGCCCTCGGGTGTCTGCCCATTCCTCTCCTCCATCCTTCTTTCCTTCCATCCTGTTTAGCCCTTCTTTTCTTCATTCTTTCCTCTCCTTCTGCCTATGGGTGACTTTACGCTCCCTCCTCTGTCTCTCTTTCCTTCATTCTTTCGTCTCCCTTTTGCCATTGGGTGACACTACACTGAATGACAAGCCAAATGGTTTCCTGTACACCAAGAAATCATTTACTACGTTTTTTTTTTTTTTTTTTTTTTTTAATATGACGGACTCTAACATAGGCTTCACAGCCTGCTTTCAGGACCCAGTAGTCCTCCTACGTACCGCACATCTCTATATGTCACAACTTCGGCGCTAACCCCCACCTTCCGTACTGAATTCATGCTGGGGCTGTCTCATACAGGACTGATGTATTGGTATTAGCGGGGGTATTTTTACATGACGGCGGTTCTTCAGGTGGATCAGTAAAGTCTGCTTTTTATGAAAATCAAATCCTTAAACTATTCCCTGCCCCAGTGGGATTTGAACCCGGGTCCGTTAGGACTGCAGGCTAACTCTCTACCGATTGAGCCACCGCCTCCCCCAAAATTTTCTTAAATCCATATAACCAACTTTTGGCGCCTGTTGGTTTAGTGGGTAATTATGGCACTCCAATTGGATTTAGCTGGTGAAGGTTTATATCCAAGGGATAGTTGGGGTTTATTGCTCACGTAATGCCACTCAGGAATGGATGAGGCTGGTCATTCTCATCTTAAATGTCAGGGCCAACTTGCATAGCCCTGGGTTCCTACGCTTCTCATTGGGCAACGTAAGATTGGATGATGAATGAATTATATATATATATATATATATATATATATATATATATATATATATATATATATATATATATATATATATAATATTCTTCCTTAGCCTTTATCATTTTTTTTCTGTGTCTGCCCTCCTCTCTTCATATTTCTCCCATCTTTCCTGTCACTTCTTATTGCTTTTCTTTCCTTTACAGGTGGTTTTACACTGAATGACAAGCCCAATGGTTTCCTGTAAGCCAAGAAACCAGTTACTACGCTGGGTGGTAACCATATAACCAAACCATACGTGCTCCCTACGTGTCAACAAGTGGGTTGGTGGAGGATTAGTGCCCCCCCCCCTTAAAACAAATAACTCAAAGTCAAATGGCCACCCCTTACGGGACTGTGGCGTCTGGCAATAGATAGATATGATATATATATATATATATATATATATATATATATATATATATATATATATATATATATATATATATATATATATATATATATATATATACAGGGTGTCTGAGGAATGTCAAAAACTTTGGTAAATGATAGCGGAAGGAATTCTGAGGAAAAAATATTATATGAACATGTGTCCAAATCCCAACCGTTACGGAGTTACAGTTACTGATAACCTTATGGGCGAATTATGATGGAGACCATTTTCGCCCATAAGGTCATCAGTAATTGTACCTCCGTAACGGTTGAGGTTTGGACACATGTTCATATAACATTTTTTGCTTAGAATTCCCTCATCTGTCATTTCTCAAAGTTTTTGACATTCCTCCTGACACCCTATATATATATATATATATATATATATATATATATATATATATATATATATATATATATGTGTGTGTGTGTGTGTGTGTGTGTGTGTGTGTGTGTGTGTGTGTGTGTGTGTGTGTGTGCGTGTGTATGTATGTATGCATGTATGTATGTATATGTACACACACACACACACACACACACACACACACACACACACACACACACACACACACACACACTCACATTCTTAGTGAACCTTGTGATTTTCAGCCTCTGCCTATTTTAATTTTTTTTTTACTTGAGTAACAATTCTCCTGACAAATGAGTTCGGCCCCTGGCGTCACCTGCTTCATACTCTTTTTCCCGGCCTTTCTTTACTCTGTCCACATACCATGGCCTCAAACCGTCACCTGTCCTTATTTAATATTGATAAAGCTAGAGGCGAGACTGAGATGGTTTGGACATGTGCGGAGGAGGAATGAGGAGTATGTCGGGAGGAGGATGGAAATGGAGTTACCAGGCAGGAGAAAGAGAGGAAGGCCAAAGAAAAGGTTTATGGATGTAGTGAAGGAGGACATGCGGGTGGTAGGTGTAAGAGAAGAAGATGCAGAAGACAGGATAAGATGGAGTCGGGAGATCCGCTGTGCCGACCCCTAAGGGAAGAGCCGAAAGGAGAAGAAGAAGATATAGCAAGATATCAACATAATTCTCTTTTCATTTTAACTTCGCCTAACGTAACGATCACTCCATCTTGTATGCAAATATATAGTAAAAAATACTCCTTCCACTTTAGCTTGGCCAAAATTTTCCCTCTATCCATCTTTTATACTGAGTTTTAACAAAAGGATAACGCTATGACATGTCTACTTTTACTTAGCCTGAAATATCCATCACTCTGTATTTAATGCGGTGCTGCAACAAAAGATTAACAACAGTTTATGGTGCTTGTCTTGAACATGTTCTCTGGAAAGAATGGAGAATCTTGCTAATTTTCTTGTGTGTCATTTTTCTTAAATATGAGATTAACAGTGAAAAGTAATGCTTGCCACACAGACGTATTGTGTTGAGCCCTAGTAGTGTACAAATCTGCTAATGAGCTGTGGCCAGCGAGATGCAAAAGGAGGAATCTCGGGGATGGGGAGGTAGATGGACAACAGTCTGGTTATTGCTGGGTTCCTCCATACAAATATAATATTGGTAAAGCAATCATTGTCAGTCATCTAAGTCACTTTTTTTTTAATCTAAACACTTTGAACCACTTGACATAATTCGTGTTATATTTTTACAAATATCAGTTAATTAAAAACGGATTAGAAGAAATTCTTTGAACTGGAGAATCGGATATAGTTTTCATTAGTCCCTTCGGTACTACAGTGTTCTCTTAACCTGAATAAAATTGTCTGAATCACTTTTTCCCCCTGGGGGTAGGGGGGTTTCAAGAACACTCCCCCAGTATCCCTGCTTGTCGTACGAGGCGACTAAAAGGGTTGGTGGTGGGTTAGTGCCCCACCCCGTAAAAAGAACTAACTAAAAAAGCAAATAAAGCGCCTCGGACCCGGACGGACCATACGTTGACGACTAAGGAACGGACAAAGGACATTCTGAGGGTAGGAACGTGGAATGTGAGAGGAGTGAATGATGAAGTAAAAGAGAGAGAGATTGTCCAGGTGCTTGAGGATGCAAAAGTGGATATATGTGGATTGACTGAAACTAAATGGGAAGGTGAAAGGATGAGAGAATGGGAATACGGTGTAGGTATATGTGCGGGAGTCAGTGAGAATGAGAGGGCAAGAGAGGGAGTATGTCTGATGATAAGCAAGAAGTGGAAGGAGAATATAAGAGAGTATGGAACAGTGGGTGCAAGGATTGTATGGGTGAGGATAAAAGTAGGTATACAAGCTTGGGCGGTTGTATGTGTGTATGCTCCAACAGAGGATCGAGTGGCAAGAGTGAAAGATGAGTTTTGGGTGAGAGTAGAAGCATGTATGGACAAGTTTGAGAGGAGCGAGAGAGTGCTGTTGATTGGAGACATGAATGGCAAAGTTGGGAATGTACGAGTGGATGGAGTGGTTGGTCAGTGGGGTGTGCCAGCTGAAGTAGATGGGAATGGTAGTGCTTTGGTGGACATCTGTGCTGGTAAGGGGTTGGCAATAGCCAACACCTACTTTCGTCATAAGATGATCCACCGGTATACATGGAGAGTAATGGGGAGGATGGATGGTGAACTTGTTGAAAGAAAGGCAATGATAGACTACGTGTGTGTGGATGAGCGAATGAGAAGACAAGTGTTGGATGCAAGGGTGTGGAGAGGGTGGGGGAATGGAGTCTCGGACCATCACTTAGTGATGGCCAAGGTAGAGCTGCAAAGAAAGTGGTTGAGGAAACGAAGGGGAAGACAGGAGGAAGCAGCTCCTGTGAGAAGAGTGGAGAAATTGCAAGATAGTGAGAAAATGACAGAGTATAAGAGCATAGTGGAAGAAAGATTGGGAAGGTATGAGCTAGAGCAGATGGAAGGGGTGGAAGACGTATGTAAGATATTCACGGAAGAGATAAGCGCAGCGTGTGAGGCGGTTTGTGGAGTGAGGAGGAGATGCAAGGGTGTGCAAGGGACAGCATGGTGGAATGATGAGGTCAAACGAGCTGTGGAACAAAAGAAGAAGGCATATGGTGAATGATTGGCGAGTAGAGGTAGGGGAGAAGATGAGAGAGAGAAGAGAGAGGTATATGTGAGCAGGAGAAGGGAAGTTAAGAGACTGGTGAAGGAGAGTAAGAAGAAAGTGGATGAAGAGTTTGGGAGGAATCTGAGTGTGAAATGGAGGGAGAGTAAGAAATTGTTTTGGAAGGAGGTAAAGAAAGTAAGGCAGTGTGAAAGGGGAAATAGTAGGGGAGTGAAAGATAGGAATAATAGATTGTTGGTGGAGAAGAGAGAGAAATTGAGGAGATGGAAGGAGAACTTTGAGGATTTGTTGAATGTAGAGAGTGAGAGCAGTGTGAGTATAAGTGGTTGGGGAATGGCTGGGAGAAGAAGAGATGAGAGGAGGGAGGAAGAGATCAGTAGGTCGGAAGTAGTGGAAGCGATGAAGAAGATGAAGCTGGGAAAGGCCCCAGGAATTGATGGAGTGTGTGGTGAAATGCTTAGGTATGGGGGTGAGATTGTTGTGGAGTGGATATGGAAGTTGTGTAGATTGGCTTGGGAAGAGGGAAGGGTTCCAGAGGACTGGAAATCAGGTATAATTGTTCCTCTGTACAAAGGAAAAGGGGAGAGAGAAGTATGTGGTAACCATAGGGGTATTTGCCTTCTTAGTGTGACTGGTAAAATATATGGTAGAATACTCATTGATAGGGTTAGGCATATGACAGAGGAGCTAGTTGGAGAAGAACAAGGGGGATTTAGGAAGGGAAAAGGGTGTGTAGATCAGATATTTGTTCTAAGATGTTTAGTGGAGAAGTATCTAGAGAAGGGAAGGAAAGTGTATGCTGCCTTCATGGACTTGGAGAAAGCTTATGACAGAATAGATAGGCAAGGTATGTGGAAGGAATTACGAATATATGGAGTGGAGGGGAAATTGTTGAGTGCTGTGAAGAGTATGTACGAGGGAGCTAGGGCTACGGTGCGAGTGGATGGTGAGCTGAGTGAGTTCTTTGATCTCAATGTGGGACTGAAACAGGGGTGTGTGATGTCTCCATGGCTGTTTAATATATATATGGATGGGATTGTAAAGGAGGTGCAAGGTAGGGCAGTGGATGTGGGGGTGGCCCTAATGAATGAGGGTGAGATTTGGAAGCTTCCGGTGTTGCTGTTTGCTGATGATACAGTATTGTTGAGTGAAGATGAATTGGAGTTGCAAGGTTTGGTGAATGAATTTGGGACAGTGTGTAGGAGGAGGAAGCTGAAAGTTAATGTAAACAAAAGTAAAGTTATGGTGTTTGAGAGGAATGAAGTCACAGAGTGTGCAGTGAGGTTGGATGGTGAGGATATGGAGAATGTGAGTGCATTCAAGTACTTGGGTAGTGTGATGAGTAAGGATGGAACTTTGGGGGATGAAGTACGTGAAAGGGTACAGCAGGGAAGAAAGGTTGTTGGTACACTGAAAGCAGTGATGAGAAATAGGGACGTGAGTATGGAAGTTAAGAAGTCACTGCATGATGGTATTGTGATCCCTACCCTGACGTATGGAAGCGAGGCGTGGACCTTGCAAGAGGGGAACAAGTCAAGAGTGAGAGCAGTGGAAATGAGTTACTTGAGAGGAGCATGTGGAGTGACGTGGAGGGACAGGTTGACGAATGACGAAGTGAAGGAACGTTGTGAGGTAGATGTGGATGTGGTTGAAAAGATTAGGAGAAATACACTGAGGTGGTTTGGACATGTGGAGAGAATGGAGGATGAAAGACTGACTAAGAGGGTGTATGTAGGTGAGGTGGAGGGAGGGAGAGGGAGGGGTAGACCGAGGATGAGGTGGAGGGATGGAGTTGAGAGGTATATGAGGGAGGGGGTGAGTTGGGGGAGGGGAGTCAAATGGTGGGTGACAGAGTGACTTGGAGGCGTTTTGTCTGCGGCCACCCTTTGCGGGATTAGGGCGTCGGGCTATAGATAGATAGATAGATAGACTTTTTCAGCAACATGTATTTTGTATTAAGTTCTTGTTTCCAACAAACAATTTTTGTAAGGTCATGCTTCCATTCTGTAGGTGGAATAAAATGGTCTAAAACAGCAAATATGTGTCAAAAATGCGTCATCGAATTGATAATATTAAATAGCTGCTCTGTGGGACACCAATGAGTATAATTTCCAATAATATTTCACGGCAGTGGAGTCTTGTTTACAGCAAGAATTCTAATACATTTTGAATTTTATACAAGTACTTTCATCTAGCCAACGTAACTACATAACCTACAAATGATGGTCGAGTGCTTAGAGAAATCGTCTGCTGCTCGAAAGAAAACGAGTTCAATCCGCGTCTAGTTCATTAACATGCCAGTCACTTGAATTTCGTTGAAATAACTCTATTGCTCTTCCAAAAGGGCCATCTACATGTCGGAAACAAGTCCTTGTTAGTACTATTACATCATCCCTAGCATGTATTCAATACATACTGTGTTAGAAATTTAATTCTGAGGATATTCTTTTATCAAGACACCAAATGTTAGAATTATGGAACTGGAGTATTTCTGAATGAGTGGGGTATAACTGACACCATCTATCTATCTATATATATACCCAGGCTACTTCCCCCAAGGAAAGGGATGTAGCCGAGACAGGCCGACACACTCTCAATTAACTCATTCACTCAAACACATTCATTCGCATATTAGCCCCAAAGGGGAGAAGGGACAGATCCTCACCGCACCACACTGCACGAGGGTCAACTGCGCAGTGCAATCAGTGACATCTGCAGCAGGGTCCGACAGCAGAGCTGGTTTACCCCTGCCACATCATAATAGACCCATCCCCTTACTCGCACCTGACCTGATCAGCTGATCAGACAAAATGAAGGAGAATATCCTCTCAGAGCTGCGCCATCATTTATTCATTCACAATTTCTCTCCAATCATTTCTATCACGTACAGCCACACTTCGTTGCTTAACAGACATCCCCCTCGCATCCAATGCTCTCTTCACACTGTCCATCCATCCTATTCGTGGTCTTCCTCTCAGCCTTACACCTCTCGCATCAGATCTAGTTATCTTTTTCACCAATCGCTTATTATCCATTCTCTCCATATGCCCAAACCATCGCTACACCCTCTGCTCAGCTCGATCAGCCATCTCCCGAACAACTCCAGTTCTCCTTCGTACTTCATCATTTCTCACTCGATCCATACGCATCACTCCATACATACTCCTCATACACCTCATCTCCATTTTATTCAAACTTTTCCTCTCTGCTACACCTATATTCCATGTTTCAGCCCCATATAATGTAGTCGGTACCACAACACCCTCATACAGCCTTTCCTACTTCATTCATTCTAAACTTCTCTTATGCATCCATTCTTCCATTCACAGCAACATGTGACCCTAAATAAAACACACTACCTCCTCATGCAACTCACCATTCAAAACAATATTCATCCTCCTTCCTTCTGACACCATTGTCTTCTTGATCCTAGTTAGGTCCCCTAGATTTGGGCAAATCTTAAAGGATACTTAGCTAGATAAGTCGGAATGACAGGTAATGATGGGCTTGCAGTCTTGGTTGGGTTGCATGGGTCGAATCCAAGCGTCCTGGTGCTGGCTTTTTACAGTTGACTTCCGTCAAGTAACTTGCATGAACGAGACTGAACTGAAAATTGTGTATCTCCTCCTTCATTGGATTCAGATATGCCAAATATCATTAAATCTATCTATCTATCTATTGCCAGAGCCTCAATCCCGTTTGGGGTGGCCACAAACAAATCGCCTCCACGTCGCCCTGTCCCCCGCCATTTCACTGCCCTGCTCCCAACTCACACCCCCCTCTCTCATATACCTCTCCACCCTATCCCTCCATCTCATCCTCGGCCTCCGCCTCCCTTTTACCCCCTCCACCTCACTCACATACACTCTCTTCGTCAGTCTCTCACCCTCCATCCTCTCCACATGGCCAAACCACCTCAGTGTGTTCCTCCTAACGCTTCGTATCACATCCACGTCCACACCACAACGCTCCTTTATATCCTCATTCGTCAGCCTGTCTTTCCATGTGACTCCACAGTCTCCTCTTAAATAACTCATTTCCACTGCTCTCACTCTTGACTTGTGTCCTTCCAACAACGTCCAAGCTTCACTTCCATACGTTAGAGTAGGTATCACAATACTGTCATGTAGTAACTTTTTCACTTCCATGCTCACTTCCCTGTTTCTTATCACTGCGTTCAAAGAACCACCAACCTTACTTCCCTGCTGTACCCTTTCAAGCACTTCACCCTCCAAACCTCCATCCTTACTCATCACACTACCCAAGTACTTAAACGTACTCACATTTTCTAATTCCTCACCATCCGGTTTCGCTGTACATTCACTGACTTCACCTCTCTCAAATCACAGTTACTTAAATGCAATGAATTACTTCATGAAATTTAGGAGGAAGGTCTTACTTAACAAGCTATAATTAATCGGGGTAAATAAAAACAATTTGCCTTAACTTTGCTTCACTGATCCTGTTTCAAAGCAGATGGGCAGACTGGATATCACATGGCAATGGGTACATAACAGCCTAAAACATGACATATGAATGAAAATTATACAACCTCTCAGTGCTAAAATTTTAAAGAATGTTTTTTTTTTTTTTACCCCAGTTCATGGGGAAAATGATAACCACTCTTGGGGTAAAATAAAATTATATATATATATATATATATATATATATATATATATATATATATATATATATATATATATATATATAACCAAAACTCTGAATCAGATGGAAATACAGCTTCCAAAAACTCATGAATTTTCCTTGTTATGTGCACAGCACATTTAAACATAACCTATGATTAGATTTTAAAATACATCATACATTTTTAATATAGATACATGATTTCAGTTATGAACGAAGGCTTTACCTCTGCCAACGAAGTTGGCGGTTATGTAATCACCTGTGTTTGTGTGTTTCTTATTTGTTTGTCTACACAGTATCTCCAAAAGTTCTCAAATAATTTCAATACAATTTTGTTGAAGGGTGGGCCATGGGCCAAAAAAGAAGTGATTAAATTTGAGGGCAGATCCGGATCAGGATCAGGATCCTGCAATGGCACTGACGGAGGTATGTGCTCTCTGGTATCTTACCTGTTTCGACTGATTCATGCAAACTTCACATTCTTCTAATGTTTTGCCTTTTTAGTAGAAGTAAATTCAAGCTTAACTACATTTTTGAAGCATTCATGAACTTCTGCTTCTTCAGAAAAATAATGTATTGCTTTCCATGAAATTTGTCTTCAATGTGAAGCTTTTTTGGACCTCACACTGTTGTTTTGTTGTATTTTTTGCCTTGTTGTTTTTTAGTTGCAATAAGAAACAGTTTTTTTATTACCCTTTTGGGGTGTCTGTACTCGGGATAAAAAATCACATATCTATACTGGAGTTACCAAAGCAGGCCGGTCCTGTCTCTTGGTTTAGCTCTTAAGGGCAACTATCACTGATCACCTGAAAGAATATGAATGCAATGCATTCAAAGTACCTGAAATGGTATAACTTAAAAAAAAATGCCCAAAAAGTTAATTAAGCCAAAAAAAAAAAAAAAAAAAAAAAAAATCGTATGATCATAGCCTGGCACCAAATCATTGTTGGGCAAATGTGCATACACATAATATGGAGTATAGGTAAGCCTATCACCACATCAAAAATTAGAATAATTAGGCAACAGATAATGGTTGGCAGGGCTGCGTTACTTTTTACCCCAATTTGCCTTTTTTTTTTTTTTTTTTTTTTTTACCCTGATTGATTATAATTGTAGTTTTAAATAATAACAAAAGCCATTTATTCATTTTATCTATGTTAATATATGTAAGACCTTCCTCCGTTTTCCACGTAGCCATGTAATACGTATTTACATTATGGTTGTCCATAAAAGGTTAATTGCGGTAGCAATTAATTCATTATTATATAGACTGTTAATCAGAATACGAAAGCAAATTCCTGGGTTATTAAACTGCTTCGAACCAGCACTATACGTTCTCTGGTAAATTCCTCTGCTTTTAACAGGGACAACTATAACAAAAGGTGCACACATAACGCTACACACGGGATATCTCTCCACGGGGAAATAATCTCCACACGATGGGTATTATTGATGATGTGGTGGCACGTGAAGGACTAAAACATGTGGGAAGACTGCGGGGCCAAAAGAAACGGGCTATCAAGTATAATCCTCGAGAGGGGCACATTAAAGCATTATATATAACAATTACAAACTGCCTAATCAACATTGCGTTATGCACATCCTTGGCCTACCAAACCAATTCCTCACCTGACATGCTGCTACCATCCCCCCCCCCCACACACACACGCCATTTGATTCCTACCATCCCACTCCACACCCTACCACCCCACCTGACACCTCACCATCTCACATGACACCCACCTTCCACTGCGTAACCTAACTTGTCAAAATGATAGCAAATAATTGGTAAATAATGTTAGTAGTTCCCCACGTCGCCCTACCGTCCTCACCCACCTGTCTTAACCCACCAGCCTCATCTCACTTTTTTTTTTTTTTTTTTTTGTACAAGAAGATAGGAATCAAAGGCCAGGAGCACACAAGGATGTTCCTTCCAAGAAAAAACAGAACCATGATAACAGCGAGCCAAATTCAAGATCCTTTAATTTAGAGATGCATGGACACACTGCGATTGAAACACTGGAGATCACAGGCAGCAGGAAATACAGACAGGGGGAGACAGTTCCAGAGTTGAGCTGTGGCGTACATGAAGGACTGGGAGTAATGGTTAACTCTTGCATTAAAGAGTTGGACAGACAAGGGACGAGTTTGCTGCTAGACGGGTGGTAGGTGCCCGCCGTAGTGATGTAAGGATGTAGGCAGACAGTAGCAGGAGCAGTGACCATTGAAGTATCGATAGAAAAGAGATAAAGATGCAACAGTGTGGCGAAGAGACAGAGGTTGAAGGAAGCCAGTAAGAGGAGAGTTAATGAGCTGAAAAGCCTTTGACTCCACCCTGTTACTTGTCTCACTCACATGTCTCACCCAAATGCCTCACTCACCTGCTACCTTGTCTGTTTCACCCACCTGCCTCACACCATCCCACTCGTCTTTCACCAGTGTCCATGGTCTTTGTACCCGAGGCACCAGCCTCAGCTGACCGATCAATAGTGCAAACTTTCGATGCCACACTGCAGTCCATTCACCTTAAACTGGCACAGATTCCCTTCTATTACAGCTCACTCAACCTAGCACAGTGACTAAGTAAAAAAATATACAGTGACTACATGCTTCCCATAGAATATTTGTGTGACTAGTGTTATATTATTTTCTGCTGTGAATCTATACGAAAAGTATATGGTAGGATACTTATTGAGAGAGCTAGGAAAATAACGGAGGAAGTAGTTGGAGAAAAACAGGGAGGTTCTACGATGGGAAGAGGTTGTGTAGATCAGATATTCATCCTTAGGGGTACAGTGGAAAAGATTCTGGAGAGGGGAAAGAAGTTGTGTGCGGCCTTCATGAATTTGGAGAAAACATATGACAGAGTGGATAGGCAAGGAATTTGGAAAACATTAAAAATATATGGAGTAAATGGGAAGTTGTTGAATTCCGGGAAGAGTATGTACGAGGGTGCTAAGGCTGCAGTGCGTGTGGATAGTGAAACGTGCATTTTTCCAGTCTGAATGTTGGGTTGAAACAGGTATGTGTCATGTGTCCATGGTTGTTCAATCGGTAATTGGATGGGGTTGTAAAAGAGTTACACGGTAGAGCAGTGGATGTTGACGTGGCCCTAATGAGAGAGGGCAGCCTGTGGAAACTTCCTGTGCTGTTGTTTGCAGATGATACTGAATTTTTCAGTGAAGACAAAGGGGAATTGCAAGGCTTAGTGAATGAATTTGGGAGAGTGTGTAAGCGACGAAATCTAAAGGTGAATTTAGGGAAGAGTAAAATTATGGTCTTCGACAGAAATGAAGACACTGAATGTATAGTGAGGTTGGATGACGGGGAAATGGATAATGTGAGTGCATTTAAGTAAATTGGTAGTGTGATCATTAAGGATGAAAGTTTGAAGGATGAAGTGCTTGAAAGTGTTCAACAAGGAAGAAAAGTTGCTGATTCATTGAAAGCAATGATAAGAAACAGAAGTAAGCATGGAAGTAAAAAAGTCGCTGCATGATGGTATTGTGATACCATCTCTAACATATGGAAGAGAAGCTTGGACCTTGTTTGGAGGACACAAGTCAAGAGCGAGAGCAGTGGAAATAAGTTATTGAGAGGAACATGTGGAGTTACATGCAGACACAGACTGACACATAAGGAGTGGAGGAGCGTCGTACGGTGAATGTGGATGTGACAGAAGACGTTAGGAGACATACGCAGGTAGTTTGGTCATGTGGAGAGGATGCAGATTGCAGAGTGAGAGACCAGCGAGGAGAGTGTGACTGGGGTGGAGGGGCAAGGAGGGAGGGGGAGGCCGAGGATGCGTTGGAAGGATGGAGTGGAGAGGTATATGAGAGAGTGGGGTGGGGGGAGCTGGGGGGAGAGCAGTGCAATGGCGGTGGACAGGGCGACAGGGAGGTAATATGTTTATGGCCACCTCTTACGGGATTGAGGCGCCTAGCAAAAGATAGATAGATATTTAATCTATTGTTACAACTATGCATTCATGGTGAAGAGATTGCAGTTTTAGGTGAAGTTAAAGTGAAAAGACTATAATCAAAATTGCTTCTGCTTTCCCACCACGATGATGGCAATTACTATATAAAATCGTTAGTTTGCAGAAGGAATAAGAAAATTGGGAATGAAAGGACCCTTGGCGCCCAGGTGATGTTAGATGTGTGCTGCCATCTGTTGGTGCTCTGCTCCCACCCATCGCGCTACACAAAAGTGAGACGAATGTGTTCATGATGACATCACTCCGCCACGCCAACAAATTAGATGAGCCCCGGGAGATGGGTGCTTTATAACCTTCATGCCCTTGTAATTCCCCCGGCTGGGCCAGTGGGAGAAGGTAAAGAACGTAAAAAATTAGTCATCGTATTTTCCTCCTAGGATGGTGTCACAGGAGTTTGTAAAGCAGACTTTCCCTGGCAAGTATGTCTTAGTTACATTCTATTCATACACGAGCATTCGCACTGCAGGCGCCAGGAATAGTCATCAGCAACCCCCAAATATTCGCCATCAGGATCGAAATCCCTGGATAACATTGCTAGAAAATGTACTGTTGCTCACTGAAGTTCATTTTCTAAACTATTGGATATTTTCATCCTTTTGCACCATACTTCCTGTTGTTGAGTTCCAGAATACGACAATAAAATACAGCTCTGCATTCAATTCATGGCACTTCGTGACTAGTGCTATGTTCCACTGCAAATCACTTACCTTAACTCAGCATTCAAAATGACGAGACGGCAATCTTGACCCAGTTAAAGCAAATAAACTATACAGAAGTCCGTCACACCGGTCAGTCCTGCCAGTGCCTTCACTCACCGGTTCACTGCTCAACCTCAGCACTTGGTCCTCTTCCACCTTCCACCTCACCAACAGCCTCCATCGGCCGGGTATAACGTGTTTGTGAGTAAAGTCGATCTGGATTCGATCCCACATGTGGATGGACATACAGGTGGACGGACAGTTAAGTGGATGAATATTTATATATGGTGAACAATTACGTGGATGGTTAAGTAGATCGACATTTAGGTGGAATGACTTCTATTTGGAAAGACATTTAGGTGGATGGATATTTAAAGTGGATGGACATCTAATTGGGTGGACTTTTAGACTGATGAACATTGTATAGGTAAGATGAAAGTGGGACTGCGAGAATGGGAAATTGTTTGTTTATATGCCTTAATATAGGATCATGCGAATTGAGTGGAGGATAAGTTTTGGGCGAAAGTAGAAGCCTGCATGGAAAAGTTTGAGAGGACCGAGAGTATGTATATGAATGGAAAAGTAAGGAATGTCAGGGTAGCTGGGTTGGTTGATGGGAAGGGTCATGCGCTGGTAGACATATGTGCAGAGAACCGCATAGCAATAACCAGTACCCTCTGTAGGTACAATATGATCCACATGTATACATCATGGTGAATGATAAGGAGAATGGGTGGTGATTTGGATGAATGAAAGACAATGATTGGTTATGTGCGTGGATGTAGTAATAAGAAGATCTGTGCTGGATATGATACTGTATAGAGTTTGAGGTAATGAAATACCTGATCACTACATAGTAGCGTCCAAGACAGTGGTGCAAAAGCGTTGGATCAAAAGAAGAAGAGAATGACAGGAGGAAATAGTTTCTGGAAGAAGAGTAAAAAGACTCTGGCTGGATGAAAAAAAAAAATGACTACCAAAAGGAAGCAGAGGAGCAACTGAGTAGGTATGATATGAAACGATGGAGGAGGTGGAAGACATGTGTAAGATATTCACAAAAGATAGCTGCGCAGCATGTGATGTAAAATGACAGATGAAGAAGAGACAAGGGGATGCAGGGAACAGCATGCTGGAATGAAAAAATGAAACGAGCTGTGGCAGAGAAGAAAACATATAATGACTGGATTAGAAGTAGAGAAACGGAAAATGTGGAGATACCGAAAAGAGAGTTGTATGTAGAGGAGAGAGGTAAAAATAATAGGAAGAAAGAGTGACTAAAGAGTAGATTACGAGCATTGAAGAAAACTGAGTGTTAAGTGCAGTGAATGTAAAAAAAAAACCCTACCCCCCCTGGGGGTAGGGGGGTTTCAAGAATACTCCCCCAGTATCCCTGCTTGTCGTATGAGGCGACTAAAAGGGTTGGTGGTGGGTTAGTGCCCCACCCCGTAAAAAGAACTAACTAAAAAAGCAAATAAAGCGCCTCGGACCCGGACGGACCATACGTTGACGACTAAGGAACGGACAAAGGACATTCTGAGGGTAGGAACGTGGAATGTGAGAGGAGTGAATGATGAAGTGAAAGAGAGAGAGATTGTCCAGGTGCTTGAGGATGCAAAAGTGGATATATGTGGATTGACTGAAACTAAATGGGAAGGTGAAAGGATGAGAGAATGGGAATACGGTGTAGGTATATGTGCGGGAGTCAGTGAGAATGAGAGGGCAAGACAGGGAGTATGTCTGATGATAAGCAAGAAGTGGAAGGGGAATATAGGAGAGTATGGAACAGTGGGTGCAAGGATTGTATGGGTGAGGATGAAAGTAGGTATACAAGCATGGGCGATTGTATGTGTGTATGCGCCGACAGAGGACCGAGTGGCAAGAGTGAAAGATGAGTTTTGGGCGAGAGTAGAAGCATGTATGGACAAGTTTGAGAGGAGCGAGAGAGTGCTGTTGATTGGAGACATGATTGGCAAAGTTGGGAATGTACGAGTGGATGGAGTGCTTGGTCAGTGGGGTGTGCCAGCTGAAGTAGATGGGAATGGTAGTGCTTTGGTGGACATCTGTGCTGGTAAGGGGTTGGCAATAGCCAACACCTACTTTCGTCATAAGATGATCCACCGGTATACATGGAGAGTAATGAGGAGGATGGATGGTGAACTTGTTGAACGAAAGGCAATGATAGACTACGTGTGTGTGGATGAGCGAATGAGAACACAAGTGTTGGATGCAAGAGTGTGGAGAGGGTGGGGGAATGGAGTCTCGGACCATCACTTAGTGATGGCCAAGGTAGAGCTGCAAAGAAAGTGGTTGAGGAGACGAAGGGGAAGACAGGAGGAAGCAGCTCCTATGAGAAGAGTGGAGAAATTGCAAGATAGTGAGAAAAGGACAGAGTATAAGAGCATAGTGGAAGAAAGATTGGGAAGGTATGAGCTAGAGCAGATGGAAGGGGTGGAAGACGTATGTAACATATTCACGGAAGAGATAAGCGCAGAGTGTGAGGCGGTTTGTGGAGTGAGGAGGAGATGCAAGGGTGTGCAAGGGACAGCATGGTGGAATGATGAGGAGAAACGAGCTGTGGAACAAAAGAAGAAGGCATATGGTGAATGGTTGGCGAGTAGAGGTAGGGTAGAAGATGAGAGAGAGAAGAGAGAGGGTATATGTGAGCAAGAGAAGGGAGGTTAAGAGACTGGTGAAGGAGAGTAAGAAGAAAGTGGATGAAGAGTTTGGGAGGAATCTGAGTGTGAAATGGAGGGAGAGTAAGAAATTGTTTTGGAAGGAGGTAAAGAAAATAAGGCAGTGTGAAAGGGGAAATAGTAGGGGAGTGAAAGATAGGAATAATAGATTGTTGGTGGAGAAGAGAGAGAAATTGAGGAGATGGAAGGAGCACTTTGAGGATTTGTTGAATGTAGAGAGTGAGAGCAGTGTGAGTATAAGTGGTTGGGGAATGGCTGGGAGAAGAAGAGATGAGAGGAGGGAGGAAGAGATCAGTAGGTCGGAAGTAGTGGAAGCGATGAAGAAGATTAAGCTGGGAAAGGCCCCAGGAATTGATGGAGTGTGTGGTGAAATGCTTAAGTATGGGGGTGAGATTGTTGTGGAGTGGATATGGAAGTTGTGTAGATTGGCTTGGGAAGAGGGAAGAGTTCCAGAGGACTGGAAATCAGGTATAATTGTTCCTCTGTACAAAGGAAAAGGGGAGAGAGAAGTATGTGGTAACCATAGGGGTATTTGCCTTCTTAGTGTGACTGATAAAATATATGGTAGAATACTCATTGATAGGGTTAGGCATATGACAGAGGAGCTAGTTGGAGAAGAACAAGGGGGATTTAGGAAGGGAAAAGGGTGTGTAGATCAGATATTTGTTCTAAGATGTTTAGTGGAGAAGTATCTAGAGAAGGGAAGGAAAGTGTATGCTGCCTTCATGGACTTGGAGAAAGCTTATGACAGAATAGATAGGCAAGGTATGTGGAAGGAATTACGAATATATGGAGTGGAGGGGAAATTGTTGAGTGCTGTGAAGAGTATGTACGAGGGAGCTAGGGCTACGGTGCGAGTGGATGGTGAGCTGAGTGAGTTCTTTGATCTCAATGTGGGACTGAAACAGGGGCGTGTGATGTCTCCATGGCTGTTTAATATATATATGGATGGGATTGTAAAGGAGGTGCAAGGTAGGGCAGTGGATGTGGGGGTGGCCCTAATGAATGAGGGTGAGATTTGGAAGCTTCCGGTGTTGCTGTTTGCTGATGATACAGTATTGTTGAGTGAAGATGAATGGGAGTTGCAAGGTTTGGTGAATGAATTTGGAACAGTGTGTAGGAGGAGGAAGCTGAAAGTTAATGTAAACAAAAGTAAAGTTATGGTGTTTGAGAGGAATGAAGTCACAGAGTGTGCAGTGAGGTTGGATGGTGAGGATATGGAGAATGTGAGTGCATTCAAGTACTTGGGTAGTGTGATGAGTAAGGATGGAACTTTGGGGGATGAAGTACGTGAAAGGGTACAGCAGGGAAGAAAGGTTGTTGGTACACTGAAAGCAGTGATGAGAAATAGGGAGATGAGTATGGAAGTTAAGAAGGCACTGCATGATGGTATTGTGATCCCTACCCTGACGTATGGAAGCGAGGCGTGGACCTTGCAAGAGGGGAACAAGTCAAGAGTGAGAGCAGTGGAAATGAGTTACTTGAGAGGAGCATGTGGAGTGACGTGGAGGGACAGGTTGACGAATGAAGAAGTGAAGGAACGTTGTGGGGTAGATGTGGATGTGGTTGAAAAGATTAGGAGAAATACACTGAGGTGGTTTGGACATGTGGAGAGAATGGAGAATGAAAGACTGACTAAGAGGGTGTATATAGGTGAGGTGGAGGGAGGGAGAGGGAGGGGTAGACCGAGGATGAGGTGGAGGGATGGAGTTGAGAGGTATATGAGGGAGGGGGGGATGAGTTGGGGGAGGGGAGTCAAATGGTGGGTGACAGAGTGACTTGGAGGCGTTTTGTCTGCGGCCACCCTTTGCGGGATTAGGGCGTCGGGCTATAGATAGATAGATAGACAAGAAGAGAAGCACATGTGGAGAGAATGGAGAATGAAAGACTGACTAAGAGGGTGTATGTAGGTGAGGTGGAGGGAGGGAGAGGGAGGGGTAGACAGAGGATGAGGTGGAGGGATGGAGTTGAGAGGTATATGAGGGAAGGGGGGAGTGAGTTGGGGGGAGGATAGTCAAATGGTGGGTGACAGAGCGACTTGGAGGCGTTTTGTCTGCGGCCACCCTTTGCGGGATTAGGGCGTTGGGCTACAGATAGATAGAGAGATAGACAAGAAGATAAGCCAGAGTGAGAGGAGTGAAAAATAGAAAGATAGAGTCTTGGTGAAAGGGAATATGTAAGCAGATTGAAAGAACAATTTAAAAATTGCTGAAAAAGAGAACGAAAGCAGAACAATCATGAATGGTTGGGGAATGGCTAGCAGAAGATAGTCGAGTAGGGAGGAAGAAATCAGTAGAACGTAAGTATTACATGTAAATATCTAAATCAAAATGGGGAAAGTCTAAGGAATTATTGGAGTGTGGAGTGGGATCTTTATTTATTTATTTTTGTCACGTGTACGACTCTGGGCAAAGGCTCCAGGGCTTATTTCTCGGGGGCAGTGACCTATCCCAAGGCCCAGTAGTCATCCTACACATCCACATATCACCACTTTGGCGCTAACACCCACCATCCATATTGAATACATGCTAGGGCTGTCTCATGCAGGACTGGTATAATGGTATTAGCGGGGTTATTTTTACGACATGTAGGAGGGTCATCTGGTGGATCAGGAAACTCTGCTTTTAGAAAATTCAAATCCTTAAGCTGTTCCCTGCCCCAGCCGGGATTCGATCCTAGGTTCATTAGGACTGCAGGCCGCCTCTCTACCGATTGAGCTACCGCCTCCCCCTAAATGAGGAATACGGGGAGACTTAGTGATAGAACTTATGTGGAAGATGAGCAGATTGACCTGAGAGGAAGGTAGGATCCAATAGGATTGGAAGTCAGACATAATTGCTCCCCTGTACGAAGGAAAAGATGAGAGAAGCGCATGACAATCATAGGGATATTTTCTTTTCAGTGTAACAGAAAATCTATATGGTAGTTTATTTTTTATTTCTTTAAAGATGAAATTAAGTTAATAACCGAGGAAATATTTGGAGAACAGCAAGAGGGCGTTAAAAATGGAAGAGGCTAAGTAGATCAGATATTCTTTGTAAGATGTTTAGTAGAAAATTATCTAGCGAAGGGAAATCAGCTGTATGTTGCCTTCCTGGATCTGAGGAAAGCATATGATAGAGTGGATAGACAGGGAATGTGGAAGGTATTAAATATATATGGAACTGTTGGGAAGTTGACGGTTGCACTGAAGATTGCGTATGGGAGTCCTAGGCCTGCAATGCATGTGGTAGTGAATTAAATGACTTCTTTTACCTGAGTGTTGGGCTTAAACAAGCGTGTGTGATGACTTTCTAGTCGTTCAGTCACTCAGTGTGCATATAGATGGTGTCATAAAAGAAATACTAGGTAAGGCAGTGGATGCTGGAATATCTCTTATGAGAGAAGGTAGGGTGTGGAAACTTCCAGTGTTGCTGTTAAGAGAAGGTGAATGAGAGTTACAGTGTTTGGTGAATGAGTTTGAGAGTATTAAAGGAAACGAAATCTTAAAGTAGATGTGAATAAGAGTAAAGTTGTGGCCTTTGAGAGAAATGAAGCAACAGAATGCACGGTGAGGCTGAATGGTGAGGAAATGGAAAACATGAGTGTATTCAAGTATTTTAATGGTGGAATGACAAGTGCTCGTGGGCCCTTCAGGTTCTTTCGCACTTGCTTCTGCGGAGGGCTCCCGCGCTGCGCGCTTACTTTCTCATGCTTCGCACTCGTTTCCTCAAGCTTCACTCACGCGTTGCGATCATTTCAGGGCCGAGTCACGTTTATGTGCTGTTCTAGTCTAACGTCATCATTATCGGTTGTCAAGACGACATGGAAGGGCCTATGATGGTCCGTTTTATGTGCTGTTCTAGTCTAACATTGTCACTTCGATTTTTTGCGGCTAACCAATTGATCGTGCTATTTGCAGCTTCGGGAATGGAACCCAAGTTGTCCGCATGCAAGTCCAAGATATTAACCACTCGGCCACGGCAACCGACCGGGCGCTGGGAGCGGCATTTTTTTTGGTCAAAATTTAATCGGACATTAAATATAGTTAAGGTTTTTCAATCGTGATGGGACCAAGTTTTTTTTCACATCAGCGATTTTTTTGTTATTTTTGTGCCAATTTTGGTGCGATTTGAATGTATAGTATCGGCTGCCCAAAACACACACACACACACCAACACACACAGAAGTAAATCCATCAAAAACTCTACGGTGAACGCAACCCTAAGTTCACACACTCACACTGGGAGTGGCGTTTTTTGGTCAAACTTTGATCACTCGTTAAATTTAGTAAAAGTTTTTCAATCGTGATGGGACCAAGTTTTTTCACATCAGCGATTTTTCTGCGATTTCTGTGGCAATTTTGGTGCGATTTGTATGTGTAGTTTCGGCTACCCAGAACACACACACACACACACACACACACACACACACACACACACACACACGGATAGTGCTATAGTATAATAGATAGATGTATTCAAGTACTTTAATACCGTAATGCAAAAGGATGGAAGTTATGAGGATGAAGTACATAAATGAGGATGAAGTACATAAAACAGTAATGCAGGTTGCTGGTTCACTGAAAACATTGATAAAGGAATAGGAAAAAGATAATAAGAGGGGAAAAAGTCGCTGCATTGTGTGCCCTACTCTAACATATGATTGTACGAAGCTTCGACTCTGCTGGAAGGACTCAAGTCAAGAGTGAGAGGTCGGGTGGTTTCATTTTTTCACTTTTTTTTTGTTTTTATTCAAAATAATAGTGTTCTCAAGTTGTGTACTCATGGGAACAGAATCACAGTGAATCAAAACGGTTCTGGGGCAATATCTTCTTCTTCCCCAACGAGCTCAAAAACTGAAAAGTCAAGCAAAAGTTTTTTTTGTTTTTTCAGGATTTTTAATATTAGAATCCAGTCATAAATCATCTGCCATTAATTATAAATATTTTCTAACATGCATTCAAGACACACAGAAAAAACTCGTAATTAATATTTTCTGCCTTCCAGGCCGGCAACTTGTAATTAAATTTTCATAAAATATATGCATTTCTCATAATATTCCTTTAAAATATAAAAAAAATGACAAAGATGCTTCTAACAGTTAAAAGTCAATGTATGGCAACATAAAAGATTATGTGCAAAGTCTCAGTGCTGTAATATAACATCTTCTGCGTCCCCAGTCAACTTATTTCATGACAGTGCGAAACAGTTAACTGACAACGCTTCATGTGCTTGAGTGCCCGTTTTGTATCTTGTATTCCATGTTTCCTCCTCTTCTCTCAATTTCAGTCAGTCTTCATTTATATTTTACTGAAGTAGCACCACACAAGTTTGCTTTTCACAGGCAGCTCTGATTGGACTGATTACGTGGCTAAGGATGGCGCCCCATTAAAGAAAACTTACGAGTCTGTGTTCCATTTCTGGGTCGTCCTTACTGCCTTCACTTGCTGAACAAAAAAAACAGTTCAATTTCACAGGAGTCATTGTTAGAATTGCGACCAGGTGTTGCTTCTTTTCTACTCAACCATTTTACGTTTCATTAGCTGTGGATGCATCTAAGGTTCCAATAAAATTTGTTCTTTTTGTTCTCTGGTCTGTTATAAATTCTTGCCCCATAATGACACTTTTTTTTTTATCCTTGTCACACCTGCTTCCCTTGAAATCCCTATATTTGCATGGGGCAGTGTTAAATAATATGGCCTGAGAATCTTTTTGAAAAGCTGGAACTCTCTCCTGATAACAGTGAATGTCTTCACTTCCCTTTGCTGGCATCTGTAATATTTTGAATTTGTTGTAATAGCTTTTATGCATCCGCAAAATTGCGGAATAGAAGCACGCTGTTACACAGTCTCTACCTTTGAAATGATGAAGACACTTATCTCAAAAAAATGTTGGCTCAATTTTTAGAAGTCTTCAAAGTCAGATGGACGTATGGATAATATTTCACACCGGTAACATCATTATATGTTGGAAGATGGTTCATATTCAAATCCTCCAGCGTCCCCGAAATGGGACACAGACTTGCAAGTCATGTTTCATGGGGCACCATTCTTACTCGAGTAATCAGTCCAGTCTGAGCTGTCAGTGGGAAGCAAACTTGTGCGGCGCTACCTCAGTATAAGATGAATGGAGACTGACAGAAAGTTAAAGAAGAAGAGGAAACTTGTAATACGAGATACAAAAACAGCGCCCAGGCGCATGAAGAGTAGTCAGCTATCTGTCTTTCATTGGCATGAAATTAAGTTAACTGGGGAGGCAGAAGAGGTTATGCTACAGCTCTGAGACTTTGCACTGCGGTTTATGCTGCCATACTCAGACCTTTAACTGTTAGAAGCATCTTTATAACTTATGTGATTTTTTAGAGGAATTAAAAATGCTTAAATTTTATGAAAATGTAATTATAGAATGCTAGGCTCGGAGGCAAAACATATTATGTAATTAAGAGATTTGTCCTGTGTGTTTTCAATGCATATTAGAAGATGTTTATAACTATTGCTATATGATATATGACTGGATTCTAATGTTAAAAGATCCTTAAAAAACATGAGTTTTGTTTGATTTTTTTCGGTTTTGAGCTCGTTGAGGAGGAAAAAGATATTGTTGAAAAACCGTTTTGATTCACTGTAATTCAATTTTCATGATTCAGAACTTTAGAGCACTATTGGATTTTGAATGTTGAAAAAAATGTAAAAATTATCCATCCTAATGAGAACATTGCATACTAGAGGAGCACTCAGTGGAGCGCATATCTCCGAAAAGGGAAACGATATTTCCAAACCACTCTTCATAATGGGTTAGGTTTTGTCATCATTGATTAGGGTTTCGCATAAGTGTTTTCCGGATCCAGAATCTGTAATACGATCTGGAGTGGTTCCAAAAGTTAATGATTGTTTCCTGAGACATGGGCTATCTACCCACCAAATTTGGGCCAGATCTCTCTTTAAGTTTCTGAGTAATCCTGCTAACAGACATACAGACTCAAGAATATCGATCCCAAAACTTAACAGATTGTTCCCTGGGACATGGGCTGTCTACCCATCAAATTTGCTTCAAATCTCTTTTTTAGTTTTTGTGTAAATCTGCTAACAGACAAACAAACTAACAAACAAAACAAACAAGGTGAAAACATACTCTCCTTGCCGGAGAGAATGAGGTATCGGAGAGGAGCATGTGTAGTAACATGGAGTGACAGATAAATAAAAAAGTAATGGAGAGCTGTGGTGTTGATTTGGAGGTGAATGAGAATGTTAAGCGAAGAACTGTGAGATGGTTTTGCCCTTTGTAGAGGAGGGGAAATGAGAGACAGAGTAGAAGAGTTTATTTAAGTGAAGTGGATGAGGAGAGGACGAGCGGAGTCCAACGATAAGATGGGGGTATTGGGTGAAGAGATATATGGAAGAGAGAAGCGTGGTTCGGAGGAGGGCAATCAAATAGCAGAGGACAGGGCGCGTTGAGGTAAATAGTTTCTGGCTGCCCCTTACTAGAATAAGGCGTCTGGCAAAAAACTTTGTACCAAATCTGTGTTCTTTTCATGAGACGATTATACAGAATCTACTTGCAAAAACTGCCATTCCAACACAACATTCTCCAATTTCTCACCCCACCCTTTATAATGCTTCCACAACTCTACAACAACATGTAGCAGTGCTGGGAAATGGGTCATTATTTTCTTCTGTCAGTAGACAAGGTGGTATTCCATGGCTAGACCTTTTAACTGCCGTGTAAAGTATACACTTCACTCTGTCCGTATCAGCATCACTCCATAGTAGTACCACTGCAGCAGCAGACTTCCACGAAGAGAGAGAGAGAGAGAGAGAGAGAGAGAGAGAGAGAGAGAGAGAGAGAGACCTTTCCCATGCGGGTGAAGTGCAGATGGGATAGGAATGTCTATATGAAGAGAGGTGCATGTGAATGTCATTGTGTTGGAATGGCTATATTTGTGAATGTATGACTCTGTATAATGTTATAGGCCATCGGTATAACAGACAGGGTGAGGACATATGCATGAAAGAACACAATAGCAGGATTAGTACAATGTCCTACGTGACTGAGTGAGAATCGAGGCATGCGCATCGCTGTCAGTCGAGCCACAGCGGCTCCAATGTATACCCCCCCCCCACACACACAAACTATACATACCAACATACATGCGTACATACATACATAGCGCACCACTCAATCCTGCATACCTCCCACCCTCCAATTCCATATCCCTCCCCTCCGACCAGGCATAGTGTTTCATCACACACTCCCCTCCTCCACTCCACCCCCTCCGGCTCGACCACACCTGAATAAGGTGATTCCAGAGTGTGTATACTGAAAACACAGCCCACGAGAGAGAGAGAGAGAGAGAGAGAGAGAGAGAGAGATTTATCAGAATGGTTTATGTATGTCTGTGGGGACCACCAGCTTATGAGCCCAGTATATATATATATATATATATATATATATATATATATATATATATATATATATATTGTGTGTGTGTGTGTGTGCACCACACTAAGCTAGAGTAGACAGGTTAACACGGTATATACTGTTGCAAGATCACATGTTGACGTATCTCATTCTTAATATCCTGATGCTCTTCAGAGTCAGTCTTGGGTGAATAATACATACTTGTTGCTTCTTTCTGCCACCAGGCGAACTTTGCCCATAATATGATAGATCTTTAGGTACATTTAGCCCTTTCATTTCAAAAGGTCTTTCAATGGGTGAATGAAATTTCTAAAAGTAGGAATAATAACCACATGTTACATAATAAAGGGTTAATTGGCATGGCAGTTGGCTTTACCAATTATTTCTGGAAGCTGTGATAAAACCATGCATCTACTTTCAACTTTTTCTCTATTTTTTGGTATTTCTTTTCATTTTCATTGTTCCATATTCCTCTTTCTTTCATCTCCCTGGGAACGGTTCAACAAAATTTTCATTATCTTGTCGCTCTTCATTTTTCTCGTTTTTCCTTTTTTCTTTTATATTTTCATACCTACTTTATTTCTCCTCTCTCCCCTCGCGTTTTCTCCTCTCTCTCGGTGCTTTACTTTCCTCTTTTCCCTTCCCTCTCTTTTCTATCGTCTCTCTTAACTCCTGTTTCTCCCTTCTCTTGCCAATTCTTTCCTCACTTCCCTTTTTTTTCTCTTATTCCTCCTGTTCCTCCGTTTTCTCTTTCTCACCTCTCCCTTTTCTCTTTTTTCCTTCCCCTTATTTTCAACTCTGCTCTCTCTTGTTTCTCTTTTCTCTTCCCTCCTATTTGTTTTCTTTCATTCTTCCATTTTCCCTCCTGTCTTCCATGTTTTTTACTCCTCTTCCTTCACTTTTCTTTTTTTTCCCTCTTGTTCATTTCTTACCTTCCTTCTTCTCTTTCTTCTCTTCCTTGTCCTTTCACTTCTCACTCCTATTCCTTCTTTTCTTTCCTCACTTCCTTGTCCTTTCTCTTCTCACTCCCATCCTGTTTTTTCTGCCTCACAATTCCTTCTTTTCTATTTTGTCATTTCTCTTCAGTCTTTCTCTCCTCAACCCTTTCCTCTTTTATCCTGTCTTTCCTCTCATGTAATAATACACCAGCTGCTTCCCTCCCCTTTCTCTCTCATCAAGTTCCTGCTTCCGTGTTTTTTCTTCTTTCCTCTGTCTCTCTTTCCTTTCCCCAGTCTCTCCTTCCTGTCTCCTCGTTCCTTCCCTTGTCCAGTTTCCACATCTCTCATCATTCTTCCTTCCTTCCTTCCTCGCTACCGTATTTTTCTTTTACAATGATCCTATTTGTCTGCTGTCTGTACAGTCGGTTCAGAAGTTCGACCAATAATTCACGTCTTCTTTTTCCCAGTAGCTGTTGTTGCTTAATATTTCAAAGCTAGGGTGACTTGATACGTTTCATACCTTTAGATGATTCTGTTTGATGAAATGTGTCAGGAAGTAGAGTGACAAACATGTTATAAATGTTAAGCAGATGTAGTGGAATAGTAGGAGATATTTTATCCCGTGCTGTATGCCACTGTCAAAAAATACCAGAACTTGTGGCTACGATGGATGTGAAAATTAGCCGAACGTAGCTTGTTATGTCGGAATAGTTCCTGTGCCAATTCGTGGGGTGACGCACTTTGAATCCATTACACTGACTTATGGTGCACTAGTGTAGGGCGCAGTGATTGTAACTGACAGAAATTCACATTAGAAGCCCTGCTTTCAGATTTATCGCATGGTGTGTATAGGGCTCTAATACGTCTTGCTTTAAGTAGCCTATAACTCATCCGGCATTCATAACCCATGCGTTTATTCTCTGTATCTTGTATCTAATGTACCGTACATATGTCTGCATCTGCATCAGTCTGTCACTGTGTCCGCATCTCTGTCTATATTTTTATCGGTACCTGTATGTGTGTCAATGTGTGGATCAGTGTCTGTGTCTGTGTCTGTATCTGTGTCTGTGCCTGAAAGAACATCAGTGTATTTTTGTATTTGCATCTCTGCCTGTATCTATTCCTGCATCTGTGTATGTGTCTGTATCTGTATCTGCATATAAATTCTGTGTCCGTATCCGTGCCTGTATCAGGGTCAGTATGTGTGTATCTGTCTCTACCTGTGATTGTGCCAGTATCTGTATCTGTGTATAAATTCTGCATCCGTATCTGTGTCTGTATCAGTGTCTGTATGTGTCTGAATCCCCCAGTGTGCCTGTGTCTGTGCCTGCATCTGCATCTGTGCTAGTATTTGTTTCGGTATCTGTACCAGTATATGTAACGGTGTCTGCATCTGTGTATGTTCGTGTCTGTATATATATATTGTTACATAGCCTATGATTTCATCATCCTTTGTGTAATTCTAACGTACAGTGTGCTGCCTGTTTGATCACGAGCGTGTTCTGCCTCAGTCCCCCCCTTCTACCGTTATAGTAGAGTAAGTCGTCCTTTCTGTTGTTCAGTGCGGGATTGTCAACTCTTTGTCCCCATGGCTTCATTTGCGCGTCCTTCTTACAAGTTGTATCAAGCTCTGCTGGCCTTTATATAATGAGCTCAGTCTCTGCATCATTGCCACTTAGATCTACTCCTCATTTTGTTCACATCTCTGTCCTCCCCTGTACAGTTATTGTTGTGAGTGCTCAGGAAGTCTCCAACCATCTAGCAGCTGTGTAATTTGAGTATAACTATTGTTGCATTTTTTCTTGTGCTGTGTAGCATAGGGTTAATTCTTAGGCCTAGTGAGGTTTTTTGGTGATTTATGTAAAGGTTCTTTTTGTCAGTCATTTTTGATAATATTTTGTATCTGTAATAATTTATCTTGCATTAACTGAGCATTACACAGTGTATTTTCATTTTATCAGGGCTGACTTAGATAAATTTACTCTTGCTAATTTCGTGTTCATAGAGGCTATTGCAGTTAACCATATATTTAACCTGTTTTTTGCCATTACATTATCCTTATGAGTCCTGAATGTTTTGTTGTTAGTTTGAGCATTAAACTTTAACTTGTAATTTTACCTAACTCTTTGTTTTGAACCTGGAACTTTACGGGACAGTAGTGATTTTTAGTATTCTCACTTAAAGTGTACATTATCTTTCTCTGTTCCGTAACAATATATATATATATATATATATATATATATATATATATATATATATATATATATATATATATATATATATATATATATTGTTACGGAACAGAGAAAGATAATGTACACTGTTCCGTAACAATATATATATATATATATATATATATATATATATATATATATATATATATATATATATATATATATATATTGTTACGGAACAGAGAAAGATAATGTACACTTTAAGTGAGAATACTAAAAATCACTACTGTCCCGTAAAGTTCCAGGTTCAAAACAAAAGAGTTAGGTAAAATTACAAGTTAAAGTTTAATGCTCAAACTAACAATAAAACATTCAGGACTCATAAGGATAATGTAATGGCAAAAAACAGGTTAAATATATGGTTAACTGCAATAGCCTCTATTAACACGAAATTAGCAAGAGTAAATTTATCTAAGTCAGCCCTGATAAAATGAGAAAACCGGCTAATGCCCAGTGAATGCAAGATATATTATTACAGATACAAAATATTATTAATAAGGGCTGACACCCAAAACACATGAATGCAATAACAGTTATACTCAAATTACACAGCTGCTAGATGGTTGGAGACTTCCTGAGCACTCACAATAATAACACCTGTACAGGGGAGGACAGAGATGTGAACAAAATGAGGAGTAGACCTAAGTGGCAATTAATGCAAAGACTGAGCTCATTATATAGGGGCCGGCAGAGCTTGATACAACTTGTAAGAAGGACGCGCAAATGAAGCCAGAGGGACAAAGAGCTGTCACTCCTGCTCTGAACAACAGAAAGAACGACTTACTCTACTATAAGGGAGGAGGGGGGGAATGAGGTAGAACACGCTTGTGATCAAACATGCAGCATACTGTACGTTAGAATTACACAAAGGATGATGAAATCATAGGCTATGTAACAATATATATATATATATATATATATATATATATATATATATATATATATATATACAAGAGGGAGGTAAAGGAGGATCTAGGAAGAAAAATGAATGAGAACTACACTGAAAATACTGTTATTCGGGAAAGAGGTGTGGAAATGTAGATGTGAAAGCAGAAAGAAATATGATGGTGTGAAGGATGTAGGTGGTAGATTATTAACCCATGGAGATGAAGTAAGGACTAGATGGAAAGAATATTTTGATAGCCTGACGAACGGGAATAGAGAGAGCAGAGCGGCTGTAAACATGATTGGTTTTGGGAGTGTGCAGAGAAGGAATGCAGTACAAGGAGACGTGACACTCGCACAGGTGAACAGTGCTTTGAAGCGGCTGAAAAATGGGAAAGCAGCTGGGGTTGTTGAGGTGTATGCAGAGATGCTTAAGTGTAGTGGAGAGAGTGGAATGAAGTGCTTGTTGGAGATATGTAAGAAGGTGTGGATGAGTGAGACTGTGCCTGCAGAGTGAAAGAAGGCTGTGATTGTACCCCTGTACAAAAATAAAGGTGAGCGAAGTGAGTGCAATAATTATCGTAGCAGAAGTTTACTGAGTGTGGTAGGGAAGGTATATGGAAGAAATATTATAGAGCAAGTAAGAGAGATATCAGAACCCCTAATGAGTGACGAACAGGGTGGCTTTAGGAGTGGCAGAGGATGTGTGGACCAAATATTTGCAGTGAGACAGATAGTAGAGAAGGCTTGTGAGAAGGACCATAAGGTGTTTATGGCATTCATGGATCTCGAGAAAGCATATGACAAAGTGGACAGAGAAGGAGTGTGGAAAGTTTTGCGTATGTACGGTGTAGAGGGTAAGCTGCTAGGTGCTGTCAAGAGATTTTATGCTGGTAGTGAAGCATGTATTAGGATTAATGGGCATCTAAGTAAATGGTTCACAATAGGTGTGAGCGTGCGACAAGGTTGTGTGATGTCCCCATGGTCGTTCAATATATATATATATATATATATATATATATATATATATATATTCATTCATTCATTCATTGCCAGACGCCATGTATCCCAGACGGGGTGGACAAGGGCCTAGAGTTAATTGTTTTACAGGGAGGGGCACTAATCCTCCACCAACCCCACTTGACACGTAGGGATGCCAACAGCATCTAGTGTTCCCAGGCGGTCACCCATCCAAGTACTAACCAGACACAACGTTGCTTAATATATATATATATATATATATATATATATATATATATATATATATATATATATATATATATATGTATATGGAGGGGGTGATGAGAGCAGTAAAAACACAAGGAATGGAGAGAGGGATGGCATGGTGATGGATGGAATATCTCAAATTTGCTGTATGCTGATGATGCAGTACTGCTTGCAAGTACTGGACAGGAACTTGGAAGGCTAGTCCAGAGTTATGCTAATGTCTATAAGCGTTGTGCCTTGAGAGTAAAATGTAGAAAAGAGATAAGTGATGGTTACTGACAGAGTCGGTGACTCCGATTGCGATGTAACACCGAATGGAGAGAGACTGGAATTGGTAAGAGAATTCAGATACCTAGATTCAGTGATAGAAAATAGAGGAAAATGTGCAAAAGAAGTTGATAGTAGAATGACACAAGGAAGAAAAGTGCCTGGTGCAATGAATGCCTTGTTAAGAAACGGAGGCTTGAGTGTTGCAGCTGCACGAGGCTTACATGAACTAATGTTAGTGCCAACTTTAACATATGGATGTGAGAGTATGGTGTGGCATGAAAATGAAAAGTCAAGAGTAAGAGCAGTGGACATGGGGCTGCTGAAGAATGTATGTGGTGTACAGAGGATGGATAGGATACGAAATAATGTGATTCGTGAAAGATGCAGAGTGAGGAAGTCGGTGGACACCAGAATCGAAGAAAGTGTTCTGAGGTGGTATGGTCATGTGGAGAGAATGAATAACAATAGTGGTGAAAAAGATATATCTGAGCGAATTTGAAGGAGGAGGAAGGCGAAGTAGGCCAAGGAGAAGGTGGAGTGATATGATGGATGAATGTGTGAGGAAGAGAGGTTTGGAAGTCGGTGAGGCTAGGGAACTGACAGGAGATCGAGCTGCTGGCTGGATGAATATTGTGAGGAGGAGCGCGTCATCAAAGATTTGGCAACCCTTTCTTAACGTGACGGACTGACTCAATCAGATACGTTTATGTGATGCGACAGAATGTGATGAATGTTTCTGTCGTATCAGACAGAACCAGGAGTCCGGGGGATTGAACGGAGAGTGAATGGAATCGTGGTCTATTGGATTCGGCAAATTTGGGTGTCTGGACACTGCTACTCCCCACCCTGCCCTAGGGTGGGAATGGAGGTCCGGATGCTGATGACGTTGAATGATATGATATTATATATATATATATATATATATATATATATATATATACAGAGAGAGAGAGAGAGAGAGAGAAAGAGAGGGAGGGAGGGAGAGAGATAGAGATATGGTAGGTGGGGGCACTCACCATACACTCACTTGATCTAGTGCTGCATTCTGGTGACTGCCCTTTCCTCTCTTCCTTCCTCTTCTGTCTTTACTTTCTTCCTTCATTCCTCGTCCTTTTGCCTACGGGTGACTTTACACTCTTTCTTCTGTCTTTCCTTCATTCTCTCCTCTTCTTCTGCCTATGGGTGACTCTACTTTGAGTGATAAGTCAAACGGTTTCCTGTACATAAGAAAACCATTTACTATGCTGGGTGGTAACCATATAACCAAATTATGGTGCCTGATGGTTTAGTGGACAATTAAGGCACTCCAATCGGACTGAGCCTGTGCAGGTTTCTAGTCAAGGGATGGTTCGAGTTGACTGCTCACGTAGTGCCACTCAGAGATGAGTGAATCTGGTCACTCTCATCTTAATTGTCAAGAGCAATTTGCCTAGGCCCGGGCTCCTGCTCTACTCATGGGGCAACACAGGATTAGGTGATGATGATGATGATGATGATACAGATACATAGACAGATGGATACATAGATAGATAGATAGATATTGATACATATATGTCTGTTTCTTCATATATATACTTTTTCTTATGAAGACAGAAAAAACAAGCGTTGGTAGGCTACAAAAAGATGTTTCCAAAGAAAATTGGACACATGTTAACCAAAAGTAATATCCATTCATTTTGAAATGCATTGACGCAATGTGTCAAAATGAATGGATTTCCTTGACGGAGGGAAATACAGATGATACAAGATCTCTGAAACGACTAGATGACGGGGGAAGGGAGAGAAATATACTTATGGAGCAGTTTCAGATTTGAGCAGTTGGATATACGAGTACGAAAAACTGAATGACAGATGTTAGGGAGGTGAACATAACATGGGTAAGTGTATACTCTTTATCCGTATCTTTATGCAAGGAAGAAGGAACCATAGGTCAGGAGCCCGTAATTTGTTCGCTCCAAGAAAAAAAATGAAACAAGATAACAGATAGCCTCATTCAAAATCCGTACATATCTAAATGCATGGACACGCTGCATTTGAAAGACTGGAGACCATAGGCAGTAGGAAACACAGACAGGAAGACAGTTCCAGAGCTGACCTATACACGAAGGACTGAAAGTAACGATTAGCTTTTGCATTAGAGAGTTGGACAGAAAAGGGATGAGAGTTTGTTGCTAGACGGGTATCTGTACCTGTGTCCATATCCATATATAATAAACCTGCAATGCACAGACAAACCATCTCGAAGCGAATGATGCCAAAAATTAACAATTGTGTACAGTATGTCTGTGGGTCGTACTGTAAGTGTCACTGAAGATTTTCTAACAGTTCTTCCTGAGCAACATTAATCTACAATTCACCTCAACATCCTCCTGTTTGATGTTCATGTAAACAATGTCCATAATAAAACGACACAACTAACATACTGGGGAATATTAAGGTGAAATGTGCAAACTAGATCAATGAGGATGAGATGCTGCGAAGCCAACTCAGAAACAAAGAATACGGCAGTTTATCTGGAACCGCATCAGACTATTGTAGGGTTTCATTTAGGCCTGGAGCATCACCTCGGAAACAGAGAGATAGCCATTGTTAAATCAGCACGACGTTGGCTCACTCACAACCTTCCATCATCCTAACAACATCTCATAAGTATCCCATTCCCACCCTAACACCACAAAATTTACACCCTCCCATTCCCCCCACTTTCACTCGTCCTCACGAAGTTCCACCAACTACAGTTTCATGTAACTTATTCACACACATCCTCACTCTTACAACACACCGTATCACACCTTCCAAAATACGCTCCACCCTCACTAAACACCACCACCAACCCAATTACGCAGCTCCCTCCCTCTCACTGTCACTCATACCTCCCTCACTCTCGTAACACACCACACCACTCTCTCCCTCATCCTCCCTTACTCTACAATCAACACCCCACATAGCTCACATGTTCAACTCCTTCTCTCGCCCACATCCTCACACATACCAGAACACAACACATTCTCTCTCTCTCTCTCTCTCTCTCTGCCAATCGTTTTGTGATACCCTTTATAATCAAATCACTAGCGGCCAATACCGGCTACTATTTCATTCCACACATGTTGGCCCCTGGTAATTTTTTTACGCTGTCCAGAAAAAAGAATGGATTATTGAACTTCACCAGCGTACACCAATAAATTTTAAAACGTGAGTATCCTGATCAAAATAATCATAGGCTCTGGACCAGTTCGACGTGACTGAAATTCTAATGTTAAACGGATTTTTTTTTCTGTGATGCTAACAAGCAGAACCTTCACAACCCTGATTCAGCTTCCACAGTCATATTTTGCTGTGATGTTGGTGAAGGCAAGAGCCCATCATATGAACCTTATTAGTACAGCTGCAGCGGAGTCCTAATATGTGCTACAGTAAGGGCCTGTGGATGTGGATGTGTGCGTGAATTTGTGTCAGCGAGCGCGCGCGCGTGTGCGTGTGCTTTTGTGTGTGTGTGTGTGTAAACGTAGAACAAAAAAAAAATGCATCAGTAACAAGAATGGCACTCAGTAGAGCGCATACCTCCGCCAAGGCCCAACATGCAGTTCCTTTTAATTCAGTCAAGTCTAATTCAATATGGAAAAAGACTACCCCCCTATAAAAACATATTTAAATCCGCTAGATCCGGAATTTTATATGGATCCGCACCAAACTGGACACATTCGTAGATACCAACATCCTAAATATGCCTGATCTTTTTTCAAGATCCATGCAATATTCACTGAAAACTTTACGAAAATATCGAAAAATGCCCTATCTCGCAAGGTTAAAGAAAGTAAAAACAAAAAAAATCCTGGATCCGCACCTTTATACAGATCCGCATCAAAATTTATTGGAATCTATTCTGGGTCAAGGCCCATTCTTCTACCAAGTTTCGAGGAAATCCGTCCAGTATTTTTTTGTGTAATCTTGCACACAAAACAACGACCCAACAAACAAACGAACGGACAGGGGTGAAAACATAATATCCTTGGAGGAGGCAATAATGGAAACAGAGGGAAAAAATAAGGAAGCAACAAAGATAGGAGTATTCTTCCTCGCATGTAATCTTAAAGATTCTGGAAGAGAGAGAGAGAGAGAGAGAGAGAGAGAGAGAGAGAGGAGAGTAAGGTGAGGGAGTAATACTGTACTGTAGAGGTAGCTGTAGTGAAAATGTTGAAAGGTGGGTGGGAGAGGTTGAGACGGACGGATGAAGAGACAGTGAGATGAAGGCAGTTGGAGAAGAGAGGTGTGATGGAGAACAAAGTGAGGTCGAGACAGGCTGGAGACAGACCAACGAGAGGAAGACGGGTGGAGAGGGAGAGAGATGTGGAGAAATGGACGCTGATTTTGAAGCAAGTCTCGTGAGCCAGAAGTTGAGACAGGGAAACGCTGGAATAGGATTAAAAGAATGTGCAGAGTAAGAAGAAAGGAGTATATATATACTGTGTACGAGGGAGGATGTACAAGGAATTATGACAGGGAGAAGGAACACAGAGAATCTTTCTATCATGTGTGAGACAAAATGCCATGAAAACAATAATAGACAGGGAAAGACTGACGCAGGAAAAAAGAAAAGGAACAAGTTTAGAAAAGCCACATCTCCGGAAAAGAAAGAAAGCAGAAGTGATGAAGACAAGGAGAAGGAATGCAGAGAAACACTGAAAGAGGAGTACAGAAGTGAAATATATATATATATATATATATATATATATATATATATATATATATATATATATATATATATATATATATATATATATATATATATATATATATATATATATATATATATATATATATATATATATATATATATATATATATATATATATACAAGGTTAAAGATGGTTTTGCAGAAGAGAGAGAATGTTAAAGAGGTTAGAAACATAAGAAGAAACAAAGAGATAAGAAGCGAATCACATTAAAAAGGTTGATCAGGGGAGAACAGTGGAAGAGAAAATACCCGATGATGATAAGAAATACAGCCTGAGAACAAAACGTCTAAGAGGGGGACAAGAAGAAGGAGAGGGGAAAGATTAGAGACTCAGAACACAAGGTTAGAGGAGGAAAAGGATATGTGTGAGAGATAGATATCTAAGATAATGAGGTGGAGCAAGAAACAAGCCGTGGAGTACGAAGGTCAGTTGACAGGAATTATGAAGAAATATGAATTGTATATGAAAACTGGGAAAGAAAGAAATAAAAACGGTGGAGGGATTAAGCAAAATAAGAGGTAAGGAAAAGAAGAGAACAAGAGCGAAAGGTGCAATGGTTTAGAACGGTGTAGAAGATAAGTAGACTAAAGAAGAAGAAAATGGTGGATAAGAAAAAGATGCGAAAAAGCAAATTAAAGAAAGAACGAAAATATCAACAAAAGAAGGAATAGAGGAAGAGAAGGCTAATGGGAAGAAAGTGTAGTAAAGATGAAATATGAAATAGAAGAGAAGGCTATAGACGGAAATGAAGGTAACGTAGAGGATGAGCGAAGAGAAGATTAACGGGAAAATATGTGGCGAAGGAATTATTTAGAACGTGGATATTAATTTAAGCCACATATCTCTGTTACTGCCGCCCTCAGTCACACAGTCTCATTAGCACACACACACACACACACACACACACACACACACACACACACACACACACACACAGTCAGAGATAGCAGACGTGCGACGTCGGCGCTCCGTACCGAGCCAGCACGGCCAGTGGCATTACCTAAATTAGTATCTTTATATGAGTCTAGCTCTGTACCAGGTTAGACTAAATGATTTTTCATTATTAAAAGAAAAAAATTAATTAGAAGTTTAAACAAGACTTGTTCAAACAGAAAACAGAACCGAGAGGCGAAAGAATGCGCTCAGTCAGCTGAGGTTTGTTTAGACTACAGCTGCACGGGGAATGTAAGTACATGTACTTTGTGCTTTTAGTATTGAAAAATAGACACATACTTTAGTAAAGCAAATTTGGAAAAGAAAAGGGATAAAGGTAGAAAGCAAGATGATGATTCTACCAAGAACTGGTTGAAGTGGAGACTCACAATAGACTGGTTGAACGTGTACACAAACTAGAAATGGCTTTCAAAAATGAAATTGACGAAATAAAGAAGCAAATGCACTTGCAAAAGGAAGAAATAGAAAAACTAGGAAGGGAGGCCAAAAAGGAAGACACAACCATGAGTGAACTAACAGTGGAATTGAGTACACTTAGGAAGAAAATGAGTGAAATGGCAAGTACAGTAGTCAATCACGAGAGTATTATCGAGGAGTTCAAAAATGATACAGAGACAATATATATATATATATATATATATATATATATATATATATATATATATATATATATATATATATGAGAGCTAGGAGGGTTAGGTGTGGCAGGGAGGTTTTGAAAGTGAGTTGGTTAAAAGAGAGAAAAAGATAGAGTATCAGGAGAAATTGAAAGATGAGTGGAACGCAGTGAAAGATCGGGAAAATGGCAGCGTGGAGGAGGAATGTCAGTTGTTTAAGAGTGCTGTGGTGGGGCACGCAGAAGAGGTGTGTGGTGTGAGACGTGTGGGTGGTGGTGTAAGAAAAGGAAGTGAATGGTGGTGCGAGGAAGTAAGTATGGCTGTGGCTGAGAAGAGACGTGCATATGAAGTGTGGCTGCAGAGGAAGGATGAGATGTCATATGAAAGGTATAAGGAAAAGAGGAATAGAGCGAGAAGGGCTGTGCGTGATGCTAAAGTGGCAGCAGATGAGAGGTGGGGTAGGCGGCTGACAGAGAATTTTCAACAGAATAAGAAAATGTTTTGGAAGGAGGTGAAAAGGGTGCGAAAGGGAGAGTCTGGGAAGGAAGAACGAGTAAAATCAGAGGATGGAAGGATGTTAATTGAAATGGATGCAGTAAGGAAGAGATGGGCAGAGTATTTTGAAAGATTGTTAAATGTAGAGGAGGAAAGGGTGGCTGAGATTGTGGCGGAGGGAAGGGTGAAGGAATAAATGTGTTGGGAGAGTTAAATGATTCTTTGATTACGAAGGAGGAAGTGGAGAAGGCAGTAAAGGAGATGAAAACAGGGAAAGCTGCAGGTATGGATCGGTGTGCTGTGGAATGCCTGAAGGGTGGTGGAGTGACTATTGTTGACTAGTTAGTAAGATTGTTGAATGTGTGCTTTGAGAAAAGTATAGTGCCAATTGACTGGGCAAGTGCTTGTGTGGTCCCGTTGTATAAAGGCAAGGGTGATAAGTATGAATGTACTAGCTTTAGGGGTATAAGTCTGTTGAGTGTTGTAGGTAAGGTGTATGGTAGAGTGTTAATTATGAGAGTTAGAGAGGGTACAGAGGGAGTAATTGGTGATGAGCAGTGTGGCTTTAGGAGAGGGAGGGGATGCGTTCATCAGGTGTTTGCTGTGAGACAAGTGTATGAAAAGTATTTAGCGAAAGGCAAGGATGTGTTTTGGGCATTTATGGATTTAGAGAAAGGGTATGAGAGAATTGATAGGGAGGCTTTGTGGACTGTTTTAAGATTGTATGGACTTGATGGTAGGCTACTAAAAGGGGAGAAAAGTTTTAATGTAAATAGTAGAGCGTGTGTTAGAGTGGGAAATGCTGTGAGTGATTGGTTTCCCGTGAGAGTGGGGCTGCGACAGGGATGTGTGATGTCGCCTTGGTTGTTTAATATTTACATGGATGGTTTTGTAAGGGAGGTGAATGCAAGAGTTTTAGGTGGAGGTCTGAGTCTGGTGAATGTTGATTGTGGAGAGTGGAATCTGAAGCAGCTGCTGTTTGCAGATGATACTGCACTGGTGACTGATTCAGAGGAGAGATTGAGACAGTTGGTAGAGGAGTTTGGAAGGGTGTGTGAAAGGAGGAAATTGAAAGTAAATAAGAATAAGAGTAAAGTGATGAAGTGTACGAGGTTGATAGATGGTAGGGGGATGAATATAGTTTTGAATGGTGAGTTGCTTGAGGAGGTAGATTGTTTTAAATATCTAGGGTCACATGTTGCTGTGGATGGAAGAATAGATGCAGAAGTGAAGTTTAGAATAAATGAAATAGGAAAGGTGCTGGGAGGAATGACAAAAATGTTTAAATGTCGTTCGCTTAGAATGAATGTACAGAGAAGGCTGTATAAGGGTGTTGTGGTACCGACTGCATTATATGGGGCTGAAACATGGAATATGGGTGTAGCAGAGGGGAAAAGTTTGAATGTAATGGAGATGAGGTGTCTGAGGAGTATGTGTGGAGTGACGCGTATGGATCGGGTGCGAAATGATGAAGTGCGAAGGAGAACTGGAGTTGTTCGGGAGATGGCTGGTAGAGTTGAGCAGAGGGTGTTGCGATGGTTTGGGCCTATGGAGAGAATTGATAATGAGCGATTGGTGAAAAAGATAACTAGATCTGATGTGAGAGGTGTAAGGCTGAGAGGAAGACCACGAATAGGATGGATGGACAGTGTGAAAAGAGCGTTGGATGCTAGAGGGATGTCTGTTGAGCAAGGAAGAGTGGCTGTGCGTGACAGAAATAAATGGAGAGAAATTGTGAATGAATAAGTGATGACGCAGCCCTGAGAGGATATTCTCCCGCATTTGGTCTGATCAGCTAGTCAGGCCAGGTGCGGGTAAGGGGAGGGGTCTGTTATGATGTGGCAGGGGTAAACCAGTTCTGCTGTCGGGCCCTGCTGCGGATATCACTGATTGCATTGCGCAGTTGACCCTTGTGCGGTGTGGTGCGGTGAGGATCTGTCCATTCTCCCCTTTGGGGCTAAGATGCGAATGAATGTGTTTGAATGGATGAGTAAATGGGGAGTGTGTCGTCCTGTCTCGGCTACCTCCCTTTCCTTGGGGGAAGCAGCCTAGGTATATATATATATATATATATATATATACCTAGGCTGCTTCCCCCAAGAAAGGGAGGTAGCCGAGACAGGACGACAAACTCCCCATTTACTCATCCATTCAAACACATTCATTCGCATCTTAGCCCCAAAGGGGAGAACGGATAGATCCTCACCACACCAAACCACACAAGGGTCAACTGCGCAATGCAATCAGTGATATCCGCAGCAGGGCCCGACAGCAGAACTGGTTTACCCCTGCCACATCATAACAGACCCATCCCCTTACCCGCACCTGACCTGACTAGCTGATCAGACCAAATGCGGGAGAATATCCTCTCAGGGCTGCATCATCACTTATTCATTCACAATTTCTCTCCATTTATTTCTGTCACGCACAGCCACTCTTCCTCGCTCAACAGACATCCCTCTAGCATCCAACGCTCTCTTCACACTGTCCATCCATCCTATTCGTGGTCTTCCTCTCAGCCTTACACCTCTCACATCAGATCTAGTTATCTTTTTCACCAATCGCTCATTATCAATTCTCTCCATAGGCCCAAACCATCGCAACACCCTCTGCTCAACTCTACAAGCCATCTCCCGAACAACTCCAGTTCTCCTTCGCACTTCATCATTTCGCACCCGATCCATGCGCGTCACGCCACACATACTCCTCAGACACCTCATCTCCATTATATTCAATCTTTTCCCCTCTGCTACACCCATATTCCATGTTTCAGCCCCATATAGCGCAGTCGGTACCACAACACCCTCATACAGCCTTTTTCTTTACATCCATTCTAAGCGAACGACATTTAAACACTTTTTTCATTCCTCCCAGCACCTTTCCTACTTCATTTATTCTAAACTTCACTTCTCCATCTATTCTTCCATCCACACCAACATGTGACCCTAGATATTTAAAACAATCTACCTCCTCAAGCAACTCACCATTCAAAACTATATTCATCCCCCTACCATCTATCAACCTCGTACACTTCATCACTTTACTCTTATTCTCATTTACTTTCAATTTCCTCCTTTCACACACCTTTCCAAACTCCTCTACCAACTGTCTCAATCTCTCCTCTGAATCAGTCACCAGTGCAGTATCATCTGCAAACAGCAGCTGCTTCAGATTCCACTCTCCACCATCAACATTCACTAGACCCAGACCTCCACCTAAAACTCTTGCGTTCACCTCCCTTACAACACCATCCATGTAAATATATATATATACAGTATATATGAGAGAGAGAGAGAGAGAGAGAGAGAGAGAGAGAGAGAGAGAGAGAGAGAGAGAGAGAGAGAGAGAGAGAACATATAGATAATCCCTTTAAATGATTTTAGAAAATCGTATAAAATTAGTACTGTAAAATACAAAAATTCGTATTTTTCTCCTTAGACAAACAGCCAAATGATTTATACCTGACGAAAGAGTCAGCCGTTGTATATCTTCATCATTATGAAATGCTTCATCTACGATGCAATATACTCTCTAGTGGTTACAAGGTAGTCGTGGTTTTCTTGGCTCTTCCCTCATCAGGACGTTAACTAGTGAACCGCAGGCTGAATGTTAGGTATTGGAATCCATAAGCCTCCATTCATGGGTTATTGAGGAAGGTGAGTGGGATTTGTACAGCATAACAGGACGTTACCTGGTGGACTGCAAGCCGCATAATCCGTAGTGCCGTCAACAAGCCTCCGTTCACGGGATAGGGAGGGAGATAAGAGGCATTTGGATAACATGACAGCCACCCAGTCTTTTCAGTTTCTTCATGGAATGGCATATGTCGCTTTCAGTGGTAGCAAGAATAATACGAATATTTGCATCCCAATAATTAAGGGGATAAGTATGTGTGGAAAGGGGTTGATTTTAGTATGGAGAACATGGCTACGATTATTGGAAGGACATTTAGTTTGAGAGAGAGAGAGAGAGAGAGAGAGAATTGGCTTTGGTTACAACACCTTGTTACTGGTGGGCTGATGGAAATGACGCAAGAGGGAGGAAAATGGAAGGCTGTAATGAAAGTGGAGGTGATGCACATGTACGAGTAATTAAGAAGGGAGGAAGAGGATGAGGACAGACAAAATTAACGATAAGAGATTGAGAACAGAGGGGGAGAGAAAGAAGAGGAAATGGAAAGTGGTGCAAGAACAAAAAAAAAATAGGAGGGAATAAGATGAGAGAGACAGACAGACAAACAGACAGACAGACAGACAGACAGAGACACAGACTGGTGTGGGGGAAGGGAAGTGGGAACAACACTACCGGAAATTACAATTCTTTGAATTTGTGTTGTCGAATGATTTTTTAAAAATCATATTTTGGCTTCGGCATTCAACTTCCGTCCACTTCTGTTTCTTCTCCACTTCATATTTCTTTCCCATTTCATCCACACCTTTGGTTATCCGTCATAATAATTTCTCAGTATTCTTAACAAGATTTCGTATTTATATACAGTACACGCGCACCTGAAGGGTTTCATCAGTGTATGTGTATGTGGCTAGGAATGTTGGAGATGGATGTGAGCGTGCATGCGCATGCGTGCGCGTGTGTGCATGTCTATGTCGGTGTGTGGGTGTGAGGGGGGTTGAGGGTGAATTGATGTGTGTGTGTGTGTGTGTGTGTGTGTGTGTGTGTGTGTGTGTGTTCTTACCTAATTGTATCTTTACAAGAATGAGTCAAGCTCGTACTGTCCCGTGTCTTAAACCATATTTATCGTACATATCCTTAAATTTATGAATTGTTTTGGCACACACTATTTCATTCGGTAGTTCATTCCATTGATCAGTTGCTCTATTTGGGAAACTAAATTTCCTTACGTCTTTATCGCCACTTTTTTTATGCAGTCTTTTGCAGAGTCCTATTGCTGGTGTATATCCATAGGTTATATAATCATTTATGTCTGTATTCTCCTTCCCTGATATGCATTTATATATAATCATGTCTTCTCTTTTCTTTCTCTCCTGTAGTGTAGGCAGATTCAGTTTTCCTAGCCTTTCTTCGTAGCTTAGATCCCTTAAGATTGGTACCCATCTTGTAGTGGCCATTTGAACTTTTTCAATCTTATCTATTTGTGTTTTTGAGATGCGGACTCCTGACAACTGATGCATACTCCAGGGTTGGTCTGATGAATGATGTTGTTACCTTTCTTAGCATGTCTTCATTTATGTATGTGAATGCTATTCTCATATTTGCAAGCAGTGTATACATGTTCCGTACCTTCTCACTGATGTGATCAGCCGGAGATAGTCTATTATTAATAAACACACCTAGGTCCTTCTCTCTTTCTGATGTGTGTAGGGTTTTATTTCCTAACTTCTAATCCCAATCTGGTCTTTTTCCTCTTTTACCAAACTTGATTACATGACACTTGTTCACATTGAATTCCATCTGCCATGTATTGGTCCATTCATGAAGTTTACTTTATTCTTCTTGTAGCTCTTTACCAGTCTGCATTAGTAATTGACCTTTGTATTTATGCGTCATCGGAAACATATTTAGATAGCTTTCATTTCCAATGTTGCTATCTGTATCATTTATATACACTAAAAACATAATTGGTGCCAGTACCATATTATATTTACAAATCATAATAGATAATAGATAGATAGATAAATAGACAGATAGACATCTCTATACGAGCCTGGGAATGGGAAATGATCTTGCAAGTTATCTGAGGAAAAGCTGACAACAGATTAGGAAGTAGCAATGTCAGGAGATGATGCAGGTAATTTGTCAGCAAAATAGCAGGGGAACAGAGCCTAGTGACATACACACATACAGGTTTCTGGAACTTTCCAACCACAGTGTAACACACGTGACACGACCCCTGTTTCACCAGAATTTAGGAAAGAGAGCTCAGAAGGAAGATAGCCATAGAACAGGCAGGTAGTAGGGAGAAGGGTTTAGCAAATGGGAGAGAGAGAGAGAGCGAGACAGGGAGGTAGCTCGCGGGACTCTGCTTAACTTCACTCGTGTGTGAGAGACTTTGTTAATATTTCCAAGACAAATAAAAATAGTCCCATACTATTCTTTACCTCTCCTGTCATTGCATGACAAATGGGAACGAAGATTATCTACTTACAATTCTACTCATTTATAACAACCGCTCGTCCACAAGTCTAATATATATATATAACTTCTCTACAATATTACTACAAAGTCTTTTGTGACATTTGGTAGCAGCAAAAGTTCGGACCTCGTCTTCGAATCAACAGTGAATTTCTACAAAAGCAGGTGACACTCTACAAGATTAGCTTCAGTTCTACAATGAATTCCTACAAAATACAAGCCCACGAGTGTACAATTGATTCTGCATTATCAAGAGTGAAAACAAAAAAAATACCTCTCACAACCAACAACTCACAACCAGCTCCTGACAGTATTCTCTCCAACCCCCCCTCCGTCTCCCCGATCATCACGCTGATGTAGAGGTGAAGAGGTCACAGGACGCCTTGCAAGTAGTTTAACTAAGTACTGGTACAAACAATCTTACAATTTCTACGACGAACCAACGAACTGCAACCATCTACAATCAACTACAAGTAACAACTCCACGAGTCGTCTGTATAATCTACACGCACCTACAAGTAATGACAGTCTTCATCCTACAACGAGTAAATCACAAGAAAAAAGGACCGAGAATACATCAAGAAAGAAAAAACAAAACAAACAAACGAAGAGTGAGATACGACTTACAACTCACAACCATCAGACCTCACCCTCCTTTCTCTCCTACCATCCCCCAACGTCCACCGCTGACGCAGGAGTGAAGAGGTCAAGACGACGAAGCAAAAACCAAGCCCATATTCACAACTCATCTTACTCATCTTCACTCAAGTTACTCATCACTACTCATTCACTCACCACAGCTACCAGTGTGGGAAGTCGACGTCACCATAAGTGGTTGCTGAAACGACAACACGTCAATTAACCCGTGAAGAACAACGCTATCACCACATGCAACACCACTCACACCATTTCCACCATGGTAAAAATTAGTGAGTTACGCAGTTACTTGATTTATACGATACACAGTGATAGACAACACATTTTGCACAAACACATAAAACGTGCTGTATAGTTACAACTTAAATTCATATACTTACTTCAGTTATCATCATAATTCAATCATTAAATACTTGCACCAACAATAAATATTCTACACTGTATATATTCATTCATTTATTATAACATTTATTTACTACCAACGAGTGTTACCATTTATACCTACATAAAATACGTGTTGCATACATACAGCTATACATTATTACATCCACAAAGTGATGAAGAAAATATACCATCACAGTTACTCAGTCAGCGATTAAAAGAACTGTATTAAACATTTATTAATTAAAGCTACCTAGTGGAAACAGATAAATTAAGTTATAAGGAAAACCAGAAAAAAAAAAAAAAATGGCCAACACAAATGACGTTAGCAAGAGTGAAAATCTTCAACACAATCGTAAAGACAATGATTTCCACACAGTGCTGACACATATATTGCCCACGATAGGTACAAGTGAACAACAAGTCAGTGTATATAGTTAATACTGTATATAGTGTATATATATTTTTTTATATAAAATAACAAAATATGGGACTATATAATATCATTTTCAGTAATATCTGTGCAATATAAACTAAACCTTAAAAAAGGGTCCCAAGGGAAGTAACCAGCAATTATGTAACCATGAACAAAGAAAAAGCGTAGACAAACGAAGAAAAACAAACTATAGAAAATCAATACATACAAAAAAAAAAAAAAAAAACGAAAGAAAAAAAGAAATAGAGTAAGATCACATAACAAACAAATGAAAATAAGTATAAGTGTTACTACAGATGCCAAAATACCGCATAAACTCCTTCTATAAGTGAAATAAAAAGCAAATTGTTGTCTCCACAAGCTAGTGGCATGGCACATCATATCATCGACCGCAGCATGACCGGATTCAATGTCAGGACTGAAATTATAACAATTATGTAACAGTTGCATTAACAAGATGTAACTTTTATGTAACTTTAACTACAATTATGTAACTACAAACAATATGTAACAATTATGTAACAGTTGCATTAACAAGATGTAACTTTTATGTAACTTTAACTACAATTATGTAACTACAAACAATATGTAACAATTATGTAACAGTTGCATTAACACGATGTAACTTTTATGTAACTTTAACTACAATTATGTAACTACAAACAATATGTAACAATTATGTAACAGTTGCATTAACAAGATGTAAATTTTATGTAACTTTAACTACAATTATGTAACTACAAAAAATATGTAGCAATTATGTAACAGTTGCATTAACTGGATGTAACTTTTATGTAACTTTAACTACAATTATGTAACTACAAACAATATGTAACAATTATGTAACAGTTACATTAACAAGATGTAACTTTTATGTAACTTTAACTAGAATTATGTAACTACAAACAATATGTAACAATTATGTAACAGTTGCATTAACAAGATGTAACTTTTATGTAACTTTACAATTATAAGGCCAACACAAGGAGGAGTAGACCGTAACACCAGTCGAGCAGGGCAGTACTCCCGAGGTGGATGGAAAGCTGATGACAGGGAGTGCTGGAGCTCCCGTTTCATCAGCCCTCAGGACTAGTTCCTGACCATCCCCCTTTGCTGAACTTTTTCAGTGTCTCAGTTACACAGAGAGTAGGCCAGCATGCTCTCCAGTACAAATTTCTCTAACTATCTTCACCAAACTACATGCACATTACACACTACAGTTCCTATTCAAAATTCACCAAAAATGGCGTCAATTCACCCAGCCTCGGAGTCCCCAGGGGGGGGGACCATAAATGCCCCCGCCATCTGCCCCCATAAATGCCCCCGCCATCTGCCCCTCTCCCGGTGACGACTCGAGGTGCCTGGAACCACTGTCTGACTCTCTTCTTCTTCATTTCTGCAACATTCGCGGCCTTTCATCTAACTTTCGCTCTGTTGAGCACCACCTCTCCTCCTCTAAACCTCACCTTCTTTTTCTAACGGAGACTCAGCTGTCTGAGGCAACTGACAGCAAACCCTTTTCTGTATCCTCCTACTTTCTCTATACTCATTTCAAAGCCAAAGGTGGCTGTTGTGTATACATACGCAACGACTTATCTTGCTCTCGTGTTCCTGAACTTGATTCTTCTGAATTCTCCACACTCTGGCTTCGGCTTTCCTGTCATTCTCTGACTAAATATATCTGTGCTGTTTAGTTATCCCCTAGTTCTACTGACTATCAAAAATTCTTCGACTATCTTACTTCTACGATGGAACACATTCTGTCCATTTCTCCTTTCTCTGAAATCTCCATTCTTGGAGATTTCAATGTTCACCACCACCTTTGGCTCTCCTCTCCTTTCACGGATCCACCTGGTGAACAAGCCTACATCTTTTCTATCCTTAATGACCTAGAGCAGCTTGTACAGCACCCTACCCGTATCTCTGACTGCCTTGGAGAGAGCTCCAACATACTTGACCTCTTCCTCACAACTAATCCTTCTGCTTACTCTGTTAATCTTTTCTCTCCGTTGGGCTCCTCCGATCACAACCTTATTACCATAACCTGTCCTATCACTTCGGTACGGCCTGTGGACCCTCCAGGGAAACGTCATCTGTGGCATTTTGGAGCAGCAGACTGGGAGGCCCTCAGGCAGTACTTCTTTGATTTTCCCTGGAATGATTATTGCTTCCATGGCCGTGAGCCATCTGAGTGTGCCTTGCGCATTACGGAGGTTATTCTCTCGGGCATGGAAGCATACATTCCTTTCTCATATCCTTTGACTAACGCAAGAAAGCCTTGGTTTAATCACGCTTGTTCTAATGCTGTCCGCAACAAGGAGAAGGCCTACAAAAGGTACCGAAGCCAACCCACCCCTGAATCACATAATCTTTACGTTTCTGCCCGGAATCGTGCTAAGTCTGTTCTTCGCTCTACTAAAAATAATTTCATCCATACTAAATGCTCTCAACTCTCCAACTCGAATTCTTCCCGCTCATTCTGGCACCTTGCCAAAAATCTTTATAACAACTTTACCTCATCATCCTTCCCTCCTCTTTTCTGCTCTGATGGTTCTGTAGCTATTTCTTCTACTGATAAAGCAGATCTCTTCGCACAGACTTTCTCCTCCAATTCCACCTTAGACGATTCCGGTGCTGTTCCTCCATCACTTCCCCCCTCTGACTTCCTCATGGCTGACATTAAAATTTCTTCAGTTGATGTATTTTCTGCCATCACTGGCCTCAGTACTAGCAAGGCATATGGGCCTGATGGGGTCCCTCCTGTTGTTCTCAAGAACTGTGCTTCTGTGCTTACACCCTGCCTAGGCAAACTCTTTCGCCTTTGTCTGTCAACTTGTACCTTTCCTTCTTGCTGGAAGTTTGCTCTCATTTAGCCAGTCCCAAAGAAGGGTGACCACTCCCAACCCTCCAACTATCGTCCAATTGCTTTAACGTCCTGTATTTCAAAAGTTTTCCGGTCAATTCTTAATAGAAAAATTTTAAGGCATCTTTCCTATCACAACCTTCTTTCCGATCGTCAGTATGGGTTCCGTCAGGGACGCTCCACTGGCGATCTTCTCACCTACCTTTCAGACTCCTGGTCATCCTCCTTTCGGGACTTTGGCGAAAGCTTTGCCATTGCACTTGACATCTCAAAGGCTTTCGATCGAGTCTGGCATAAATCTTTAATTTCCAAACTGCCCTCCTACGGTTTCTATCCTTCTATCTGTGCCTTCATCGCTAGCTTCCTTTCTGGTCGTTCTATAGCCGCTGTTGTAGACGGCCATCGTTCTTCTCCTAGATCTATCAACAGTGGTGTTCCTCAGGGCTCTGTCCTATCACCAACTCTCTTCCTTTTATTCATCAATGATCTTCTAAGTCGTACATCTAACCCTATCCACTCATACGCTGATGACTCCACCCTTCACCTTTCCATTCGGTTCCCGCAACGCCCATCTCAACAGTTACTTCAAGAAACAAGGGATGAGGCTATGGCACACCTAATGTCTGGCTTGGCTCATATCTCTGACTGGGGTAAAAATAATATGGTTGTCTTTAATGCATCTAAGACTCAGTTCTTACACCTGTCAACCCGACAAAATCTTCCACAGGTATACCCATTAATGTTTAATAATATTCAGCTTAATCCTGCATCATCCTTGAACATGCTTGGGGTTTCATTTACTCGGGACTTGTCTTGGAAAGATCATATTGCATCTCTTGTAAAGTCTGCTTCCAAGAGATTGGGTGTGCTGAGCCGACTCCGCTCTTTCTTTACCCCTGCACAATTGTTGACTCTATACTGGGGTTTTATCCGCCCCTGTGTGGAGTACAACTCTCATGTGTGGGAAGGCTCCCCACATACAGCTCTTCTCAATAGGGTGGAGTCAAAGGCTTTTCGTCTCATTAACTCTCCTCCTCTTACTGACTCCCTTCAACCTCTGTCTCTTCGTCACACTGTTGCATCTTTATCTCTTTTCTATCGCTACTTTAATGGTCACTGCTCCTCTGAACTGTCTGCTTGCATTCCTCCACCTCTACGACGGGCACGTAGCACCCGTCTGGCAGCAAACTCTCATCCCTTTTCTGTCCAACTCTCTAATGCAAGAGTTAACCTTTACTCCCAGTCTTTCATTTATGCAACAGGTCAGCTCTGGAACTGTCTCCCTCTGTCTGTATTTCCTGCTGCCTATGATCTCCAGTCTTTCAAATGTAGTGTGTCCAGGCATCTTAAAATGATCGGATCTTGAATTTGGCTCTCTATTGTATTTTGTTTTTCTCTTGGAGGGAACTGTTACTGCGGGCTCATGGCCTTTGGTTCCTTCTTCCTCGCATTAAAAAAAAAAAAATGTAACAGTTGCATTAACAAAATGTAACTACAATTATAAGGCCAACACAATTATGCATTACAACAATATTATGTAACAATTCATAAAATGTTACAATTATGTATTACCACAATATTACTACAATATTATAAGTCATACAATTACACCACAATTCTGTATTACCAGCATCATCATACAAGTTAGGTGAAATATTAGACATTACTAAAGGGATAACTCAATATGTAATGTATGACCTAGCAGTATTACCATTACACAATTATATGCGAACGTCTGTTATACATACACATTTTACAAAATGTCATACAACAACCATTGCATTTATTCAAATATGTATACAACTTATTTAAAATGTAATATTACTGGATAATTGCTATTTATTATGAATGTTATATGTATACAATATTATAATCAATATTATGTACTAATAGATTAGCATATGTCAATGATAATTGCTGTCGGAGGACCTTCAGCCCGTGGGCCGAGCAATGTTATGAGTCCATATTATATTTACGAATCATAATAGATAGATAGATAAATAGACAGACAGCTCTATACGAGCCTGGGAATGGGAAATGATCTTGCAAGTTATCTGAGGAAAAGCTGACGACAGATTAGGAAGTAGCAATGTCAGGAGATGATGCAGGTAATTTGTCAGCAAAATAGCAGGGGAACAAAGCCTAGTGACATACACACATACACACACACAGGTTTCTGGAACTTTCCAACCACAGTGTAACACACGTGACACGACCCTTGTTTCACCAGAATTTAGGAAAGAGAGCTCAGAAGGAAGATAGCCATAGAACAGGCAGGTAGTAGGGAGAAGGGCTTAGCAAATGGGAGAGAGAGAGAGAGAGAGCGAGACAGGGAGGTAGCTCGCGGGACTCTACTTAACTTCACTCGTGTGTGAGAGACTTTGTTAATATTTCCAAGACAAATAAAAATAGTCCCATACTATTCTTTACCTCTCCTGTCATTGCATGACAAATGGGAACGAAGATTATCTACTTACAAATCTACTCACTTATAACAACCGCTCGTCCACAAGTCTAATATATAACTGATCTACAAAACTCCACTACAAGTTTATACAAAGTCTTTTGTGACAAACCCTGTGGAACTCCGCTAGTCACTTCTCTCCATGATGAGTAATTTCCTCTTAGCACTGTTCTCATTTTTATTTTTTTGAGAAAATCTTGCATCCAACAATACAATTTGCCTCGAATTCCTCATTGATGGTACAGTTTTCACAAAAGCCTTTGGTGTGGTACTCTGTCAAATGCGTTCTTAAAATATAAATAAATACTGTCCACCCATCCTTCTCTTTTCTGTAATGTTTCTGGTACTCTATAATAGTATCAACAGATTAGCAACACAAGATTTTCCTTTTCTGAAACCAAACTGTCTTTCTGATATCATACTGTGTTCTTCTAAATGATTTACCCAAGTTTGTCTTATCAGCTTTTCTAATACCTTGCTTACAACACTGGCTAGTGATACTGGTCGGTAGCTGAGTGGATTTTGTCTATTTCCATTCTTGAATAAGGGAACAATGTTTGCTTTCTTCCAAATATCAGGTAGTTTACCTTGTCCCAAGGATTCCTTGAAAATTAAAAATAATGGTTTACTTAACTCCTTTGCACATTCATGTTGCACCCAGCATAAAATTTCCATCTATCATCCATCATCCAATCCTATGTTGCCCCATGAGGAGCGCAGGAGCCCGGGGCTAGACAGTTGGTCCTGACATTTCAGATGTGAGTGACCAACCTCACTCATCCCTAAGTGGCATTACGTGAGCAGTAAACCCCAACCATCCCTTGGATAAAAACCTTCACCGGCTCAATCCAACTGGAGCACAATAATTACCCACTAAACCACCAGGCACCAAAATTTGGTTATATGGTTACCACCCAGCGTAGTAAATAGATTCCTGGTGTATAGGAAACCATTTGGCTTGTCACTCAGTGTAGAGTCACCCACAGGCAGTAGGAAGAGGAAAGAATGAAGGAATGACAGACAGAAGAGGGAGTGTAAAGTCACCCGTAGGCAGAAGGACGAGGAAAGAATGAAGAAAAGAAAGATAGAAGAAGATGGAAGGAAAGAAGGATGGAGGAGAGGACAGAGCAGACACCCGAGAGCAGCACTACATTGAGTGAGTGGATGGTGAGCGCCCCCACCTACCATAAAATTTCATCAGGACCATTTGCTTTTCCTTTGTCTAATTTACATAGCTCCTCCTGTAATCCTTTTTCTGATATTTGTATATCTGGTATTATGTGTTTGGACATGCCTGTTTCATATCATCCCTCTCAAAATTATTTTCTTCTGTAAAAACTGACTGGAAATTCTTGTTTAGTGCTTCACAAATATCTTTCTCTTGTGTATAGGTGATCCCCTTATCCGTAATGGATTGTATTTTATCTTTTACTTTGGTTTTGCTTCTGATGTAGCTGTAAAATAGCTTCGGTTGATCACTACTCTTATTTATGATATCCTCCTCAAACTGTTCTTGGGCTTCCCTCTTTATTCCTATATAATCGTTTCTTGCCTGTTTATAGTTGTTATATGCCCTCTCAATATTGTGTCCTCTGTGTCTATTCCACATCAAATCTCTTTTTTCTTTTGATTTTTTACATTTTGTATTGAACCATTTTTTTTCTTTTCTTTTCTGCTTCTTTGTGCTGTGGAATGTACTTCTGGACTCCTGTTTCATAAAGTTCACAGAATTTTTTTTTATATACAGCATTTAAATCTTGTCCTCTAAGCTCCTTTTCCCAATCAGTTTCTAAGAAGCACTTCTTTAGGTCATGATAGTTTCCTTTTTTTATAAATTAGGCTCTTTGTAACTTTCATTGCTGTTAACTATGTCATATGCAATCCTGAAGTTGCAATTTAGTACTGCATGGTCGCTTTTCCCGAATGGAGGGTGATACATTAAATTGTCAGTATCGTTTTCTTGCCTAGTAAATATAAGATCTAGCACTGAGGGTGCATCGAGTCCTCTTTTTTGGGTGTTTTCCCTTACATGTTGCGTTGGGAAAAACTCCTGCACTAGATCCAGGAGCTTTTGGTCCCAGCAGCTTTCTTGGCTTATTATATCTAGAATATTCCAATTTATATTTTACCCCTGGGGGTAGGGGGGTTTCAAGAATACTCCCCCAGTATCCCTGCTTGTCATACGAGGCGACTAAAAGGGTTGGTGGTGGGTTAGTGCCCCACCCCGTAAAAAGAACTAACTAAACAAGCGAATAAAGCGCCTCGGACCCAGACGGGTCATACTTTGACGACTATGGAACGGACAAAGGACATTCTTAGGGTGGGAACTCGGAATGTGAGAGGAGTGAATGATGAAGTGAAAGAGAGAGAGATTGTTCATGTGCTTGAGGATGCAAAAGTGGACATATGTGGATTGACTGAAACTAAATGGAAAGGTGAACGGGTGAGAGAATGGGAATATGGTTTAGGTATATGTGCGAGAGTTAATGAGAATGAGAGGGCAAGAGAGGGAGTATGTTTGATGATAAGCAAGAAGTGGAAGGAGAATATAAGAGAGTAAGGAACAGTGGGTGCAAGGATTGTATGGGTGAGGATGAAGGTAGGTATACAAGAGTGGGCGATTGTATCTGTGTACGCTTCGACAGAGGACCGAGTGGCAAGAGTCAAAGATGAGTTCTGGGCGAGAGTAGAAGCATGTATGGACAGATCTGAGAGGAGTGAGAGGGTGTTTTTGGTTGGAGACATGAATGGCAAAGTTAGGAATGGACGAGTGGATGGAGTGGTTGGTCAGTGGGGTGTCAGCTGCAGTAGATGGGAATGGTAGTGCTTTGGTGGACATCTGTGCTGGTAAGGGGTTGGCAATAGCCAACACCTACTTTTGTCTTAAGATCATCCACTGGTATACATGGAGAGTAATGAGGAGGATGGATGGTGAGCTTGTTGAACGATAGGCAATGATAGACTATGTGTGTGTGGATGAGCGAATGAGAAGACAAGTGTTGGATGCAAGAGTGTGGAGAGGGTGGGGGAATGGAGTCTCTGACCATCACTTAATGATGGCCAAGGTAAAGCTCGAAAGAAAATGGTTGAGATGAAGGGGATGACAGGAGGAAACAGCTGCTCTGACAAGAGTGGAAAAATTGCAAGAGAGTGAGAAAATGTCAGAGTATAAGAGCATAGTGGAAGAAAGATTGGGAAGGTATGAGCTACAGCAGATGGAAGGGGTGGAAGCTGTATGTAAGATTTTCACAGAAGAGATAGGCGCTGCATGTGAGGTGGTTTGTGGAGTGAGGAGGAGATGCAAGGGTGTGCAAGGGACAGCATGGTGGAATGATGAGATGAAATGAGCTGTGGAACAAAAGAAGAAGGCGTATAGTGAATGGTTAGCGAGCAGAGGTAGGGCAGAAGATGAGAGAGAGAAGAGAGAGGTATATGTAAGCAGGAGAAGGGAGGTGAAGAGACTGGTGAAGTGGAGTAAGAAGAAAGTGGATGAAGAGTTTGGGAGGAATCTGAGTGTGAAATGGAGAGAGAGTAAGAAATTGTTTTGGAAGGAGGTAAAGAAAGTAAGGCAGTGAAAAAGGGAAATAGTAGGGGAGTGAAAAATATGAATAATAGATTGTTGGTGGAGAAGAGAGAGAAATTGAGAAGATGGAAGGAGCACTTTGAGGATTTGTTGAATGTAGAAAGTGAGAGCAGTGCGAGTATAAGTGGGTGGGGAATGGCTGGGAGAAGAAGAGATGAGAGGAGGGAGGATCAGTAGGGCGGAAGCAGTGGAAGCAATGAAGAAGATCAAGTTGGGAAAGGCCCCAGGAATTGATGGAGTGTGTGGTGAAATGCTGAGGTATGGGGATGAGATTGTTGTGGAGTGGATATGGAAGTTGTGTAGATTGGCTTGGGAAGAAGGAAGGGTTCCAGAGGACTGGAAATCAGGTATAATTGTTCCTTTATACAAAGGAAAAGGGGAGAGAGAAGTATGTGGTAACCATAAGGGTATTAGCCTTCTTAGTGTGACTGGTAAAATATATGGTAGAATACTCATTGATAGGGTTAGGCATATGACAGAGGAGCTAGTTGGAGAAGACCAAGGGGGATTTAGGAAGAGAAAAGGGTGTGCAGATCAGATATTTGTTCTAAGATGTTTAGTGGAGAAGTATCTAGAGAAGGGAGAGAAAGTGTATGCTGCCTTCATGGACTTGGAGAATAGATAGGCAAGGTATGTGGAAGGTATTAAGAATATATGGAGTGGAGGGGAAATTGATGAGTGCTGTGAAGAGTATGTACGAAGGAGCTAGGGCTACGGTGCGAGTGGATGGTGAGCTGAGTGAGTTCTCTGATCTCAATGTAGGACTGAAACAGGGTTGTGTGATGTCTCCATGGCTGTTTAATATATACATGGATGGGGTTGGAAAGGAAGTGCAAGGTAGGGCAGTGGATGTGGGGGTGGCTCTAATGAATGAGGGTGAGATTTGGAAGATTCCGGTGTTGCTGTTTGCTGATGATACAGTATTGTTGAGTGAAGATGAATGGGAGTTGCAAGGTTTGGTGAATGAATCTGGGATAGTGTGTAGGAGGAGGAAGCTGAAAGTTAATGTAAACAAAAGTAAAGTTATGGTGTGAGAGGAATGAAGTCACAGAATGTACAGTGAGGTTGGATGGTGAGGATATGGAGAATGTGAGTGCATTCAAGTACTTGAGTAGTGTGATGAGTAAGGATGGAACTTTTGGGGATGAAGTCCATGAAAGGGTACAGCAGGGAAGGAAGGTTGCTGGTTCACTAAGAGCAGTGATGAGAAATAGGGAGGTGAGTATGGAAGTTAAGAAGTCACTGCATGGTAGTATTGTGATCCCTAACCTGACGTATGGAAGCGAGGCGTGGACATTGCAAGGGGGAAACAAGTCAAAAGTGAGAGCAGTGGAAATGAGTTACTTGAGAGGAGCATGTGGAGTGACATGGAGGGACAGGTTGACGAATGAAGAAGTGAAGGAACGTTGTTGGTTGGATGTGGATGTGGTTGAGAAGATTAGGAGAAATACACTGAGGAGGTTTCGGCATGTGGAGAGAATGGAGAATGAACGACTGAATAAGAGGGTGTATGTAGGTGAGGTGGAGGGAGGGAGAGGGAGGGGTAGACCGAGGATGAGGTGGAGGGGTGGAGTTGAGAGGTATATGAGGGAGGGGGAGTGAGTTGGGGGGAGGGTAGTCAAATGGTGGATGACAGAGCGACTTGGAGGCGCTTTGTCTGCGGCCGCCCTTTGCGGGATTAGGGCGTCGGGCTATAGATAGATAGATAAATTAAAATCTCCAGTTAGTATAATTACTTTCCAATTTCTCTTCCATTCTATGTAGTAATGATCTTAAACTCTGAATTGTACTCTCTGTCAAATCCTCATATTCGCTTTTTTCCCCTGTGTTTGATCTGGGTGGTATGTTCAAATTGGCTACAATTACTTTCCCTTCATATGTATTGATCTCAACTGCAATCAGTTCTACTTGTGAGGGTATATCTAGTTCTATTTCTTTGACTTTTAGGTTTTTCTTTATCAATATTATAATCCCTCCTCCTTTTTTTAAGTTCCTATCTCCTCTCCATAAATTGTATTCCTCTAAGTTTAGGATGTCATTTGATATCCTTGGTCTTAATTTTGTTTCAGTTAGGCATATTATATGTGGTTCATTTTCTCTGATATAACCATTCATCTCTAATAATTTAGATACGATTCCATCCACATTTGAGTACAACAACTTACTCATCTTATTTACATACTTGTCATGACTTGATTTTACTACTCTCATCCTGTTTATTCCCTCCTGTTTGACCCTGCAGTCCGATTACTTTGAAAAAAAAAAAATATTCTTCTCCTCCTCTGATCTTTCCTCGTTCTTTGTTTTTGGTTCCTCTCTCTTCTCTTTTAGTAATTCCAGCTCTTCTTGAGTTAGACGTTTTTTTATCTATACATTTTTGAAATCCTCTTTTTCCAGGAGTTTCTGTGCATTTTTTAGTATCTCCTCCACAGTGTTTACACTCTGGAAGGTTACCTATAGGGGCCTTGACATATTTCTCTCATATTTCCCTAACCTTTGTGTTCCTGTATGTCTTTATTACAGGTTTCCTCTGATACTTTCTTCAATATGCTCATTACATTTGCCATCTCCTTTTTGTTTCTCGAGATCTTGTTTCTTATTTCTTCCTCTTCTATATCAGTGATTCCTATAGATTTGTTGATATCTACTGAATCTCTGACCAATTCAGGATTGTTTTAACTTGCTTTTTAATGCTTTTTTCTTCCACCCTTGTTTCTAAGTCTTTCTTTACTTTCACCATTTCAGCATATGTGGTTTTCATATCATTTTTGTAGCTTTGCACCACTACATTTATCTGTGTTATCTTCTCCTAAATGTCACTGCTCTGATCTATCAGATTGCTTGCTTGCCTAATTGTCTCTGTTTCATTTCTGAACTCTTCCATAATACTCTCGTGGTTGACTAATGTACCTGCCATTTCACTAATTTTCCTCCTAAGTGAACCCACCTCTATTGTCAGCTCATTTATTGTTGTCTTTCTTGTTGACTTCTTTTCCAAATTTTTCTATTTCTTCCTTCTGCCAGTGCAATTGTTTCTCAAGTTCATCAATTTCATTCTGAAAAGCCATCTCTAATCTGCTTACTCGTTCCACCAGTTTATTGTAAGTCTTCATTTCAACCAGTTCTTGATAGAAATCATCATCCTGCTTTCTACCTTTATCCCTTTTCTTTTCCTTAATTGCTTTACTATAGTAGGCCATCATGCAGTACTAAGAGCTCAGATTATACTTACAGTACATTGCCTGGTGCAGAGTCGCAGACTAAACAACTTTTTTTTTTATTAATGTGTCCGACTCTGGGCATAGGCTTCACAGCCTGCTATCAAGGCCCAGCAGTCCTGCTACATACCATACACCTCTACATGTCACCACTTCGGCGCTAACACCCATCGTCCATATTGAATACATGCTAGGGCTGTCTCATACAGGCCTGGTGTATTGGTATTAGTGGGGGTATTTTTACGACGTTGGCGGGTCTTCTGGTAGATCAGTAAAGCCTGATTTAATGAAATTGAAATCCTTTAACTGTTCCCTGCCCCAGCTGGGATTCGAACGTGGGTCCGTTAGGATTGTAGGCCACCTCTCTACCGATTGAGCCACCGCCTAAACAACTGATCAGCTGACCTTGCACATTTTTGCGCTACTTTGTTGTCTTTACCATCTGAACAACAGTCTTACTTATGTAACTTTTTTTTTTTATACTAGGACACCATTTAGTCTAACCTGGTACAGAGCTTGATTCATATGAAGATATTAATTTAGGTATAACCGCTGGCCAGGTATTCGTGCGTCCACTCTGCTCGGCGGCTGGTGTTCTTACCTAATTGTTCTTACCTAGTTGTATCTTTACATGAATGAGTCAAGCTCGTACTGTCCCGTGTCTTAAACCATATTTATCGTACATATCCTTAAATTTGTGAAGTGTTTTGGCACACACTATTTCATTCGGTAGTGCATTCCACTGATCAATTGCACTATTTGGGAAACTATATTTCCTTTCGTCTTTATCACCTCTCTTCTAATGCAGTTTTTTGCAGTGTCCTCTTGCTGATGCTTCCCCATACGTTAAGTAATATTTATGTCTATTTTCTCCTTCCCTGATATGCATTTATATAGCATAATCATGTCACCTCTTCTCGTTCTCTCCTGTAGTGTTGGTAGATTCAGTTGATTTAGTCTTTCTTCGTAGCTTAGATCCTTTAAGCTTGGTACCCGTCTTGTAGTGGCCGTTTGAACTTTTTCAATCTTGTCTATGTGTTTTTTGAGATGAGGACTCCAGACTACTGATGCATACTGCAGGGTTGGTCTGATGGATGATGTTATTATCTTCCTTAGAAAGTCTTCATTTATGTATGTGAATGCTATTCTCATATTTGCAAGCAGTGTATACATGTTCTGTACCTTCTCACTGATGTGCTCAGCCGGAGATAGTCTGTTATTGATAATCACACCTAGGTCCTTCTCTCTTTCTGACGTGTGTAGGGTTTTATTTCCTAACTTCTAATCCCAAACTGGTCTTTTTCCACTTTTACCAAACTTGATTACATGACACTTGTCCACATTGATTACTCCATTCATGAAGTTTATTTAATTCTTCTTGTAGCTCTTTAAAAGAATCTGTTTTAGTAATTCTCCTTTGTATATTTGCATCATCTGCAAACATATATAGATAGCTTTCATTTCCAGTGTTACTGTCTATATCATTTATATACACTAAAAACATGATTGGTGCCAGCACTGAGCCCTGTGGTACTCCACTAGTCACATCTTTACATGATGAGTAATTTCCCTTTAGTACTGTTCTCATTTCTCTTTACATGAGAAAATCTTGCATCCAACAATACAGTTTGCCTCGAATTCCTCCCTGATGGTAGTTTCCATGAAAGTCTTTGGTGTGGTACTGTGTCAAATGCTTCCTTGATATCTAAATAGATACTGTCCACCCATCCTTCTCTTTCCTATAATGTGTCTGTTACTCTGTCATAGTAGCTCAACAGATTAGTAACACATGATTTTCCTTTTCTGAAATCAAACTGTCTTTCTGTTATCATACTGTGTTCTTGTAGGTGATTTACCGAAGCTTTTCTTATAAACTTTTCTAATGCCGTGCTTACAACACTGGTTAGTGATTCTGGTCGATAGTTAAGTAGATTTTGTCTATTCCCTTTCTTGAATAAGGGAACAATGTTTGCTTTCTCCCGAAAACAGGTGGTTTACATTGACTCAAGGATTTCTTGAAAATTAAAAATAATGGTTTGCTTAACTCCTTTGCACATTCACGTAGCACCCAACATGAATTTTCATCAGGACCATTTGCTTTTCCTTTGTCTAATTTATTTAGCTCCTCCTGTATTTCTTTTTCTAATGTTTGTATATCTTGTACTATATGTGGGTATGCATGTTCCACATAATCCCTCTCAAAATTTTTTTCACCTGTAAAAACTGATTGGAAAGTCTTGTTTAGTGCTTCACAAATGTCCTTCTCTTGTGTATAGGTGATTCCATCGTCTGTAATGAGTTGTATTTTATCTTTTACTTTGGTTTTGCTTCTAATGTAGCTGTAAAATAGCTTTGGTTGATCACTACTTTTATTTAAGATATCCTCCTCAAACTGCTTTTGGGATTCCCTCTTTATTCTTGCATAATCGTTTCTTGCCTGTTTGTAATTATTATATGCCGTTTCACTATTATGTCTTCTGTATCTCTTCCACAACAAATCTCTTTTTTCTTTTGATTTTTTTACATTCTGTATTGAAACATTTCTTTATTTTCTATTCTGTTTCTTTGTGCTGTGGGATGCACTTCTGGACTCCTGTTTCATAAAGTTCACAGAATTTTTTTATATAGTATTAAAAATCTTGTCCTCTAAGCTCCTTTTCCCAATCAATTTCTAAGAAGCACTTCTTTAGGTCATGATACTTTCCCTTTTTATAGTTTAGGCTCTTTTTGTAACTTTCATTGCTGTTAACTATGTCATATGCAGTCCTGAAATTGGAATTTAGTACTGCATGGTCGCTTTTGCCGAATGGAGGGTGATATATTAAATTGTCAATATCGTTTTCTTGCCTAGTAAATATGAGATCTAGCATCGAGGGTACATCGAGTCCTCTTTTTCTGGTGCTTTCCCTTACATGTTTCGTTAGGAAAAACTCTTGCACTAGATCCAGGAGCTTTTGGTCCCAACAGCTTTCATGGCTTATTATATCTAGAGTATTCCAATTTATATTTGTATTATAATCTCCAGTTAGTATAATTCTTTCCGATTTCTCTTCCATTTTATGTAGTAATGCTCTTAAACTTCGTGTGTGTGTGTGTGTGTGTGTGTGTGTGTGTGTGTGTGTGTGTGTGTGTGTGTGAGTGTGCGTCCTTCCACGGGAACCATCTTGTCATGATGAGAGGCTTGTGTGCCCTGTAAATCTGGTTGGCCATTCCAGCAGAGGGAGATCCCCCCCCCCCCGGACTCAGCAGGAGAACAGGGTTACCCATGCTGGAGGGGCCATCACTGAGGGGTCAGACTAAGCTTTCCCAGGTCCATTGCCTTGTGGATTGCCCTTGGTTGTGTCGAGGCTACGGGAGACAACCTCAAAAGAAAAATCTGTAGGTGGAGTCCTACCGACAGCAGGGCTCAGTAGACAAAGCTCCTGGCAGACTCCTGCACCCCTGCTCAGTAGATGGTCGTCGTGAATCTTCATGTCACTATCACAGGCTGTGAAGGGGCCAAGTCACGTTTAAGTAATTGCACCCCCACCATCACAACAAATCCATTTACTGTGCAAGCCCACTACTATACTCACCTCCCATCTCATCTTTCACCAAAACACAACACCTATGGCGACAGGACAGGGTGCCAGTGAGAGCTCATGTATGTGGCTTGAAGCCGCTAGCTCGAGTCCTGTACATAAGCGGCATTGGCCCAGTGGTTGCTGGAATGATGATATAAGAGCAGGTCATGCCTTCGGCAGCATTCAGTGCGACTAAGCAGCCAGAAACGGATGCCCAACTGCTTACCCCTGACGGGGAGGGATTTAGAAAGGGTAATCTAAACGTTTGTTACTCATCACCTCTTGGCCATATGACTGCGTCTCTCAAGGAAGCCCACAATACGGTCAAACAACCAAAAGAATCCTTCTGACTCTTGCTACCTGGAATATATGAACCTTGCTTGACACTGACCACAGCACAAGACCATGCTATAGAACGGCCCTTATTGCCCATGAACTGAAGACATATAAATTTGACATTGCTGCATTGTCTGAGACTTGCATCTCAGTAGAGGGCAATCTTTTAGAAGCAGGAGAAGGATATATCTATTTCTGGAGGGCACACGCAGATCATGTAAGAAGAAACCATCTTTGCAGTCCGAAGCAACCTCCTACAGAATATCCAAGAAACACCTAAGAGTGTACCAGAGAGGCTGATATCCTGGCGCATGCCCCTGTCTAAAGGGCAATATGCAACATTCATCAGTGCCTATGCCCCAGCATTTGATTCTGAGGACGCTGTCAAAGATTCCTTTTATGAGTACTTGGATGCTACCATTCGTTCAATACCACTTAATGACAAACTGATCCTGCTGGAAGATTTTAATGTCAGAGTAGGAAATTATAATCATCTCTGTCTAGGCATCATTGGCTGCCAAAACGATTGGCGGGGGGAGAGAGAGAGAGAGAGAGAGAGAGAGATAATGAAACAGTAGCCGGTATTGGCCGCTGATGATATGATTATAAAGGGTATCACAAAACGATTGGCAGAAAGAGAGAGAGAGAGAATGTGTGCGTGTGTGTGTGTGTGTGTGTGTGTGTGTGTGTGTGTGTTGTGTGTGTGTGTGTGTGTGTGTGTGTGTGTGTGTGTGCGTGTGTGTGTGTGTGTGTGTGTGTGTGTATGTGTGTGTGTGTGTGTGTGTGTGGTGTGTGTGTGTGTGTGTGTGTGTGTGTGTGTGTGTGTGTTGTGTGTGTGTGTGTGTGTGTGTGTGTGTGTGTGTAAATAACGGAAAAAATGTTTTTCATCCGATTTTAACAAATCATATTGAGTGGGTTTTGAGGGCTAGCCAGTAAGTAAGCATACTGTTTTTGAAAACAAGAGATCAATCAGCTAAGTCAAAGTTTGCCCGAACAATATCAACTTGTGCAAATTTTTTCCAATTTTGACCAAACTCAGGTGTTGTATCCTCAGTTTTAGGACAATTAGTCAAACGCAAGGTCACAGAGTGATGTCAGAATTCTCGTGTGTGTGTGTGTGTGTGTGTGTGTTTTCGAACAAAATAAGTCAAATGGTTTTCTACTAATTGAATCAAACCAGACAGAAGGGTTGAAGATAAGTCAATGATAAGCTTTTTTTCTGACAATGTCAGACAGCAAGGTGAACCTATACAGTACATAATCGTTTTTGGCCACACTTCATGGAATTGTTGGGGATATGATATGAATATTAGTATTAGATTTTCAGAATACTCAGTCAAAGGTCAGGGTCACAGGAAAAAATCAAAGTCCAAGTACAAAGGGCAAGCTCGACTGAGATAGTTTGGTATGATTAGAACCTAATGTACTGGACAGCTAGAGGGTCAGGAAAGAACGAATGGATTCAGTGCTGAGAACAATAAATCAAAGGTCAAAGACACAGGGCAAGATATATCTCTGTGTTGTCACACACTCCTTTTCCAGCAACAGATGCAATCTTGACTGCTTATATCAATATCCAAGGAATGCATACAGGAAATAAGAAGTTGTCAGGAGGGAATAATTCAAAGGACATAAACTTAACAAGTACCAGGGGCGTACCTGGAGATTAGGGGGCCCGGGGGGCTACGTTCTTTGCGGGGCCCCCCTCCTGGAGGGGGGCCCCGCAAAGAACGTAGCCCCCGTAATTCTCAAAACTTATCTAATATCTCAGCCGGGATTGTCGGGATGATAAATATATATGTTTTTAACCCGTCACATCCCGAGGTTTTCCGCACCTCCGACATCCCCCAGTCCCGAGGTATTTTCGAAAAAAAATTTTTTGGCTAAAACATCTGCTTTTGGTGAGAAACATCGAAAATTCATAGAGAAATCGCTCACCTGAGGTTTAAAATACTCAATCCAGGTAGGAGTTCCTCCTTACCTGACTGGGTTTTCTAACATGCTGGCACCAAAGAAAACGAGTTCTATGGGAGGGGAACTATTTTATCCATTCATAAACGATATTTATTTATTTACTTGGTACGAATTTATATGTAGTATGAGAGTATATTGGTTTCAAGCAGTAATATAGGCATTATAAGCATTGTTTCACTCACTAGCTAATCACCATTCATGACCTTTTTTTCCCACATTACCTGATCATCATTTCTGACTGTTTCTTCCTCTAATGCTATGTAAACCTTGTCCTTCACATTGTCATCGATTGGGGAATCACTCTGGCCCTGAATGTCTTTATTGGCCAGGTCACTGGTAACAGGTGAATTGCCGAGACAATGGCGTGAGGGGGGGAGGGGGGAGGTTATGTGGTGTAAGGCATTGTCCCTGCTTGGCATCTTGTAGAGGAATAGAGGAAGGTATCCCGTGTATACATACGAAAAACACGCGCGAAAATTGAAAATTGTGCAAATTAGGGCCCTGCAATTGCACGACGTACCGGTAAGTTGCCGGGACTGGCAAATGCAAATCATTGCAACGTACCCATACGTCGATGGGACAGGGCGGGTTAAATATTAATAAAAAAGTTGATAAATTTTTAAGGCTTTTGGGGGCCCCCCCTCAATTGGGGACCTGGGGGGCAGTTTCAAACAGCCCCCCCCCCCCTCAGGTATGCCATTGACAATTACTTTACTTGAAACTAAAACTTAACACTAAAACAATGAATATAAGTTAGCAATTACTTATACAATACAATCCAGATATGGGTTTAAGCCGGCACACTCACTGCCTCATAACACAAACATAGGAATATAGAAAATACACTCCAACACCATAAATAAGCTTGAACAACTGACTTATGCCTAAATGTACCTAAAATTAATAATCTTCCATAAACATACTAATCTAGCAATAACAACACAGTAATACTCAACTGACAGAAGTCCAGCATAATGCAAGTTCACATGTAAACAGAGGGTAAGGGAGTCACTTCACAGTATGTTCACTGGGTGAAAGTAATCCGAGAGAGTGGAAAGAGAGTCTTCTTTCAGCTCTCTTTATGCCTTCCTATGAGTTACAGTTTCCCGCGTAACTCTCCGTTTCTGAGAGGCATCATCAACTTCAGTAAGGGAAGGAGGGGCGTGTATGGGAAGGAACGTAGTTCTAGTCAGGTCCACAGCCACACGAACACCAAGATAATATGTAAACGACTGCTGGTGGTAGTTTAAGTCTTAGTCGTGCAGTGTCGAACCCCAGACAGCTATACTATATACTATAGTATACACTATGATAAACTACGTTCATCAATAAGAAGCCCGCCTGAGACACCTTACCATGGCCGTGAGGCAAACGATGTTATGGAGCTCCAAGGTAACAGTGAGTAAATATCTTTGTTAGAGAATTCAGAAGGAAAGTGGGACAAAGAAAGTGGAAGAGAGCTGTTGAATAAAGAAGTGAATTATAAAGAGATGATTATAGGGAGTGTAGAGCCACATTAGGGTATAATAGGACTGGCCTAAGAGCATAATATTTTGAGATAGAGTGAAATATGTCTGAAGATAGTATTGCAGCTAAAGTGAAGCTTATTTGCCAAAGGATAATATTAAAGTGTAAAATTGCTTTATGAATGATGTGGGTAAATTGTATAACAGTATAATACCAGTTCAGATAATTGTGTTAGGGTGCATTTATAATAATTACAAATAGTGCGATCGTTTCTGATATAATTGTATGATGTTATAATGACGTAATATTACAATTAAGTGGGGTTATAGTGATGTGATGTTTATGGTGTTACTAAAATGCTACTATAATATATGTAAAGAAAAGTTGAGGCGGTGGCTCAATCGGTTGAGAGGTGGCCTGCAGTCCTGACGGACCCAGGTTCAAATCCCGGCTGGGGCAGGGAACAGTATAAGGATTTGAATTTCATTAAATCAGGCTTTATTCATCTACAAGAAGACCCGCCGACATGTCGTAAAAATACCCCCACTAATACCAATACACCAGTCCTGTATGAAACAGCCCTAGCATGTATTCAATATGGACGGTGGGTGTTGGCGCCGAAGTGGTGACATGTAGAGGTGTATGGTACGTGGGAGGATGGTTTGGACTTGATAGCACGCTGTGAGGCCTATGCCCAGAGTCGGACACATAAAAAACAAAAAAAAATTAACGTAACTTAGATTACTACAGAAGTGGCGAATTAGGACTAGATTTTGTGAATGAATTGAGAACATTACGGAAATGACCTATAACTCTGACTACGTGAAGGGCACTTAAACAGTGAATATTTACTGTAGCTTCATGAGTTTCTAGTTTTAAAGGTGAATACTACACTAAGGTGGTATGATTTAACATATTAATTTTGAATAAGTTAATATCGCAATTAATGGACTTTGAGTTTGCTGAGCTGGATAGTGAATTTGTTGCTTCTGACTTAGTGTATAAATTAATATACTACCTAGAGGTTAGTTAGAATAAACAGTAAAACAGTAACTTTGGAATCCCTATTTCTTATTAGAGTAGGGTGGAGTGGGGTAGACCAAAGAAGACCTGGGGCGAAGTCATTAAGTGTGACCTCAGGGTTAAGGGACTGAACAGTGAGCCTGCCAGAGATCGAGCAGTATAGAGTGCCGTCATTAGGGTGCGGCCACACTTGCTCAAAACATGTGTTGGCAACATGTATGAGACTGTGCCTGGAACAATGTTACAGACATGTTTGAAACACCAGTGTCTCGAACATGTTGGCAACTCTGCTGGAATCGTGTTGGTAGCACCAGTGTGGACGAGGCTTTGAGCTGTGGACATGACTCTAACACGGGAGTTGACCATTACCTGTGACAGTGATACCGTTTCAAAATCTGTTTTTGACATCCTGAAGAAATTACAAAACTCTGAAGTATCCCCCATTTGCACAGATAGCAGTCCAATGTCATCTCTAACGAGGTAATTTACAAAATGATGTCCATGACCATAGGGGTTTGTCTTACGTGAAGGACGCACCCAAAATCGCTGACGAGCACGTATTTCTTGTCCCTGCTGTGCACATAATGCAGCTGTGACAAGTAACGCATCCTCCCTCATCGCCACATTGTTCTCACAAGTCTGGACAGCACGACTACTTCATCTTTGTTTCAAACATGTCAGTGACTTTCACCAAAACTATGCTCGTGACATTCCCCATAACATGTCTGCGACATGTTGCTAACATGTTCGAGGCATAAATGTAACATGTCACGAGCAATTTTTCCGACAATGTTCGAGGGCAAGTGTGGCCGCATATTTAGGTGACCAGGACCGACAAATGCAAACATGTTGGAACCTTCAAAAACGAAACGAAACGAATCCTCACAACTCTGTCTAAAATTATTTTGAGGATGTTGGAGTAAAGTGAATTGTTGTGTCCGACTCCCTACTTCCACATGATCAGCGATACCTGTACTCTCATTAAGGGAGACTAAGCTAGAGTGAATAAGTCAAGAAGGGTAGGCACAACATCTCTTAAGCAGTGGAATGAACAGCTACATACCAGTGAGGTTGTAAATAGACGTATGCAAGTTTGCACTACAAGGAAATTGAAAATATGGACATTGGTAATTTTGATGGTATTAGTGCAAATCGCCTTTGGAACAGAAAAATATCGTATGAAAATATATTTATCAATAAAGCAAGTACTTGTTGATCAATATTATGCTGTCATTTGTCCTTAAATATGGAAGGAAAAATATCGATGACCGTCCATCTATTCATTGTGTTCAAGAAAATGCCTGCCATTGTCTTTGTTTATGTCTAAATGGAATCATTATAATGTTCAACAAGTACTTGACATTATATTAAATTTATTTTCACACGATATTTATTTATTGCAATCGTGATTTACTGTGACACAAAAAAATTATCAGCGTCGATATTTTCAACTTCCCTTCCTCTTCCCTCCTCCCTCCTGTCCTACGTCTCTTTTATTTTCCCTCCAGACCCCCTCCACACTCCCTCATTACCAGTCTTCATTCCCCCCTCTCGCCTCCATGTTTCCTCCCTCCAATCCCTTCTCTATCCAACTCCCCCCCCCTTCATCTCCTTCTAGTCCTTTTTTCCGTCCTCCTCCTTCTTCCTCCATTTACCCCCTCCATACCAAGAGTATCCTCAACTGTCCACCTAAAGTCACCTCTTTTCTCTCCCTTCAGTCTCTCTTCCCATCCCTCCAGTCCTCCATCCGTCCCTCCCGTTGCCCGTTCCTCCCTCTTCCTCATTTCTCTCTCTCCCTCCAGTCCCTCCTCGTCCCTCCCTCCAGCCCCTTCCCCCCACCAGATTTTACCTCGTTCCCTCTCCCCTACCCTCAGTACCCTATCCCCCAGTCCTTCTTTCCCTCCAATAATAGCTTCAATGCCCCTTTCCTTTCCTGCTCCCTCAATCTCTTCTTGTACCCCTTCTGTTCCCCTCCCTCTTTTTCCTTCCTTTCTTCTCCTCCCCCTACCCCTCTCCCGCTCTCCTCCAGCCCGCCTGCCCACCAGTCCATTATGAGTTTGTGACACGACTGGATATAGTGTTAGGACTCCATATTATAATTACAAATCATAATAAATAAATAGATAAACAGATAGATAGAGAGACAGATAGAAGCAGGAAGTCAGATGATGAGAAGGTATTGTGTCTGCGAGAATCGAGCAATGCTAAACATGCTTACACACTCTTAACTCAAGGAATGCTTTATAGGCACACGACAGCGCCTCGTGACCATACACACACATACACACATACTCACACACAGGCTTCTAGAACTTTCCAACCACAGTGTAACACAAGTGACACGACCCCTGCTACACCAGAATTTAGGAAGCAGAGCTCAGAAGGAAGCTAGCCATAGAACAGGCAGGTAGTAGAGAGTGTGAACAAGAAAGAGGGGCTTAACTAGACTTACTTATTATATTGTCTCTGTAAGACATACCCTGCTCAACTTAGATTTCTCTGAAGATAATAAATTAAGATCAACTCACTGTATTCATCTTTAATTCCTTCTACAAGAAATCAATAGTGACAACCAAACAACAAAACTTCTCTACAAGTTACTACAAAGTCTTTTATGACATTATTTGGTGGCAGCGGTGGGATTCGAACCCATGCCTCCGAAGAGACTGGTGACTCAAACCAAGATGTAACTTTTATGTAACTTTAACTACAATTATGTAACTACAAACAATATGTAACAATTATGTAACAGTTGCATTAACAAGATGTACCTATTATGTAACTTTAACTACAATTATGTAACTACAAACAATATGTACAATTATGTAACAGTTGCATTAACAAGATGTAACTTTTATGTATCTTTACAATTATGTAACCACAAACAATATGTAACAATTATGTAACAGTTGCATTAACAAGATGTAACTTTTATGTAACTTTAACTACAATTATAAGGCCAACACAATTATGTAACAGTTGCATTAACAAAATGTAACTACAATTATAAGGCCAACACAATTATGCATTACCACAATATTATGTAACAATTCATAAAATATTACAATTATGTATTACCACAATATTAATACAATATTATGTAAAGTCATACAATTATACCACAATTCTGTATTACCAGAATCATCTTACAAGTTAGGTAAAATATTAGACATTACTAAAGGGATAACTCAATATGTAATGTATAACCTAGCAGTATTACCATTGCACAATTATACGCGTATGTCTGTTATACATACACATCTTACAAAATGTCATACAACAACCATGGCATTTATTCAAATATGTATACAACTTGGTTAAAATGTAATATTACTAGATCATTGCATTTTACTATGAATAATATATGTATACAATATTATAATCAATATTATGTACAAAGAGATTAGCATATGTCACTGATGATTGCTGTCAGAGGACCTTCAGCGGCGTGGCCGAGCATATGTTAGGACTCCATATTATAATTACAAATCATAATAAATAAATAGATAAACAGATAGACAGAGAGACAGATAGAAGCAGGAAGTCAGATGATGAGAAGGTATTGTGTCTGCGAGAATCGAGCAATGCTAAACATGCTTACACACTCTTAACTCAAGGAATGCTTTATAGGCACACAACAGCGCCTTGTGACCATACACACACATACACACATACCCACACACAGGCTTCTAGAACTTTCCAACCACAGTGTAACACAAGTGACACGACCCCTGCTACACCAGAATTTAGGAAGCAGAGCTCAGTAGGAAGCTACAGGCAGGTAGTAGAGAGAGTGAACAAGAAAGAGGGGCTCAACTAGACTTACTTTTTATAATGTCTCTGTAAGACATACCCTGCTCAACTTAGATTTCTCTGAAGATAATAAATTAAGATCAACTCACTGTATTCATCTTTAATTCCTACTACAAGAAATCGAGAGTGAAAACGAAACAAAACTTCTCTACAAGTTACTACAAAGTCTTTTATGACAATAGTGTCTGTCTTCTAAGGACTGATTTAATGTGTGTGTGTGTGTGTGTGTGTGTGTGTGTGTGTGTGTGTGTGGTTTATATATATATATATATATATATATATATATATATTTATATTGGAGCCTCTGTGGTACAGTGGTATAGTGTGCGTTTTCGTACACTGAAGAACGACGGTTCGCGCCCCGCCATGGTAATAAACTTTACGAGCATTCTTCAGGCCCCGTGCTGCATTGGCGGACACAAGAGGTGCTGTGGTTTAACCAAAGTCTCATACTAGAAAGTATGCTTGCACCCAGTCGGCATGCGGGGACTGATAACACTTGCTTCAAAGACTATACACACATCCAAAGCCACTCCAACACTACAGTTACACTTACAAGCAATTCTCACCCTACAAACAGTACAATCTCTACTAGACAGCCTAAGCCACATGGTAGCGATACATTGGCTGTATCATCCCCACTTCGGTCGGGATAGGCCGGTCCTGCAGTGGACACACAAACGGTTGATGAGATGAGAGATGATACATATATATATATATATATATATATATATATATATATATATATATATATATATATATATATATATATATGTATATTCTATTTTATATATATATATATATATATATATATATATATATATATATATATATATATATCATCATATATATATATATATATATATATATATTTATATATATATATATTTATATATATATATATATTGCGAGATGCCTTAATCCCTTATACGTGGTGGCCACAAACAAATCGCCTCCACGTCACCATGTCCTCTGCAATTTAACAGCCCTGCTCCCAATTCACACACACCCTCTCATATACCTGTCCATTCCATCCCTCCATCTCATCTTCGGCCTTCCCCTCCCTCTTCCCCTCTCAACCTCACTCACATACACTCTTCTCGTCAGTCTCTCACTCTCCATCCTCTCCACGTGGCCAAACCACCGCAGTGCTTATCTCCTAACGCTTCCTTTCACATCCACATCCACACCACAATGCTCCTTCACATCCTCATTTGTCAGTCCATGTGAATCCACAAGCTCCTCTCAAAAAACTCATTTCCACTGCTCTCACTCATGACTTGTGTCCTTCCAACAACGTCCAAGCTTCACTTCCATACGTTGGAGTTGGTTTCACAATAATGTTATGTAATAACTTTTCACTTCCATGCTCACGTCTGTTTCTTATCACTGCCTTCAAGGAACCAGCAACCTTTCTTTCTTGTTGTACCCTTTCAAGCACTTCACCCTTCAAACTTTCGTTCTTACTCATTACACTACCGAAGTACTTAAACGTTCTCACATTTTCCATTTCCTCACCATCCAACCTCACTGTACATTCACTGATTTCACCTCTCTCGAAGACCATAACTTTACTCTTCCCTACATTCACTTTCAGATTCCGTTTCTTACACACACTCCCAAACTCATCCACCATGCCTTACAGTTCCCTTTCGTCTTCACGCTCTCTCTCTCTCTGTATATATATATATATATATATATATATATATATATATATATATATATATATATATATATATATATATATAAACCCATTGGATCCCGGAATTCCTGTGTGAGGGATTTTCCTTGAACGCTGCTAGGTGTACCGACCTCTGCCTGTCAGCCCATAGTCGCGAAGCTCACAGGTCCCTCCCCGGTGGTTCCCTTCTTTACCAAATTTTGAAAATGCCCAGTTCCGTCCAATATTGAGGACACTGGGTGCGAATGGGTTAAAGAAACTGATAGATTTGTCAGTGTATAACCCATTGGGTCCCTGAATTCCTGTGTGTGGGATTTTGCTGGAAGGTTGCTAGGCATACCGCCCTCCGCCTGTCGGCCCTTAGTCGCGAAGCTCATAGGTCCCTACCCGGGGGTTCCCTTCTTTATTAGATTTTGAAAATGCCCAGTTCCGTCATATATTGAAGACACTGGGTGCGAATGGGATATATATATATATATACATATACATACATATATATACTGTATATATATACAGTATATATATATATATATATATATATATATATATATATATATATATATATATACATATATATACATATATATATATATATATATATATATATATATATATATATATATATATATATATATATATATATCATCATCATCATCATCATCCAATCCCACATTACCTCATGAGGAGCGTAGGAGCCCGGGGCTAGGCACTTGGTCCCGACATTTAAGATGAGAGTGACCAGCCTCACTCATCCCTGAGTGGCATTACATGAGCAATCAACCTTAACCACCCCTTGGATATAAGCCTTCACCGGCTCAATCCGATTGGAACGCAATAACTACCCCCAAAACCACCAGGCGCCAAAATCTGGTTATATGGTTACCACCCAGTGTAGTAAATGGTTTCCTGGTGCACAGGAAACCATTTGGCTTGTCACTCAGTGTAGAGTCACCCACAGGCTGAAGGAAGTGGAAGGAATGAAGGAAAGAAAGACAGAAGAGAATGGAAGGAAAGAAGAATGGAGAGGAAAGGGCAGACACCCAAAAGCAGCACTACATCGAGTGAGTGGATGGTGAGCGCCCCCATCTACCATATATATATATATATATATATATATATATATATATATATATATATATATATATATATATATATATATATATATATATATATATATATATATATATATATATATCATCAGCCATTTATATCCACTGCAGGACCGGCCATTCCCTACTGAAGCAGGAACGATACAGTTAGTGTATCTCTACCCAGTGGCTTAGGCTGTCTGGTGAAGACTGTAAGAAGGGTGAGAAATGCTTGTGAGTGTGATTGTAATGTTGGAGTGGCTTTGGATGTGTGTGTAGTCTGTGAACCAAGTTTAATTGGCCCACCTTAAGCCGACTGGGTGCAAGTATACTAGTATGCAACACTGGTTCAACCACAGCAACCCTTTTGTCCGCCAAAGCAGTAAGTGGCTCGAACACTTCCCCAAGTTCTTACAACTCTGGCGGGAGGCGAACCCGCGTCCACCAGCGTGTGAGACACACACAGTATCATAGAGAGAGAGAGAGAGAGAGAGAGAGAGAGAGAGAGAGAGAGAGAGAGAGGTCATTGGGGAATGCCGGATGGTTGTTACTGAGATAGTGTAGCTGAAAATTGTCACTAAATAATTTGGTTACCAAAAATTTTTCCACCTGGTAACACTGTTATAGCCACTGGCACTTACAATGATTGCAAAGCTGCCTTGCTGGAAGTGTAATGATTATTTTATTTTATCGTGTTTATGAAATAAATATTTTTAATTAAATAAAAATATATGTGTAGATGATCTTGGTTACAAGTTGGAGCCAAGACTTCACAGTGTTGAATGCGTTAATGCTCGCTTGTCCTAATTTACCTGATGCACTGTATTGTAGTTTTCATATTTCTGTCATTCTCTTTCTTCGGTTCTGGAATTACAGGCATAGGCAAGTGCATTCGTCTATGTCACACCAAGAAACAATCAGAGGACGTGGGATTAAAAAAAAAAAAAAAAAAAAACGAAGAAAAAAAAAGTGGTGAGCAAGGGAATGAGTGGTGCGGACTGGAAGATTAGTTGGCAGGGGAGCTTGGGCAGGAATGTGTATGCTGTGGAAATTTGTGTTGGATAATTAGTTGTGTTAATGCAGTGAAGGTTTATCTCAAAACAACTTCCAAGAATGAATGTGTCAGAGGTACAGAGAAATGCTGGAATGAACTGGAATTCTGGTGGTGGTGGGGAAAAATTGTTGTTGTAGAATTAAGAGTATGAATGCAGTGAAGATTTATTTCCTTTCTTTTAACCAACACCAAAAGCAAGATTAACTCGACTTGCTTTCGTTAGCTTAGTGTCTTGCAACGGAGGCAGTAACAGCCAAAAATTATGGGTGTGCCTTTTTTTTTTTTTTTTTTTTTTTCAAATTTGGGCTTAACCATTCTAAGTCGCATTAGTAAACTGCCATACTTTGTCCCTTGAACTGAAAAGGATGAGGTATAGTGGCTAGACTGAGTAGGATTTGAGATAATTTGAGTCTGGATGATAGAGAGATAGCGACAATGATGGTCTTGGTGGTGGCGGTGATGGAGAAGTGTGGTGAACGGGGTATGGGTGAGTAGGAAGGCGACAGTGGAGCTCTAGTGTGGCAGATGGAGAAATGGGATATTTGGGAGCTAAATAGTTAGTGAGATAAGACGGCGACCTAGAAATGAGACAGACGTCATATACTTAGTGACCATAGCGAATGTTAATATTCATAGTGAATCAGTTTTGTAAAAGAAAAAAAAAATAGTTTCCTCTCGTATGATACCACAAAATAATTGGAACTACATTCGTCTCCAGGACTATTAAGGTGACAGTAAATCCATTGTGTTCATCATGATAATAATTATCATAATCACCATCATCTTAGCCCTGCTTTCCACTTAAGAGCCGGGGTGCTGAAGGATCCATAAACAAGGAAAGAGAAGAACAAATGCAATAGAATTATCAAAGTGGGCTGCTCAGTGAAATGGCCACACTGTCACTCACGCATCTCTCAACCTTTCTAAGTATTGGTTCTACCTCATAAGTAACACTATACACAGTGTTTAGCTGCCCATCTCATAAACCTGAAGGACTGTAGCCCTGGTAGCAATAGAGTTTTACAATAGATATCCAGGGATATTCCATCGGGTGACTTCAGTATTTCCTACAGTCTGCATACCTGGGTTCAGCTCTACACTATCCATTTTGACATGACATGACCAGGTCGTCCTGCAGGTCTAGGGTCTTGATGGCACCAGACTTTTCCATGATCTGGACCCCCTCCCTGACCTGACCTGATTGCAGTAAAGCAGGTCTAGAACATTAGCAGCACAAGACAATCTCGCCTGAACTAGTCTGACTCTGTTGTCCTCCAGATCCACAATATTGACTGTTTCACCTTTGGATCAGTCGGCTCACTAAGCCTGTCATGACTAAACTGATGCCTTTGGCAGTATGGGGAGTGGAGGTGGAGGGGGAGTGATCAACGAGGGGGGAGAGTGGAGGTGGAGCAGCCAGTGAGGGAGGAGTGACTGGGTGGCCTCGTTCTTTTGGACCTGACCTCTTGTTGTTTTGAGGATGCCTGTTCCTGACTACCACAGGGTTTACAAAGTGGAGCATGTTCCCCCCCCCCCCACAAAAATCATATTGGGTAATTTCTGGTCCAAATTTCGACCCATTCCGTGAAAGACGGCACGAGGCATAGGTGAGAGGTGAAAAAGGTTATGTGGTGTTCAGACCTGGTTGCAACATTTAAACAATTCATTTTTGGCATTTAAAGGATTTAACTATATGAAAATTAAGAAAAACATGTATTTCTCTGCCATATGTCAAAATATGGTATTTAATCTTTTTCACAAAATGCCAATATTGGCGACGCCTGGGAACTCTGACAAGGAATCCAATTTGAAAAATACCCACCAAATTTATTTTAAAATATGAGATAAAACACAAATGTTTTATAACGTGAGATAAAATAAAAATAGCATTTTAACAATACTGACATACTAGTATATTATGTAGCAATTGGATCTCTAAGCCTTTAGAGCAGGGGTTCTTAACCTGGGGTCCATATATGGACTTCAGGGGGTCCGTGAAGGTCAGAATAATTGGGAACAATTTAGCGATATTGCTTGATGCCGTTTGGCATCATTAGCTGGAAAAAAAAAAAAAAACTCGAAAAGTCTTGAAGAAGTCTGGTGTTCGTTGACACAAGCCTACCCTTTTCTGGCAAAGCGGGCTATGGATGCTCTGATTACGTTTGCTGCTACATACCTTTGTGAGTCAGGGTTTTCAGCGCTTGTTTCTATCAAAACGAAAAGTCGAAATTAACTGGATATCAACGATGACATGCATGTTGCCTTGTCAAAGGCCACTCCACAATTTCTTCTCCTTACCCAAGCCAAACAACAACCCTCTCATTGAAATGAACTTTAGAGCTGAATTAATGTTTTGTTTTGTTTAATTTGCACATGTTGGATGTATTTCACATTTTCATCGACTGGCCATTAGTTTTTGCATGGAAAAGAGTGAGAAACATAATTCGTGAAAGACTGTTTTGTACTTTGTGTATGTCATACAGTGCGTGTGGTAGTTTTCAGTAAAAGAAAGTATATTAATTGTATGCAGAATGCTGTGTTTATGTGCTTATGTGCATTTTTGTAGGGAAGGGGTTCATAACTTTCACCAGATTCTCGAAGGGGTCCGTGACTCAAAAAAGCTTAAGAACCACTGCTTTAGAGGGTTAATTTAGAGTTCCAGTTCAACAAGTTTTGTCCGTTTTCTGCTTGATTTCCAGCTTGTGATGTCGCTAGTCCACTGGTTCTCAAACTGTGAGCTATGGACCCCAAGGGGGCCATGGGAGGATTTTAGGGGGGGCATGGCAGACTAGTATAAGAAGTAAATCAGAGTGTGTCTGCCTCACGCTCATGTGAGGGAGGCCATGTGTTTAAGCTTGTCCTCTTGCTCTATCTTGCTCCAGTGCATAGGGCTACTTCCTAATTTTCGACACGGCTGGACCAATGAGTGGGCAACAAAAAATATAGGTAAGTGGCAACACTTTGTATGCAATATGCAGGAGTGAACGTGCTGTCAAGCATATCATATATAAAGTCCTATTCGCCTCTAGAGAAGGGATTATTCCAACGGACTTAGGACTGTGTGCAGGACGCAAGTGTGTCCCCCTGTTCCTTGTTGTAACCTTCCTCTCTGTCACGAGCCCAGTTGGCACCTGTAGATGTAAGTTCGTGAGAAATATTCACTGCTTTCTGTATAGTATTCTAGTGTTACTTGCAAGATATTTAATTGATAACAGTATTGTGAAACTGACATATATTCGTTTTGTTTTTGTTTTTTTTATTTATGTGTTATTCTTCCTATAGATATATTTCGATATAGACATAGCTGTATAGTTTTTGTATTCCTCGACTCTGACAGTTCACCGGTGGTCTCCCTATCACCCTTCTACGTTTGATAATACTCTAACATATTCTCTCTGTAATGTCATTTTTGTTCATTTTCTCCTTAATTTGTTTTTCTTATTACTGGACACTTGCACCAAAAAAAAAAAATACAGGATTGTTTAAAAATATATGACGAAATTCAAGTAATCCACTTACAACAAACGATCAGTGCTGACAAAAAAAAAAAAGTGTTACGTTGAATTCAAATCAAAAGGATGTCACCAAATCCGATTTTAATGCAGATATAGTAGCTCAGACTTCAAATTTATGACAATGTAAAAATTGAATGCAGGGTAGAGTTGGCTATAAATTAAAAACATTTTGTCTTATGCTACTTTCTTATAATTATAGAGGTTTTTGGATGATTAACCATTCATATGTGGGATTTTATGTTTCGTTCGTTGCGTTTGACACCTGTTTGCTTATTTTTGCATCAACATTTACTGTTTACTGTCAAAATTTGTAATATGCGCGCCCCCGCTGCCGGACCCTCCCACCCCGCTACCGAGCCGCAGCCCTCCCCCACCCCAGGACACCACGGTGGGCCAGGTGAGTGCGGGACTGGCCCAGGGCAAGATGGTCACCGGAGCGCCCCGACCTTGTATCCCTCTTCCCCTCAACCTACTCAACTGCGATGTCGCAGGAATGCGACACTACTTCTCGGCCGGACCAGCCCTTGTCAGGATCGAAATGGGACTGCTCCAGCTACAGTCCCAGGCAACGCCGCGGTAATGGCCACTGTACGTATCGGGGAGGGAACGGCCACTGTACATCTCTCAGTTGCTTCCCCCTGCAGCTCCGTGGTAACGGCCACTGTATGTACCTGGGAAGGAATGGCCACTGTACGTCCTTCTGCTGCAGCCACATCTGGAGACCTCCTCAGTGTGCTAGCTATTGAGCACACACCGACAGGCAAAGGCAGGAGGAATGAAACCATGACGACGGCCACTGTATGCGTCGGGGAGGGAAAGGCCACTGTACGTCCCTCATCCACTTCCTCCTCCTCCTACGGGAGTAGCCCCACGGTAACGGCCACTGTACGTGCTGGGGAGGGAACGGCAACTGTACATCCCTCATCTGCCTCTTCCTCCTTCGGGAGCAGCATCTCGGTAATGGCCACTGTACGTACCGGGAAAGGAATGGCCACTGAACGTCCTCCTGCTGCTACCTCAAGAGGCTGTGGAGCCGTGACAACGGCCACTGTACACGTCGGGGAAGGGACGGCCACCATATGCCCTTCATCCACAGTCTCGAGGGTTCTTCCGGAGGGGAAGGTCCCTTGCGCGGCCGGCTCACTACCCCTCGGCTGCGTGGGATGCCCTTCTCTGTCTCCCTCCAGGTGTGGTTCCCCGGAGGTACTGCCATTCCAGGAGTGGTGGCAAGGTCCTATCACCAAAGATCGGGTTCCTGCCCTATGGTCTGCCCCTGGACGACGTCAGCCACTGACAGATGGCCCACAGGAGAGGAGCCGCAGTCAACCCCTGATGGCGCCCCAACCTAAAGGCAACCGCAGCACCAGGCCTCCCAGGGCCAGAAGCAGACCCCAAGGCAGGACCGTTCTGGCCCCACTCTCTGTCAGCACTCCGCCAGGAGTAAGAAGCGGCAGGCCCAACACCTGACACTGTTTGGCCCAAGTCCCGAGGGCAGCTTACCAGGTCGAGGCCCCCAGACGGAAGGGCCTCCCTGCACCCCAGACCAGACATGCGCCCAGGTCGTGACACCCCCAAGAGCTGCACCATGCCTCCTACAGGAGAGCTCTCCCGAAGGGCCCCCTCCCACTCCCAGGCGCCTTTCAGTTAATCCCAGGCCTCAGGAATCCAGTGACGACACCTCCAACTCCCAGAGTCGTGTTAAAGACTTAGTACAAGTGACAATCAGGGATGTGAGCAGTAAGACAGAAACAATACACTAAGGTTCCTACTCTAGTTTATCCAAGGTACTGTGTTTATGCTTAAGCCTTCTGGAACCAGGGTAATGTACTAGTGTGCAGCCCGAGACTAACCTACTAAGGCCAGTCCAAAAGACAGAACGTGTGATCAGTGTCGCCAAGGCTAAGCGACATTCTCTCGTGCACTGACTCAGGCATAGACACTGTGCCCATGTGATATGTATGCTATTACTAGTTATCTTGTCACTTCATGCTAGTCGTATGTAGTGTATCTTGATGTGTATACTGAATAGAAATTGTGCACTGGCACTGACATCAATACCGTGCCCATGTGACAAGATAAAGGCCCACACAGCTGTTGAAGCTTCAGGTAAGCCGTGTGCTGTAAAGATGGTCAAGCGAGTCCTTGAGGAGTCAAGTGCGCATAAGATTCAATAGATTTTCTTGTCAAACGACAAAGTGAAACAGAGAATTGGTGAAATTTCAGCTGATATCACGGAATAAATGATACAGATTAACTGTGTCCAATTGGTACTTTCACAGTACAGTTGTATGCATTAACCGAAGTGAGTTTTTGTGCACAGCTACTAGTGTTTGTTTATGTAATCATACATCATATCAAAGATGAGTATTTCTTCTGTATACAACTTTAAACTACCCCCAAATGCTTTAGATGTGATGGAAAACCTGATTTCTTTCTTCACAGCTAATCGAATAGCCTGGGAAAACTGTTGTGGAGTCAGTACTAATGGGGCTCTGGCGATGCTGGGATCAATCGGAGCTACAGAAGCATGTCTAGGAAGTAGCTATGAATGCGAAAGTGGTTCATTGTATGATCCATCGTTTTTCACTGGCATAAAAAATTCTTCCTGATGACCTTTGTAAGATCCTGGAGGCAGTGGTAAAATGTGTTAACTTTGTGAAAAAAGGAGACCTGAATTTTTGCCTTTTCCAGAAACTCTGTGATCACATGGATTCAGAGCAAGAATCCCTCATATTTTTCTTCAGAGTCATAGCTCTACAAGGTCAGTGCTGTGAACAGAGTATTTGAGCTTCGCAGAGAACTTAAACTTTTCCTGAATATAAAAGGGAAGGATGACCTATTAAGACTCTTCAACCAGACGGTGTGGGAATCACGTTTTGAATACCTGGCCGACATGTTTGAGCAGCTAAACAGGCTGAATCTCCAGCTACGAGGGAAGGAAAGAAATGTATTTCACCTCATGGTCTGTATACGTGCATTTGTTGCTAAACTCCAGAACTGACAAAGGAAAACAAGTGCAGATAATGTAGCCTTGTTTGAGAATTTTTCAACTGTTCTTGACGAGATTGAAGAGAATCACCTACTTCATCCATCTCTCAAAAGCAAAATAATCCAGCACTTGAAATCCTTGGAAAATGAGCTCAAAAGATACCTCCCAGAATTCAAGGAAGAAGAAGGGAAGTTGGTGCGACATCATTTTTCCTACCCTCTTGATACTGCTGCCATTCCTGATGATGTTCAGGATGAAATCTTTGACCTCAAGAATGATTCTGCTGCTATACACCTTTATGAAGAAAAATATCTGTTTTCTGGTGCTCCACATATCAGTCATAACCAAGAGTTTGTGAAATCGCACTTTGAATCCTCCTGCCATATTCCACATATTATGTGAATCTAGTTTCTCCATTATTATACACATGAAAAATATCAGTCGAAACCGGTTGAATGTGAACCCAGGTATAAGAAGTGCGTTACCAATGACTCAGCCTCGAAGCAGTCGACTGACTGATAGCAGTGTCATGATGACATTGCTATCAGTCATTTAATGTTAAAAGCTTTGTAGCCTTAATTTAGATATGTGTAACTCTTAATTCTTGTAATAGGTGAGTCGAGTTAATTGAAGAGCAGGAGGAGTAAAAGATGAATACAGGGAGTTGATCTTGATTTATTATCTTCAGAGAAAGTCTAAGTTGAGCAGTGTATGTGTTACAGAGACTTAATGTCTAGTTGGACCCCTCTTCTTATTCACTCTCTCCACTACCTGTCGGTTCTATGGCTAACCTCCTTCTGAGCTCTGCTTCCTAAATTCTGGTGTAGCAGGGGTCGTGTCACGTGTGTTACACTGTTGTTGAAATGTTCTAGAAGCCTGTGTGTGAGTATGTGTGTATGTGTGTGTATGGTCACGAGGCATTGTTCGTGTGCCTATCAAGCATTCCTTGAGTTAGCGTGTGTAAGCATGTTTACATTGCTCAATTCTCGCAGACACACTACCTATCTCATCCCCTGACTTGCTGCTTTTATCTGTCTATCTATCTATCTATTATCTATCTATCCATCATGCTATCTATTATGATTTGTATTTATAATATGGAGTCCTGACATCGCTCGGTCACGTAGCTGGAGGTCCTCCGACAGCAATCATCATTGACATATGCTAATCTATTAGTACATAATATTGATTATAATATTGTATACATATAATATTCATGTTAATATTGTAATGGTTCAGTAACATTATATGTTAAACAAGTTGTATACATAATTGAACAAATGCAATGGTTGTTGTATGACATTTTGTAAGATGTGTATGTATAACAGACATATGCATATAATTGTGCAATGGTAATATGCTAGGTCATTACATTACATATGGAGTTGTTCCTTTCGTAATGTCTAATATTTCACCTAACTTGTATGATGATTCTGGTACTACAGAATTGTGGTAAAATTGTATGACTTGTTACATAATATTGTAGTAACATTGTAGTAATAATTGTAACATTGTATGACTTGTTACATAATATTGTACTAACATTGTAGTAATAATTGTAACATTGTATGAATTGTTCATAATATTGGAGTAATGCATAACTGTGTTGGCCTTATAATTGTAGTTACATTTTGTTAATGCAACTGTTACATAATTGTGTTGGCCTTATAACTGTAGTTACATTTTGTTAATGCAACTGTTACATAATTGTGTTGGCCTTATAACTGTAGTTAAAGTTACATAAAAGTTACATCTTGTTAATGCAGCTGTTACATAATTGTTACATATTGTTTGTAGTTACATAATTGTAGCAAATGTAACATAATGCAATCGTTTGTCGTTACATAATTGTTACATATCGTTTGTAGTTACATAATTGTAGCAAGTGTAACATAATGCAATCGTTTGTCATTACATCATTGTAATAATTGCAGTCCTGACATCGCTGATCCGGTCATGCTGCAGTCGATGATAGTGATGATGTGCCATGCCACTAGCTTGTGGAGACAACAATTTGCTTTTTGTTTGTAGTTTGTGGTATTTTGGCATTTGTAGTAACACTTACGCTTATTTTCATTTGTTTATGTGATCTTACTCTATTTCTTTTTTTCTTTTTCTTTTTTTTGTATGTATTGATTTTCTATAGTTTGTTTTTCTTCGTTCGTCTACGCTTTTTTGGTGCTGTCCGAGGTTGCATAATTGCTGGTTAATTCCCCTGTGACCCTTTTTTAAGATTTAGTTGATATTGGACAGATATTACTGAAAATGATATTATACTGTATAGCCCCATATCTTGTTATTTTATATAAAAAATATATATACACTACAGTATTAACTATATACACTATATACAGTATTAACTATATACACTATATACAGTATTAACTATATACACTGACTTGTTGTTCACTTGTAGGCTACCTATCGTGGGCAATATAATTATGTGTCAGCACTGTGTGGAAATCTTTGTCTTCACGATTGTGTTGAAGATGTTCATTCTTGCTAAAGTCATTTGTGTTAGCCATTTTTTTTTTTTCCTGGTTTTCCTTGTAACTTAATTTATCTGTTTCCACTAGGTAACTTTAATTAATAAATGTTTAATTCAGTTCTTTTTATCGCTCACTGAGCAGCTGTGATAGTATATTTTCTTTATTACTTTGTAGATGTAATAATGTATAGCTGTATGTATGAAACATGTATTTTATGTAGGTATAAATGGTAATACTCGTTCGTAGTAAATAACTGCTATAATAAATGAATGAATATATACAGTGTAAAATATTTATTGTTGGTGATTATTTAGTGTTTGAGTTATGCAGATAATTTAAGTAGGTATGTGTACGTGAGTTGTAACTATACAGCACGTTTTATATGTTTGTGCAAGATGTGTTGTCTATCACTGTGTCCATTACTGTGTATTGTATAAATGAACTAACTATGTAACTCACTAATTTTTACCGTGGTGGGAAAGGTGTGAATAGTGTTGCACGGGGTGATAGCGTTGTCCTTTGCGTGTTGATTGACGTGTTGTGGGGTGTCAGACATACGTTGATAGGCGTGGCGTCGTGTCAGCAAACATGTATGGTGACATCGACTTCCCACACTGGTAGCTGTGGTGAGTAAATGAGTAGAGATGAGTAACTTCAGTGAAGATGAGTAAGATGAGTTGTGAATATGGGCTTGGTATTTGCTTCGTGGTCTTGACCTTGCACTCCTGTGTCAGTGGTGGAAGTTGGGTGGAGGTAGGAGAGAGAGGAGGGTGAAGTCAGGTGGTTGTGAGTTGTGAGTCGTGTCTCGCTCTTCGTTTGTTTGTTTTGTTTTCTTTCTCGATGTATTCTCGGTCCTTTTCTTTTGTGATTTACTCGTTCTGGGATGAAGACTGCTGCTACTTGTAGGTGTGTGTAGGAGATTATACAGACGACTCATAGAGTTGTTACTTGTAGTTGACTGTAGATGCTTGTAGTTCGTTAGTTCGTCGTAGAAATCGCAAGATTATTTGTATTAATATTTTATTAAACTACTGGCAAGGTGTCCTGTGACCTCTGTGTCGGTGATTGAGGTAGGCAGGAGAGAGTGTTGGTTTTTTTTGTGCTTGTTGCTCTGGTCTTTCTTTTCCTTTATTTGCTTTGTTTTTTATTCTTGCTGCTCCTTGAAGTTGCGTGAAGATTATAGAGTTGTCTTGTAGATTTGTTATTTGTAATTAATTGTAGAGCTTGTTGATCCTCACTCGTAACTTGTCGTTGCTACTGTATGCTTGTAGACTCGTAGAGTTGTAGGCGCATAGGCTCGTAGGTGTGTAGGCTCGTAGACTCGTAGGCTCGTAGGCGTGTAGACTCGTAGGCTTGTAGGCTTGTAGGCTTGTAGACTTGTAGGCTTGTAGATTCGTGGACTCGTAGGCTTATAGTTTGTATTTTGTAGGAATTCACTGTAGAACTGAAGCTAATCTTGGTTAGAGTCTCGCCTGCTTTTGTAGAAATTCACTGTAGATTCGTAGACGAGGTTCGTACGTTCGTTGCCGCCGTATCTTACAATAACTTTGTATGTGCTTGTAGTGAAGTTTTGTAGATCAGGTATACATATATTAGACTCGTGAACGAGCGATTGTTATACGTGAGTAGTTTTGTAAGTAGATAATCTTAATTCCCATTGTCATGCAATGACAGGAGAGGTAAAGATGAGTATGGAACTACTTTTATTTGTCTTGGAAATATTAACAAAGTCTCTCACACACGAGTGAAGTATAGAGTCCCGCAAGTTACCTCCTTGTCTCGCTCTCTCTCTCTCTCTCTCTTCCACCCTCTCGCCCATGTTGCTAGCCTCCTTCTCCCTACTACCTTCCGTCTCTATAGCCTGTCTCCTTCTCACTGTCATCCATCTCACTGATATGTAACAAAATATGCATTTCGATTGACAGTTGTGATCATTAAAATAAATGGAGAACACCAAAACAGTTCTTTCATCATTTTTTGTGAAGGGCTTGAGAGAAACCTGAAGGGGGGCAACGAGGATTTTAAGATCCCCATAAGCAGGGAATAAAGTGAAAATTTTTGAGAGACACTGTGCTAGTCACTCCCCTGATCCAGGTCCATCTCCAGAGCTACTACTTATTGGGCCACGAGGTGGAGGCTCACAATCTAACTCAGGCTCGCAAATAATCAAATAATCATACCAGTACCATACCAGTGTCTACCATACCCCATGCCAGCCAAGTTGTCTACAGATTAATACCTTCTCCTAACAAGTGCCCTTAACGAACTTAAGTAATTAGCTTTCTTATGAAAAAATGTGATATTTTTTGCACAGAGCATTCATGGTTATTTGAAAGGTTTACACTGACCTTTCATGATCCCCGGATGGAAGCTGGGAGGGTGTGGCTATATACAGTAGACGTATTGGCTGATGTGGAGTATATCAATGCTGTATCATCATTTCCATTCTCTATGCTTTGTTTCTGAGCAACTCTCCTCATAACCTCTTATGACATTACCTGTGTGAAGCAAGAGAGAGGGGAGTCAGACAAGTGAAACTAATATTATATATTTACCCCAGCCAACGAAATTGGAGAGGTTATGTATTCACCTGTGTTTGTCTGTCTGTTTGTCCAGATGATATATCCAATAGGTCTCAATGAATTTCAATGAAATTTGTTGAAAGGGTGGGCCATGGACCATGAAATAATTCATGAAATAATTTTTGATCCGGATCCGGATGCTGTGTATAATACCTCCAAAAGTTATCAATGAATTTTAGTAACACTTTGTATAAGAGTGGGCAATGGGTCAAGGAACAATTGATTAAATTTGGGGAGGGATCCCGATCCTATGTATACCACACAGTATCTCCAAGGATCCGGTAATGGCATTGGCGGAGGTATGCGCTCTCTGAGTGCTTTCTAATTAACAGTGAATTCATTTGCATATGGCAAAACCTCATGTGGCTCATAAACGACTCTTACCCATCCCCGCCCCTCTTTCTCTCTTTGCTTTTTATATCTCCACGCTCTCTTCACATTGTATGTGTCCTTATCTCTCCACTTTATATGTCTCCTTTTTTTTTTTCCTTAATGTGTCCGACTCTGGGCATAGGCTTCACAGCCTGCTTCCAAGGCCCAGTAGTCCTCCTGCGTCCCATACACCTCTACATGTCACCACTTCAGCAAGCCATATTGAATACATGCTAGGGCTGTCTCATACAGGACGGGTATGTATTGGTATTAGCGGGGATATTTTTACATGTCGGCGGGTCTTCTGGTAGATAGGGAAAGTCTGATTTTATGAAATTCAAATCCTTAAACTGTTTCCTGCCCCATCGGGGATTTGAACCTGAGTCCAATACGACTGCAGACCACCTCTCTACCGACTGAGCCACCGCCTTCCCCCTCTGTATTGTCCCTCCCTCCCTCCCTCCTCTTTGTATGTCTCCTCTGTCTTTCCATATTTCTTCACCTGTCGTTAACATGGCCAGCTTAACAGATACTATGCTTATCAACAGATGGTGTGACATTACTGTACATTAGCTGTACGATTTCATTGGTGAAGCAGGAGGCTTTCATGTGGTGACACTGATATGGGGGAGGCGGTGGCAGAATCGGTAGAGAGGCGGCCTGCAGTCCTAATGGACCCAGGTTCGAATCCCGGCTGGAGCAGGGAACAGTTTAAGGATTTGAATTTCTTAAAAAGCAGACTTCTCTCATCTACCAGATGATCCGCCGACATGTCATAGAAGTACCCCCGCTAATACCAGTACACCAGCCCTGTATGAGACAGCCCTAGCATGTATTCAATTTGGATGGTGGGTGTTAGCGCCGAAGTGTTGACATGTGGAGATGTAGGAGGACTACTGGGCCCCAAGGAGTCCTACTGGGACTTGGGAATAGGCCCTGAAGCCTTTGCCTAGAGTCGGACACGTAAAAAAAATATATATATATATATATATAAAACAGAGCTGCTACGATCCACGGTTAATTAAACATCTCTCATCTGACTCCGTATCCTCCTGAAATGAGGATGGTGGACTGCTGAGGGAGAGCAGTTTCCGTCTGCAGTCCACTGGGATCACCTTCAGATGGGCCTGAGGTTGCTACTACTATTAGTATGGCTACTAGTACTTCTTCTATTACTGCTACTATTACTACATCTTCTACTAGTACTATTACTCCTACTGCCACCACAGTGACAACGATGACAAATATAACTTTTTCTCCTACTACAACTACTACCATTATTACAACAACAACAACAACAACAACTACTACTACTACTACTACTACTGGCACTACTACTACTATTACCACCATTACAGCAACAACAACTACTACTTTTTTTTTTTTTTTAAATCACCTCCATCCATTGGTGAATTATATTGTGAGGATCAAAACCAACCTTCCTAATACAGTTCACCATTTGGAGTTGTAAGGTGAAGGTTAACACTAATCCTCATATTACAATCCGTTGGCCCCAAGCACGCCAACGGCTGTGGTTACCAACCGTCTACAGTACTATTACTATTATTATTTTATTTATTTTTATTGATATTACATTGTAAATAAAGACATTAAACTATTGGAGTCGCTGGTCTATGCGACTCTCGACCACTGTAGCTTCGTAATCCATACCCGCCAGAGAGACAGGCCTGAGGGCTGATGATCTTGTGCCTCTGAGACATAGCAGAGCAGACCTCACGAGGGAGAATGAGAGTCGACATCTCATCCAGGCCATAACAGAACTCTGCAGTTGACGTTTCTTCTCAGAAAGAACCTCTGCCAGTCTCGAATAGAATCTCACTGCCTCTGGACCCATCCCACCTGATGTCGTGAACACAAGGGGAGTGAATCGACCGTGGTCCACATGTTGGATCCTTTCTTGATAATTTCTATTTTTTTCTTGCTCATTCCTCTTGTGTGCAGCTTCGAGAGACAGTTCACAATGACATGCTGCCATGGGATCGAATATCCTGATGTCGAAGAACGCCCTCTGCCCACGTGTCCAGAAACCTCGAGCACTGACATCCACTCTTGCATCATTTGATGTGTTTGCTGTTCTGTGGGTGAAGTGCTCGCCGTCCAGGGGTAGCAGAGCTGGCTCAATCGTGACATCATGGCATATTTCCTGCAGCATTTTGGCAGTGAGGTCGCGTACTTCATTGTGTCGGATGCAGACAAAGCCTTCCTTCTTGCATACCATTGCATGGTTTGCATCAAAGGCAGTGCCACAAGCACAGTGTTGAGGTAGGTTCTCTATTGGCCACCCATATCTCAAGGCTATGGCATCAATAAATTCTTGTTTGTTGAAGTGGAAGCCTTTTGCCTTGAGAGGCAGGGTTGTGAGCCAGTTCGATGCCCCAACCTCCTGTGCAATTTCAATTCTTCTGCACTGGTCCGGTGTTAGATGTTCGATTATGTGCTGCAGTTGGTCTTTTTGTCTTGCTTCACGCTCCTTGCTTATCTGTGTCTTTATGTCTTTCTGCCTTTGGTGGTCGATTTCACTCGTCTCAACCTGGGCGCAAATCTTCTGTGACAAGGATTCGGTGAGTCTGAGTGAATTTCTGTGTTCATAGCTTGCCACGGCTACTGGATTTATAATACCAAGGCCTCCCATCCTGGGTGGTAGTGCTAGAAGGTCCCTCTCTTCTGGTGTGGGGATGTGGCCATTGGTTAGAGATGGGAGGAATGAATCACTGATTGCATCCTCCATTGGTTGTAGCAGCAACTCGATGTCTGGTATGGTCCTCATCACGAAGGTCCACTTGTGCTTTACACCATAGGTAAATGCACTGTATGCTGCATGGGGTTCTGTTTTTACGTGGCTGGATAGTGTATGAATTTCTTCTACCCATGTCTTTACCTTGTCACTCACATATTTGTCCTTGAATTCCTTGGTTCCAATCACAGCCCCTAGATGCCTCTGACCTTCCTTAGTGACTATCAAGTTTGTGCCTCTAAATGCTTCTTGTGCATCTTGATAGTAAGCTGGTTTCACGATCAAGATGGACTACTACTACTACTACTACTACTACTACTACTACTACTGCTGCTACTACTACTACTACTACTACTGCTACTACTACTACTATTACAACAACAAAAACAGCTACTACTACAACTACTACTATTACAACAACAACAAAAACAGCTACTACTACTACTACAATTAACTGTTCCTCTCTAAGAAAAGTGTAGATTTGTTCTGGGACTCCTTTATGTCTCAATAGGCTAAAATTAATCACTTTTATTAAAACTGCCGCTAGATGCCGGCACCTCAGGCCTCCTTTTCACAAATCCGCCAGAAGAAGAAGAAGAACTGACCACTCATTGACCTGCTGGCTATGGTCACAGGTAAAAATATTGATGTGGTACGTGCTTTGACAAAAGAATTATGTACTATTTTCTTGCAAGAATCATTTATAATAGACGGTAGGCTGGGAGACATTGCTTTTATTGATAGATATGAATGTATAGGATCTGCTGCCGGTTACTCAGAAAAATAAAATATTTCATTTAGAGGAAGATGTGAAGGAGGGCTTGTTTGTGGAAAAGAAATGCTCTGTGTAATATTAAAATAATTTCAGTTGAAAGTAACATCATTATTTTGGATATGTGTTTAAGAGGTCGTTATATTGTTTATGTTTGCATAAAAAGTTATGTGTGGAAGGACACTTCCCTTAAACATTATTTACAATCACCGAGTAAGTTAGTACTGGTTTTAAGTAATTTTAAATATGATTGTGAATGATTTAAGTGATATTACAGCTGATCTTTTCATAAGCAGAGAATGGAACACTTTACATACTTTTATCACAAGGAATGACATGTGATGTTTACAGTGTGGAATACTTCACAATAATACTTTTACATTTGTTTCGTTTAAAAACTCATATTCCAAATGGTTAGCCTATATGGTAGGAAGAAATTCTCAAACTGAATAATGCAAATGTTAGTGAAGTATTATTTAATTTGGTCTGACCATTTACCTGTGACAATGGTAATTCATTTAAATGTCTCAGATGCATATATGACTCTACCCAGACCTGATTACTATCACATAAGGTCTGATGTTACTCAGATAGGAAGATCACGAATAGGATGTATGGATAGTGTGAAGAGAGAGTTAGATGCGAAAGGGATATCTGTAGAGCAAGGAAGAGTGGCTATGCATGATAGGGATGAATGGAGAGAAATTGTGAATGCATAAATGGTGATGCAGCCCCAACGTTCTCTCACATCTGATCTGTTCAGCTGATCGAGTCAGGTGCAGGGAAGGGTAACTATTCATTATGATGTGGCAAGAGTAAACCAGCTCTGGTGTCAGGCACTGCTGCAAATGTTGCTGGATTGCATTGTGCAGACGACCCTCGTGTGGTGAGGCGCGATGAGAAGCAGTCCCTTCTTCCTTTAGAGGCTAAGATACGGGTAAAGGTGTGTGTGTGTGTGTGTAATTTGGTGAGTGTGTCGTCCTGTCTCAGCTACCCCTCCTAGGGGGAAAAAACCTAAGTATTTAAGTATATGACAGAAGAACATTGTTTCTGGCATTAGATCCATTGAGGGAGTTATTAATAAAGACTTAGTAAGGCATCTGGACCATGAAGTGATTAACTGCAAGATGATTGGCTGTCATTCTGATGATCATATACAAGGACCTGATCTTTTGTGCAAGCAGTTAATGAATTCAATAGCAGCTTCTGCTGACAAATATAGACGGAGTGGAAAGAAAAGCAACAAATATTAAACAATTCTTGGATGGAATAGGATTGTTAAAGAGTTGTAGAAGAGATCAAGGAATGATTATAAACAGTGGGTAGAAAAGGAAAAAGAGAAAATTCAGTGGAGTATTTAAGGATAGTTGGCAGTATGAATGAATTTAATTCAGCTCTTTCAAACTGTAAGAAAGAGGAAATGGAGTTAATGATCAAAAGCAGTGAAAGAAAATTTTATAACAAAAATATGACAGCCTTTTGGAAGAAAGTGAGAAAACTAAGTAACAGAGTAACAGCACCAAAAGTAATGGATGGGAATCGTGATTAGGTAAAAATTGTGTAAATATTTAATTGCAGAATGCATCGGGAAATGATGATAAGAATAAAAGCAGTGTGGGGACATCATTGAAAAATCTATGTGAGCGTATCAGTAGAGAGCTAATGAAGTTAAATAGAATAAATGAAGGCATAGGTCATGATGGGTTACATTCTGTTATGCTGTACTTAAAAAGGCTCTTTAAAAATGCACAAGAATAACTCTTGTTTTTACCACTGTTATATTCCAGTGAAGATATCAGTAGAGAAGCTAATGAAGTTAGAATAAATGAAGGCATAGGTCATGATGAGTTACATTCTGTTATGCTGTACTTAAAAATGAACATGTAGACTTTTTACAAATCTTAACACATTTTATTAGAATAACTTGTTTTTACCACTGTTATATTCCAGTGAATATGATGAATGGTGATATCACTTCCATTACTGCAGCAGATTCTACTAATTACATACCTATCATGGTTTCTTCTTGCCTTAAAAAAAATAAATAAATACAGAATTACATTTTTTTTGAAGGGAAGGACAGGAGGAAGTAGTTCATATAAGGAGGGTGGAAGTTACAAAAGGATGGAAAAAAGGCGGGGAATATGAGGGAAGTGGAGGAGCTAATTGGGTAAATATAGGTTGGAGCAGATGGGGGACGTGGAAGGTGTATGCAAGATAATTACAGAAGAAATCTGTGTAGCATGTGAGGTGGTGTGTGGGGCGAAGAGAGGACGAAAGGGGGTGCAGGGAAGCATGGTGGAATGAAGAGGTGAGAGATGCTGTGGCACAAAAGAAGAAAGCATAAAGTGAGTGGATGAGAAACAAGGGCGTGGAAGAAGTTGCGAGACGAAAGAGAGAGTTGTATGTAGAGAGGGAGAGAGAGGTGAAGAGATTAGTAAGAGAGAGTAAGAAGAGAGTGGATTAGGAATTTGGAAGGAACTTCAGTGTGAAGTGGAGGGAATGTATGAAAATGTTCTGAAAAAAGGTAAACAGAGTTAGACAGGGTGCCAAAGAAGTTACTTGGGGAGTGAAAGATAGAAATGGTAGATTACTAGTAGAGAAGGGAGAAGAAGGGAGCAGATGGAGAGAACACATTAAGGAATTGTTGAACATAGAGAATGAAAGTAATGCAGGTATAAGTGGCTGGGGAATGGCAGGGAAAAGGAAGGATGTGAGAAGAGGGGAAGAAATTAGTAGGATGGAAGTTGTGGAAGCAATAAGGAAGTTAAAATGGGGAAAGCCCCTGGAATTGATGAAGTGTGTGGTGAAACGCTGAAGCATGGAGGAGAGATAGTAGAAAAATGGACGTGGAAGATGTGCAGATTGGCCTGGGAGGAAGGTAGAGTCCCAGAGGTTTGGAAGTCAGGTATAATTATTCCCCTGTACAAAGGAAAAAGGGAAAACGAAGAGTGTGGTAATCATATGGGCATTTGTCTTCTTAGTGTAATACGAAAAGTGCATGGCAGGATACTTATTGACAGTTAGGTAAATAACAGAGGAATTAGTTGGAAAACAACAGGGAGATTTTAGGAAGGGATGAGGTTGTGTAGATCTGATATTTTTTCTTAGATCTTTAGTGGAAAAGTTTCTAGAGAAGGGAAAGAAGTTGTATGCGGCCTTCATGGATTTGGAGAAAGCATATGGCAGGGTGGATAGACAAGGATTGTGGAAAGTATTAAGAATAAATGGGGTAGATGGGGAGATGTTGAAGGCCGTGACGAGTATGTACGAGGATGCAAAGGCTGCAGTGCGTGTGGATAGTGAACTGAGTGAATTGTTCTATTTGAAGGTTGGATTGAAACAGAGATGTGACATGTCTCCATGGTTGTTCAATCTGTATATAGAATGGGTTATAAAAGAGATACAAGGTAGGACAGTGGATGCTGGAGCGGCCCTAGTGAGAAAGGGCAATGTTTGTAAACTCCCTGTACTGCTGTTTACGGATGATACTGTGTTGTTAAGTGAAGACGAAAGGGAGCTGCAAGGCTTGGTGGGTGATTTTGGGAAAGTGTGTAAGAAATGGAATCTAAAGGTGAATGTAGGGAAGAGTAAAGTTCTTGGTCGAGAGAAGTGAAAAAGTCAGTTAATGTACAGTGAGGTTGGATGAGGAGGAAATGGAAAATGTGAGTGCGTTTAAGTACTTGGGTAGTGTGATGAGTAAGGATGGAAGTTTGGAGGGTGAAGTGCTTGGAAGGGTACAGCAGGAAAGAAAAGTTGCTGGTTCCTTGAAAGCAGTGATAAGAAACAGGGAAGTGAGCATGGAAGTGAAAAAGCTAGTACATGACAGTATTGTGATACCAACTCTAACGTATGGAAATGAAGCTTGGACCTTGTTGGAGGGACAGAAGTCAGGAGTGAGGGCAGTGGAAATAAGTTATTTTGAGAGGAGCATGTGGAGTCACATGGAGAGACAGACTGACAAATTAGGAAGTGAAGGAGCGTTGTGGATAGGATGTGAATATAATGGGAGAGGTTAGGAGAAACACATTGTGGTGGTTTGGCCATGTGGAGAGGATGGAGAGTGAGAGATTGACGAGGAGAGTGTATGTGAGTAAGGTGGAGGAGGGGAGAGGGAGGGGGAGGCCAAGGATGAGATGGAGGGATGGAGTGGAGAGGCATATGAGGGAGTGGGGTGTGAGCTGGGAGCAGGGCAATGAAATGGCTGGGGACAGGGCGACATGGAGGCGATTTGTTTGTGGCCATCTCTTACGGGATTAAGGCGTCTGGCAATAGATAGATAGATAGATGGAAATTTTAGAAGAAAATTAATTTTTATATTTTAAAAAGTTTGGATTTTGTAATGGATGTCAAAGAGATGCTTTTTTTTTTTTTTTTTGAAAAACAGTTTGCATTTTGTAAAGGTTTGACAACAGGAGATGCTTTTTTTTTATATACTGAAAAACAATTTGGATTTTGTAAAGTTATGTCAACAGGAGATGCCTACTTTTTACTGAAAAAGACCACTAGGCCATAAACAAAAAGAGGCAGTCTTATATTTCTTTTATGGATTTATGAAAGGCATTTGACAATATTAATCATTTAGAATAAAGGCATATTTTATTAGAGAGATTTCCCCCGAGTTGGTGTTAATTTTGATGTGATATTTAAAGAACTAAAGTGCAAGAATAACATGTAATGGAGCCAAAGGGGAGTTCTGCACTGTAAATAAAGAAGTGAGGCAGGGAGTTGTATCTCCTTTACTTTTTAATTTGTATACTGATAATAGAATAAAAGCCAAAACAAGTACAAATATAGGTTGTTGCCCTGGGGTATGCAGAGTAAATGTAAGAGTAATTGCATATGCAAATGATGGTGCATTATTTGCTGATTCTGAAGAGCATATTTAAAATTTATATAACATTTTCAAACAAATATGAAAATAACTTAATAAAAACAAAAATATGAGATAATTGAATCTAATAAGAAGTAGACACAAGATATCCTTTATTTGAATCAAACTGAAGAAGTGAAAAAAAAAAAAAATAAGTACAGTATATAGGTCATTTACTTCAAGATAACTTTTCATATAGGTATGTCACTGAGTTCAGACTATTTTTTGTTTTTAACTCAGTACTCAGAATATTTGAAAATCTTAATTCAGTGACAATACTGTTATTGAGTAAAGCATACATTGTGCCTGATTATGAAATATGTCTTTGGGATATAAAGAATATGTACAAATGTAATATACTTGTTTAGAACATCTGAGAATGCATATGCCAGTGCTTTAAAAAATATTTATCACTTACCCAGAACTATAAACAACCACAGTGTGTCAAAGGCGTTGGGGTTGCTTTTACTAAAACACCAAGTACCATTTGTGCAAGCTAGGTACTGTATTTTAAATCAGTTAATAGGAAAGATAGTGTTGTTTTTCGGTTATTTTATCGTTTTGTTACCTCAGGCCACCATGGTCCACCTTTATTGACATTATTTAGCGAAATGTATAATATACTTACAACTGAAAATCCATTTTATATTATCACCGCATGCGTACACTTGGTTCAAAACCATGAACATGTTAGAGGAATGCAGATTATATAAACTATACATATAGTAAGTATTTTGTGTTTTATATTACCTCTTTACATAATACAGAAATTGCCATATGTAATAAGGTACTGAATTTCATCTGTACAAACATATTTTTTATTATTTATATATGTGTATAGTAATGACTTTAAATTTTCTGTGTATCACATGATATGAAATAAAGCTAATTGACCTGACTTTACTACTACTACTACTACTACTACAACTACTACTAAAATTCCTAATACTCAGAATTACTTCATACTGCTATTAGGGTCTCCAGTTCTCCTTAGGAATTTGGAATTGTAGTTGTCACCGCAGGCACATCTGAAAAGTGAACCCAGTGCATTACAGGCTAAAGTTACTCTTTTCTTCTGGTCCTCCAACTTCCTATCAAGGAATAGGGAGGGTGTTTAGGAAATAAGGTAATTCTTATGAAGAAGCCTTTACCAGGTACAAATTCTAAATTTTGTACAGATAACCTGCCTAATAATTCCTAATATTTGAGTTTAAAAAAAAAAAAATCAGATATGGGCTCAGACCATTGAGTAAACAAAAATATCACAATGAATAGTCTGAGGGAATGATTGGTTTGTTTCCCATTCCTAGACAGCTGCCCTCTGTATAACTAATATGCTCTCCTTTTTAAAGGTCATTCCATCAAAACTGTGAACTCTTAACCTGCCCCGTCCCGTCGACGTATGGGTATGTTGCAACATTTTGCATTTGCCAGTCCCGGCGACGTACTGGTACGTCGTGCAATTGCAAGGTCCCTAATTTGCACAATTTTCAATTTTCGCGCGTGATTTTTCGTACGTATACATGGGACACCTTCCTCTATTCCTCTACAAGGTGCCAAGCAGGGACAATGCCTTACACAACATAACCTCCCCCCTGCCCCCCTCACGCCATTGTCTCGGCAATTCACCTGTTACCAGTGACCTGGCCAGTAAAGATATTCAGGGCCAGAGTGATTCCCCAATCGATGACAATGTGGAGGACAACATTTACATAGCATTAGAAGAAGAAACAGTCAGAAATAATGATCAGGTAATGTGGCAAGAAAAGGTCAGGTATGGTGATTAGTTAGTGAGTGGAACAATGCTTATAATGCCTATAATACTGCTTGAAAACTAATATACTCTCATACTACATATAAATTCGTACCAAGTAAATAAATAAATACCGTTTATGAGTTGTGTGAAATAGTTACCCTCCCATAGAACTCGTTTTCTTTGGTGTCAGCATGTTAGAAAACCCAGTCAGGTAAGGACGAACTCCTACCTGGATCGAGTATTATAAACCTCAGGTGAGCGATTTCTCTGTGAATTTTCGATGTTTCTCACCAAAAGCGGAGGTTTTAGCCAAAAAAAAAAAAATCGAAAATACCTCGGGATTGGGGGATGTCGGAGGTGCGGAAAACCTCGGGACGTGACGGGTTAATTATCTGTTGTAATTCAGCCAAGCCTAATGGGGAATAAAGTGAAATGCCGGATACTGCACATTCGGCTCGGCATTCGGCTTTGAGCCATATGCAGTGATTCTGTCTGTCTTGACCCTGTATCTTAACCCGTCACGTCCCGAGGTTTTCCGCACCTCCGACATCCCCCAGTCCCGAGGTATTTTCGAAAATTTTTTTTTTGGCTAAAACCTTCGCTTTTGGTGAGAAACATCGAAAATTCATAGAGAAATCGCTCACCTGAGGTTTAAAGTGCCCAATCCAGGTGGGAGTTCCTCCTTACCTGAATGGGTTTTCTAACATGCTGGCACCAAAGAAAACGAGTTCTATGGGAGGGTAACTATTTTATCCACTCATAAAAGGTATTTATTTATTTACTTGGTACAAATGTATATGTAGTATGACAGTATATTGGTTTTCAAGCAGTAATAAAGGCATTAAAAGCATTGTTTCACTCACTAACTAATCACCATACCTGACCTATTTTTGCCACACTACCTGATCATTATTTCTGGCTGTTTCTTCTTCTAATGCTATGTAAACATTGTCCTCCACATTGTCATCGATTGGGGAATTACTCTGGCCCTGAATAACTTTACTAGCCAGGTCACTGGTAACAGGTCCTTTGCCAAGACAATGGCGTGAGGGGGGGAGGGGGGAGGTTATGCAGTGTAAGGCATTGTCCCTGCTTGGTATCTTGTACAGGAATAGAGGAAGGTGTCCCGTGTATACATACGAAAAATCACGTGCGAAAATTGAAAATTGTGCAAATTAGCGACCTTGCAATTGCATGACGTACTGGTACGTCGCCGGGACTGGCAAATGCAAATCGTTGCAACATACCCATACGTCGTCGGGACGGGGCGGGTTAAAAACTTGCCCATGAGTAAAAGATGAAAACTAACAATATAAAAGCAATACAGTAATGATACAGAACAGTAATACAGCACATAGTGTACTGTTATTGTACTCACAAGTGTTAGCATCAAAGAAGGGTAGAGTTGTATACTGTGCAGTATAGTATTGTACAGTGCACTTAATCCCATGTGGTCCGGTGGCAAATGGCCCTCCCCAAAGATTACTTAAGCTCCACCACCTCAGGGCTGATCTCCACCAACGTTGCTGGAGTAGGAAGTGGAGATGGAGTTGCAGAAGGTGTCAGGTGAAGCTCCAATGAGGCCTCCAACTTAGGCGAGACCTCAGGTGGAGACACTATGGTCGATGAGGCTGATGGTGGTGTCATGGCCGAGGTGCTTGGCTGAAGTGAAGAAAAAGTGGCCATTCTGGAGTAAACGACACTAATGTAAGGAAGTAGAGGGCTGGAGTGACAGAGGCCAGTACGAGGAGGTTGATGGCTGGGATGATAGAAGATATGTGAGGAGGTCGAGGGCTGTGGTGACAAAGTGGCAGTTGTCACCAGATGAAAAAAGAATATGATGGAGAACTGCCTGGAGATCCTTCTCTATTGTAGCTTTATCACATTCTCACGACCTGTTGCAGGTACATGGCCATGGCACTGGTAAAGATGGGCTGCTGATTAGGATGCTTGTCGTAGTCGAGAAGGACTTCGGCTCCATCACGAACCTGCTGGAGCCTCAGGATTTCTGCCACTTCCTCCTCCTCCTCCTCCTCCTCCCCTCCTCCTCCTCCTCCCCCCTTCATTCTTGGTGTTCCCGGGAATCACAGACTCCACAATCTACCAGTTGGAAAGAGTTCGTAAACCAGGATCTCCCTCATTCACTTTCAGCCAATCGTGGATGGAGTCCTTAGTCACCTGTTCTCCCGCTGCTTCCATGTGCTGGCCGAAGTCCTTAGCTTCAAAGCCAGTAAAGATAGCAATGATCTCTTCATCCTTGAGGAACTTGTTCCAGTCATACTCAAGCGTGAGTGCAGAGAGTTCCTTGCAAGCCTATGCCCAGTTGTAGATTGCAGACATGAGGAAATACTGTTTGAGGTTGGCCATGGTCCTCTGCCTCCTATTGTCCACGCCTTTGGCTGCCTCAGTCACAGCCATCGTGTATTCCATAAATCTCTTCTGGTACAGCCACTTCGTTGCCACGATGTTACCTTGGTCCATTGGTTGCAAGACTGAGTTTGAATTAGGGGGCAAGAACATGACCCTAATACGACCTCCATCTGCAGCCAACTCCTTCTCAGAAAGATGAGCAGGTGCATTGCCAAGGAGCAGCAGATCCTTCACTTGGTTGCAGGCAAGGCCAAGACTCACCGTTTGATAACAGATGATCTTTACAGCATGACTGTAGAACCAATTTTTGAAGATATTAGTTGTAAACCAAGCCTTCACTGTGTGGATATAAATCACCGGGAGTCTATCCATTAACCCCTGGAGACAATATGGCTGTTTGGTGTGTCCCATTACAACAGGTTTTAGATGATCGGAGCCTATTGAATTGGCACAACACAAAACAGAGATGTGCTGTTTGCTCACCTTACGACCAGGTAACGACTTCTTTTCGCCAGCCAAGGTATTAATCAGGACATACCTGAAGAACAGGCTAGTTTCATCAGCATTATAAACCTGATTGAGACATAACCCTTCTTCATCAATCAGGTTTATAAGCTTGGTGCAAAACTCACCAATTCCTTCTGTCTGCATCCAATGCTTCACCATAGGTAATCTTGTTGGACAGCCCATGTCAAAGTTTGAACCAAATCAGCCAACCTTCAGAAGCCTTTGAAATCCGCAACCTCCAGTTGCTGAGCAACATTGGTCATCATTCTGCATTAGTGCCATCGCAGTCACATCATGTTCACCCTGACAAAACATCTTGATGGGGTGTGTGTTCTTCTGCAGATCCTGCAGCAGCCAGGGCACCACCTCAAAAACACAAACTCAGCCATCACACACAACTAAGATCGAATACAGTAGTGAGCACTAGGGCACGGAGCACTTTCTGGTAGTAAGTGAGGCACGTGAGAAGGAGAAACAACACTGGGAGTTCATTCGACATACACCCATATACCGTACTTTGGTACAGTATATCCTCATTCACAATAGAGCACTACGACATGAGCGCTGATAGGACATTGGCTTTGCAGCAACAATGAACATACGATGCCACAGAGTCAGATACAGCACAAGGGTTTTGCCACCACATGGTTGGAAGAGCAAAGTACACAGGCTCGTTTTTACGATACGTGTATGTAGGCTGGGGCAGGTTGCTACAGGCTGTCTAGATAGGTGATTGGTGTTATGCTGGCATCACCAGGCCTAGTCACCCTCGACGACTCTGCGTCGTATTGATGGAATGGTGGTGAGTAATGGTGAGTGACGTGAGTAATGTTGAGTCAGAGCTGGTGAATGCAGGCTTAGGTATTGCTGCGTTGTCTTTCCCCATTCATAACACTAAATCAGCACCTCCTCAATCTCTGCTTTGTTGTTCGTTCTCGCCACTTCCTCCTCAATGCCTCGGGTAACTCACTTTCGTACTTGTGTATTTTCTCCTTGTTATGATGTAAAGAGAAGTTGTATGAGAGTGTAATGGTACCGACTGCATTATATGGGACTGAAACATGGAGTTTGGGTGTAGCAGAGGGGAAAAGTTTGAATGTAATGGAGATGAGGTGTCTGAGGAGTATGTGTAGAGTGATGCATATGAATCAAGTGAGAAATGATGAAGTGCGAAGGATAACTGGAGTTATGCAGGAGATACCTGATCAAGTTGAGCAGAGAGTGTTGCGATGGTTTGGACGTATGGAGAGCGATTAGTGAAAAAAAAAAATAACTGTATCGGATGTGATAGGTCTATGGTTGAGAGGAAGACCACGAATAGGGTTGATGGAAAGTGTGAAGAGAGCTGTAGATGCAAGAGGGATGTCTGTAGAGGAGAGAAGAGTGGCTGCACATGATAGGAATGATTGGGGAGAAATTGTGTATGAATAAATGGCGACCCGGCCCTGAGGGGATATTCTCCCACGTTTGGTCTGCTCAGTTGATTAGGTCAGGTGCCGGTAAGGGAATGGGTCCATTATGATGTGGCGGGGATAAACCAACTCTGCTGTCAGGCCCTGTTGCGGATGTGAAGTGAGGATCTGTCTCTTCTCCCCTTGAGGCTATGATACGAATAAATGTGTGTCTGTGGGTGAGTATATTGGGAGTGTGTCGTCCTGTCTCAGCTACCCCACTTTCTTTGGGGGAAACAGCCTAGGTATATAGATAGGCAGATGATTAACTTGTAGGCTTGTGATTACTTGTACAGTGTTAAATTGTAGCTTCTTGCTGCATGGTGCAAACTTGTAGCTGATCTTGATTACCATCTCACCTGCTTGTGTTTACTTGTAGAATCGTGCCGATTCTTAAATTGTTCACTGATTGTTGATAGACGCGTTAATCAGCTTCGTTTACCTTTGTTGTTGATCTCTATAGTGGTTCAGGGTAGACAGATGGTGCATATAAAGTAAGACTCCGTATGGCGAGAACTTGTATAAGTTCTTGTTTTCTGTCTTGTTAATGTGGACTCAACTGTAGAACTGTAATATCTTGTGATGAATGCAGACCTAAAATCGTAGATTCTTGTTGTTTATTTTGAATCGTTGAACTGCGGAATGTTGATTGTTCATAAAATCGTAAGGCATTAATTGATTGTAGTTGTAGCAGTTTGTAGTATCACTGCCACCAAAAATCAAACAGACACAGCTGAGGTGTTTCCAAAAATGTTAATCTATTGGGTTGTAAGAGGAGAGAATTTTCAAGTTGGTTGTGTCGTGGATGGCAGGAGAAAGATAATGATGAGTCTGGGGTTTGATTACATTTTTATTCTCAAGGGAGATATCTTGACAAGAGCAGTACTAAGGTGAGGGCAGTTTACACTAGCTAACATCATGCCCTCTGCTCCTGCCTTTGCCACCGTGAATCATCTCTTTCCTATCGCGTCCTAACCCTTTCTGACCAGTCTCTCCAATTTCCCATGAATATGACTGGTTGGGTCGTGTGTGGGCACGTGTATGCGTGTGGTGTTCTTCCATCAGGTATGTGGTGTGAGTTTTTCATGACGTCATGACGTGCTGTGTGCAACATTCCGTGGCTAGAATCTCCACTGCTGCTTCCTCCAGCTCTGTCGAATTTAGGCACGCCTTTCCTCAAACCTCTACAGTATATTACCTATTAAGTGCATATATATCAGTAGCTATTATCTAGTGTGTTATGATATCTTAGTGCCTTGACACATCCACGGGCAAGTAAACTTGGTCATCATCTTGCATTCGTGTCGTCACACAGTCACATGTTCACCCTGGCAGAACATCTTGATGGGGTTCTTGTTCTGCAGATCCCGCAACGTGGTTCAGGGCACGTCGTAATGCTCCATTAGCCTTGCAATGGTCCAGCCTTGCTTCATCTTCCTGATTATATCCATTTTCATCTCCATGGAGAAAACAATACAATGCCTCTTAGCAGGTGGTGGAGGCACCATGGAGACAATAACCAGGACCAAACACAAGGCCAGCAGGACCTGCAGCAGCCAGGGCACCACCACAACAGCACAGACTCAGCAATCACACACAACTAGGGTTGAATATAGTAGTGAGCATTAGGGCACAGAGCACTTTACTGCCGCAAGTGAAGCACGTGGGAAGGAGAAACAGCACTGAGAGTTCACACCACGTGCACCCATATACAGCAAGGCCAGTAAGACTACCAGGTTTGTCATACAAGGGCAAATTTGTGTCCATCTCGCGCATGTCGTCACGCTGTGGATACACCTGAGAGGAAGTTGCCAGACAGTGATAAACAGGCTCAGTCGTTGGGAGGTCAGAGGTCAGACAGGTCATCTCTCCCTAGTCTCTGCTGTCTACAGCCCACTCAATATATTGTGCCGTAGGCGTGAAAATGCCTTGTAATTGTGCAGCGTTTGGGTGTAATTCTGTGGGGATAAAGGGTTGCAATATAAAGAGTCATGGCTTCCCCAATGATAAAGAACTTAAACAAAAGTGGATTCACATGTGTAAAAGACAATATTAATGAAAACAATGCACGTACGGTATCTGCAGCCTTCACTTCGATTCCAGTGCATATGAGAGAAGTATGAAATATGAATTACTTGGATTACCAATTCCACAAAACCAAATACGCTTGAAAAAGGACGCCGTGCCTACGTTGAATCTGCCGTCAAATTCATTAGCTGGTGAGAATATTGCTCTCTCTCTCTCTCTCTCTCTCTCTCTCTCTCTCTCTCTCATTTTTGGCGCCGATTTTTTAGTACAGCATTATCATTCTCTCTCTCTCTCTCTCTCTCTCTCTCTCTCTCTCTCTCTCTCTCTCTCCATCAAGCGTTCATTTAGCCAAATTTGATTTAAAAAAAACAAAGAGTAATTGGTAACTGGTTGAGTTTCTAACGTTCATATTTCTCCACAATAATAAATATTTCATCTCCCGCCCATGTCAAGACAATTTTAAATGATAAGCTTAGCAATCACCTTTACTGTTCGGACATATGTGCATTCTGATAGGTATCTGCATATAGTAGGATTTAATTGATTTAGGGTTCAGTATTCTGGAAGTGTTTGGCAATTATCAACCCCCCCACTGTTCCTCCCTTTATTCCCATCCTCTTCTCTACCCCTGCCTCTTAGGTCTCCTTTTAATGAGGCTTTGACTAAGCTTTAAATTCTCTCTCTCTCGCTCTTTCTCTTTCTCTGTTTCTTTGATTTCATATGAGGAGAACTTTGCAGTTGTAGATAATTCTGCTGCTGGTCAGGGAGACACAGACGGAGAGAAGAGGTAAAAAGAGACTGGTGGAAAATGTCGAATGTGATGCACAAGAGAAGTCAAGTGAAGAGGTGACACCGGCTGAGGACACCGAGGAATTGCAACGGCAGCTTAGTGAGGTAACTAGTGAGAGAGACGCCCTACTCGCTGAGAAGAAAGCCTGGGAAAAGGAGAGAAAGTCACTATATGAACAACTACACAATGTGTATGTTGAAGCTACTGCAACTGCAAGGTATAAGGTGGGATATATTTTTTTTTCCATCCACTCAGGTTGAATATTTCTTAAAAGGAGTTCCAGTTAGATACTGCACTGATAATGATATCAGTGAAGCTTTGACCCTGCGAAGCTTAAGTCCAAAACTAATCGATATCTGCGTGAACACAATAAATTTCCTTTGCCCTCTGATAGCACCTTACATCGCTGGGTTAGTAAAATGAAAGCTAAACCAGGAGTGCTGCACACGGGTTTTGCAGCTTCTACAGCATAAAAGTAGTGCCATGAATGAACTTGAGAAAGTATGTGTCCTTTCATTTGATGAGTGTTGCAAAGCCAGTGGGACTATGATAAAGGAAATGATACTATATGTGCTCCTAAATAGAAAGTTCGGTGTGCCATCATACGAGGGTTGTTTGGCTCATGGAAACAGCTGATTTATTACAACTTTGATACAGATATGACCAAAGAAATTTTGTTCGACTTATCTGTCGAAGCAGAAAGATGCGGGTTATCTAGTTGTGTCAATTGTAAATGATCTAGGTCCAGCTAATGTGCGATTATGGAAATCATTGAGTGTGGGTATTGATAACTGCTCATTTGTGAATCCAGCCACTTCTGACAAGGAGATTTTTGTTTTTGCAGATGTACAGATGTCCCTCACCTGGTCAAGTTAATTAGGAGTAACTTTCTTGAATTATGGTTTTCAGTTAGCTGATGGCCCAAATGTTAACAGTGAATGTGTTCGTGAGCTGATTAGAAACAGTGTCCATTATCTTAAAATAACTCATCGGTTATTACACATCATGTTGACGTCAAAGGTGTTAAGAGAATGAAAGTCTTTTTGGCTACACAGCTTCCATCTGAAACGACTGCAAAATCGTTGCAGTACTTTGGAAGCAGAAATCTTCCAAGCAGAGACTTGGACTGTACTAGTCAGTTCATTTTGTTAGTGGACAACTGGTTTGATCTGTTCAACTCGAGATTTGCCTATAGTAATAAATTCACCAGAGATGTTTATGGGGTTCATTTGGAGCAAGAACACAAAGTTCTGCACGATATGCAAGATAGAGCCATGTCAATGAAAAATTGTGGAGTCAAAAAATACATGTATCAGTTTCAGAAAGGACTGATTGTATGTTCCCAATCTTTGCCTAAGCTGTATGAGATGCTAACAGAAAAGTATGGCATTTCCTACATACAGAATAAATCGGAATGTTGTATAGCATTTGTTTTGCCGTCTTAGACAGATGGGAGATATATATGAACATCCATCACCAATGGAAGTTAAAAATCGCATCAGAACCTATCCTCTAGGTAAAGATACTACTCTGATAAGTAAAAGCTGCATTATAGAGGGGAATGATAAAGATGTCATCATGTCCGAGTCATTATATTCCATGATTACCCCTAAGCTGACTGCAAATGAAAGCGGAGAAATCGCCCTTGATCGTGAGCTCTGTATGTCTGCAAAGCTGTGTACATTCCACATTAGACACAGATGCTCCTACAAATGAGCGTGACACAGAAAACTGTTATTCAAATGTATTCACTGATGCAGACATTACCCTTCAAGATGCAATAGAAACAGAGGATTGCGGTATGTTGGGGGCTATATTGATCACAAGTTCCCTCAGTAACCATTTCTAGGGTCAAGTGTAGAGCAAGGAGATAGTACATGTGTCATAAAGACTTTGTAGTTACTTGTAGAGAAGTATATTTTAGACTTGTTGTCGAGCGGCTTTTATATCTTGTAGTAGTTTCCCCACCAGATGTCATGTAGTGACGGGAGAGGTAAAGAATAGTATGGGACTATTTTTATTTGTCTTGGAAATATTAAACAGGTCTCTCTATGGGAAGAGTATAAGTCCCGGGTAGCTACCTCCCTGTCTCGCTATCTCTCTCTCTTTCTGTTCTAAGGCTAATCTCCGTCTCGACCTCTCTCTAGGGTCGCTTGTCTCCTTCTAAACTCTCTTTCCTAAAATCTGGTGTAGCAGGGGTGTGTCACGTATGTTCCTCATGGTTACCAGATCTTTCTCACGAGAGGACTGCTGACAGCTAACTGCATCATCTCCTTACTGGCCGCTGTCGTCAGCTTTCCTCAGTGTTAAGAGTGTGTAAGCATGTTTAGCACTGCTGGATTCTCGCAGACACAACACCTTCTCATGATTTGACTTCCTGCTTCTATCTGTCTCTCTGTCTATCTATTTATCTATCTATCTATTATGTAGTCCTATATTTGCTCGGCCGCGCGAAAATGGCGTACCATCGACATTTAATAGTTATAACATATTAATACATACTACATACACATTATAATGAACTTATAAGCTAATTAAGTGAAATACATAATATTGTAAAGTAACATAATTGTATGAATATTGTATACATATATTATTCATAGTAAATAGTGATTATTCAGTAATATTACATTTTAAATAAGTTGTATACATATTTGAATAAATGCATTAAAGTAAATTATTTAACTGTAATACAGTATGTACTTGGGATATTATAGTGAAATGCATACATGCAAGAATAAAAATAGTTTAAAATTAAGATTATTGTAAGAGTTATTAATATTTCATTCAAAGATAATGGTACTGGTCTGTCATATATGGGTCATTCTTCTTTGTATTATTATTATTATTATTATTTTATTTTATTTTTTATATATATATAATTAATACTATATACAAAATATATACACTTCATTCAGGGTGGTTAACTGTGATGTTAACTCTCCCCCCACTAAACAATGACTCCAAATTAGCAATTCTTGCATGCATTCTGTGCATTGCCAACAGCAATACTGCAACTACAATGCAGATGATTATAAGGACAGAAGGTGCTTGGCTATACACATAATATGGGTTGAACATACTCAAACTCAAATCTTCCCAGGGCTTCATTGTTTCATTGATCAGCTGCATAGTTTCAAACTTAGGTGAAGTCATCTTAAAACTAGTGCTCATGTTTAAGTTCATATTAGGCAGTGGGTGGAAATGTTTGTGTGTATGGTTGATAATGGCGTAGTGATTGATGGTGGAAAAAGTAGACATGGATGGTGTAAATACCGCACAGTAGTCTGGTGCTATGTATAATCCTGAGGCTGATGTATGAGATGGTGGTATATCTGGACAGACTATGTAAACTGATGTGTTATGAGGGAAATAAAAAAACTGCGAGTGTCCAATGCGTTGATGGTGTACAAGTTTATCTGGAGCAAAAGTGAAGTTGCAATGATGATGAATATTGTTATTGCTGATGATAGCCATTTCACAAGGGACCGTATCAGTAGGCTGAAACGTGAAAATGTACGCAGGACAAAGATGAACAGCATGTAAGGATGTGCGGCACTTTCGCTCAATCGTTGACTCACTTGCGAAAGTGACAGTGTCTCGTCTCTTGGAGACCATGATGAGTTCGGTGTCTGTGTTGATGTTGATGATGACCAAAGTGTTGTTGTTTCTATAGGGGAAGGGGTGTATTTGGTATACTGTGAACAGGTCTTCCGTGATGAATGGTACATGAACTATCACTGATGTTGGTGTTAGTGTTGCTTCTAAGTACGGGTAATATTGCATAAATTCCCTACTGCGGAACAATGGCTTCAATTTATGTTTATGTATGCCTTGACTAACTATCTGACGTAGCTCATGAACTGGGAGTAAGTCATTTGTGATCTTGCCATCACCAGCATTCGAAATTCCTTGCATAAGTGCCCTGAAATGATCTCTAGTGTTCTCTAATTGTAGTAGAATCGTGTCAATATGTTCTGTGATGATGGAGAAGTGCTGGAAAAGAGTAACGTTGCCCTCTAAGTCATTTATTTTATCTATACTCTCGAGAGCTACGTTTTCTGCTTGTTTCAGATTTTTCACAATTGTCTTCATTGCCGAGTTCTGTCCTGTGATGAATTTATCCTGGTATGTTAGTACCTGAGCTATCTTATTAAATTTGTTGTTAATTTCTTTAAGGGCATCCTCTGTAGCCAATCCAAAGATGTTCCCAAGAATTGCGCCGCCCAGATTGAACAAACCGCGCTTTTGGCGAGTACGTGTGATATTGTTCCTGTCGCTCAGTACCTCCGTTCCATAAGATGGGAGATCTTGGATCATGACGAGCATAGTTGACTTCGCCTGTTCTAGTTTCCATTTTGCTAACTTCACCATTTCATCCACATCCTTGGTGTTATGTGCTTGTGAAACATAATTCCCTATCTTGAAGTCCAGAGTTCGCATCGGCGTCGCAAGTCTTTCTACATAAGTAGGTAAGTCATACAAGTAATCTAGACTTATTTCAGTACTCATGACGTCCTTGACGATTGTAGTCGTGGCCGTTGGAGCTATGAGGCATCCTTGACGTACTATATGCTTGGGGTCTAGGTGCGCATATACTCTTACTATGTATAGGAGAATCCATAGCATAAGTCCCTTCATCGTAACATACCGAAAAAAAAAAAATCTATTAATTTCCTATAAAGCTGTGGTTGATGATAGTGATGATGTGCGTTACGGTTGGCTGTTATTTCATTTATAGAAGGAGTTTAAATCGATATTTAATTCTCGTAAATGATGTACTGTAGATTTCATTGGAATAGTTGCACCTATGTTCGATTGTTTGGTATATGACCTTAATTTCTTTTTGTAATCATTGTTATGTTCTTGCTTGGTTTCTTGAGGTACGTTCACCTGTTCGGTTGTATCCGAGGCTGAATAATTATGTGATAATTCCCTTGAAACTCGTTTTAAATGGTCAATATGAACTTGTTTTTCCTCGCCACTTGAAAGTGACCTAATTAAAACTTTGTTTGCTTTTATGTTAATTACTCTGTATGGGCCCTCAAATTTAGGGGATAATTTATTGTCTCTCGTATGAATGACTCCGTAAACAATGTATCCTAAGCTGATAGGTGAATCTTTTGCCTTCTTGTTAAATGCCTCCGTCATTTCTTCCTTGGACATCGTTAATTGTTTTTTCACTCTTTTGTGAATGTCCTGGAATTCACGTAAACGGAGTTTAGAGTAATCATCGTAATTGTATATAGGCATGCTGTCACCTTCTAGGAGCTCATATGGTAATTTTTTATCTGTGCCATATATAATGAAATGTGGTGTGTCACCAATGGATTTATTTATAGACCCATTAATGGAGGCTTCTACTCTGGGAATCCAATCATCCCAGCTTGCATAATTTTCACTGAGAATGTGTCGTAGCACATCTAATACCTTTTTATTTTGTCTCTCTACCAACCCATTCGATGCTGGGTGATAGGCCAAAACGTTAACCTTTTTGATATTGTATTGTTTACATATTTCTTGTAAGATCTCAGAATTAAATTCTCCTCCATTATCACTTGTTAATACCTTTGGGGTAGTAAAGCGACATATTACATTATCTGTTATTGCCTTTGCTACTGTCTCTGCTGTCTTATCTTTAATTGAAGCTAAAATGACATAACGGGAAAAATGATCCGTTGCTACGAATAAGTATAGGTTATTATTGTATGATAATGGCATCTTGAGTAAATCAACAGCGACAACGTCCCATGGTTGATGTGGTACAGGGTAATTACCCATCGGTGCAGGTGTGATTGGGTATCCTTTGTGTTCTGCACATGATTCGCATCTGTCTATATGATTGTTTATATCTCTTCGTAATGAAGGCCAGTAATATAACAGCTGGGCTTGGTTGAATGTCTTATCCTTTCCAGGGTGTCCTGCATGTGGGCTGTCGTGTATCATTCGTAATACTTGGGGTATCATGTCATTAGGTACTACCAACTGGTTAGTATTTCTTTGGCGTTTTGGTTGTTTAGAGTTAATTTTGTATAATGTATTATTGACCATTGTGAATTGTTCAAGTGGGACATGAAGTTTGGGTAATTGTATGTCATCTCCACTTTCTAACTTGTATATTACTTTTGACCATACTGGGTCAAGTCTTTGTGCCTTTGCGATATCCTCGTGGTTTGGGATATTTCCTTTGAGATCTAACGCCGCGACCGGAATTGTGTTCGGGTTCCTAGATAATGCGTCAGCTACTATATTCATTTTACCTTGTATATAATGTATTTGTACATTGTAGTTTTCAACTGTACATTTCCATCTTGCTCTCCTCCCAGAAAGGAGTTTTTCTTTAAACATACCCACCAGTGGTTTATGGTCGGTGAATAAGTGGATTTCGTAACCATATACCAAATCTCGAAACTTTTGTAATGCAAAAATCACTGCAAGTGCCTCTAAGTCTGTAGTGCTATAATTTTTCTCCACACCTCTTGTTTGTCTGCTGGCAAATGCAATTGGTTGATTCTTTCCTCTTTTATCTTCCTGCATCAGTACAGCCCCTAATCCTTTAACTGATGCGTCTGTACAAATAAGAAATGATTTCGTGTAATTCGGATATGCTAAACAAGGTGCATTTGTTAGTTTAATTTTTAGATTGTTAAATGCCCTTTTTTGTTCTTCTTCCCATTGGAATACAGCATCTTTTTTGAGTAGTTGGAATAGAGGGAAGGCTATATGAGAGAACTGTGGTACGAAGGACCTATAGTACCCAGCCAGACCTAAAAATTGTCTAACTTCGTCAGTCGTAGTGGGTTCAGGAAAATCTCTCACTGCCTGTATTTTGTCATCAGTGGTGTGAATACCACCAGAGCTTAATTTGTGGCCTAAGAAATTTATTTCCTTAAAGCAAAATTTGCATTTAGAAAGTTTAATTTTTAATCCAGCATCACTAAGCTTTTGTAAGAGTAAGTCTAATTTCCTGAGATGATCCTTAATATTCTTCGTTGCGATAATAATATCGTCAAGATAAACAAATATTCCTTGTCCTAAAATTCGGACAATACGTAATTCATAAGACGCTGGAACGTACCGGGGCTGTTCTCAGTCCCATTGGCATTCTTGTATATTGATAATGGCCTCTGTTTGTTGAAAAGGCAGTGTATTTACGTGACTCCTGAGATACCGGAATCTGATAGTATCCGTTTAGGAGATCGATGGTCGAGAATATATTATTCTCAGGACCAATATTCTGTAGAACATCACTTAGCAATGGCATGGGAAATCTGTCTGGGATTGTGTGATTATTTAGTTTACGGTAATCTACTACCGCACGCATTTCTCCATTTCTCTTGGGCACAAAGAAAAGGGGAGCGTTCCACGGAGAAACTGAAGGCTCAATAATTCCAAGCTTTAACATTTCATCGACATACTGATTTGCAAGTGTACGTTGGGAGTGTGGTATGCGATAAGCTGGTACGAAAATTGGTGGTGTTTCTGGGTGCACATTAATCATGTGATTAATCAAGTTAGTACACCCTAATTGTTCTCCGGGCAATGCTACTGTGTCCCTGTGTGTTTCCAGCAGGGTTAACAAATCATTTTCTTCGTCAAATTCACCTGAGTGAATTAAATTCTCTTTTATTCTTTCTCTATCCGTAGATTTTATCTCACTTGTTACTCCACCAATATTTATTTCCTTCACAGTGGCGAAACATTTTTCAATATTAACTATGCAAGTTCCCTTCTTCAACTGAACTTCCCCATTCATGTGATTAATAATGAATATCTGAGTTAGCCCTTCGTCGTTCGTATGACATAATGCGTTTTCTACTGACAATCCCTTTACATAATTCTTCTAAGACAAGAGCAGTACTATTCCGTAATTTGCTCTTTATGGTAACCTTCATGTATGAATTAGGTGGTATAACCAAATCATTAGTGAGATGGGCTGGAAAAATTGATAAATCAGTACTGTTATCTGGGTCACTAATTCTGGAGGATGGGGTTGCTGGTGTAAGTGGATTTATACACTCATCTGTTTGTGTATGTTTGTTTAAGCCTTTAATATTACCAATTCTTTTTGGCTCTCTTCTACCAATCGGTGAGGGCTCTGAAAGTATTTCCTCTATGAATTCATTATCAAAGTCTATTCCATTCATTTGTGGGAGTATAGTTATGTTCTCAGTTCTCATGGATCTTAAGCCCAGTAACATATGAGCTGTAATTGTTAAGTTTTCAACGATATAGAACAATGCAGAGAATGGTCTTGTAGTTTCTGTGAAACTGAGATTTAATCTTATCATACCTTTTACTGTAATCTCTTGACCATCTACTGTGTATAATTCTAAATCAGCTTTATCCAGAAAAGTTACTTTCTTTTTATTTTTAAGAATTCTGTTTAGTTCTTCATGTGTTATTAAGTTCACTGGAGAGCCTGTATCTAAAAATAAGGAAACGTTTTGATCCTCACATACAGCTGGTATCAAGATACACTCATTTCCCAACATGCCTCCTATGTGAAGTTTAACCTTGTTCTTCTTTACGTTTGTTCGTTTTTTGTCATGACTTGGTCTTCCCCCGATTTGAACATAGACACAATTTTTTCTACTGTTTTGCAATCACTAGTCCAGTGCCCTTGGTATCTATGATGCCTACAGTAAGGACCAAATCCTTGTGTCTTTTGATTATCCTCTTTTGCCTTGATAAAGCATTCATACCTTGTGTGTCCTGGTTTTGCACAATAATGACAGAATGGACCTATCCCTTGACTGTGACCTACGAGGTGATTTCCCATAAGAAGTGTTGTTTATGGCGCGAGACCTGCTCGGGCTGTGCGAAAACTTATGAAACTGCCTGTAGGAAGGCGTGTGGGAACGAGGTCTAGGCGTCTTTGTTTGTTTGGGCTGCCTCATTTCTGGTCGCGATCGATTTTGTTCTCTGTTTGGGGTCGGTGTAGATGTTTTCACAGCTGATACTGTCTCAGGTACCCTGATTCTACCAGAATGTGCATGTGTGTCGACCACACCTGCTTTACTGCACTGCATGTCTACCTCGTTCATTAAGTCTAGTAAGCACATTCCAGGGGTGTACGCGATTGTTTTGGCGATCTTAAGGGTTCTATCAGGTAATTTACACAAGGCAGCTACATAACCAATGATGTCCACGACGAGGTCTGGGGACATCTTTCCATCATCTGTTATCCACTTAGAATTCTCCAGAGTAGCTAATAGGGTTCTCTTGATTGTGGAGACATCAGCAGTTATTTCACTGAGCACATGGTTTGTAGTTTGCTCCCTTACAAGATCTACAATTTTATGTAATTCTGAAATTATACCTGGCAAGAAGTTCATACCTCTAGAAAATTTCTTCAGAAATTCAGTTTTAAATTCATCATATGTCCTAGCACGATGTAGCTTATCTGAGCGCAATAAATTGCTTGCTGGACATCTTTCCTGGCTTATGCAAGATGAAAAAATAGCAATTTTCTCTTGTTCATCTAGTATGTGGCGCTTGATGAGCATTTGTTCGCACTGACTGATTAATGAAATGACATCAATGCGATCCTTGTCTGTGCCAGAGAATTTTGGGGCAGTCTTATCCTCGTGATACACAAAAACGTGAGGTGTGGTTTTTAGATCAGCAGTATTTGGTTCTTGATTCATATTTACTGATTGCCCTGTTAATTCAACTTGTACGAGTTTATCGTTATGTGAGGGAATGGTGGAATATGTATGACCGGACCGGTGAACCCTGTTAAGTAAATTGGCATACGTATGCAAGGCAGCTGCAAAGTCGACACTCTCTATGCCTGAAGGGGTTTCCCACTCATCATCCGAAACTCCCGTATTTGTTTCTTTATCTTTAACGTGTGGTGTGGGTTGTACAATGGGTGGGCTGTCTCTTAACTGTGAGTCTGATGTTGTGGCAATTTGTGTGTCATCTGGTATTAACGTGGGTGGTGGCGAAAATATTCCTGTCATTAAGATATGATGTTATGAAATACGCCTCTTGTTTATTTATGTCCTAGCAAACTAGATGATTAAATAAGTTGAATATAGCTAATTTTAGCACTGAGAAGAAATGAGCAAGTATAATTTTACCCACTTGATACAGATCGTAGAGGTGTGTCGATACAAAAGTCGATCTCGGAAGAAAATACAGGTTTGATTGAAGATCTCTTGATAATTCTAGTGGTGTGTTGATGGACGATATTACTCAGGAAACTCCATGGCCTGGTATTTGTAGTGGTTAACGGCTGTCCCAGGCAAACCTCAGCATAGAACGTCGAATTTCCAACTTAACTGTGAAAATAAGTGAATATGAGTAGGAGCTATGTGAATAATGAGTAATGAGTAGTGGGTGAGAAGAGCCTGGTGTCAGTCACACGTTGCTTGGCATGGCAGACTCGCGTTGTGATGTCATCTCAGCACATGGTGACGTCGGCTTCCCACACTGGTAGCTGTGGTGAGTGAATGAGTAGCGATGAGTAACTTGAGTGAAGACGAGTGAGTAAGATGAGTTGTGAGTCGTGTCTCACTCTTCGTTTGTTTGTTCCGTTTTTCTATGTGGAAGTTTTCTCGGTCCTTTTCTCTAGTGATTTACTCGTTGTGGGATGAAGACTGCCGCTACTTGTAGGTGCGTGTAGAAGATTATACAGACGACGTAGAGTTGTTAATTGTAGTTGATTGTAGATGGCTGTAGCTGATTGTAGATGGCTGTAGACTTTGTAGACTATTTGCACTGTAGACTGTATTTTGTAGGATTCAATGTAGAATTGAAGCTAATCTTGTAGTCTCGGTTGCTTTTGTAGAAATTTGCTTTTAATTCGGAGACGATGTCCGCAGATTTGCTGGTTTGTCGTTAAGCTACTTCCAAGGCGTCGAGTGATCTCTCGACCTCTGCATCAGCGTAATGATCTGGGAGACGGAGGGGGCTGGATGGAGAGAATACTGTCAGGAGCTGATGTTGTTGGTTGTTTTCAATCTTGATATTTTGTAGTAATTTAATGTTGATTCGTAGACGAGGTTCGTATACGTTCGCTGCTACCAAATGTCATAAAGACTTTGTAGTTACTTGTAGAGAAGTATATTTTAGACTTGTGGTCGAGCGGCTTTTATATCTTGTAGTAGTTTCCCCACCAGATGTCATGTAGTGACGGGAGAGGTAAAGAATAGTATGGGACTATTTTTATTTGTCTTGGAAATATTAAACAGGTCTCTCTATGGGAAGAGTATAAGTCCCGGGTAGCTACCTCCCTGTCTCGCTATCTCTCTCTCTTTCTGTTCTAATGCTAATCTCCGTCTCGACCTCTCTCTAGGGTCGCTTGTCTCCTTCTAAACTCTCTTTCCTAAAATCTGGTGTAGCAGGGGTGTGTCACGTATGTTCCTCATGGTTACCAGATCTTTCTCACGAGAGGACTGCTGACAGCTAACTGCATCATCTCCTTACTGGCCGCTGTCGTCAGCTTTCCTCAGTGTTAAGAGTGTGTAAGCATGTTTAGCACTGCTGGATTCTCGCAGAGACAACACCTTCTCATCATTTGACTTCCTGCTTCTATCTGTCTCTCCATCTATCTATTTATCTATCTATCTATTATGTAGTCCTATACATGGAATGAAGCATCTTGTGGACAACAGTAAGAGCTTAGGAACCCAAGTAGCACATTCGTCAATCAACTGAAATTAATGGAAAATATGTTTAAGTGTTACCATGGTGAAAAAGAAATAAAGGAAGACAAGGGCTGTGTCAATTTAATATCAGCAACATAGGCAATCTTGTGCCTCTTCCTGCAGAAGTTATTAGGTTTTATGTTAGATGTAGAGTATTCAGGATGCGTACCTTAGATAAAGAAATGGGTAGCTCTAAAGAAAAAGAAAACTGGTTAACACGATGTGTAAGTTAAGGAAATGAGATATCTGTATAAGCCAAACATGCATAGCAATACTGTAATAAATGACAATATATTTCATTTGTTTGCAAATTATATACCTTAACTTCAGCCTGCATGCTCCACTTAATAATATTAAAATATGGAATGCTTTAGTGTTCAAGGAACTGGAGGGATATGAAAGTATTGTGAGAGCATATAAAGAGTTAAATTAACTCTTCACACTATTACATCATTGTCATTATACTTTAACTAACTCCGCTACGTCTTTCACTTACACAGCTCCTTTCTAATCTAGGTAAATTCATCTGATGATACCTAGAACAAAATGTAACAGCCGACGGTACTGAACAAACAAAAAGAAACAAACAAAGCTTGGAGTCATGGCATGTCAGCCTCTGCATCTCACCGACAGCTGTCAAAAGTGAGGTGACTGGAGCAGAGGCTTGGGGGTGAATGGGGGGAGTGGAGAGAAAAATGGGGGGGTGACAGTCCCCCACACCGTGACGTCACCACATCTGCGCAGTACCACTGGGTGAAGTGACCTGGTAGTGTTATTGGCCTTGATATATAGTAGTACGGTACAGTATTTCCTCGTTCACAATAGAGTACTAGGACATGAGCACTGATAGGCCACTGGCTTTCCAACAGCAATGAACACAGGACGCCACAGAGTTAGACACAGCACAAGTGTTTTGCAGTCAGGTGGTTGGAAGAACAGACCACACAGTCTCGTTTTTATGACACGACATCCATGGGGAAGAATGAGAGCATGGTGGTATTCTCAGTGCGCTGGGTGAGCCACGCCTGTGACAGATTCTGATGGCTGGCGTTTAGAGGGCAATTCCATTGGCTTACGCATTTCAGGGTTTTCCCAGGCGCTAGTTGGCTACCACTAACGAGCCTGTTGATATGCCTAAAAGCCAGATATTGCATAAAACCGCTGGTCACGTCCCGTTTTGGTGCCGACTGTTGCATAATTTTGCCAGAAATTGATTTAATAGAACTGAGCTAGCTATGCCAGATGTTGCATTTGACCAGATATTGCAACAGTGGACAGTTAAGAGTTCGTTGTATGTTCACTGTGATACAGTTGTTTATCGCCATTCTCTGTTTCCATAATGTTGTGATTTTTCAGTTACTAGGATAAGTTTTTATTATCTTTGCAAACTTTAATATTTAAAACCTGGTTGACAAGGTCATCATAGAAGTATGCTTATATCCTCTCTACTCTAGCCACTAGAAATTTATATACTTACCACAATAGGTTTTGTAGGCCTATACAAAAATGATTGGCTTGATACCTATATCTAGATAGTTGTCCCTCACATCCTTTGTATGCTAGATATTGTTTTTAAATGGAAATATCCTGAATATTCAGTCTGTATTTGAGGATTTAAGTTTTTAGTGTTTCGTCCCCTTTAATATAGTTTTTTACAATTTAATCATGATTATGTTACATTAACTGTGCTCATTTATCTGTAATTCATTGATGGCTACAACCTATTAATTATGGTGTGTCAGCTTTTCCTTGGACTGTTGCTTAAAACACTAGACACTTGTTATTACTATATACCGGCTAAGATAGGTTTTCATCTACAGCAGTGGTTCCCAAACTGTGGTGTGCACACCGCTGGTGGTGCGTGAGATGATTGCCGGGGGCGCACGAGAAAAAATCTGTAATGGCAGGATGTCTCATGTATATTTCAAACATATCATTAACTGACATTATTTTAAGACTAACGAATGCTGTACGCTTCAGTGGAGTTGACTGTTCCTTAAGTTAGAAATTACCCCGAGCTCTGAGCACATCCATCAAACCCACAGGTTAAGTTTTCGCTCAATTTTGATTGTTATTGCTCAGAACCTCATACTTTGCATACACAAAATGCGCAACTGATGGATGAAAATTAAAAGAATTGACCAAAACTTAGCACTCCTCGAATCTTGGCTGATGCGAGTGAGAATGTAACATTATTCCTTTTGTTTTTGTTTTGTGACATGTGGTATATAAAACTAACGAAATGAAATGAGAGACAAAACCTGCAAGATCAGATTAATATGAAGAAATGTGACAAGGAATAAAATAAAGTAAGTGTACTATCATGCAACCAGTGGCGACGTGTAGTGAATGGTCTATGTTAACCGGATTGGATGCGTGTGATTCCTGATTAGTGATCGAGGGCCCCAGACTTGGGTCTGTCTGTTGCATTCACAGTGGGAAGGTGTGAAAATTACAAATTCGTTCAAATACCGGAAATGGATATCTGGCTGAAAACAGGGAAACTGTCAGTAAAGAAAAATCCTGAAAAGCCGTCCACGACCTTATCGTCTGGTGAAGGAGGGGAGAGTGCCACTGATGTTACTAATGAAGAAGGCAGGAGAGAAGCACAGGAAAAAAGGGACAGGGCGAAATAAAATAGTATGTGACAGCAGAGGGAATCGGAGGGACAGGGTGGACTGAAGGGGCAGAATGAACAGCGAGACCTACTTATCCGGAAAGATAGAGTTGAAGAATGTGAGAAGAAAAGTAAAAAACGCAACTATGATGAAACATATATCACTTTGGGGTTTACATAGATTGGTGATGCTGAAAACCCAAGTCCACAATGAGTTCTCTGTAGTGAGGTTCTAGCTAACGGCTGCCTCAAGCCCTCTTACTTACGTCGCCATCTACAAACTAAACATAACAACTTGAAAGACAAGCCAGTATATTTTTTCAAGTGCAAATTGGAAGAATTAAGAAAAAACAAACAACTATTGGCATCACATGCAGGTTTTGGATCTAGCAAGGATACTGCACTAGCATCTTACCTTGCTAGCTACATTTCAGCAAAAAAAAAAAAAAAAAAGAATGCCACACACGACTGCGGAAGATGTATGCTTGCCGGTGGGAAAAGATTTGGTAAACTGCATGTTTGGGGAAAAGACAACGAAAAAGCTGGATATGATACCACTTTCCAACAATACTGGGGACCGCCGTATTGACAGTATGTCATCAAATTAATATTCTCTGTCAGCTGGTAAGTTGCATCAAGGACTGTAAGTAGTACTCCCTGCAGATTGATGAGTCAATGTACTGTATATTCCAAATCTGGCAAATCTTTTGGTTTATATTCGTTTCTTATATGAAGGCACAGTTCACGAAGAATTTTTGTTTTGTCTGCCTCTTGCCACTCGCACAACAGGAGAAGACATTTTTAATTTAATTTAATTAACGATTTCATGAAAAAAAGAGATTGAGTGGGAGTGCTGCGTGGGAATAAGTACTGATGGAGCAATGTCAATGACAGGGAAACATAAAGGACTTGTTGCTTTTATCAGGAAAACTGTTCCTTCAGTTTCCTGGGTTCACTGCTGCATTCACATTCACAGAACAGCTCTTGCCTCAAAAAATATGCCAGCTGAGCTGCCGTCCGTTCTTAATGATTCAGTGAAAATGGCCAGCTTCATCAAAGCTCGCCCACTAAATTCAAGGATTTTCACAGCTCTGTGCAATGAAATGAGCAGTGAACATGAGACACTAAATTTGCACACAGAATTGCGATGGTTATCCAGAGGTAAAGTTCTGACAAGACTTTTTGAGCTTCGATATGAAGTTCAGCAATTTTTTGTGGATGACCCATTCGGTTTGTCTTCTTGCCTGTATGATGAAGACTGGCTTCAAAAACTTGGGTGGCAGACATTTTTTCAGTTTTGAGTGATATGAACTTAAATCTCCAGGGTGTCAGATCCACAGTGTTCAATGCACAAGGCGAGGTCGAAACAATGATAAAAAAAAAATAACATTATGGTCAAACTGTGTAGATTCAGGTTCCCTTCAGTACTTTCCATTGCTACATGACTTCACTGAAACAAGTGAAATCGTCTTCAAAGAGAGCGTGAAAGGTGTCAGTCTTGAACACCTCAAACAACTGAGCCAGCTGCTACGAAGATACTTTCCTTCCAGGGACCCATCTCACGCCTGGATACCCAACCGGTTTGAAGTTTCTCTCCCTATTTCACATCTGTCATTTAAGGAACAGGAACAGCTACTGGAGCTGTCATCTGATGGAGGACTGCAAAGACAGTTCAAACAAAAAACACTCATGGATTTCTGGACCCAAGTCATGGAAGAGTATACTGACTTATCCAAGTGAGAATTGTGAGTACTGGTGCCCTTTGTCACAACATACCTGTGAGGCTGGTTTTTCTGCCTTCACAACAGTGAAGATGAAGTATCACCAAAGGATGGATGCTGAGAAAGATCTGAGAATTAAACTTTCTTCAATTGCTCCCAACTTTCCTGAACTTTGTGTTGAAATCTTATCTTGTAGCATGAACCACGTTACAGGTTGAGTTGTGGTTCAGAAACAGTGAGCAAGTTCACCCACAAATGGCGCGATGTAGGGGGAAGGGAAAAGTATGGGAGTGAGTGGGAGCTTGGCAGGTGAAGGGAAGGGGATGAGGTGGGATCAAGTCGTTTACTCCAACAGTTATGCATTCTTTGCCATTACAGCATATTTATTAAGGCGTCAATGATATCCTGTATCCTAAATGATAATAAACCTGTTTGTTTTTTATTATTCATTATTATAGACCACTGATTACACACTTTAAATTACACCAAACATAGGCTACCCCGTCCCTCATTAACGGACAACATGCAGCCTGCTCCACCACCTTGACTCTCTCTCTCTCTCTCTCTCTCTCTCGTCAGCTGCCTATCAGTAGACACACACACATTACCAGCTTGTGCTAATGAGCAATGACTTTGCATATAATATATTTGCCTACAATTTAATACTGTCAAAATACATGTGCAGTGCATTACCAGCTCACCTTACTGACTATGTTAGCCAATCAACAATACTTATGTGCATAGCCTACGTTTCAGTAATACTCATGGGGTAGCCATACTCACACTGATGTGTTCATAAATGTTTCAGGTAATCATGAGTTCAGTTGCGGATAATAGTTAGAGGAGAGGTGGCCGCTGAAACAACCAATCCTGATAGCTACCCTGGTGAGTTATAGCTTCACTGTAGAGGTTTCTGTTCCTCCAGTTATCTCAGTTATTAAGGGTAACTTACTGATGGACAGCCATTTCTTATGAAAAACACAAACAACCTATTATGAATTCTCAAAATATATTATGGACCATATTGTAGAAGCGTTGCAGTTTCCATGCACCAGCCATAGTCCTGGTCCATATTAATGTTACAACTTTTTACGCTTATTTTCATTTGGAACAACAGAATTCATGAAAGGATTTAATTCAGTATATAGAATGTCAAATACTGTACAGTGTGTGTGTGTGTGTGTGTGTTGGATAATTCGTGTGGTGGGGGTCGGGGGAGTGCAGTAAGTATGTAACGTGGGTGTGTTATAATGGTAATGTGGTTGTGTGCATACATGGCTAAGGACTTCCACAATTGATATACGTAATCTGTGACTTTCACACTTGATGACACACATCTCTGTAGTAATGAAGTTCTGTTTATAAGTTTGTAGCATATTACATAATTATATTATATATGATTATGTTTTCGAGGTGGACCCTGAAACATCGTATAAAGACAAACACTGAAATATTAGAAAAATGCATTATGAGTGGCATAATACATGAATAACATTGTTCCAGGAAAAAGTATTACAGTATTATAACATCCATTTAACAAATAACGTTGTAGGTGTAGCGTTTCTTAACCCGCCCCGTCCCGTCGACGTATGGGTACGTTGCAACGATTTGCATTTGCCAGTCCTGGCGACGTACCGGTACATTGTGCAATTGCAATGTGCATAATTTCGACAATTTTCAAATTTCGCGCTTGATTTGCGGTACGTATCCTTGCATGACCTTCCCCTACCTGCCACCAGGCGGGGACACTCAGCGACCCCGCGCGACCCGCACTAACCCGCCACTCATCCACTCACCTGGTAGCAACGGTCCTGCTCAGACATGGCTAAGAGAGGTCTCTCAGACAGCGAAATTCAAGTCGCCCTGGACACCTTTACAGGCGACAGTGATTCCCCACTGGACTACGAGGATATGGACAAGGATTATGTGCAGCCAGAGGAGGAAGAAACCACCAGCAGTGATGAGGAAGTTCCGTCTCCCAGGAAGCGGCAGTACGTGACTTACCGTGCTGCTAGAGAGGGGCAGCAGGCAAAGAAGGCACGTGCAACATCCTATCCCTATCCCCAACGTGATTTGGAACCAGAATTCGAGGACGAGGATGAGGACGATGACGATGACGGAGCCGTGGGACGTGCTGCCACGTGATATGGACGTGAGGTCATAACTCATCGTGGCCCAGAGCGCACACCATGTCGTATGAGCAGGTATGGGCCTAGCATTTTGTTTGGGGAGTTAGGAAGTGAAGTGGAGGGAGTGGGGAGTGAAAGGGAAAGTGCAGGGAGGATTAGGGAAAGTGAGAGTGACGTGAGTGAGTCATTGCTCTCCCTACATAGTGTGAGGCGGCGTAGTGGATCACGTGGGCGAGTGCGGGTGCGTTCATTATCACGTGGGGTTGTGAGGGAGGGGGAAGGTGGGGAGGAACCACTCCCAAGCACGTCTTATGCACCCCAATATCCCCTAACACGTGGTCGAGCTAGGGTGCGTGAAAAAGCACGTGGTGTTGTCATGGAGGGGTAAGGTGGGGAGGAACCACTCCCCAGCATATCTGCTCCCCAATATTCCCCTATTTTATCCCCACAGCCCCCTAATGTTCCTCAAGGCCGTAAGGGTAAGGGAAAGGGAAAGGGTAAAGGCAAAGGGAAGAGGAGTGACAATGGGAAAGCCCTCCGCACTCCTTCTCCCCCACCTCCCCAACCAGGATCTCCTCCCCACCCAGACGAAGGCGGTGATGGGGATGATGGGGACGAGGGATTTGTGGCGTGGAATTGGGAGGATGGAAGTGATTTTTCTCCCCTCATTCACCCCTTCACTGAGCAGGGGCGCTCTGGCTGCATTGCTCCAGAAATTCACCGTAATTCCACCAGGTTGGATTTTTTCCACCTGTTTTTTAGTGAGGCATTTGTGGAGCAGATTGTATACCATACCAACCTGTTTGCAAGCACCCAGCACCTAGAGTGTGAAAGATTTGGAACAAGGAGTAGGCATTCTATCATCTATGATTACCCTGTCTCCCTTCCAGAAATGTTCTTATTTTTTGCCCTGGTCCTTTTGATGGGTATTATACGAAAGAACAGAATTCTTGCTTACTGGACTAGGGACCCTGTTATGTTTACATCAATATTTGGTCAAGTAATGAGCCGTAATCAGTTCCAACAAATTCTAAGTCGCCTCCATTTCTATGATGCTCATGATCCTGCGAATGCAAACAACACTGATAAAATGAGGCGAATTAGGTTGATCTTTGATCACCTCAGGCAAACCTTTCATTCTTCATTCTACCCTATAGAGACCTCGTCATAGACGAGAGTCTCGTGTTGTGGAGAGGCAATATTTCATTTAGGCAGTATATACCCAGCAAAAGGCACCGTTTTGGGTTCAAGATCTTTGTTATGTGCGACTGTAGAACTGGTTACGTGCAAGACGTAGTCTTGTACACCGGTGCACAGACAGACATAATAGAAGATCGAAGTATTGGACTGTCGGGAGCAGTGGTAAAGACGATGATAGAAGACTACCTTCATCGTTGTCACGTCCTCTACCTGGACAATTGGTACACTAGCCCTCTTCTCGCTTGTTATCTTCACACACATGAAACGGGAGTCTTTGGAACAGTGAAGGTGAACCGGCATCACATGGCCAAGGTAGGGCGGAAACTTGCAAGGAATGAGGTTGTCTTCTTCAAAGCCAACAACATCCTTGCAACTGTGTGGAATCACAATAGAGGGGGTAAGCCTATTGTCAATGGTTCACCGCCCCTTGATGCACCGTACTGATTCAGTTGATTACCGTAGCAAGAACAGGCGTCGTATTTGGAAACCTGAGTGTGTCATGGACTATAATATAAACATGCGCCTCGTGGACCAGTCAGACTCCATGAGATCGACGGTAGAGTGTGCCAGGACCACGATGAAGTGGTATAAGAAACTGTTCTTTAACTTGCTAGATATCACTTCTCTGAATTGCCACCACCCTCACGCCATGACAACAGGAGTTCAGGAAACATTTGAAGGTTTTCACAAGAGAGATGTTTGCACGTTATGCTGTAGAAAGGCCCCAACATCGCACCCCCACTGCCCCTATTGCCCAAACTCCCCTGAGAATATCCGGCCGCCATTTCCCCACTCCTATCCCTCCCCAGCCAAACAGACCTAGGCCCCAACGCAGGTGTCACGTGTGCAGTAATTCCCAGGTGAGACTCACGACACAGAGGAAGGACACCCGCTATGAGTGCGTGCAGTGTGACGTGGGTCTCTGTATTCACCCATGTTTCAGCGAATATCACACGTTGATGCAATTCTGATATGGTGTGAATGCGAAAGGATGCTGAAATTATGAGGTAAATGCGAAAGACAGACGCTCAGTGAAATTATCAGTCATGTTGATCTCCAAATATTAGTATAAAGTGCATACGGGTATAACATAAGTGCTAAAATTGTATGTAAGTGTATAAATATGCCGTAAGTGGAAACATACATAGCGAGGGTTTTATGATGCGATATTCTGTCGCTCAGTGCAATAAATACGGCCCGTAATTATATAATTATTATTATTGGAAATGCTTACGGGTATAATATAAGTTCAAATTATTGTAAGTGCTGAAATATGTTCTAAGTCAAATATTCACAGCGTGTGTATAGAGATGCGATATCCTGACGCTCAGTTGAATGAATAAGGCACGTAATAGTGAAAATAAAAGTCAGCAAGTGGTAAAGTGTGTAATATATGTGAAGAATTAGTATATAAGTGTGTGAGTATTATGTTGGTCGAAACATTCATTGCGAGGGTATTTTCATGCGATATTCTCACGCTCACTTGAATAAATAATGGCAGTAAGTATGTACAGTGCATTTTAGGGGTGTAAACGTGTGTAATGTAAGTGGGAAATTATAATTGGAGTGAATAAATAAAGTAGATAATGAAACACGAGTGTTTGAGATCGTGGTTGCTACGTGAATATGCGCTAGCATATCGCTAAATGCCCTCGTAATGAATGAAAATAATTGAAAACATTTACAGTGGTGGAGGAAAGGTTCTATGTAAAGGGAAAAATAATAGAAAAGTGATAAAACAATTTGGTATGTTGAAATACGAGTCATAGCGAGTGCGCTTACTAAGCTGATGTGCGCTAGACTTATGCTGCATGTCATCATAATGAATGAAAACATCTGAAAACACTTACAAACAGTTGTAATTGGTAAAATGTCATTGAAACAAGTATACAAGTAGAAAAAATGATAGGTTGACTGATACAAGAAACTTAACATATAGCATGTTACGACTCGGACCAAACGCGCTATGCTTGCGCAATGGTACAATGCTTATTTTTCATATATATGTGTCTGAAATCCATTATATTGTTACTGTTATTGTTTATTAGTTCAAATTCAATAAATATAGAGGTGTTGTGTGTTGTTTCTCCCAGTATTCCTTACCATAGAAAACGTGAGCGCCTGGCACGTCCATTACAGAACACGACACCTGGCTCGGGGGACCTCACCTGTATGGACCACTTATAGACAGTGGGAAGCCCTTTCTTTGTGATTTCCTTCGTTTCTCAACCTAAGCGGAAGTTTTAGCCAAAAAAAATTTTTTCCAAAAAGGCTCGGGACTGGGGGATGTCGGAGGGGCGGAAAACCTCGGGACGTGACGGGTTAACCCCTAAACCACCGGCTTGTTTTGCTTTTACTTGCGTGTCCCGCGGGCATACTCGCGCTCTGACAGACCCTCTAAAAATATTTGCCAAAAATCAGTTATTAGTCCTAGAATATTAAAATTAAGTATGCATATGGCACATACCTTCAGCTTTCTCCTGGGATGTTTGTTGAGCCTTCGTCGAGTACCGTAGGACTTGTGGAGACCTCTGAAGTTGGGTAACGAAGTCTTCACTTTACACTTCCCGACAACCTGTAATATGATTACCACAGCCTGATATTATCACTAGAAACACTATTCTATGATTCTCAAATAGTTTGGAATCCATACTCCAAAAAAAAAAAAAAACGCTGTGAAAGCAATGAAAATTACGAGCGCATATGACCTTCCCACTTGAGATCGTTTGCTGCTGGTGTTCTGTCATTTATTATTCATAAAACCCCTCACACTTTATATTTCTATTACTATATAACACTTATATATATCTAAAGTCTTTATTCATAAGTTTCCTTCAGTAACAGTTTATTGTCACTGTAGGCATTCAATTTCTCTTTCAGTAAAATTCGTAGCATTCACTTTCTCGTCCTGTATACTAACTTTGAGAGTGAATGTCACTTTCACCTTCACTTTCATAACTCATAGTATTCATACATGCTAGAGTGAAACTTTCACTTTCATTACTCCTAGTATATATACTCGTATTCTTATATTACTACTCATTTACATTTCTATTTACATTCTCTATTTTATTTACATTATTTACATTTCTAGTTTATTTACACTGTGTTAGGCACTGTCATTTGCAGTAACTTATAAAACTATTTTCCACTGTTCCCTTATATTTACATTCATTGCATTCACTTGCTGTTTACACATTATTTACACATTATTTACATTTCCACTTGCACTGTTTTACTCACCAGAAAGATCGTTGTCACTCTCTATCATTTTCATTGACAAATTAGCCAGTTCACGTTCCACAGCAGTCACTTGGCCCTTTACCTCTTTCCACATGAGGTTTAGTAGGGGGTAGAGGTCACAGGGCCCTTTGCATGGGGCTAAAAAGCAGCGGAATTTGACAGGCGCGAATCCGACGTGCTTTCACCTTGAAAGACGACAGTAAATTGATACTGGTGGCCTGCCTAGGGGGAGTGCATTGCTGCCAACGTCAGCCTTGTGAGAGCTGCTAATATATACGCTATGAAATGATTGGCAGGAAATCTAGACAATACATAATAAATTAGGTAGTTCCAGGTGAATGTAAATAACACTTGGGCTTCTCCCTTCCTTCCTTATATATATTTTTATTACGAGAATAGATTATACGGCATATTTCAAGGGGAAAAAAAACAGCGAAAATTAGCGAACGAGTGCACGTGAGGTGTCAGGTGATAATTAGCCAATTCCAGGTGTATGGCACTATCACTTACCTTATTTCTTTTTTGTATATATTATTTGGTATAAGAATAGGGCATAGGGCTTATTTCAATGGATGAAATCAGTGGAAAATTCCAGGGAAGAGATACTTAGCGTAGAGTACAGTGGTGGCCTGCCTAGGGGGAGTGCAATACTGCCAATGTCAGCCTGGTGACAGCTGCTAATATATACGCTATGAAGTGACTGGCAAGAAATCTAGACAATACATAATAAATTAGGTAGTTCCAGGTGAATTTAAATATCACTGAGGCTTCTCCCTTCCTTTCTTATATATATTTTTATTATGAGAATAGATTATACGGCATATTTCAAGGGGAAATAAACAGCGAAAATTAGCAAACGAGTGCATGTGAGGTGTTGTCAGGTGATAATTAGCCAATTCCAGGTGTATGGCACTCTCACTTACCTTATTTCTTTTTTGTATATATTATTTGGTATAAGAATGGGGCATAGGGCTTATTTCAATGGATGAAATCAGTGGAAAATTCCAGGGAAGATTTACTTCGCATAGCACGGCCGGCTTGGCGAGAGGAGAGGGTAATGGAGGGGAGGTAAGGAGGGCAGTCAAGAACAGGGAGAAATGGCTAAATTGTCAACAATGGATGGGAGTACATATGAGATTAGGAGAGCTGACTAGTGTTGGACATTGGCAGTACTGATAGATGATACAAGCCACCACTTGAAAGCCTGGGCGAATTCAAAATAACACAGAATCACAAAAGTGACGCCCAGCGGTGTGATCCCTTGCTCCCAAGCATCATGAAAGTGACGCCCCATGGTTAAGCTTAGCTTTTTGGATTTCCTTTGATCAGTATATTACATTATACTATACCTTTGAGTTCAGAAATTTATATATTATATATTGTATAATAAGTGATGTCCCTGTAGCTCACCCAGTGGATGTTCACTTAAACCTACATCGAACAGGCAGCAAGTGCAATTGTTAGTAGTTTACCAGTAGGCCAATTTGTTATTAATTATACACTGACCAACTTATTCCTCAACAGTTTTATTAAATCTTTATCATGATTGGGAAACAGCACCTTAGGCATGTCAGCAGATGGCAAGATGTCTAGCAAGTTGGTGAGATGTGTAGAACTGTCATTGTGCCAGTCAAGGAAGCATCATATTTTAATGGAAAAAAATGTGCCATTGTAACTGGAAAGTTGCATTACGAAATGCACATGAACGTGCCTAATTCCTGTATAAGTGCCCCCAAATACAAATTATGTCAGCAAGCAAAATATACAGTACAATATTGTGCTGTGTCAGTTATATTCTTAGATAATTTATATTAAGCTATTAAATTACTGTTAGGTAGTTATACTGTATGGAGTAATGTCCATTATAATCAGAGGATAATCAAAACACATAAGATTTGTATGGAACCCATTTATTAGTAGGAAGTTCACCCACCTTCCTTCTCGATCACCTCCTGCAGTCTGTTTGACACAGAGGCGACATGGGTTCTGTATGTGTTGCTGCTGGTTTATGATTTGAGCATGAATGTGGGCCAGTAGTTCTTCTGGTGTTCGTTCACTCTCAGGCTTTCAACAGTTAACCATATTTTCCCCTACATTTTCGATGGGGTTCATGTCCGCTCCCTTTCTGGGCCAGTCGAGCAGCTGCAGGACCTAACGACCTCTAGACCGTTCTGAGCCTCTTCTCGCCGTGTGGATGAGGCAGCGGTCCTGAACAAAAAAATATAGGGCCGAGAGGAAACGGATAGTTCCTCTCCTAAACTGAGGTGAGGAAAAAATCCTGCAAAATTTTAATGAATTTTTTTCGCACTGAACCTCCCCTTTATCCTGGCAACGTCACCCATGCCGTGGATGCATTCCCATCCCCAGACATTGACGGTGACGTGTGCACTTCTATCCTCCTCTTAGAGAGAGAGAGAGAGAGAGAGAGAGAGTCGAGCAGGTGGAGCAGGCTGCATGTTGTCCGTTAACGAGAGACGGGGTATCCTATGTTTGGTGTAATTGATAGTGTGTAATCAATGTCTATAATAATGAATAATAAAAAACAAACAGGCTTATTATTATTTAGGATACAGGATATCACTGACGCCTTAATAAATATGCTGTAATGGCAAAGAATGCATAAATGTTGGAGTAAACGACTTGACCCCACTTCATTCCCCTTCCCTTCACCTGTCAAGCTCCCGCTCACTCCCATCCTTTTTCCTTCCCCCTACATCGCGCCATTTGTGGGTGAACTTGCTCACTGTTTCTGAACCACGACTCAACCTGTAACGTGGTTCACGCCACAAGATAAGAGAAGAATTATTTTATATAAATCAGGCTTTATAAATACCACAGTGCATAGCTCATTATTCCAAACAATCACACAATATTTAGTAGCCAATATCACAGCATAATACAGTACAATGACCACATAATAATATAATACGGCACAGAGGATGAAGCTTGGCGATTAAAAAACTTCTCTGGCATGTACACACACACACACACACACACACACACACACACACGCGCGCGCTGATGCCATGTTAGCCATATTCAGCGACTAGGTGGTCCAGATGGAACTGTTGCCGAGTGTACCTCTTTTATTATAGACTCCCATATTTGTGTATTATATGTGGTATTTGATCTCACTGTAAATGTTGTGAATCCTGTTTTTGGTAATAGCTTAATTAATTAGATACCTATTAAATTTTCGGCTGATGATAACTACAGTGACAGTCGAATCGATGCCATGACTTAAAAGAAATCTGCAAATTTTGTTTGCCACTATGGACGCTGCAAGATCTGATATATACACAAGAATATATATATTTATAGATAGATAGATAGATAGATAGATGGATGGATAGATAGATGGAGAGATATATAAATCGCTAAACAGATAGATATAGACAGAGAGGTAGAATGATATGGGCAAACGTGTGTGTGTGTGTGTGTGTGTGTGTGTGTGTGTACTGCATATTGCGTGATCAGATTCAGTTACCAAGCTCTTCTCTTCCTTACATTCCTTTCTATCAGATCTACTTCTCTGTGCTCCCTTTCCTTCATCCACCCTTCCCTACAACCTCCTCTAACCAAAGTCTTTTCCTCTCTCTCTCTCTCTCTCTCTCTCTCTCTCTCTCTCTCTCTCTCTCTCTTTCATACACATACACACACACACACACACACACACACACACACGTATATATATATATATATATATATATATATATTTATATATATATATATATATATATATATATCTATCTATATACATTATCTCTCTCTCTCTCTCTCTTTCTCTCTCTCTCTCTCTCTCTCTCTCTCTCTCTCTCTCTCTCTCTCTCTATATATATATATATATATATATATATATATATATATATGGCATTTATCAGCTGATTGACAGACTAACAAAACTGCTAAGAGATTCAGCGGTGGTAATAGGAAAACCTAATACAACAAAGCCAAGAAGTATTCAGAAAAGACCCTCAAGCTTATGAAAAAAAAAAATGTAAATGAAAGAATAACAAAGAAAGATGAAACAGAACGAGCAGAATTAATAAGCTTATCAACAAAAACAAAGAGAAGAAAAAAGAAAGGGAAACATGGATCATATCAAAGAAACCATCATAAAAGGAAAAAGTCTGAGACAGGTCCGAAGTAAAATGGCAATAGGAGAGCAACAAATGACATCACTGAAAGACAAAAACGGGGAAGTCATTAAATGCAGAGATATGATGTTGAAGAGAGTTGAAGAATTTTACAAAGAACTGTGTACATCAAAGACAGTAGTACCAATAGCTAACTTTTCAGTTGACACAAGTGAAATACCTGAGGTAACACCAGACAAAGTAAATATTTCTCTTAATAATATAAAAAGAGAGAAGGCTCCGGGAGAAGATGGAAGAGTAGCAGATTTACTATTGGATGCAGGAGTAGAAGTGCAAAATAGGCTTGCTCACTTATTAACTCAATGTATAAAAAAGAAAATTCCCAAAACATGGTGTAATGCAATAGTTTTTTTACTTTACAAAAAAAGGTGACTCAAAAGGTCTCAGTAACTAGACACCTATTAGCTTATTATCAGTCATTTACAAACTCTTCACTAAAGTCTTTACGAACAGAATAACAACAAATTTGGAGGAAAACCAACCTCGTGAACAGGCAGGATTCCGAAGCAGGTATTCGATTACTGATCATCTTCACACAATGAATCAGCTGATTGAGAAAACTATGGCATATAATTAACCACTGTGCTTTGGTTTTGTTGATTACGAAAAGGCTTTCGACTCAGTGGAGCACATCGATATTATAATTCATTGCGTGAAAAAGGAGTGAAGGAGAACATTGTAAAACTGCTCGAAAACATATATATAAAGAGGGAACTGCTACAGTTAAATTACATAAGGACTCAGAGGAAATTAAGAATGACAAAGGCATGCGTCAGGGAGACAACTTCACCAAAATTATTTACAGCATGCCTAGAAAGTATTTTCAGAGAGCTAAACTGGGAAAACAAAGGAGTGAACATTAATGGAGAAAAGCTAAATCATTTAAGATTTGCAGATGACGTTGTCTTAATCTCAGAAATAACAGAGACATTGCAAGAAATGTTAAATGACCTGAACAGAGAAAGTCTCAAAATAGGACTAAAGATGAACCGGAGTAAAACTAATGTTTAATCCACAAACACCAAAGAGCGTCATCAGAATAAGCGGAGAAATTCTTGAAGAATCGAGGAGTACAATTACCTGGGACAAATGCTAAAATTAACGAAAGATAATGAGAGCGAAATATAAAGACGCATTACAATTGGATGGAAAGCATTCGGAAAACATAGAGACATTATGAAAAGTAGCTTGCCAGTTTGTATGAAAAGAAAAGGATAAAACAATGTATGATTCCAGCTATGACGTATGGTTGTGAGACCTGGAAACTGGCGAGATCGTTGGAAAATAAATTAATCCGTTCTCAGAGAGCAATGGAAAGGTCAGTGTTGACAATATCTTTAAGAGACAGGAAAAGATCAACTTGGGTGAGAGGGCAGACCAAAGTCAAAGATATTATAGAAGGTATGAAAGAGCAGAAACGGAGGTCGGCAGGCCATGTAGCAAGAATAAGGGATAACCGATTGAGCAAGAGGTTGACTGACTGGAAACCAAGAGATTGTAAGAGAGATTGTAAGAGTAGCAGAAAGAGGCCAGACAGGAATTGGAGAGGTAAGGTAGAGAAATTTGCAGGGAAAACGTGGCAGAGATTGGCTTAGTCAAGGAATTCGTGGAGAAGGTTGGGGGAGGCCCTTGTTCAGCAGTGGACTTGTAATGGCTGATGATGATGATGATGATGACATATATATACACATACAGATATATGTACAGCTCCGGACAGATGAAACGGCTACACCTCATCCACCAGCGACTTGGTTTGGGTCTCAGTGGTTCTGGTAACAGTTGCAGGTGGAGGGAGGGGGGATGTGGGAGGGTGAGGAGGGGAGAAATGTGGGCGGAGTTCTATAGGGGGTAGTGTGGGAGGGTGAAGAAGCAGCAGTCTGGCTGGTGGGAGGGGGAGACGAATGGTTGGGTAGCGGAGACGAGAGTCTGCTGGAGGGTAAGACAGGTGAGTGTGATTAGATGAAAAGAAATTACAAAAAATGAATTATTATAATATCTGCTGCATATATTGCATTTTATCTACTAAATAAAAACACTGTCTATTATTTACCACCGTATTTGGGTATCCTACTCATTATTATTATCCTTTGGATATTAGGCAATATATAAAGATATTGGACGGTCTTTCGGACCCGAACCAATTTTTTCATAACCTTTTTCTTCAGCTATTTCCGTATTCCTATTATCCCTCGTGCTTGAAGTCCCCCTTTTTATCACTTTCTCCTACGCCCTACATTTTTTTTTAGGCATAAGGCAGTTTAACTTTCTCTTTAAATAACCATATTTGTCAACAAATATTCCTTTCATTAATCTATTTAATTACCTGTTTTCTTTCAATATGCATTTGTCTAATAATGGGTGTTACACCTTACTTGGCGCCACTATTTGACGTTGTGAATAAATTTGGTCTAAATTTATGCATATATTGCAGTCTCTCTCAAGTAGGCTGACAACCTCACAACCTCACACATCCTCCCCCCTGCTTTCTCCTTCTCTCGCTACCCGTTCCCTCCTTTCCTTTTGTAGTACTGTTTATCTATTCTTTCTCATATTTTTAACCTCATTCCTTCTTACAAACTTTTAGTGCCATAGGAATTTCTCCCTTATCACCTACAGTCCTACTACATGAAAGTGGAAAAAACTGCCAACGGGAAAAGAATAACTGGAAATTTATGGCGAAGGTTACGATATTAGTTATTTAGAATGAAAGTGTTAGCAGATACGCATTCTTGACGTGATTATCACAGCCACAGCATTTCGCCTTCATAAAACAGAAGGACTATAGGTTTCATGCATTACCTCCTTACGTCCAGCATTACTGTGCAGAACGCCATGTATAACACATTAAGGACCACAAGGACAGTAATGGTAGCCATCGTGATTCTCATGAATCTCTCCATAGGCTATTGAAAACAGTGCTTTATGCTCAACTTCAGAATTATGTTCTCATCATGGCAATGATAGGCAAACATAATAAAAACAATATATACAACCAAATTATATATATATATATATATATATATATATATATATATATATATATATATATATATATATATATATATATATATATATATATATATATATATAATGATACAGGCTCTACACTTATGAAATTTAACATCGAGTAACCCTATATGCCCAAAGTAATTTCCTCTGCATGGACTGACGTTGTAACGAAACTGGTTGTCCCCCTGCAGTAATTATTAATATATTTTTATGGTCATGTATGACTGAATAGTTTAGTTTATACAAGCGAAAACCTCATAAATAATACTCCCCGAGTATTATTCCTTCTCCAGCAGTTGCGTCTTCAGTGTCACACTTCCAAAAATCCTCTGGCTTGTCAACATAACGTTTGCTAGGGTCCTGTGATGCAACCCTGCTTCGTGCAATACTCTTCTCATAGTCTTTTCGCTGATATCATGGTCTGTGCATCGGTTTCTGTGGCGTGTAGTGCAACATGGTGGTTTCCGTGTGGTAGGTTGCCATGCTAGTTAGTGTCCTCTGCTTTACCCAACACAATAAATTTTAGATCAAACAGTGTTCTTCATGGTTATTAATATATATATATATATATATATATATATATATATATATATATATATATATATATATATATATATATATATATATATATATATATATATATAGGATCATGTATTTATTTTCTTCAGGTTACATGTGATTGTGTGAGCTGGTTACACCCTTGAGACTGCAGCACGGAGGCAGTTTGAGCTTTGTTGTATAATAAATGATAATTTGGTTGTATATATTGTTTTTATTATGTTTGCCTATCATTGCCATGATGAGAACATAATTCTGAAGTTGAGCATAAAGCACTGTTTTCAATAGCCTATGGAGAGATTCATGAGAATCACGATGACTACCATTACTGTCCTTGTGGTCCTTAATGTGTTATACATGGCGTTCTGCACAGTAATGCTGGACGTAAGGAGGTAATGCATGAAACCTATAGTCCTTCTGTTTTATGAAGGCGAAATGCTGTGGCTGTGATAATCACGTCAAGAATGCGTATCTGCCAACACTTTCATTCTAAATAACTAATATCGTAACCTTCGCCATAAATTTCCAGTTATTCTTTTCCCGATGGCAGTTTTTTCCACTTTCATGTAGTAGGACTGTAGGTGATAAGGGAGAAATTCCTATGGCACTAAAAGTTTGTAAGAGGGAATGAGGTTAAAAATATGAGAAAGAATAGATAAACAGTACTACAAAAGGAAAGGAGGGAACGGGTAGCGAGAGAAGGAGAAAGCAGGGGGGAGGATGTGTGAGGCTGTGAGGTTGCCAGCCTACTTGAGAGAAACTGCAATATATGCGTAAATTTAGACCAAATTTATTCACAACGTCAAATAGTGGCGCCAAGTAAGGTGTAACACCCATTATTAGACAAATGCATATTGAAAGAAAACAGGTAATTAAATAGATTAATGAAAGGAATATTTGTTGACAAATATGGTTATTTAAAGAGAAAGTTAAACTGCCTTATGCCTAAAAAAATGTAGGGCGTAGGAGAAAGTGATAAAAAGGGGGACTTCAAGCACGAGGGATAATAGGAATACGGAAATAGCTGAAGAAAAAAGTTATGAAAAAATTGGTTCGGGTCCGAAAGACCGTCCAATATCTTTATTTATTGCCTAATATCCAAAGGATAATAATAATGAGTAGGATACCCAAATACGGTGGTAAATAATAGACAGTGTTTTTATTTAGTAGATAAAATGCAATATATGCAGCAGATATTATAATAATTCATTTTTTGTAATTTCTTTTCATCTAATCACACTCACCTGTCTTACCCTCCAGCAGACTCTCGTCTCCGCTACCCAACCATTCGTCTCCCCCTCCCACCAGCCAGACTGCTGCTTCTTCACCCTCCCACACTACCCCCTATAGAACTCCGCCCACATTTCTCCCCTCCTCACCCTCCCACATCCCCCCTCCCTCCACCTGCAACTGTTACCAGAACCACTGAGACCCAAACCAAGTCGCTGGTGGATGAGGTGTAGCCGTTTCATCTGTCTGGAGCTGTACATATATACAGTATATATATACACACACTGTATATACCAGTTTACAGTATGTTTGTCTGAAATATATTCCTTATCTCAGTTTGTCTTTCTGTTCTGTCAATATCCATCTGTAACTCTAAACTAACAAACTCTAAAAAAATAAACAAGAAGCCTCGGACAAGGACTGACCAAACGATGACGACCCAGGACCGGACAAAGGACTTGGTAATGAGTACATGGAATGTAAGAGGTGCGAATGATGAGGTGAAAGAGAGAGAGATTGTCCAGGTGCTTGAGGGTGCGATAGTGGATGTATGTGGAATAACTGAAACAAAATGGTGAGGAGAAAGTGTGAGAGAATGGGAGTATGGATGGGGTATATGTGCAGGAGTAGATGAGAATGAGAGGGCAAAGGAAGGAGTGTGTATAGTTGTGAGTAAAAGATGGAAGAAGAGCATAAGACAGTATGGATCAGTTGGGTCAAGGATTGTGTGGGTAAAGTTGAAAGTTGGAATACAAATGTGGGCGATTGTGTGTGTGTATGCGCCAACGCAAGATCGTGCTAGAAGAGTGAGAGAAGAGTTCTGGACAAATGTGGAAATGTGCATGAAAAAGTTTGGAAGGAATGAGAGAGTGTTTTTGATTGGTGATATGAATGGTAAAGTTGGTAATGTGAAGGTGGATGGAATAGTTGGTGAGTGGGGTGTGCCTGCCGAGATAGATGAGAATGGGAGTGAGTTAGTGGACATTTGTGCTGGGAGGGGGTTGGTGATAGCCAATACCCTCTTCAGGCATAAAATGATCCACAGGTATACATGGCGAGTGATGAGAAGGGTGGGTGGTGAACTGAATGAAAGGAAGGCAATGATTGATTATGTGTGTGTGGATGAAAGGATGCGAAGATGTGTAAAGGATGCAAGAGTGTATAGAGGTTGGGGGAGTGGACTTTCTGACCACTACTTGGTGGTGGTCAGAATTAGAATGCAAGTGAGATGGAGGAATAGAAGAAGGGAAAGACGAGAGGAAGGAGTAGTTGCAAGGAGAGTGGAAAGGTTACAAGAGGATGAGAAAAAGGCAGAGTATAAGAGAAAAGTGGAGGAACGATTGGGCAAATATGAATTGGAGCAGATGGGAGACATGGGAGGTGTGTGTAAGATATTTACAGAAGAAATATGTGCAGCATGTGATGTGGTGTGTGGAAGGAAGAGAAGGCGGAGGGGGGTGCAAGGAACAGCGTGGTGGACTGAAGAGGTGAAACAGGCTGTGGCACAAAAGAAGAAAGCATACAATGAATGGGTGAGAAATAGGGGCGTGGAAGAAGTTGAGAGGCAGAAGAGAGAGTTATATGTGGAAAGGAAGAGAGAGGTGAAAAGATTAGTAAGAGAAAGTAAGAAGAGAGTGGATGAGGAATTTGGAAGGAATTTGAGTGTAAAGTGGAGGGACTGTAAGAAAATGTTCTGGAGAGAAGTGAAAAGAGTAAGACAGGGTGGAAGTGAAGTTAGCAGGGGAGTGAAAGATAAAAATGGTAGATTACTAGTGGAGAAGGGAGAAAAAGTGAGCAGATGGAGAGAACACTTTAAGGAATTGTTGAACGTAGAGGATGGAAGTAATGCGAGTATAAGTGGCTGGGGAATGGCTGGGAGAAGGAGGGAGGTGAGAAGAAGGGAAGAAATCATTAGGATAGAAGTTGTGGAAGCAATGAAGAAAGTTAAATCGGGGAAAGCCCCAGGAATTGATGGAGTGTGTGGTGAAATGCTGAAGCATGGGGGAGAGATAGTAGTAGAATGGATGTGGAAGATGTGCAGATTGGCCTGGGAGGAAGGTAGAGTCCCGGAGGATTGGAAGTCAGGTATAATTATTCCCTTGTACAAAGGAAAAGGGGAAAAAGAAGTGTGTGGTAATCATAGGGGCATTTGTCTTCTTAGTATAATAGGAAAAGTGTATGGTAGGATACTTATAGACAGAGTTACAGAAAGAACAGAGAAATTAGTTGGAGAAGAACAGGGAGGCTTAGGAAGGGAAGAGGTTGTGTAGATCAGATATTCATTCTTAGATCTTTAGTGGAAAAGTTTCTAGAGGAGGGAAAGAAGTTGTATGCGGCTTTCATGGATTTGGAGAAAGCATATGACAGGGTGGATAGACAAGGATTGTGGGAAGTGTTAAGAATATATGGAGTAGATGGGAAGTTGTTGAATGCTGTGAAGAGTATGTACGATGGTGCGAAGGCTGCAGTGCGTGTGGATGGTGAACTATGTGAATTTTTCTCTTTGAAAGTTGGTTTGAAACAGGGATGTGTCATGTCTCCATGGTTGTTCAATCTGTACATGGATGGGGTAATAAAAGAGGTACAAGGTAGGGTAGTGGATGTTGGAGTGGCCCTGGTGAGAGAGGATAGTGTTTGGAAACTCCCTGTACTGTTGTTTGCAGATGATACTGTGTTGTTGAGTGAAGACGAAGGGGAGCTGCAAGGCTTGGTGGATAAGTTTGAGACAGTGTGTAAGAAACGGAACCTAAAGGTGAATGTAGGGAAGAGTAAAGTGATGGTCTTTGAGAGAGGTGAAGTTAGTGAATGTACAGCGAGGTTAGGTGGTGAGGAATTGGAAAATGTGAGTACGTTTAAGTATTTGGGTAGTGTGATGAGTAAGGATGGAGGTTTGGAGGGTGAAGTGCTTGAAAGGGTACAGCAGGGAAGAAAGGTTGCTGGTTCCTTGAAAGCAGTGATAACAAACAGGGAAGTGAGCATGGAAGTGAAAAAGTTACTACATGACAGTATTGTGATACCAACTCTAACGTACGGAAGTGAAGCTTGGACATTGTTGGAGGGACACAAGTCAAGAGTGAGAGCAGTGGAAATGAGTTATTTAAGAGGAGCCTGTGGAGTCACGTGGAGAGACAGGCTGACGAATGAGGATATAAAGGAGCGTTGTGGTGTGGATGTGGATGTGATAGGAAGCGTTATGAGGAACGCACTGAGGTGGTTTGGCCACGTGGAGAGGATGGAGGGTGAAAGACTGACGAAGAGAGTGTATGTGAGTGAGGTGGAGGGGGGAAGAGGGAGGGGGAGGCCGAGGATGAGATGGAGGGATGGGGTGGAGAGGTATATGAGAGAGGGGGGTGTGAGTTGGGAGCAGGGCAGTGAAATGGCGGGGGACAGGGCGACTTGGAGGCGATTTGTTTGTGGCCACCCCAAACGGGATTGAGGCGTCTGGCAATAGATAGATAGATAGAACTCTATTTATCTGTGTTTCTGTACATCTATCCGCGTACCTTCTTATCTATCTTTCTATCTCTCTGTCTGTTTGTCTGTGGTTTATCTATAGGTCTGTCTGCCAATTTATCTATTGTCTGACGCCGTATCGTGTAAGGTGTGGTCCTTTTCCTTGGTGGATTAGATTTACTAGTATTTTCTGTTCTGTCGCTATCTATCTGTAAATCTATTAATCTGTCTGTCTCTGTGCATCTATCTGCCTACCTTCTTATCTGTCTTTCTCTCTCTCTGTCTTTCTGTCTGTTTTACCTATAGATCTGTCTGCCAATTTATCTATTGTCTGACGCCGTATCGTGTAAAGTTTGGTCCTCTTCTTTGGTGGATTAGATTTACCGGTACGAGTATTCTCAGACTGAAATCACCTCCTCGAGTACCTTGAAAGCTCTTTTTCACTTTCTACTCGTCTTCATTTCTCCCTTTTCATACCTTCTTTTCTCTCTAACTACCTTTTACTATTCTTATACTCGGAATAGCTACTCCGTTCCATACCTTAGAAACGTCTCGTCTATTTCTTTTCCTTTTTTCCCCTACGGTTCTCTCCCAGTCTTATTCACACTAGTTATCACACATGAGCCTCGCAGCAGTAGCAAGCTGATCAGTATTTGTCCAAATTAGAGCCGTCTCTGAACCACGCTTTGCTTTGGAGCAAATTTTTTGCAGCTGTAGAGTGCCACAAACCACTTCCCTAAGTGAAAGCCTTTTTTTTTTTTTTTAAATCGCTTCCACCAACATTACAACAACCACAGCTACCACCAGCACCTGCATCATCACTGCTACCACTACCACCGTCACCACCAACATCACCACTACCAGAGCTACCACCACCACCATGAAAATCACAGTTACGACCACCACCACCATCATCATCACCTAGGACCCAATTCCAACCCTCCTGCCAAGTTTCATAATTTTCTTCCCGTCTGGCTACACACACACACACACAAACACACACACACACACACATAGAGTCATAGTTTACTAGAAGTTTATTCTTATGGCATTATGTCTCCATTCTTTAACAACAGATCTCTCTCTCTCTCTCTCTCTCTCTCTCTCTCTCTCTCTCCAGCCTTTTCCTCTTTTCTCCTTCCCTATTCTTTCATATTCCCTCTCTTTCTTAGCTTACACCAGCTTTTCTCTTTATCTTTTTCTTTTCGTTGTAATCACGTTTTCTCTTTTTTATACCCAAGAATTGTTGCCATTCCTCACACCCTGCACATACCCTCTTTTGTCCTTTCATTTTCTTTTCTTTTCCTTCCTTTCTTCATTCGACACCTTTTTTTTTATTTCCTTATTCCGCCAAATCTGTTATAATCTCTCTCTCTCTCTCTCTCTCTCTCTCTCTCTCTCTCTCTCTCTCTCTCTCTCTCTCTCTCTCTCTCTCCACTTAGAAACTGTTCCCGCGGAACTTATTCTTTTTCCCCCCTCTTCCTTTTCCCCAAACATCTTCATCTGAACTATTATTCCTAGAAGGAACTGTTGATCCTGTTATTCCTCGAATTAATCCCTGTCTCTTTCCTCTTCCGCATAATTTCCCATCATCCCACTCTTTCCCCTCTCTTTCTCCCTCATTCCTCCCTTCTCTTTCTCTTCATCCTTCTCTCATTTTCCTCTTATCTTTTTCCTCTTTCACTACCTCTCACTTTCTTCTTTTTCTCTTTTACTTCATCGTCTCCCTCTCTTCCAGTTCCATGTTTTTTTTTCCTCCATCTCTCCCCTTGTTATTCCCTATAATTTTTCATTTTATTACTGAATTTGTTTCTCTCCATCCTTTTCCCTTATTTTCTTTGCCTTCCACTCCCATTCTCCCTTTTTGTTCAGGCCCTCTCGCTTTCTTATTCACTTTTATTCCTTTCATCCAGGCAAGTCCCTCCCTTTACTTTCCTCTTTTACTTCTCTCCCATCTTTTTCATTCCTCTAATTGGACCACTTCTGACTACCTGCTAGTGCTTGTTACCATTGTCACACCTGTACCATCCCTCTGATACGCCAACACCATCACCAGCACAACCACCACATCAAGACAGTTACCAGCACCGGCACCACTAATACACCTAAACTACCACAAGAGGAGGGTACAGCTCGAGCTGAAACTTCTGTATGATCAGAATTAACACAATTTCTTTGTATGATCACAATTTGTTTAATATGAGCAATGGACAGTGCTGAGATATCCAGCCTCATTGATAGGTATCGTGCAAAAAACCATTCAGAGTTTGCATATTGGAGCAAATGCACATGGATCTGTGATGGAAAGAGCGAGAGATAGGTGGTGTGCTGTAGCTAAGCGTAAGATGTAAATGTGGTGAAGGAAGCGAGGGGAGAGAAATTTTTGGAGGAAGAGAGACAAAGCAATGTGATGTGTGAGATTTTTAAAAGATGTTTCTCTGTGTTTCTGTGTCTTGGCTTAGGCTAGACAGTCTGTTTCTTAAGGCCTAGCATTCTTTCAGTCTGTAACACATTCACTTGGTATTATTTTGATGTAAGAGGTGCGTTGACCTGGGTGCTGAAGGTTATGGCAGGTGTGGGTGTCACCCTAATGGAACAGCTTAAAATGATATATTTACTTTGAAGGAACATGGGAGGACGAACAGGAAAATTATATCAATGGAAGAAGAAGAAGTTGAAGAATTAAGAGGTTTAGGAGCGAGAGGAGGTAAAGAAGCAGGTGGAGGAGGAGAAGCAGGAGAAGGAGCAAGAGGAGGAGGAAGGAGGGAACAAGCAAGAGGAGCGAGAGGAAATATCTATGAAGGAAGACAAAGAACGATGTTGTAGAACGACGAAATACAAGAAGAAAATGTAGGAAATGGAGGAGAAAAACAGAGAAAGAGCAGGAAGAGAAGGATGAAAGGAGCAGAAACTGGAACAGGATGTATAATAAGCGGTAAACTGTTAAAACAGAGTGAGAAAGTATGGACAAGCTGCAAGTTTCGAGGCTTACAGTATTACTGAAATATGTTATGGTCGGGTTAGCACATCTGACAATTCTTTATTGTTGTTGATTAATCTCTGAGATGTGGAATGACGAAGATCACACATACGGTAACATTACAGGTGTACCAGAAAAGACCGTCAAAAATTTAAAACTTGCTTATGCCATAGCTTACTCAGTTTTAATAGTGATTCCCAGAGAAGACTATATATATATTGCCAGACGCCTCAATCCCGCTTAGGATGGCCACAAACAAATCGCCTCCAAGTCGCCCTGTCCCCCGCCATCTCACTGCCCTGCTCCCAACTCACACCCCCCCTCTCTCATATACCTCTACACCCCATCCCTCCATCTCATCCTCGGCCTCCCCCTCCCTCTTCCCCCCTCCACCTCACTCACATACACTCTCTTCGTCAGTCTTTCACCCTCCATCCTCTCCACATGGCCAAACCACCTCAGTGTGTTCCTCATAACGCTTCCTATCACATCCACATCCACACCACAACGCTCCTTTATATCCTCATTCGTCAGCCTGTCTCTCCATGTGACTCCACAGGCTCCTTTTAAATAACTCATTTCCACTGCTCTCACTCTTGACTTGTGTCCTTCCAACAACGTCCAAGCTTCACTTCCGTACGTTAGAGATGGTATCACAATACTGTCACGTAGTAACTTTTTCACTTCCATGCTCACTTCCCTGTTTCTTATCACTGCTTTCAAAGAACCAGCAACCTTTCTTCCCTGCTGTACCCTTTCACGCACTTCACCCTCCAAACCTCCATCCTTACTCATCACATTACCCAAGTACTTAAACGTACTCACATTTTCCAATTCCTCACCATCCAACCTCGCTGTACATTCACTGACTTCACCTCTCTCAAAGACCATCACTTTACTCTTCCCTACATTCACCTTTAGATTCCGTTTCTTACACACTTTCCCAAACTCATCCACCAAGCCTTGCAGCTCCCCTTCGTCTTCACTCAACAACACAGTATCATCTGCAAACAACAGTACAGGGAGTTTCCAAACACTATCCTCTCTCACCAGGGCCACTCCAACATCCACTACCCTACCTTGTACCTCTTTCATTACCCCATCCATGTACAGATTGAACAACCATGGAGGCATGACACATCCCTGTTTCAACCCAACTTTCAAAGAGAAAAATTCGCTATATATATATAAATATATATATATATATATATATATATATATATATATATATATATATATATATATATATATATATATATATATATATATATATATATATATATATATATATTACCTGCTAGTCACGGTAGAAAATATCACTGCCTGCCTTTTAAGAGAAACCTGTACAACCTTTGACTTATCCTGTGATGGTTATTTTTTGCACATAATTAACATTGACAGGCTCCTATATTCATATTCAGCTGAAGAAATCCCTCTCGTGCCAGCTGCAGTAGAAATATAAAAATTTATCAGATAGTGGTAAGGCTAATAATTGCTTGAGAACAACTGTTTCGCATTGTATGTTATGGTTGTATATAATGTATATAGGCAGGAGGGAAAGTGGGTTTTTCGTCAGCCAGACAAACCCAGCTGTATATGTGATATTATTCTGCCGATCTATATCTCAAGTGAACCTTAGCACTCTTTCATCCTAAACGGAACCTTAGATATGGGGATATAGTTAGAAAAATTATGGGAAATGCGATGTTTATCGGGCAGACTGAAGGCAGCGTGTTAGCCGTTATAAAAGTGATATCTAATGCCGCAGCGAATGGGACCATTGGTGTATGGTGAGAGTCGGCAGCAGTACTAATAAATCTCTTAAATTTAACCCTCTTGCTTTGGTTGGTGAATTTAAAAATTTTATTCAGGCTAACACTATATTTCCTTCAACCGAGACAAAACCTGACAGCCAAGGGTTTATAAAACTAAAGTCACGTCACCATTTCTCATTTTATGATATACATGGGAATATGTTGAAACGAACAGGATAGAAAATTTTGCAGTAAAAACGTTAAATACATGAAGAGCTACCAGGGTTTAACGTCCATGCTTGAAGTGTTTGTTACTGGTTTACGTTAAGTGGGAAATTACTAGTCACACAGGACAAAATCACTCCTTCCAACCCCATCAAGATGACGGAATTATTTGGCACAGTTTCATATGCAAATTACCCTAGATAGTACAATAATATATGCATCGGCATTTCCTGATCCTACACTGTGATTAAAGTGAAATGTTTGTTTTGTGGTTGTGGGTCAAGAGAGAGAGAGAGAGAGAGAGAGAGAGAGAGAGAGAGAGAGAGAGAGTATAAATGATTCTGCAAATGTCAGTCTTTGTAGCGGTACCCATGTTTCCAACAAATGTGAGAGAGGGCAAAGAATTTGCAACAAGAATTTGGGCCAAGAGAGGTTACAGTATTTTTAGAGAGAGAGAGAGAGAGAGAGAGAGAGAGGGAGGGAGGGAGGGAGAGAGAGAGAGTGTGGAGGGGATTTTCTAAGCGGGACGTGTCATGTTTGAGACAGCAGAGCGTTGCAGAAAGAATGATGGAAACATCTAGATGACGAAAGAGATGCATGAGAAGGGAAGCTAAAGGAAACGGGTAAAGAACGATGCTAGTTACGCTACTGGTGGTGCAAAAAACACTATAACAAGGCAAAGCATGCTGAGAGATCGCTGTTACCATTGTTATCGGCCTTCCATATTTCTCATTTATCTCTCAACGTCAGGGAGTATTCGGCCTTCTCTTACACTTTAGCGTGTGCTTAGTACTGCTATCAGTTAAAAAAATACACATATATTAATAATGTAAGACCTTCAGCAGAATGATTCCATGTTTTAATAGATTTTACTGACATATTTTACTCGGCTCACATACGCTGTAAAATACTCCATTAACTTCTTTCAGTCCGATGCTTTATTCTTGTTATCTGCAGGAGGTAATTTTCAACTCATCAAGAATCTGAAGACGTAAGAGGGTTATTTAAAGGATTTTCTTTAACTCACTAAGTGCGGAAGATTATTCTGCGTTGAATCAATCTGCGAGAAGAAAGAATCAACTAAAAATTCCTCATCGCATTCAGTGACAACCAGTTCAGTAAGAAGGCAATGCACTTTCATTCTGCCAACGATGTGGCAGAGTAAAGGATAGAGAGTAAAGGACAGAGAACCTCCACAATCTCTGTCTGTCTGTCTGTCTCTCTGTCTGGCACAGTCCTCCCTCGATCCCCAACACACACTATTCTAACGAAATAAATTTCAAAACGAGAAAGAGAGAGAGAGAGAGAGAGAGAGAGAGAGTCTAATTATATTTTCATCATAGTATTTTGCTGCCGGGTAGAAGCTTACTTTCGGCACACATACATGTGGGATTTAGGATTTCTTTTTTCTCCGTATAATACAGTATGTTTTTTTCCTAGTAGTATTACAGTGTGATTTTTTAAGCAATATTTCTTCTCATTTGTACACACACACAATATATATATATATATATATATATATATATATATATATATATATATATATATATATATATATATATATATATATATATATATATATATATGAAAGTTGGAATACAAATGTGAGAGATTGTGTGTGTGTGTATGCGCCAACGCAAGATCGTGCTAGCAGAGTCAGAGAAGAGTTCTGGACAAATGTGAAACTGTGCATGGAAAAGTCTGGAAGGAATGAGAGAGTGTTTTTGATCGGTGATATGAATGGTAAAGTAGGGAACGTGAAGGTGGATGGAATAGTTGGTGAGTGGGGTGTGCCTCCTGAGATTGGTGAGAATGGCAGTGCGTTAGTGGACATTTGTGCTGGGAGGAGGTTGGTGATAGCCAATACCCTCTTCAGGCATAAAATGATCCACAGGTATACATGGCGAGTGATGAGAAGGGTGGGTGGTGAACTGAATGAAAGGAAGGCAATGATTGATTATGTGTGTGTGGATGAAAGGATGTGAAGATGTGTAATGGATGCAAGAGCTTATAGGGGTTGGGGGAGTGGACTTTCTGACCACTACTTGGTGGTGGCCAGAATTAGGATCCAAGTAAGATGGAGGAATAGAAGAAGGGAAAGACGAGAGAAAGGAGTAGTTGCAAGGAGAGTGGAAAGGTTACAAGAGGATGAGAAAAAGGCAGAGTATAAGAGAGAAGTGGAGGAACGACTGAGCAAATATGAATTGGAGCAGATGGGGGACGTGGAAGGTGTGTGTAGGATATTTACAGAATATGTGCAGCATGTGATGTGGTGTGTGGGAGGAAGAGAAGACGGAGGGGGGTGCAAGGAACAGCATGGTGTACTGAAGAGGTGAGACAGGCTGTGGCACAAAAGAATAAAGCATACAATGAATGGATGAGAAATAGGGGCGTGGAAGAAGTTGACAGGCGGAAGAGAGAGTTATATGCAGAAAGAAAGAGAGAGGTGAAAAGATTAGTAAGAGAGAGTAAGAGAGCGTAAGAAGAGAGTGGATGAGGAATTTGGAAGGAATTTGAGTGTAAAGTGGAGGGACTGTAAGAAAATGTTCTGGAGAGAAGTGAGAAGAGCAAGACAGGGTGGAAGTGAAGTTAGCAGGGGAGTGAAAGATAAAAATGGTAGATTACTAGTGGAGAAGGGAGAAAAAGTGAACAGACGGAGAGAACACTTTAAGGAATTGTTGAACATAGAGGATGGAAGTAATGCTGGTATAAGTAGCTGGGGAATGGCTGGGAGAAGGAGGGAGGTGAGAAGACAGGAAGAAATCAGTAGGATAGAAGTTGTGGAAGCAATGAAGAAAGTTACACTGGGGGAAAGCCCCAGGAATTGATGGAATGTGTGGTGAAATGCTGAAACATGGGGGAGAGATAGTAGTAGAATGGATGTGGAAGACGTGCAAATTGGCCTGGGAGGAAGGTAGAGTCCCGGAGGATTGGAAGTCAGGTATAATTATTCCCTTGTACAAAGGAGGGTTAGTGCCCCTCCCCGGAAAACAACTAACTAAAAAAACAAACAAGAAGCCTCGGACAAGGACTGACCAAACGATGACGACCCAGGACCAGACAAAGGACTTGGTAATGAGTACATGGAATGTAAGAGGAGCGAATGATGAGGTGAAAGAGAGAGAGATTGTCCAGGTGCTTCAGGGTGCGAAAGTGGATGTGTAAGGAATAACTGAAACAAAATGGAGAGGAGAAAGTGTGAGATAATGGGAGTATGGATGGGGTATATGTGCAGGAGTAGGTGAGAATGAGAGGGCAAAGGAAAGAGTATGTATAGTTGTGAGTAAAAGATGGAAGAGGAGCATAAGACAGTATGGATCAGTTGGGTCAAGGATTGTGTGGGTAAAGTTGAAAGTTGGAATACAAATGTGGGCGATTGTGTGTGTATGCACCAACGCAAGATCGCGCTAGAAGAGTGAGAGAAGAGTTCTGGACAAATGTGGAAGTGTGCATGGAAAAGTTTGGAAGGAATGAGAGAGTGTTTTTGATTGGTGATATGAATGGTAAAGTTGGGAATGTGAAGGTGGATGGAATAGTTGGTGAGTCGGGTGTGCCTGCTGAGATAGATGAGAATGGGAGTGCGTTAGTGGACATTTGTGCTGGGAGGGGGTTGGTGATAGCCAATACCCTCTTCAGGCATAAAATGATCCTCAGGTATACATGGCGAGTGATGAGAAGGGTGGGTGGTGAACTGAATGAAAGGAAGGCAATGATTGATTATGTGTGTGTGGATGAAAGGATGCGAAGATGTGTAAAGGATGCAAGAGTGTATAGAGGTTGGAGGAGTGGACTTTCTGACCACTACTTGGTGGTGGCCAGAATTAGAATGCAAGTAAGATGGAGGAATAAAAGAAGGGAAAGACGAGAGGAAGGAGTAGTTGCAAGGAGAGTGGAAAGGTTACAAGAGGATGAGAAAAAGGCAGAGTATAAGAGAGAAGTGGAGGAACGATTGGGCAAATATGAATTGGACAGATGGGAGACATGGAAGGTGTGTGTAAGATATTTACAGAAGAAATATGTGCAGCATGTGATGTGGTGTGTGGAAGGAAGAGAAGACGGAGGGGGGTGCAAGGAACAGCGTGGTGGACTGAAGAGGTGAAACAGGCTGTGGCACAAAAGAAGAAAGCATACAATGAATGGATGAGAAATAGGGGCGCGGAAGAAGTTGAGAGGCGGAAGAGAGAGTTATATGTGGAAAGAAAGAGAGAGGTGAAAAGATTAGTAAGAGAGAGTAAGAAGAGAGTTGATGAGGAATTTGGAAGGAATTTGAGTGTAAAGTGGAGGGACTGTAAGAAAATGTTCTGGAGAGAAGTGAGAAGAGTAAGACAGGGTGGAAGTGAAGTTAGCAGGGGAGTGAAAGATAAAAATGGTAGATTACTAGTGGAGAAGGGAGAAAAAGTGAACAGATGGAGAGAACACTTTAAGGAATTGTTGAACGTAGCGGATGGAAGTAATGCGAGTATAAGTGGCTGGGGAATGGCTGGGAGAAGGAGGGAGGTGAGAAGATAGGAAGAAATCAGTAGGATAGAAGTTGTGGAAGCAATGAAGAAAGTTAAATCGGGGAAAGCCCCAGGAATTGATGGAGTGTGTGGTGAAGTGCTGAAGCATGGGGGAGAGATAGTAGTGTAATGGATGTGGAAGACGTGCAGATTGGCCTGGGAGGAAGGTAGAGTCCCGGAGGATTGGAAGTCAGGTATAATTATTCCCTTGTACAAAGGAAAAGGGGAAAAAGAAGTGTGTGGTAATCATAGGGGCATTTGTCTTCTTAGTATAATAGGAAAAGTGTATGGTAGGATACTTATAGACAGAGTTAGAGAAAGAACAGGGAAATTAGTTGGAGAAGAACAGGGAGGCTTTAGGAAGGGAAGAGGTTGTGTAGATCAGATATTCATTCTTAGATCTTTAGTGGAAAAGTTTCTAGAGAAGGGAAAGAAGTTGTATGCGGCTTTCATGGATTTGGAGAAAGCATATGACAGGGTGGATAGACAAGGATTGTGGAAAGTGTTACGAATATATGGAGTAGATGGGAAGTTGTTGAATGCTATGAAGAGTATGTACGATGGTGCGAAGGCTGCAGTGCGTGTGGATGGTTAACTAAGTGAATTTTTCTCTTTGAAAGTTGGTTTGAAAGAGGGATGTGTCATGTCTCCATGGCTGTTCAATCTGTACATGGATGGGGTAATAAAAGTGGTACAAGGTAGGGTAGTGGATGTTGGAGTGGCCTTGGTGAGAGAGGATAGTGTTTGGAAACTCCCTGTACTGTTGTTTGCAGATGATACTGTGTTGTTGAGTGAAGACGAAGGGGAGCTGCAAGGCTTGGTGGATGAGTTTGAGAGAGTGTGTAAGAAACGGAATCTAAAGGTTAATGTAGGGAAGAGTAAAGTGATGGTCTTTGAGAGAGGTGAAGTTAATGAATGTACAGCGAGGTTGGATGGTGAGGAATCGGAAAATGTGAGTACGTTTAAGTACTTGCGTAGTGTGATAAGTAAGGATGAAGGTTTGGAGGGTGAAGTGCTTGAAAGGGTACAGCAGGGAAGAAAGGTTGCTGGTTCTTTGAAAGCAGTGATAAGAAACAGGGAAGTGAGCATGGAAGTGAAAAAGTTGCTATATGACAGTATTGTGATACCAACTCTAACGTACGGAAGTGAAGCTGGGACATTGTTGGAAGGACACAAGTCAAGAGTGAGAGCAGTGGAAATGAGTTATTTAAAAGGAGCCTGTGGAGTCACGTGGAGAGACAGGCTGACGAATGAGGATATAAAGGAGCGTTGTGGTGTGGATGTGGATGTGATAGGAAGCGTTATGAGGAACACACTGAGGTGGTTTGGCCATGTGGAGAGGATGAAGGGTGAAAGACTGACGAAGAGAGTGTATGTGAGTGAAGTGGAGGGGGGAAGAGGGAGGGGGAGGCCGAGGATTAGATGGAGGGATGGGGTGGAGAGGTATATGAGAGAGGGGGGTGTGAGTTGGGAGCAGGGCAGTGAAATGGCGGGGGACAGGGCGACTTGGAGACGATTTGTTTGTGGCCACCCCAAACGGGATTGAGGCGTCTGGCAATAGATAGATAGACAAAGAAAAAGGGGAAAGAGAAGTGTGTGGTAATCAGAGGGGCATTTGTCTTCTTAGTATAATAGGAAAAGTGTACGGTAGGGTACTTATTGATAGAGTTACAGAAAGAACAGAGGAATTGGTTGGAGAAGAACAGGGAGCCTTTAGGATGGGAAGAGGTTGTGTAGATCAGATAATCATTCTTAGATCTTTAGTGGATAAGTTTCTAGAGAAGGGAAAGAAGTTGTATGCAGCTCTCATGGATTTGGAGAAAGCATATGACAGGGTGGATAGACAAGGATTGTGGAAAGTATTAAGAATATATGGAGTAGATGGGAATTTGTTCAATGCCGTAAAGAGTATGTATGATGGTGCTAAGGCTGCAGTGTGTGTGGGTGATGAACTAAGTGAATTTTTCTCTTTGAAGGTTGGGTTGAAACAGGGATGTGTCATGTCTCCATGGTTATTCAATCTGTACATGGATGGGGTAATAAAAGAGGTACAAGGTAGGGTAGTGGATGTTGGAGTGGCCCTAGTGAGAGAGGATAGTGTTTGGAAACTCCCTGTACTGTTGTTTGCAGATGATACTGTGTTGTTGAGTGAAGACGAAGGGGAGCTGCAAGGCTTGGTGGATGAGTTTGGGAGAGTGTGTAAGAAACGGAATCTAAAGGCGAATGTAGGGAAGAGTAAAGTTATGGTCTTTGAGAGAGGTGAAGTCAGTGAATGTACAGCGAGGTTGGATGGTGAGGAATTGGAAAATGTGAGTACGTTTAAGTACTTGGGGAGTGTGATGAGTAAGGATGGAGGTTTGGAGGGTGAAGTGCTTGAAAGGGTACAGCAGGGAAGAAAGGTTGCTGGTTCTTTGAAAGCAGTGATAAGAAACAGGGAAGTGAGCATGGAAGTGAAAAAGTTACTACATGACAGTATTGTGATATCAACTCTAACGCATGGAAGTGAAGCTTGGACGTTGTTGGAAGGACACAAGTCAAGAGTGAGAGCAGTGGAAATTAGTTATTAAAGAGGAGCCTGTGGAGTCACATGGAGAGACAGGCTGACGAATGAGGATATAAAGGAGCGTTGTGGTGTGGATGTGGATGTGATAGGAAACGTTATGAGGAACACACTGAGGTGGTTTGGCCATGTGGAGAGGATGGAGGGTGAGAGACTGACGGAGAGAGTGTATGTGAGTGAGGTGGAGGGGGGAAGAGAGAGGGGGAGGCCGAGGATGAGATGGAGGGATGGGGTGGAGAGGTATATGAGAGAGGGGGTGTGAGTTGGGAGCAGGGCAGTGAAATGAGGGGGGACAGGGTGACGTGGAGGCGATTTGTTTGTGGCCACCCCAAACGGGATTGAGGCGTCTGGCAATATATATATATATATATATATATATATATATATATATATATATATATATATATATATATATATATATATATATATATATATATATAATGTGCTCGACTCTGGGCATAGGCTTCACAGCCTGCTTCCAAGGCCCATTAGTCCTCAAACATATTATACACCTCTACATGTCACCACTTCGGCGCTAACACCCACCGTCCATATTGAATACATGCTTGGGCTGTCTCATACAGGACTGATGTATTGGTGTTAGCGGGGGTATTTTTATGACAAGTCGACGGGTCTTCTTGTAGATCGGTAAAGTCTGCTGTATATGAAGTTCAAATCCTTAAACTGTTCCCTGTCCCACCGGGGATCTGAACCTGGGTCCGGTACAACCGCAGGCCACCTCTCTACCGATTGAGCCACCGACTCAATATATATATATATATATATATATATATATATATATATATATGGATAGATGGCCAGACAGATAAATAGATAGATAGATAGGTAGATGACAGATAGTGTGCTGTCACTAAGATATAACACACTACATAATACGTAGTGACAATTATGCTGTAAATATGTAATATACTGTAGAGGTTTGAGGAAAGTCGTGCCTAAATTTCAGAGGGCTGGAGGAAACATCGGTGGAGATTCTAGCTAGAGAATGTCGCACACAGCACATCGACGTCATGGAAAACTCACACCACACACCTGATGGAAGAACACGACATGCATACACGTACATGGCCCCAGTCATATAGAGGGGAAATTGGAGAGACGGGTCAGAAGGGGTTCGTACACGATAGGAAACAGGAAAGGAACGGTGGAAGAGGCTGAAGGAGGTACGCCATTAGCTAGCGTAAACTGCCCTCACCTTAGGACTGCTTGTAAGAGAATAATACTGCAGTCAAGCCCCAGACTATCTTTATCTTTCTCCTGCTATCTACAAGACCAGCTTGAAAATTCTGTCTTCTTACAACCCTGTAATCTAACATTTTTGGTAAAGCCTTGGCTACGGCTACGAGAATAGATTGATGCAGATATAGATATATAGATAGATAATATGGATATAAATATATATTGGAGTTTAAAATGTTTACAGCATTGTTCACTTGGTTTTGTTAATGCTTCTGACCAGGATCTAATGTTCTTGACTCAAAGTATTAAGTTTCCAAATTCCATTTTAATTTCTCGCGATATAATTCGGCCATCGGTAGACCATCTTCAGGAGATACTGCTAGGTGGAATGCTCAAGCTGAGAAGAACGTTTGATGGATGGATGGATTGATAGAGTGACGACAAAAAATTGTAGTGGAAATTAAAGTTAGGGTAAAGAGGGAAGGTTATAAGAGATGAAAAGGGATGGGTCGCCTGCCATACTATTTTCATGACCATACTACTTTTGATGTATTGTTTGCTGCTCTGTCACCCCATCATGCAGTGAGAGAGTTTTTGTTTGCCCGTGGTTAACTCGTCTGAGAAAGTCACCATCAGAGTTGGGCACTTCCGCCATTACTTCCGCAAACCGCATATTCCACAATTGAGAAAGTGTTATTTCGTTTGCGGGTTTGCGTTTGAAACAAATTTTATGCAAATTTGTGGTTTTGCATCTGCGGATGTGCTACTGCAATTGAAAACCTGCCAGCAAACCAGCCTGACCTCTGAGAACTTTCAGCGGTTTGTTTTTATGATGGGCAACATTACCTGCTCAACATGGAGTTGTCTCAGTTGTTGGAGGAGTCTGTGACTGGGGAGTGAAGACTGGGAACTTAGAGCCGAGGAATGGGAGTGGACTGGTGTGTCAACTTGTCAAGTGTGAGCTGTGAAGTGTAATAATTATATTCATTTATCTACAGCAGTGAATGATTTACCTTTGTTTTGTGGTAAAACAGTCTAATATACAAATATAATATCGTTTAAAATACTACAGCAACCCATAACTGCCGAACTCATAATTAACAACTTCACTAATTAGATAGATCTTCCTTAAAAAAAAAAAAAAAAGTAAAAATACAGAAAATAAACAGGAGGAATATGAATTGAACTGATAAGGTATTTCCGCTGAACGTTATATGTACGTATAGTGTTCAATCTTTTGTTCGTTTTTGTGGGTATAAGTGAAAGACAGAGTATTGGTGCAAACAATAATGTATTCCATTAACCCCTAAATAACCTCCGGCGTTGATCAAATCTTTACCGTACCGTGTCAGTGGCGTCGAGTTAGCGTGAGCTATAATACCGGTGAACAATTATTGGAAGGGAACGGAGGTCACTGGTATGTTTACACGACCCAACGCTACCATCCCATGCAGTCAGACGGATTCTTAATCTCAGATGTTTTCGCCCACATAGCACATGAACCGTTAATTTATGAATTCTTTCGCGATTCGTAGCAAATCACAAGATGGGTTTAGGAATCTATAAAACACATTGCTAGGTGCGCGAGGCGATTATCTTCACATATGTAAGAAAAAAAAATGATTTTAGATCTCTTAAAATATCGTTCAGGGGCCGACCAGGGATGTATGGAAATTTCTAAATCCACGGCCATTAAGGGGTTAAGCCCTTTTAGCCATATCTACAGTTGTTTGTTTCCAGCGCAATGGAAGAAACTTACTTTACGTACTCAAAGGTGGATTTCGTTTCCCAGTTCCCAACTGTACGTTAGTTTGGTTAAGTTTAGTTAAACACTTAGGACAGTCCCTTCAACCATTATGCTGACGAATCAAACAAGAGTTGCCAAAGCCGAACAGCTAAAAACGACGGGGGCTAATAGAACCATGGATATCATGCAAAGACTACAGTAGGCCAATATGGCAGTTACAAGTTCCATCACGTACAGGTCTACCTTTATCTATCTATAGCTCCATGTCACCCTTTCCGCTGCTCTTTCACTGTCCTCCCCCAGTTTACACCCCCCTCTCTCATATACCTCTAATCCATCTTTCCATCTCATCTTCGGGCTCTCCTCCCTTTCCTCCCCTCCACCTCACATACACTTTCCTAATCAATCTCTCACTCTCCATCTTCTCATTTATGATCAAACCACCTCAGTGTTTTTCTCCTAACACTTTCTGTCATACCCACGTTCACACCACAACTCTCCTTCACATCCTCATTTGTCAGTCTGTCTCTCCAAGGAACTCCACATGCTCTTCTCAAATAACTCATTTCCATTGCTCCAACTCAACTTGCGTCCTTCCAGCAGAGTCCAAGCATCGCTTCCGTATGTTAGAGTGGGGACCACAATACTGTCGTACAGTGACATTTTTGCTTCTATGCTCATTGCTGTATTTCTTATCACTACTTTCAATGAACCAGCGACCTTTCATCCCTGCTGCACACTTTCAAGCACTTCTTCCTCCAGACTTCCATTCTTACAAATCACACTACCCAAGTACTGTAATGCACTCACATTTTGCATTCTTCATTATCCAGCTTCAATATGTATTCAGTAACCTCATTTCTCTTGAAGACCACAACTTTACTTTTCCCTACATTCACCTTTAGATTTAATTTCTTTCACACTTTTCCAAGCTCACTCACCAAGCCTTGGGGTTTCCCCACCGTCTTCAGTTAACAGTACAGTGTCATCTGCAATGAATAAAACAAGTAGTTTCCAAACACTACCCTCTCTCATTAGGGCCACTCCAGTGACCATTGTCCTACTTTCTATCTCATTATAACTCGGTCCAACCATGAGGACATGACACGTTTCTGTTTCAGTCCAACATTCAGAGAGAAAAGGTCAGTCAGTTTACCCTCCACATGCACTGCAGCCCTAGCACCGTCATACGTACGAGTACTCTTCATGGCTTTCAACTGCTTCCCATTCATTCCAAATATTTTAAAAAATTTACACATTCCTTGTCTAGCCACTCTTTCATGTGCTTTCTCCAAATCCATGAAGAGAGCATTCAAATTCTTTCCCTTCTTTAGAAACTTCTTCAGTAAACACCTTTGGATGAATATCTGAAACACACAGGCAATTCTATCTTGAAACCTCCCTGTCCTTCTCCAACCAATTCTTCTGTTATTTCCCAACTCTGACAATACGTATCCAATCATACATTTTTCCTATTACACAAACACAAATGCCCATATGATTACCATACACCTTTTTTCTGTTTTCCCTCGTATAGGGAAATAATTATATCGGACTTCCAATCCTCTGGGACTCTACCTTCCTCCCAGGGAAATTTGCACATTTTCCATACCCTTTCTACTACTATCTCTCTCCTGTGCTTCAGCATTTCACCACACACTCCATCAGTTTCTGGGGCTTTGCCCATTTTCACTTTCTTCCTTGTTTCCACTACTTCCATTCTGATGATCTCTTCTTTCCTTCTCATTTGCTCCTTGTCCCAGCCATTCCCTAGTCACTTATACTTGTGTTTCTTTTATTCTATATGTTTAACAATTCGTTAGGGTATTGTCTCCATCTATTCAGTTTTTCTGTTCTCTCCACCAGCAATCTGCCGTATATATATTTCACTCCCTTACTACCTTCTTTAACCCACCGCGTCCTGGCTATTTTAGCCCTATGGGTCACCCCAGTGCTGGCCATTTTTTTGACCTTTTTTTTTTTTGGCTAAAATGATAGATTTTGATGTGAAAACAACAAATTTTGCCATTAAAATGCTCACCAAGGCTTGGAAATGAGTTTTATTGAGTCCTGCATGCTCGTGTGCAGGTATAGTCTCTCTCTGACGCTCACCATGTACGTGAGAGAAAGCCGTTCTCTATGTAAAGTATACTCAGGTATCTATGCTGGGAAGGTATAGCAATGTTCAGTTCACTTTTCTGATCACTTATTACTTCAGCATCTATCACAATTTGCATGTCTTCTCACTGTGAATGCATTATCTTACACTTGAAGACAGGTACAACCCGACTTCACTATGTACAGTTCTGCCACTTACAAGAAGGTATTTACAACTGAACTTCACTATATAGTCCTTATCCTTACAAGAAAATATTTACAACTTACACTTACATGAAAATATTAACAAAATGCCTTCACTATGTACCGGTACAGCACTGGATGAGGACACAGGCAAAGTGAGGCAGAGTGAGCGTGAGGGGGGAAGCAAGCGAGTGTATGGCCTTGACAGCCTGAAGGATGGTAGAGGAACAGTTACCTTACAAGCCTGCCAAATTTTACCCTCGAATCTTGAAAAATGCGGTCACAGTGAAGTTTTTTATTTTAAAGCATTTTAAAACGGCACTGGCACGCGGCAGGTTAACACCCAGTCTTACTTGCTTAACTCCCTTCCCGAACAGTTTCTTGCATTCTTTCAGCTTTACACTCAAATACTTTCCAGACTCATCATCCAGGTCTCAGTTTGGAGGAATTACCAATTCAAGACGATAGTGTAAAGTATTGATTTATTATGATCAGGTTATCACAAGTTGCTTTTCTAGATCTCTACTATAGTCATGGCGCACGACTGAGGTTGTCATTATCATACCCTGGCAACTACCAGTCAACAGTGCATCTGATTTTTGTATCATACTATCATGAATCATATTATTATACACGAACATATTATAAACGAATCACACATTACCATATTATACACGAAATCGGATGTACTGATGATGGATAGGTTGCCATGATACAATAATGACAACCTCAGAGTCGTGCACCACGACTATATTGACGCGGTATATGAAGGTTATTATTAACCCTTCCTGTTTAATGTGTCCTTAGTTTTTCTTGTGGCCCCAAGTTCATCTCGACGCAAAGCCATTGGACTGCAGCAAAAAGTTGTTGGTTTTGCATAGGTCACTGTCCTTTTTCGGGGGATAGGGAGAGAGTTGGGGGACATTGATATAACCGTGCAGTGGTTCCAGCCAGCTTTTCGGTGCCACTGCATGTATATGTCACTCTCCTTTTGTTATTATAATAGTTTGGAGGTATTCTAGATGTAATAAAGTAGAAGACACCTGGGTGGTGGGATGAATGAAGGATTTATTGAACCCGTTACGTTTGAAATGTTTCCAAGCCGAATAAAATCACCTGGTGGCAGCAAGAAGAAAATATAATAGGCATCATCACAGTGCAGTCTTAAAAACTTTCATGGTCGGAGCCAGCCGAGTAATTCTTGGTGGCATATTGCCAGACGATTTTAAGCAACTGACAGCATAGGAGCTTGAGAGTGTTAATACTGTCACCATAATCCCTGGCATTGTTGGAACAACTCCAGCATTATATTCTAGCTAACGTCAATCGGTTTTATTTAGCTGAGAGTTAAGAAGTCTGTGGGCATTGTTATCCAGGGGGGAGGTGGAGCTCCATTATGCTTGAGGCAGAGAATTGATATGTCAACGAGATAGCTAGAAAGCCTACCATTTACCTGGTCTACGCCAAAAGGGTGAGCTGTTAACAGGTAACTGGTCTAGATAGGTGACTGGATCGGATTGGCATGTCTTAGTATGGATAATGGGTTCGTATCACATTGGACCAGGCACGGATCCAGCCTCAAGGATGGTATTGGAGGGAGGGTCTGCTGGTCTGAATGGCTTCAGCACTGTGATGGTTTTGAACTTGTTTGAGTACATGTTAGTGTTTTCATTTGATAGGCTTAAGTAGCTTTTGTTGTCTGTTATGTGGAGGAGTTATAAGTCTGTCATTATCAACTGTATCTCCAGGTAATTTGAATGCAAGTACTTGCTCATACATTCGCCGTGAGTACCGTGGTTACCCTGCAGATAAAATAGTATAAACACTAGACTTTTTATTCGGATTTTTTGCTAACCATTCAGTGCAGCATCAACACTTGGGAGAGTTTGCTGTGGGCCAAGCAGGAATGATTAAAAGACTCAGAATGATGCGTTGGTTAAAACATGTTGCAACTGTGATCATAGTTGTGTCAGCTATGTAAGTGGATAGGGTAGGTATCCCTAAACATACAGGCCATGATAACATTTTCTGCTATGGTTACTACAAAATGTCTTTGTAGTTGTTCGTATTAGTGAGGATTGTTGTTGTTGTTGTTGAGTAATCCAGGTCATCTGGACGAGCAGACACATCAACTGCAGGCAAGCAATTGCCCATACAGAGTCTTCTCGCCACAATGAGCTGCGGGGAAGAGTGAAAGTCTGGCTCATGAATGAATGCCGCATAGCCTATGTATCTACCCAGTTACCAGGGGCACCATAGTAGGCTCCAAATGATCCCGTTATTAGATTATATGACTAACATCCAGCGTTGTAAATAGTTTCCTGGGGTACAGAAATCCATTAGGACTGTTGCTCATTGTAGAGCCACTTGAAGTGGAAAGAGGAGTAAAAAACGTGACAGGAATGATGGTAGAAAATATGAAGGGAGGAAGGCAGACAGACAAATAATGAAAGAGGTGAAGGAAGAAGTAGTAAGAGTAATACTACATGAAGTGAGTAGATGATGGTTGCCACCACTTACTACCTGAGTATTAGTGAGGGTTGATCAGGCTGAAACTTCGAACGCTGACACTGAAGCTCACATGAAACTCATATTAATGACGAAGGATATCTTCATACTCTATACCGCTTTATACGACCTCCCCCCCCCACACACACACACACTGATATTAACCCAGTCCATTTTGTTACATAATTATTTATCCTCCACTTTTACTGACGATAAAATCAGTGATACCAACTGTGTCTTGCCACGCAACAGTCCCGATGACGGTGTCTTATTTGATCTTTGCTGTGAAGAGGGGATTATTTGTTAGGCCTTGATCTCAGGCTTAACAGTCACTCTGTTACAATAAATGATCCTTTAAATAACAGGTATTCGACTGCAAATTATTTGTTTAGTGTACAAATAATTAGCTTTCAACTCTTGTAGCTTTCCTTACCTTCCTCTCTAACTTTGTTCCTTGCTAACTACAATATTTTCCTGCCCACCTGCCTTCTTACCTACATATCTGCTTATCTCAACTGTCTCCCTGCTAATATATCTGCCTACTGTCCCTCGTTCCTATCAATTCCTATCAACCTACCCACTTACCCGCCTACCCATCTTCACATCCAATTCTCTACCTTCCTTCCTGCCTATCTACATCTCTGCCTACCTTAATGTCGACCTCCTAATTTACTTCTATGCCTATCTGCCGACCTACATGCCTACCTGTCTCCCTACCCACTCCATCTACTCATCTGACTACTTACAAGTCTCCTTGCCCACCTACCCAACTACCTTCCTTTATGCTTCATGCCTGCTTCCTCCACATAATGATGTGGCGACACAGGTAATGTCTTTATTTATTTATTTGCACTATGCCAGATTCTAGTGTGTTGTATCAAAATTGTGATGAATGCATACATTACTGTTTTTTTTAATGCCCATTCTATTGAAACCAGTGTTATGTCTATACTCATGTGAATTAAGTCTTTTTTGGACCTTGAGGTTGTTTTGGGCGTGTCGAACACTCGGACAAATGCACACGGTCAGGTAGAAAGGGTTCATTTGACACTTCAGCTGTTAAGATGGGTCCATAATTGCGCCAGCTTGATTGCGGACGAACAAATGGACAGTAAACCCTCAATCCGGCTCAAGACTGCATGACCCTTGATTTCGTCTTTGACAATACAGTTTCGAACTGAAGTGACACCTCAATGAACCCAGTTCTGCTCAAGCTATCGTGACTGAACCGTTTTAGCTGAGATACAGCCGTTATTTATACCTGTTGACGGAAGTGTATCCCTAACTTTCTATTTCCAATAAACCATGTCCATAGCTTCTACCTATTGTCTAAACCATACCCAGCTGAACGCCAAACCTTGGCCAACTATACTACATAGTTGAAATCAAGCAGTTCAGTTCTTTCCTCACTGACCAACATTATGCCTGTCGGCTGAGCATAATACCTGTAACTTCACCCTGTCAACTGAACCACAAGACATTACACTGACACACTACCCTCAAATGACTGAACTACCAACCCTCTCAATAAATTTTAATATCTCTAGGCGAACTCAGGCAGTCATAGTCATCTCTGAGCTAATCATCTTCCTGCCTTTCTACTGAATAGCTGCTACCCAACTCTTTCTCGCTGATGGAGCTGCCTGCCGCCACCACGAGTAAAGTTTAAATGAGATGGTGGCAATTAATGGGTGAAGTAACGAGTAGCCAAGAATGTGGGGTGGCTGGGTGGCGGAAGTAGTGATAAAAGGGCATAATGTCTAAGATGTTAGGTGTGATAAGGTGGGTCATGTGGGGAACATTTGTGTGTGTGTGTGTGTGTGTGTGTGTGTGTGTGTGTGTGTGTGTGTGTGTGTGTGTGCTGTCTCTCCAGGTTCATTTGAGCGGGAACCTGGTGGACTGAAGGATGAGGCTGCCTGCACACCTGCAGTTAACAGTATTCCATTTGGGGGATGGGAGGGAGTTGAGGGATGTTTGTATAATTGGGTAGTGGAGTCGGTCGGTTATGTCGGTGGCACCAAGTGAAAGAGTCCCTCACCATAGAAATAATCACCATCTTCGTCATTATGTTATGATCATCATCAGCATCATTATAAACAAAGTGGTGTCGGTGACATGTGAGGAGTAACGCATAGCCAAGAATTTTGGGGAGCGGTGTTGGAGTATAAGCTGGTCTACTGTAACTCTTGCCAGCTGGGTGGGTTTGGGAAGCGGTTGGGGAATAGGGGGTAACAAGGCAATGAGTTACTGGTGTAAGATTGCTCTTATTCTTGATGTGGTCCCAAACTCATTTGAAATGTAAACCCTGTGAACTACAATGAGAAGCAACCATTCATCCGCAGTTCGTTACCCTCCTTTCAGGGAGTGGAGAGGATGTTCACGAACATATGTATAAAGAGGAAGGGGAGCCATCCAGCTGTATTAGTGCAACCACATGAAAGCGTCAAAAAATAGCTATGCTGTTGTCTAACAAGTGGGCAGTATGAGTTGCAGGGTAGTCAACTGAGTCGAGTTTGGTTATCTTCATTTCTTACTCGGTGTAACGTGGAGGAACAGTGAAATGTGAAAGTAAGGTTTGTTTGGTGGTATATAAATAATTAAATAAGTAGAATGAATATATGTATAATAGAATTAATAGTTACAACTTAGGTTAATGCAAGGTCCAGAGAATAGCAGGTGAGTCCGTGAAGGGACGAAAACGGGTCACTAGCCGTGTGTGACGTCGCTAAGCCTGCTGTCTCAGTTTGACCCAGGCCACCACACTGATCGAGTCGTGCTCAAGGTCGAAAGAAAGCCAGATTATTGTGCAGTTTATGGTTGCAGTTCTTCTTGTTTGCACAAGAGACTATTCTCTGCACAGATTTCCTCAAGATTAAGAACTTAGAAAGAAGCAGATTAATCTGTGTCAGAGAAAAGACAGTTTCAATCCCCATAATGCATGTATATGTAGTTTCCATTTTGAAGTTGATTCCTTTAAAAGAAATCTAAAATATGAACTCCTGGGCATTCCAGTTCCAGCAAAAATACGAGAATTAGCGGTAGATGCGGTACCAACTTTGTGCCTTCCCACATCAAGAGGCAGGTGTAGACACGTATACAGTACAACTTTATGTGACATTTGTTTCAGTAATATTTAAAGTAAGATTTTTTTTAAAATATGATCTTAACAATTGCCTAAGCTATGGCGATCAGTGCAAGAAAACATATATATTAACAAGCCTTCTATAGCTCAAGAATGTGATTAAGAAAAATAGTATGCCTAAGCTATGGGGATCAATGCAGGAAACCATATACATTAATAAGCCTACTATACCTTAATGTTGATTTTAAAATGCCTAAGCTATGGAGATAAATACAGGAAAGCATGTGTATGGGGAAAAATGAAGGAAAGCATATTTATTAATAAATCTAATGATATACTGTATATACACATATATATCCATATACAGATAAATATGCATATATATAGTAAAGAACAAGGTTGAGGTTTACTTTTGAACACTGAGTGTGAGCTGATCCCGTAGGAAAGAGAGCAGGGGAAGGGAGGGATTTAAGAAGGGAGGTGAGGCAAACTCATTAGTAAGGATGGAAGGCCGTGCGGCGTTTGTAAAGGAATTACCGCATGTAGGTGAAAAGTAAGATGGAGTGGTGTAAAAGGAAAAGAAACGGTTGCAGGATAGAGGAAGAAGGAAGGGAAAGGGGAAAAGGGAAAGGAGGAGGGGAAGGAAAAGGAGGAATGAAGGAAAGAGAAATGGAGACATCACACACACACACACACACACACACACACACACACACACACACAGACTGGAGATGGCTTTCCAGAATGAAATTGATGAAATAAAGAAGCAGATGCACTGGCAAAAGGAAGAAATAGAAAAACTAGGAAGGGAGGTCAACAAGAAAGACACAACCATATGTGAACTAACAGTGGAATTGAGTACACTTAGGAGGAAAATGAGTGAAATGGCAAGTACAGTAGTCAACCACGAGAGTATTATGGAAGAGTTAGAAAATGATACATAGATAATTAGGCAAGTAAGCAGTCTGATAGACCAGAGCAGTGATATTGAGGAGAAGATAACACAGGTGAATGAAGCTGTGCAAAGCTACAAAAATGATGTGGAAACCACGTATGCTGAAATGGTGAAAGTAAAGAAAGACTTAGAAACAAGGGTGGAAGATAAAAGCATTATAAAGGAAGTGAAAAGAATAATCCAAAACAATCCATAGGTAGTCAGAGATTCAGTAGATATCAACAAATCTATAGTAATCACTGGTATAGAAGAGGAAGAAGTAAAAAACAAGATCTCAAGAGACAAAAAGGAGATGGCAAATGTAATGAGCTCATTGAAAGAAGTATCAGAGGAAATCTATAGTAAAGACATAGAGGAACACAAAAGGTTAGGGAAATACGAGAAAAGCGAGTCAAGACCTATAAAGGTAACTTTCCAGAGTGTAAACACTGTGGAGGAGATACTAAAAAATGCAAAGAATCTTATGGAAAAAGAAGAGTTCAAAAATGTATGGATAAAAAGATGCCTAACACAAGACGAACTGGAATTACTTAAAGAGAAGAGGGAGGAAGCAAAAACAAAAAATGAGGGAAGATCAGAAGAGGAGAACACAATTTTTTTTACAAAGTAATAGGATTGCAGGTACGAAAGTGGTACATAAACAGGAGGGAATAAAAAGGAGGAACGTAGTTAAACCAAGTCATGACAAGTATATAAACAAGATGATAAAGTTGATGTACTCAAATGTGGATGGAATTGCATCTATATTATTAGAAATGAATGATTATGTCAGAGAAAATGAAACACATATAATATGCCTAACTGAAACAAAATTAACACCAAGGATATAAAATGACATACTAAACTTAGAGGAATATTATATAGGGAGAAGAGATAGAAACTTAAAAAAAAGGAAGAGGAATTATAATATTAACTAAGAAAAATCTAAAAGTCAATGAAATAAAACTAGATATACCCTCACAAGTAGAACTCATTGCAGTGGAGATCAACACATCTGAAGGGAAAGTAATTGAAGCCAATTTGTACATGCCACCCAGATCAAACACATGGGAAAGAGACGAATATGAGGACCTGCCAGAGAGTACAATTCAGAGTTTAAGAGCATTACTACATAAAATGGAAGAGAAATCGGAAAGAATTATACTAACTGGAGATTTTAATACAAATATATATTGGAGTACTCTAGATACAATAAGCCAAGAAAGTTGTTGGGACCAAAAGCTCCTGGATCGAGTGCAAGAGTTTTTGCTAATGCAACATGTGAGGGAAACCACCAGAAAAAGAGGACTCGATGTATCTTCAATGCCAGATCTCATATTTACTAGGCAAGAAAATGTTATTGACAGTTTAATATATCACCCTCCATTCGGCAAAAGCAACCATACAGTACTAAATTGCAACTTCAGGATAGCATATGACATAGTTAACAGCAATGAAAGTTCCAAAAATAGCCTAAACTATAAAAAGGGAAATTATCATTACCTAAAGAAGTATTTCTTAGAAGTTGATTGGGAAAATGAGCTTAGAGGACAAGATTTAAATGCTGTATATAAAAAATTCTGTGAATTTTATGAAATAGGAGTCCAGAAGTACATCCCACAGCACAAAGAAGCAAATAAGAAAATACAGAAATGGTTCAATACAGAATGTAAATAATCAAAAGAAAGAAGAGATTTGTTGTGGAATAGACACAGAAGACACAATAGTGAAAGGGCATATAATAATTACAAACAGACAAGAAACGATTATTCATGAATAAGGAGGGAAGCCCAAACACAGTTTGAGGAGGATATAATAAATAAAAGTAGTGATCAACCGAAGCTATTTTACAGCTACATCTGAAGCAAAACCAAAGTAAAAGATATAATACAATCCATTACGGACGAGGGAAGCACCTATACACAAGAGAAAGATATTTGTGAAGCACTAAGTAAGAATTTCCAATCAGTTTTTACAGAAGAAAAAAATTTGGAGAGGGACTATGTGGAACATGCATGTCCACACATACTACCAGATATACAAATATAAGAAAAAGTAATACAGGAGGAGTAAGGTAAATTAGACAGAGGAAAAGCAAATGGTCCTGATGAAATTTCATGTTGGGTGCTAAGAGAATGTGCAAAGAAGTTAAGTAAACCATTTTTTTTAATTTTCAAGAAATCCTTGAGTCAAGATAAACTACCCGATATTTGGAAGAAAGCAAATATTGTCCCCTTATTCAAGAAAGGGAATAGACAAAATCCACTCAACTACTGACCAGTATCATTGACCAGTGTTGTAAGCAAGGTATTAGAAAAGCTTATAAGAAAAGCTTGGGTAAATCATCTAGAAGAACACAATATGATAACAAAAGGATAGTTTGGTTTCAGAAAAGGAAAATCATGTGTTACTAATCTGTTGAGCTACTATGACAGAGCAACAGACACAATAAAGGAAAGAGAAGGATGGGTAGACAGTACCTATTTAGATTGCAAGAAAGCATTTGACACAGTACCACACCAAAGACTTTTATGGAAACTGTACCATCAAGGAGGAATTCGAGGCAAACTGTTTTGTTGGATGAAAGATTTTCTCATAAAAAGAGAAATGAGAACAGTACTAAGGGGAAACTACTCATCATGGAAAGAAGTGACTAGTGGAGTACCACAGGGTTCAGTGCTGGCACCAATCATGTTTTTAGTGTATATAAATGATATAAACAGTAACACTGGAAATGAAAGCTATCTAAATATGTTTGCAGATGATGCAAAAATACAAAGGAGCATTACTAACACAGACTCTTGTAAAGAGCTACAAGAAGAATTAAATAAACTTCATGAATGGAGTAATACATGGCAAATGGAATTCAATGTGGACAAGTGTCATGTAATCAAGTTTGGTAAAAGTGGAAAAAGATCTGATTGGGATTATACGTTAGGAAATAAAACCTTATACACATCAGAAAGAGAGAAGGACCTAGGTGTGATTATCAATAACAGACTATCTCCGGCTGACCACATCAGTGAGAAGGTATGGAACATGTATACACTGCTTGCAAATATGAGAATAGCATTCACATCCATAAACGAAGACATGCTAAGAAGGCTAATAACATCATTCATCAGACCAACCCTGGAGTATGCATCAATAGTCTGGAGTCCTCATCTCAAAAAACACATAGACAAGATTGAAAAAGTTCTAAGGGCCGCTACAAGATGGATACCAAGCTTAAGGGATCTAAGCTACGAAGAAAGACTAAATAAACTGAATCTACCATTACTACAGGAGAGAAGGAAAAGTGGTGACATGATAATGCTATATAAATACATATCAGGGAAAGAGAAAATAGACATAAATGATTACTTAACGTATGGGGAAGCATCAGCAAGAGGACACTGCAAAAAGCTGCATAAGTAGAGAGGTGATAAAGACGTGAGGAAATTCAGTTTCCCAAACAGAGCAATTGATCAGAGGAATGCACTACCGAATGAAACAGTGTGTGCCAAAACAATTCACAAATTTAATGATATGTACAATAAATATGGTTTAAGACATGGGACGGTACGAGCTTGACTCATTCCTGTAAAAATACAATTAGGTTAGAACACACACACACACACACACACACACACACACACACACACACACACACACACACACATACACACACATACACAGTCAAACTTTTCACAATTAGGTAAACCAGCATTTATAGAAAATATGTACAAATATACATAAATGTGCAGTATAGTATATTGTATGTATTGATGAGAATGAAACTAGAGTGAGAGGGGAAAGGAGGAGAAAGAATGAAAGAACAATGTAGGAGAAGGAAATACATGAAAGGAGGAGAGAAGAGAATGAAGGAAGAGTGTATAAGGAAAAGGAGGAGGAATTTGTTGGGAAATGAGGTACGGAATGGAACAATGGGATGGGGAAAGAAAATGACGAAGGTGGAGAGCACAGAAAGAGAAAAGGAATAAAAGAGAAAGATTTGACTGAAAAAAGGAGAGAGAGGGAGGAGGAGCAGGCCAGCTGTCATCAGGCCTACTGACGTCATCACGGTCCTGCCCACATGCGCGTGAACTGACCTGGTATTCTCTGGACCTTGGGTTAATGGACATCATATCAGTATTATTTGCAATAATTTTTTTATTTACATACATTTTACCACAGCTCCGTAAAACAAATGTTACTAAATGGATCTGAACTGTCGTTACCTTTTTTTTCTGTTACCGTTGTCAAGAATAAATGTGATATACAAACCTCTCTATATTGACCTGTTGCCTGTTTTCTTGATTTTTGTCAAGGTTCTCTTTTTCCCCTTAGTCTTTTTCATGTCTTAGTATAAACTTGTGCACTGTATATCACACACACACACACACACACACACGTGTGCGCGCCGATCAAAACATAGCACTCACTTTTGCTTTTGCGAAGGCAAGTGCAATAAAGACAAATATCCAAATAGTCCTTCCGAGCCAGCTAGATACTAGAGAGGTACATAGGTAGACAGACAGATAGCTAGATACAAAGATAAGTGGACCGATTGATAGGCAGGCGTGGAGAGAGAGAGAGAGAGAATGGGAATTGCTGCAATAACATAGGTCACACACGCCTTTTGGTTCTTGATTACTCCTTGTATTAAAAAAAAAAAAAAAAAAATGAATACCTGTACCACACGAAACAGTCTGTACCCGTTGACTTTGCACAGGTACTGGTAACTGTTGAGAGAGAGAGAGAGAGAGAGAGAGAGAGAGAGAGAGAGAGAGATGAACGGACGGATGGACAAAAAGAGTGAGAGAGAGAGAGAGAGAGAGAGAGAGATGGATGAACGAGATACTCGTATGTAGAAACGAAATGGAGAGGATCGGGAGGAACACTGCTAGGAGTAAGGAAATTTATTTAGCTCCGCCTAGTTGAATTTCATTTTTTTTTTTTTTTTTGGGGGGGGGGACCATTACTCATAGGATACTGAAATAGTTCCATCGAACTGGAAGGCGGCATATGGATGTCCATTTTGAAAAAAAGAAAAGGAGATCGACTTTGTCCTGGAAATTGCCGTCCAATTAGACTCACATCTGTGGTTACGAAAGGTACTGGAAGGTACAGTAACAATCTGACTTCTAGATCATCTGGAATAGAATATGTTACTGTCTGACTCGTAACATGGCTTTAAGCAACATAGTTCTTAGTTTGACCATTTTCATTGACTTCTTCCACCGCAAGCTTTCCAAATATGATCTGTGCTGAGCAATTGACATTCTTAATCCAGACATCCAGATGGCGTTCAGTGGGATATCTAATTGTTGGCTGATGACAAAAACTCCTGCACTGGGTATTAGAAACAACCGTCTGTACTGACTGAAAATTGGCTCACTGAACAGAAACAGAGGATAGTAGTAAATGGGGAAACTTCTGGCTGGAAATAAGATACAAGTGGAGTTTCCTTGGGTCTAGTTTTAGGGCCAATGTTATTTATCATTTACATTAATAATATAGCATCTTTAGCCAGATTGCAAAATTTGCGGACGACACAAAGCCAGGAAGTAATGCCTCGTCATTTGAGAAGATAGAAGATAAGGACGTGGATAAAATATAGACTTTGTTAAAATAGAAGAGTGGTAGGCAAATGCCGTTCACCGTGGGCAAGTGAAAGGTGCTGCACATCGGTCATGCAAATCTAAGAACAAATTAACCTTGTTAGGAAGTGCATTCAATAATACTGATTTGGAGAAAGACATAGGTGTATTAATCTTCAGTAATTTTAAGTTCTCCAAACAGTGCACTGATGAAGAGAAGAAAGCACAGACGCTTCTATTTTTAATGCAAAAGAAAGAAGAACCAGAGGCTAGAAATGCACAAGATTGTTCTCTCTCCCCCCCCCCAAAAAAAAAAAAAAAGACAGCAAATTCAAGATCCGTTCATTTAGGGATTCCTGGACACATTGTTTTTAAAAGACAGGTCATAGGCAGTATGAAATACAGAGAGAGGAAGGTCGTTCCGGATTTTGCCTGTTGCATACAAGAAGGACTGAGAGTAACTATTTACTCTTGCGTTAGAGAGTTGAACAGAAAAGGGATGAGAGTCTGCTGCCAGACAGATGCTACGTGCCTACTGTTGTGGTGGAGGGATGCAGGCAGACAGATCAGAGGAGTTGTACAAGAAAGGAAGAAGTGGTAGAAAAGAAATAAAAATGCAACTGTGTAGGAATGCAACAAAGTTTTAAGGGAACCAGTAAGAGGAGGAGAGTTAATGAGAGAGCCTTTGACTCCACCTTGTTGAAAAGAGCTGTATGTGGAAGCCTCCCAGCACATGAGAATTGTACTCTATACAGGGGCAAGTAAAACCCATGTATAAAGTCGACAACTGTATAGAGGTAAAGAAGGCACGGAGTCGGCTTAGCGCACCTAATCTCTTGGAAGCAGATTATACAAGAGAGGTAATATGATATTTCCAACGTAAATCCCAAAAGACTGAAACCACAAGTTTGTCCAAAGATACAGGATTGAGGTGGGTATTGAAAAAAAAAAAAAAAAAAAAAAAAGGATACTCGTGTGGAAGATTTTAACAGGTCGAAAAATGTAAGAAATGAGTTTTTGATGTATTAAAAACAAAACAAGACTACTTTTACTGCTATCGGAGATATAACCCAAGTCAAACATCAGGAGTACCATAGTCTCATTCCGTGCTTGTTGAAGTAACTGTTAAGATGGATGCTGTGGGAAGCGAATAGAAAGGAGAAGGGTGGAGTCATCAGCATATGAGTGGATAGGATCAGACTGACAGATTAGGTCATTAATGAACAAAAAAAGTTGGTGATAGGACAGAACCCTGAGGAACACCAGTATTCAGAGACTTATAAGAAGAACACCAGCTACAGAAAAGCTAGAAAGAAAGCTAGAGGTGAGGGCAAAGATCAAAGGATAGAAACCGTAAGAGAGCAGTGTGGAAATTGTATATCTATGCCAGACTCGATCAAACGCCTTTAAGATATCAATTGCAATGGCAAAGCTTTCGCCGGAGTCCAAGAAAGAGCATGACTAGCGGTCTGAAAGGAAATGAGATCGCCATTGGAGCATCTCTGGCAACTGGAAAAAAGGTTCTGCTAGGAATAGTGTTTTATTGTTTTTTTTTAGAACATATTTAAAGATTAGAACTACAGAATTCAAAAGCAAATGGAAGTTAGAACTCCGGGAATGATCACCCTTCCTTGGGACAGGCTAAATGAAAGCAAACTTCCGGGAAGAAGGAAAGGTACAAGGTGACTGTCAAAGGTGAAAGAGTTTACCTAGGCAGGGTTTAAGCACAGAAACACAGTACTTGAGAATAACAGGAGGTAATCCATAAGGCCCATATGCCTTGTTAGTACTGAGGCCAGTCAGGAAGATGGTATATCAACAGAAGATATTTTAATGTCAGTTATCAGGAAGTCAAAGGGGGGGAAGAGATGGAGAAACAACACTTTAATTATCTCGAGTGGACATGAGGGAAAAGTTTATGCAAAGACTTCTGCATTTTCCGTAATAGAAAAGCTACAGAACCACCGGGGTAGAAAAGAAGAGAGAATGAGGATGAAGTAAAGTTATTAGGAAGGTGTTCGGCAAGTGCCACAAGAAGCAGGAAGAAATTAAGTTAGAGTCCAAATCATTTAGGTCGAATGGAATTTTTTTTTAGCAGAGCAGAGAACAGACTTAGCACAATTCTGGGTAGGGATACTCGTATAATAGAATTTAGATTCTGGATGGGTTGACTCCGGTACCTTTAGTAGGTGCTCTCGTTTTTTTGCACAGTATTAGCCATTGGAAACATTTGTATGGTTCCTTGCCACACAAGTTAACCTCCGTTATGTGCAAGGTGCACTCAGATGGCTATCAGTCATGGGAGCAGTAATCATTCCATGGAAAATCAAAGAAGTACTGCATGAGGGCCTCCCAGTCAGCAGCTCCAAAGTGTCACAGCTGCCTCTTCTTAGTACGGTCCTCAGACCTTACGGGAACGATAGGACGGGATAACGTGGAACAGTTGTAATCAGAGTAGCTCATCAGAGAGAAAAGATTAACAGAGTAAGCAGAAGGCTTAGTTTTAAGTAAGAGGTCAGCTATGTCGGAACTCTCTTCAAGCCGGTCAAGAATACGAGCAGGGTGTCATACAAGCTGCTGGAGGTCATGAAGGATAAAAAATATGTAGGCTTCTTCACCAGGTTGATCAGTGAATGGAGAGGGGACCCAAAGGTGGTGGTGGTGAACACTGAAATCACCTAGAATGGAGTTACCAAAGAATGGAAAAAGTTATGGAAAGTGTTCCATCTTAGAAGTAAGATAGCTCATTTTTTTTATATAGTTGGTAGAATTAGTGGATAAGGGCACACTGATGTATAAAGTCAGAGAATGACTGGATAGCTGAAGCCAGAGTGTAGAAAATTCATAGGATTCAAGTTCAGGAGCACGAAAGCAACTTATTATGTTGTGTACATACACACAACAGCCACTTGGCATGAAACTGAGTATAAAGTAGAAGGATACAAAGAAGGGTTTACTATCAGTCGCCTTAGACTGCTGAGTGTCAATGAGGATGAGAAGGTGAGGTTTAGAGGAAGCGAGGTGGTGTTCAACAAAGAAATTTAGAGGAAATGCCACGAATGTTGTGGAAATGAAGAAGGAGTGAGTCAGACAATGGTTCCATGCATCTCGTTTGATTGTCACTGGGAGACGGAAGAAGGGCAGATGATGAGGGCTTTTATGACCCCTCCCTGGGGACTGCAAAACTATATTTTGAGATGCCATTTTTACTGATTCTGGAACGGGAAATGTAGTGTCTAATGTTCATGTAGGTTGCTGTTGACCAAAGAAAATGTATAGTAGAGTATGCTGGCCTACCTCCTATGTAACAGAATCACTTATAAAGTTCAGTAAAAGGACATGGTCAAAAGTTAGTCCCGAGGGCTGATGAAAAGGGATCTCCAGCTCTGCCTGTCACCAGCTGTCCATCCATCTTGGGAGTACTGCCCTGTTTTCAACTGGTGCTACAGTCTACTCCCTATATACAAGTGCCTCGTGGCCCTACCGGACCGCAGCACATTTGCTCCTGTGGAGGACTCTCAGACTTTGCCCTCAAATCTCAATCATTTGTAGCTACACGGGCTCGGTTTCAGTCATCTCTCAACTGGAACAGAATGGCTGAATGTACAAAGAACCGGTTTATACAGCCGAAAGCGCAGCATAGCACCTGTGCCGAGTTATATTCTAATTATAAATTGTAAGTTTCTTAATTGTTTGTTGAAGATAACCAGTTTTCAGTGATTCATGTTTCTCTCCCACCCACCAGGAATTGTTTCAGTTTAACACAACAAGGTTAAAAACTATACGTCTGCATGTAATAGTTTTTGCACCATTGCATGCGGAATTATATATTGATGCCAATGATACGCACTATGTTGAGGAAAGAATGATTTTATATGGTAGCTGACTGTTCAAATGAGAACCATTCTTCTACCGAGCCTTCTGATGCTTGAAACTGACGAATAGCAGCTTCAATATAAGCAATTCCCGCACGATGCGTTCTGCACAATGTACAGTCAGTAGGGACAATTATTAGGTGTCAAAATACCCCTTTATAAAACTCCAGTTGAGGTGAAGCTAAAATGGCCCTTTTCTGTCCAGTTGTAACCATCCTGACAAGTTTCATCTGAATCCTCATTCCAGTATCAGCTGCGCTACGCAAGAGACAGACAAAAAGAAATAATGATGCAGTTTATCCACAGAAATAAGTAAATGGTACTCTCTCCTCGCATTGTCTTCTAGATTATGCCATGCAGTTCTGGTCGCCGACCCTGAAGAAGGATATTTTGAGGAGCTTGAGAGAGCCTAGACACGGGCTGCTAGACTGATCCCATCAACCACACACATAGGATATAACAGAGAAGATTGCAGGCACTGAGCCTTTTTTCACCAGAAACTAGGTGTTTGTGTGGGCAGCTGAGATTATTAGAATCCTTCATGATGTTGAAAACATTGACTTTCCGCATATACTTGGTTTTAAACATCAACATGGCAAGGAGTCATGAATGGAATCTTGCTGTGAGGTATTACTACCATGATAAAATAAGCAATTTCCACGTGTATAAAATCTGCAGTACCTGGAATCAGCTAACAACATAAATTGTAGACAGTTCCTCAAAAGAGCAGTCCAAGGTTAGGTTAGACAAAGTTTTATTAGGTTTCACTTTGTGGTAAATAGAGTGTTTCCCTATTTCCTGGAAAATTCCTGGCCTGGCCTTTTTCCTCCGAGTGAGGTGGGCTTCCTTTTCCACACCCAGTCAGCGGGTGTGAGAGAAGGGTGGAGATAGCCTTCATTTGTACTATAATATCCTCTCATTAAGAGTAGGAACCCACTCCACTCATGGTCTCTCTTAGTCCCTATCCACTGGCTGACTTGTATGCATGACAGGATTCAGGGCGTGGAGGGCCGCCGGTTGACTTGATATACCGCACTCACCTTCCTGCCACTGGTTAAGCACAGGCCCATTTTCTATGATACCTACGGGGTAGGTGGGACCCCCAGGTACCCTGCAGTTGCGCTGTTCAGTTTGTACTTGGCAGTGGTAGCGAGAGGAGCCACGTCATCTTCCTTGACATCGTCCGTTTCTTTCCCACCGCATGAAGGGCTGATTGCCTCATCAATCCCCGCGAAAGTTCAGCCCTTATTGCCAGGTAAAGGGCTTAGTAATAGTGCCATAGGACGTGCCCTTGATGATACAGTCTCCTCTCATATACTCAGCACGAGTACTTCCTCTGAGGAGAAAAAAAAGCTACCACGTGAAGAGTGAGCTCTCTCGCCCTCCAACCCCTACTCGCTCTCCAACGTTAGAGAGGGCTCTCCGACTTCTCCAGGAGGAAGGGACAGTCTACGAGAGTGATGATTTCGGCGATGAGGAGGTGCAAGATGACCCAGGACATCGGGAAAGTGACGCGGACCTGGCGGTCATCTGCGGAAAAAAACGCCGCAGAGCCGTTTCCCTCACACTGTCGCTGCCTGCTTGCGCTCCCCCACACCTCAGCCTACCACTTCAAGGGCAGAATCTCCACCACCAGGCCCTTCGGGAATGGTATGAGCACTGAGTAGGTGTGTGGGGAAGTGTAAATAGCGTACAGCAGTGCAGAAGTTTGTGTATTTTCATAAATGAGTGAAATGTGTGATATTGTAAGTGAATTATAGAAAGTGCTTAGATATAAGTCTTTTATAAGTTCTACAAGTGCATATAAGTGATTTACAGTAAGTGCAGTACAGGAGTTGATACTGTTTATTGGATATTGGTTAGAAAATTATTGGATATACCTTGAGTCTGCCTACCTGTTACCTGAAAGAAAACCACTTGTGAGCGGGCCGCAATGAACAATACCTGCTTCGGTATACCTAAATTATTTTACTCAATACTCAGGGGGTTTGTGCCAAATATGAGCATCTGTGTATCTGTGATGTGAAGTACAAATAATGTTAGTTGTGTGAAACATTTATATGATTTTCACTATAACCCTGATTAGTACAAAGCAGTCTGATTTACAGTACAAATAATTACCTCATACTCTACGATAATGCATGAAAGAACAACAGCATTTACTTGTCAAAGAGCAATTATCCGTAATCGTGATGTAAAGTGTAGGTCTAAGTGTCTTAGTAAAGGAGAAATATGATTATTTACGGAAGAAGTGAATACAGAAAAACGACGAGATATTTCTTTTCCCACACACCTACGGGGCTTAGTGGCATGGTGGTGTGGACGGTGAATCCTTGGGTGAGCTACATGAACCGGGTGATGACTCATTTTCACGGTGACGAGTAAGGAGGAGTAGAAAAAACGAGTGGAATATTCCGCATTCCAAGGACGCTCGGGCAGTGTTACAATCACCACTCCAATCAGTGCTGCCAGCGCTAGCCGGCTGGGCCAATGCCATGGCCAGTGGCCTGAGCTCGGAGCCGCGCGCCAAAACGTGAAAAACCACTCGTCTTCAACTCATCCTTACTCATCGACGGGACCACCTTGAGACCTCGGGATACCTTCATTGGAAAGATGAAGAGTTGTTGAGTCTTATGAACTTTCATTGAATTATCTAGCTATTACAGTTTGGCAGATATAAGGGTTTGAAGTAAGGGTATTTTTTCCAAAATCTCGGAAATCGCCCATAGGGAAGAGCGTGCTGTGGCCAAGAACCCCCCGGCGTCTAAGGGTTAAGGATGGGTCGTCAGACCTTTGAAGCAGTTCGCGGCTTTGTAACTCTTTGTAACTCACAGGAATATTTTGTTGACTCTATGATGAAGAAATCTCTGTTCTGTGATAGCGTGGTGCATGAGGTTACCTAAGTGTGTGGCTGGGGAAGATGAAGGGAAAGGGCTGTTCCCCACAAAACGTTTCCACATAATTAAGAAAGAGAACCCGCTTAACTTTTGTTGTTCCGTTACACTGATTTTTTTTTTCCTCTCAGCTGTTTTCTCTTACCATCTTATTTATATTCTCTTCTCCCATTTTCTCTTCACCTCCTTCTCGTTTCCTTCTTTCTTCTCATTTCTCTCCCCAGCTCACGTAATACCCCACCATCTTCTCAGTTCTGCAGAATTTTCTAAGTGCATCATGAACTTATTCTCAAGCTGCCAAGGCGCAACGTCCTCCCAGAAATTTTCGCATTCTTGAAGCGAACGTTAGGAAGAAGATGGAGGGAAAGGGGGGAGGGGGAGGAGCAAGGAAGGAGAGCAAGGGAAAGGAGGAGAGGAGGGGGAGGAGCAAGGAAGGAGAGCAAGGGAAAGGAGGAGAGGAGGGGGAGGAGGGGGAAGGGAGGGAAAAGGGTTGGAGATGAGAGGGGAGGGGGAAGGGAGGGAAAAGGGTTGGAGATGAGAGGGGAGGGGAAAGGAGGGGGAAGTGAGCAGGGCGTGTTATGATGGAAGGCGTTCGTCTTAGTCTGGTGGCGCCTGAAAAGATAAAGAGTAGGCGAGGAAGCGGAGGAAAAGGAGAAAGGAGAAGAGAGGAGAGGAGGAGAAGCGTGGAATAGAGAAAGTAGTGAGGGGAAGTAAGGAAATAGAGAACTGGAGTGAAAAGAGAGGGATAAAGTGAGAGGGGGAGGCGTGCAGTCACACGGGTGGGGGTTGGAATCTAGGGGGAGAAAGGGGCAAGAAGAGAGATTTTTAAGGTGATAGGAGTTTAGGAGGGGAGAAGTTTAGGAGAAGAGAGAGGATATTTGATAGACGTGAGGGTAAGGAGGGGGTAGATGAAAGAAGGCAGGAAAGTTGAGATGTTAATGCAGGGGGAGGAGAAGACTGGGTGAGTGGGAGAGGGAGAGAATGGGTGAAGAGAGGGGGGGGGGGAGGTTAGTGGTGATGGTGTGAAGGGAGGAGGAAGGGAAGTGGTAATATGGTGAAGAAGGAGAGGGTGGGGAGACAACGCGTAAGGTGATGAGGGGGAGAGGAGGACGAGGATGGAGAGATGGTGGGAGAGGTTCGCATGTTAGAAAGATACTGGAAGCTTGTGAATTCTGAAAGAGAGAGAGAGAGAAAGAGAGAGAGAGAATGACACATATCACGGGGAGAAAACAATTTGCAAATCGATGAGAAAATTTTCACAAAAAAATTAGTAAAGAAGTTGTCAAACTGTAACAAAATAGCAGAGTATGTTAAAGGTGCATCAGGTGTCAAAAGGGGGTGAAAATTGACACTGCAGCTCGTGTACTGAGCTGTGCTTTTGGCGCAGAGGTGTTGTAGAGACGAGCTAGTAAGAGGGGCATTGACTTAGTTGTGGGAAAGTGTGAGAAAGATATTTACAAAGTAAAAGAAATGTATGAGGAATGGTGAGTAAAATGTGAAAAACTGCGAGAAAATTTTTAAGAATGGAAGTAAATATAGTGTAAACGTGTGAGAAAGATGCTGGAAGAGTGACAAGATTTAGTGAAGAGAATGAGAATTTTGTTCCAGAGATAAGGTACTAGAAAGAATATGCCTAAGTTAGAAGGACAGTGTAAATGTGTGAGAAAAGGAGCAAAAAGTGTGAGAGAATTGAGGAGAAATGTGAAAAAAAAAATGTTGCATAATGATTGACACATCAGGTGTTCTTAAGCGGAGGACACTGAAATAGCAACCTGAATACTAAGCAACAGCGTTGATCTAGAAGTTTTGCAGTGGATAATTTGCATCAGATATATCGCTGCAAATGTGTTGCAGTTGGGATAGGTTCCAGTGAAATGTGGGTTACATATATCCGAACGTTTTATTGGAGTGTTTTACTGTGGTTTGTTCACACAGGTGTTTCATTTCATGTAATGCAAGTCGATTATGATCGTCAAAGAGAGATCCTAGAAATGAAATGGTCTCATAGTTTGGCGGGACTTCCACAATATATTTGTTTTCTCTCCGTCTTAGTAACCATTAAAGATATTCCAATTGACTCCATTCTATTACTAGAGAAAAACACAACATCAGATGAAACCATGTTTGCTAATTTTAGTGGAACTTTTAGTATATATTTTTACTTTCGTGACCGAAGTTGGACGGAGGTTATGCATTCACCCGTGTCTGTTGGTCTGCTTAAACGTTTGTTTCTGCAAAGTATATCCCAAAAAGCTGTTATCGAACTTCGATGTAATCTTGTGCATATGTAGGTATTGGGTCAAGTAAGAGTTCATTAGATTTTGTGGTGGATCCGGAACTGGATGAAAGAATAAATCATAAATTTGATTTGCGTTGGCGTAGGTGTGCCTACTCTGATATTATATAACAAGGCAGACTAAGACCGTATAATTATGTACCTTACCTCGGCCAACCATGATGGATGAAATTTGGTTTATAAATCGTAAATTACATTGGCGTTGACGGAGGCTTCTGCTCAGTTTGTTTTCTAATTCTCTAATGTAGTTTGAATTGTTAGCTAACAAAGCTTCCTCCTGTATGTTCACTCCTGGTCTCTCGAATTGTTGGTTGAGTTTGACATAACTAAGGTGGTCATTGTTTTGTTTTTCTCTCATTCATAGTCTTTCAGGTAGTTTACAGTTACGTAGGCTGTGACTAATAACCTGCTCTCAGTCCTTCTCTAATAGCAGACTGAGATTAATGGAAAAAATGACATTTTACTATTCACCAATGCAGGTGGATACAAAAAAAACTATCATTTTCCTCTTCTCTTATTGCAGGCTAAGAGAGAGAGAGAGAGAGAGAGAGAGAGAGAGACAGAGAGAGATGTCATTTCCCATTTCTTTGATTGCAGGTGTCTTGGGTCCTAGGACCAGACCTACAGATGTTGTCCACGGACAGAGAGACTTCCCCATGGATCTGTGTATCTCTGTCCTGCCCGGTATTACTACTATCTTCAAGTTCCGCAAGAGCCACAACGAAGAGTGCCTCAGCTGCGACCAATTAAAGTCTCGCAGGAGCAGAAGCGTTGTGTCACGGCTGCAACACCACCTTCTCCAAGTCCCGTGAGAGCAGCAGCGCACAGTTAGTTAGTTGCGGGAATGCCACCATTTCTTCCAGCACTGACGAGCGTGCGTGTGGAAAAAGTCATCGGATGGCATTGCTGTGGTAGTGCGGGCGGTGGTGAAATAACAGAACCCACTAGAAATTATCGTAGGCACGGTGGTGACCAAAAATGTGTTGGTGACTGGTGGTGATGGGAAATATACATCTATTCGTGAGACATTTGTTTGTGGTGGTGCTACAGTTAATGATGGAAATGATATTGGTAGTGGAGGTGAAACTGAAATTGGCGGACACATTTACATTCTTAGTGATAGTTATAAAGTGGTTGCTGATAGTGTTGTTGGTGAAACAGTTATTGATGGACAGTATCTTGGAAGTGGTGGTAATAATTATGACAGTACTGATGATTGTGGTGATGCTGATTACCATGACAATGATGGGAATCATCGTAGACAAGCACCAGCGAACCTAAATTAGCAAAACAACGGTGACAATGTTATGATGACTGTGCTGATGAAATTAGTGATTATCACATTCAGAAGCCAAAGATCCAGAGACAGCAGAACTGGTACTCTACAACAAACAATCATCAGTCTGTTTTTGAAGATAATGAAAATTTGGTGAAAGGCAGCGAGGAAAAATTAGTGAAATACAATGATGGTCAGTTGATGCAAAGTGGTGAAAAGATGGTGAAGCAAGTATTGATGAGTCGATGAAACATAGTGCTGATGGTGTAAGGTTTTACCATATCCATTCAGACACCAATCACAGGAAAGATCATACAAGCAGAAGCACCCTTTTAGATCATCAGCAGATCCCTAATAGCAATGCTCACCCCAAGAGAATCTTTAATATAGCCCCTCTTCATGAACAGAGAAATCACTAACATGACAGAAAATGTAGCCAAAACGCCAGACAAAGAAACCACATTAAAAAACCGAAACAAAGAAATCATAATTATCAAATTTGCTCAAAAAGAAAAATCTACTACCAAAGGAGCTCCAAATACAAACCCCGAATATGAAAGAAACCCCGGAAGGAAACTCCAACAGAAACCACAGCTATGAAAGAACGCTGACAATGAAGAAAACTTCTAAATAATGCCCAGTTATCAAAGAAAGCCAGAATATCAAATAAACTTCAAAAGAAACTTTGACAATCTAGGAAACCCTGACCTAGAAAGAAGTTTCAATTATCCACGCATCCCTGATCAGGTAAGCAACAATCAAACACAAGTATCATCGAAACCAATGAGAGGGCGCAGCAGACGAGAACACAGGTACCACCACCACGGTTCCAAACGACCAGATAAATGTAACCGACGGGCCATCGTGCCTGTGCATCATTCATCCCCATCCGATCGAGTAGCTTCCAGTCGGCACAATCAGGCCTACGCGGAGTACAAGAGCTTCATAGCCATATATATCCCCTGGGTCATTCTGCTCAGGCGACAGGGACTATTAATAAGGGGCTACAACCGGGACCCAACTACATCCAGGACGTGTAGGACCGAGAGGATTACACCTTGCAAATTAATACCAAACCAGAGGATGCTGACACCTACATTTGCCATCAACACTGAACCAAACATCAGCCAGATTGTTTGTCTCAGCATTGTCAGCGAGTACAATATTAGTGTCAGAGCACTTCATTTGTGTGAGGAACCCTCATATAAAAAGCACTTTCCTGACCTACCAGAAGACCCGCCGACATGTAAAAATACCCCCGCTAATACCAGTACACCGGTCCTGTAAGAGGCAGCCGTAGCACGTATTCAAAATGAACGGTGGGTGTTAGCGCCGAATTGATGACATATGGAGGTGTAGGAGCACTACTGGGCCTTGGGATAGGCCACTGCCCCCGAGAAATTGGCCCTGAAGCTTTTATCCAGAGTCAGACATTTTATATATATATATATATATATATATATATCTATATATATCTCTATATATATATATATATATATATATATATAGATATATATGTGTGTGTGTGTGTGTGTGTGTGTGTGTGTGTTCTTACCTAATTGTTCTTACCTAATTGTATCTTTACAGGAATGAGTCAAGCTCGTACTGTCCCGTGTCCCATATTTACCGTACATATCCTTAAATTTGTGAATTGTTTTGGCACACACTATTTCATTCGGTAGTGCATTCCATTGTGTGTGTGTGTGTGTGTGTGTGTGTGTGTGTGTGTGTGTGTGTGTGTGTGTGTGTGTGTGTGTGTGTGTGTGTATAAATTATTTATACACACACACACACACAATCTAGCCGCACTGTGAGGTGGTACTACTACTCTGCTGCCAGGTTGTGTTAGGAAGAATTCTGCCACAATATTCTCTGCATGTCGTAAAAGGCGACTAAAACGGGCCGGGCGAGGGGACTTGCAACCACCTCCTCAGATTTTTATTTCCTACAGTGAGACTGGGAATAGAATGGGATGGGGGACTGAGTTATCTCCGTACCCGCAAGATTGGGTCTATGAATGTGCAAGGATGTAGTACGATTGAGGCTAAAAGGTAGGAGATTGGGAGAATGTTTGTGAGAAGAAAGTTGGATATGATTGCTTTGAGTGAGACAAAGATGAAAGGGAAAGGTGAATCTAAGTTTGGAAATGGGGATGGAAAATTGTCAGGTGTTGATAGAGGAAAGGCGAGAGATGTGGCCTTGTTAGTGAGTCCGGTAATGCAGCAGTGTGTGATTGAATGGAAGGAGGTGTCATCGAGACTGATATGGATGAAAGCGAAATTTGAACGTGAGTTGTGGGTATCTGTGAATGCATATGGGCCTGGTAGCGAAAGGGATGCAGAAGAGAGGGAGTCTTTTTGGAATGATGTTGATGAGTGTCTGCAGAGCTTTGGAGCGAATGTGAATGTGGTAATGATTGGAGATCTGAATGCTAGTGTGGGAAATGTAACAGTTGAAGGTGTAGTTGGTATGCATGGTGTGCCTGGAAGAAATGAAAATGGGGAACGAATGGTAGGGATATGTGTTGAGCGAGAGATGTTGATTGGAAATACCTTGTTTGATAAGAAAGGTATTTTGGCTATAAGTATACATGGGTGAGACACCAGGGTGGAAGAGTTGTTGATAGAGCATTGATGGGAACGAATGATAGGGATGTGTGTTGAGCGAGAGATGGTGATTGGAAATAGCTTGTTTGAGAAGAAAGATATTTTTAAGTATACATGGGTGAGACAGGAGAGTGGAAGGATTGTTGATAGAGCATTGATGGACTATGCGGTTGTGTCCAGGAATGTAATAGGAAGATTGTTGGATGTGAGAGTTTTGAGAGGGGAAGGTGGAGGTATGTCTGACCATTATCTGGTGGAAGGATTGTTGAGAGTAGGTAAGAGATGGGCGAGAGCTATGAGAGTTAGGTGTGGCAAGGAGGTTTTGAAAGTGAGTTGGATAAAAGAAAGAAAATTATAGAGTATCAGGAGAATTTGAAAGATGAATGGAATGCAGTGAAAGATCAGGAGAATGACAGTGTGGGGGAGGAATGACAGTTGTTTAAGAGTGCTGTGGTGGGGCATGCAGAAGAGGTATATGGTGTGAGACGAGTGGGTGGTGGTGTAAGAAAGGAAAGTGAATGGTGGTGCGAGGAAGTAAATATGGCTGTGGCTGAGAAGAGACGTGCATATGAAGTGCGGCCACAGAGGAAAGATAAGGTGTCATATGAGAGGTATAAGGGAATGAGGAATAGGGCGAGAAGGGCTGTGCGTGATGTTAAAATTGTGGCAGATGCGAGGTTGGGTAGGCGGTTGACTGAGAAATTTCAACAGAATAAGAAAATGTTTTGGAAGGTGGTGAAAGGGTTGTGAAAGGGAGAAAGTCTGGGAAGACAGTAAAGGCAGAGGATGGGAGGATGTTAACTGAGATGGATGCGGTAAGGAGGAGGTGGGCGGAGTATTTTGAAAGAATGTTAAATGTAGAGGAGGCAAGGGAGGCTGAGATTGTGGCGGATGGGAGGGTGCAAGGAATAAATGTGTTGGGAGAGTTTAATGATTCTTTGATCATGACGGAGGAAGTGCAGGGAAAGCTGCAAGTATAGAGGGGTGCGCTGTGGAATGCCTGAAAGGTGATGGAGCAACTATTGTTGAGTGGTTAGTAAGATTGTTGAATTTGTGTTTTGTAAGAGGTATGGTGCCAATTGACTGGGCAAGTGCTTGTGTGGTTCCATTGTATAAAGGTAAGGATGATAAGTATGAATGTACTAGTTTTAGGGGTATAAGTCTGTTGAGTGTTGTAGGTAAGGTGCATGGTAAAATGTTTATTAAAACAGTCCACAAAGCCTTCCTATCATTTCTATCATACGCTTTCCCAAAATCCATGAACGTCCAAAACACATCCTTACCTTTTGTAAATACTTTTCACACACCTGTCTCACAGCAAACACCTGATCCCCCATCCCTCTCCTAAAGCCAGAGTGCTCATCACCAATCACTCCCTCCTCTTCAACTCTCTTAAGATTGTATGGACTTGATGGTAGGTTGCTAAAAGGGGTGAAAAGTTTTTATGCAAATAGCAGAGCGTGTATAAGAGTGGGAAATATGGTGTGCGATTGGTTTACTGTGAGAGTGGGGCTGCGGCAGGGATATGTGATGTCTCCTTGGTTGTCAAATATTTATATGGATGGTGTGGTAAGGGAGGTGAATGCAAGAGTGTTAGGTGGAGGTTTGAATCTGGAGAATGCTGATGGTAGAGAGTGGAATATGAATCAGCTGATGTTTGTGGATGATATTGCACTTGTGGCTGATTCAGAGGAGAGATTGAGATAGTTGGTAGAGGATTTTGGAAGGGTGTGTGAAAGGAGGAAATTGAGAGTAAATGAGAATAAGAGTAAAGTGATTAAATGTACGAGGTTGGTAGGTGGTAGGAGGATGAATATAGTTTTGAATGGTGAGTTGCCTAAGGAGGTAGAATGTTTTAAGTATTTAGGGTCACATGTTGCTGTGGATGGAAGAATAATGCAGAAAGAATGAATGAAGTAGGAAAGATGCTGGGAGGAATGAAAGAGTGTTTAGATGTCGTTCACTTAGAATGGATGTAAAATGAAGGCTGTACTAGGGTGTTGTGGTACTGACTGCATAATATGGGGCTAAAACGTGGAATATGAGTGTAGCAGAGAGGAAAAGTTTGAATGTAATGGAAATAATGTGTCTGAGGAGTATGTATGGAGTGACGTGTACGGATCAAGTAAGAAATGATGAAGTGCGAAGGAGAACTGGAGTTGTGCGGGAGATGGCTGATCGAGTTGAGCAGAGGGTGTTGCGATGGTTTGGGCATATGGAGAGAATGCATGATGAACGATTTGTGAAAAAGATAACTGGATTGGATGGGAGAAGTGCAAGGCTGAGAGGAGGGCCATGAATAGTATGGATGGACAGTGTGAAGAAAGCGTTGGATGTGAGAGGGGTGTCTGTTGAGCAAGAAAGAGTGGCTGCACGTGATAGGAATTACTAGAGAGAAATTAAGAATGAATAAATGATGACGCAGCCCTGAGGGGATATTCTCCCACATTTGGTCTGATCAGCTGATCAGGTCAGATGTGGGTAAGGGGATGGGTCCATGATGATATGGCAGGGGCAAACAAGCTCTGCTGTCGGACCCTGCTGCAGATGTCGCTGATTGCACTGCGCAATTGACCCTCGTGCGGTGTGGTGCAGTGAGGATCTGTCCCTTCTCCCTTTGGGGCTAAGATGAGAATGATTGTGTGTTTGTGGATGAGTAAACTGGGAGTGTGTCGTCTTGTCTTGGCTACCCCCTTTCTTTGGGGGAAGCAGCCTAGGTATATATATATATATATATATATATATATATATATATATATATATATATATATATATATATATATAAAACAGAGTTATTTGCTATCATAATCGCCATAGGTAAGCTTTGTACTACACAATCCGTAAGCAGAAATAATCACGTTAATTTAGGGTCAAGAATCAATTGGAAAAGTGAAACTTAAAAAAAAAAAAAAAATGGCAATGACCACGCTCATCAATATTTCCTCCAGAGCGTAAAGGCCCAAGTAGTCCAGAATATTTAAGAATACGAAACCGACCGTCGTCCCTGGCAGCGTTCAAAACGATGGAAAAACCTCTGGTTTCCTCTAGGACTGAATCCGTAGCATGTAAGCCACGACGGTCCTTTCCAGCTCAACAGCCCTACCACACACATCTATCTATTTATCTGTCTATCTATCTATCTATCTATCTATCTATCCATCTATCTGTATCTATCTATGTATCCATCTATCTATCTATCTATATACACTAACATGGGTACCCTGTCATTGCCGGGTCAAAAGGGTGAACACTCTAATCCTGTTTGTTTTTGTTCTGTCTTTCTTTCTACTCAAGCCAGACCATGTACATATTATGTTTTTGAAGAGGGATTTTAAGAGGTCCAGGAACTTACTATTTCAACTTTCACAGACTGACACACAGTATTTTTGTGCACTTGTTTACTATTACCAGTGACCTCAAATAACCTCTGACTGGTCACCTCCAGTGACCTCGGAGGTCAGCCTTCCATAGGCCATGTCCGAACTGGAGGTCATGTGAGTCTTCATGCCAATAACTGGGCTGCTGGATCCAGTCGATCGAGCGTGTATTACCTGTGACCTCAAACAACCTCTGACCTGTGACCTCAAATTGCCTCTGAGGTTAACCTTACATACTGTAGGCCTATGTCCGAACTGGAGGTCATTCTGCATGCCAAAAATTAGGCTGCTGGGTCCAGTCGTTCGAACATGTATTACCAGTGACCTTAAATTATCTCGGAGGTCAATCTCACATAGCCAATGTCCAAACTGGAGGTTATGTGAGTCTCCATGCCAAAAATTGGGCTGCAAGAGTACCCGTTGTTGCTCAGGCCAAACTTACGAATACTCTACTGGTGACCTCAGATGACCCAGTTCTGATTTTTGACCCTCTTAAAACGATGCTTGGGACACCTGATTCAGAATATATATGGGTCTGGGGATCTCTGGCCCTTGGTTGGCGCATGATTGAAGAACAAATTATCAAACAAACAAACAATGCGGCTTTTTTATGTATATAGATATTATAGCCAACAGATTAATTGGTTATTTATCCCTGACTGAATGGATTCGTCTTCTGATTTTGGAGTATCTAACAACGACCGAAAGCAGTAAATTGTTATCAGTGACGACTTCTAAGCAAAAACGACCTGGATGCCAAGCTAAACTGTAAAGAAACCATAGGGTTATGTCTGAACACCTGGGACAATGTGTTTGTATGAATGTGTGTGAATACGTGTATACATGTGTGTAAATTATAGACATATGCAAAATGGGTGCACAAAGCGAAGGTGCATTTGTACACAGTTTCAAACTTATACATCACTGTATAGAAATACATATTACAAAATTAAGAAGTCGGGTCAGGTGATCTTCTGGGGGGCTACCATGTTAATAACTTTAAGATAAACATGTCATATTACCGAGAAACTATTTCACCATCACCTGTACGAGTATTAAGCTGCATATATATCCAAAGCAATTTATGCATAATGCTGTGTGTAAGAGACTGAAGGAGAATAGAGTATACAAGAGAGTATAGATCACCTGGTTCAAGGATTGTGTGGGTGAGACTGAAAGTAGGAATACAAACGTAGGCGATTGTGCGTGTGTGTATGCACCAACACAAAATCATGCAAAAAGAGTGAAAGAAGAGTTCTAGGCAAATGTGGAAACGTGCATGGAAAAGTCTGAGAGGAATGAGAGTGTTTTTGATGGGAGATATAAATGGAAAATAGAGAATGTGAAGGCGGATGGAGTAGTTCGTGAGTCTGATGTGACTTCAAAAGTGGATGAGAATGGCAGTGCTGTAGTGGACATACGTGCGTGAAGGGGGTTGGTGATAGCCAATATCTTCTTTAGGCACAAAATGATCCAAGTAGACGTGGCGAGTGATGAGATGGGTGGGTGGTGAACTGAATGAATGGGAGGCAATAAATGATTATGTTTGTGTGTATGAGAGAATGACGAGGTATGTAATGGATGCAAGAGCACACAGAGGTTGGGGGAGTGGACTTTCTGACCACCACTTGGTAGTGGTGAAAGTCAAGCTACAAATGCTATGGATGAATAGAAGGAAAGAGGGACAGGGGGAAGTAACCTACAAAAGGAGGGTCGAAACGTTTCAAGAGGATGGAAAAAAGGCAGAATATAAGAGAGAGAAGTGGAGGTGCTATTTGGGTTAAAATTATTTGCAGGAGATGGAGGAGCTGGAGGATGTGTGCACGATATTCACAGAAGAAATCTGTGCAGCATGTGAGTTGGTGTATGGGGTGAAGAGAAGACGAAAGGGGGTCCAAGGAACAGCATGGTGGAATGGAGAGGTGAGAAAAGCTGTGGCGCAAAAGACAAAAGCAAATAGTGAGTGGATGAGAAGCAGAGGCATGGAGGAAGGAAAGAAGGAAGAGAGAATTATATGCACATTAGAAAGGAAGAGAGAGGTGACAATATTAGCAAGAGAACGTATAAAGAAAGTGGATCAGAAATTTGGACGGAATTTGAATATAAAGTGGAGGGAATGTAAGAAATATTCTGGAAGGTGGTAAAGAGAGTTATACAGGTTGATAAAGAGGCTAGCAGGGGAGTGAAAGATAAAAATGGTAGATTGAGAGTCGTGAAGGGAGAAAAAGTGAGCAGATGGAGAGAACAATTTAAGGAACTATTAAACATAGAGAATGAAAGTAATGCGAGTATAAGTGGCTGGGGAGTGACTGGGAGGAGGAGGGAGGTGAGAAGGAAGGAAGAGATCAATAGGATGGATATAGTGGAAGCAATGATGAAAGTCAAAATGGGGAAAGCCCCAAGCACTGTCGTAATGTGTGGTGAAATGATGAAGCCTGGGGGAGAGATAGCAGCAAAACTAGTATGAAAGATGTGCAGTTTGGCCTGGGAGGAAGGTAGAACCTCGAAGGATTGTAAGCCAAATATAATTATTCCCCTGTACAAAGGAAAAAAGGGAAAACGAAGTGTGTGGTAATCATAAGGGCATTTGTCTTTTTAGTGTAATAGGAAAAGTACTGTATATGGTAGAGTACCTACTGACAGAGTTATGGAAATGTGAATTTTATAGAGAAGAACAGGGAGGTTTTTTGAATGGAAGAGGTTGTGTAGATCAGATATTCATTTTTAGGTCTTTAGTGGAAAACTTTCTAGAGAAGGGAATGAAATTGCATATGGGCTTCATGGACTTGGAGAAAGTGTATGACGGAGTGGATAGACAAGGAATGGGGAAAATATTAAGAATATATGGAGAATGTGTGAAGCTGTTTAATGTCATGGAAAGCTGTTTAATGCCGTGAAGAGTATGTATGAGGGCGCTAAGGCTGTAGTGCGTGTTGATAGTGAACTGAATGAAATTTACTATCTGAATGATAGATTGAAACAAGGATGTGCCATGTCTCCATGGTTGTTCATTATATGTATGGATAGGGTTATAAAAGAGATATAGGGTACAGCAGTGGATGTTGGAGTGGAGAGAGGGCAGCGTTAGGAAACTTTCTTTCCTGTTGTTTGCAGGTGATACTCTACTGTTAAGGGAAGACGAAGGGAAACTGCAAGCTTGGTGAATGAGTTTGGGAGAGCGTAAGAAAAGGAATCTAAAGGTGAATGTAGGGAAGAGTAAAGTTATGGTCTTCGAGAGAAATGAAGTCACTAAATGTACAGTAAGGTTGGATGATGACGAAATGGAATATGCGAGTGCATTTAAGTACTTGGGTAGTATATATGATGAGTCAGGATAGACGTTTAGAGGATGAAGTGCTTAAAAGGAGAAAACTGGGAAGGAAGATTGCTGGTTCTTTGAATGCAGTGAGAAGAAAAAAGGAAGTGAATATGGAAGTAAAAATTTGCTGCATGATAGTATTGTAATACCAACTCTAGCATACAGAAGCAAAACTTGGACATTGCTTGAAGAACACAACTCAAGAGTGAGCACACTGGAAATGAGTTATTTGAGAGGGCATGTGGAGCTACATGTAGTGGCAGACTAACAAATGAGCAAGTGAAGGATCATTGTGGTGGGGATGTGGATGTGATGGAATGCGTTAAGAGAAATACCCTGAGGTAGCTTGGCCATAAGAAGAGGATGCAGAGCGAGAGACTAACGAGGAGAGTGTATGTGTGTGAGGTGGAGGGAAGGAGAGGGAGGGGGAGGCCGAGGGTGAGATGGAGGGATGGAGTGGAGAGATACAAGAGAGAGGGATGTGTGTGCTGGAAGGAGGGCAGAGAAATGGTGGAGGACAGGGTGGCATGGAGGCGATTTGTTTAAGGCCACCCCTTACGGGATAATGGTGTCTGCCAATAGACAGACAGACAGATGTCATGGGCCGCCAAGCTTACCTCACTACTAGCATGTGGGTCGCAGACGGAAATGATTAACCCCCCCCCATCCCGACGTTTTCTGGGCAGTGGTACACCCCAGTCCCGACATTTTTGGACCTTTTTTTTTTTTTTGGCTCAAACATCCGCTTTTGGTGAGAAACATCGAAAATTCATAGAGAAATCGCTCACCTGAGGTTTAAAATACTCGATCCAGGTAGGAGTACCTCCTTACCTTACAGGGTTTTCTATCAGGCTGGTTGCAAAGAAAACGAGTTCTATGGGAGGATAACTATTCCACACCACTGATAAACGGTATTTATTTATTTATTTGGTATGAATTTATATGTAGTACGAGAGTATATTGGTTTTCAAACGGTAATATAGGCATTATAACCATTGTTTCACTCACTAACTCATCACTATTCCTGACCTTTTTTTGCCACATTACCTGATCATCATTTCTGACTGTTTCTTCCTCTAATGTTTGTCCTCCACATTGTCATCAATTGGGGAATCACTCTGGCCCTGAATTTCGTACCGTGGCATGACATAGCTTTACTTGCCAGGTTACTGATAACGGGTGAATTGCTGAGAAAAGGGCATGCAGGGGGGGGAGGAGGTCATGCTGGGTAAGGCATTGTCCCAGCCTGGCATCTTGTAGAGGAAGGTGTCCCGTGTATACGTGCCAAAAATCACTAGCGAAAATTGAAAATTGTGCAAATTAAATTGAAAATTGTGCAAATTAGGGACCTTGCAATGTTGCCGCGTTAATTTACGTCTCCGGGATATGAGTGCACATCATGTGAGGACATGAATTCACGTCTCCGGGACGGGGAGGGTTAAGAAACATTGGCTTACATCCTGGAATGTTTAAACTGAAGATAGAATGCCAAATTCAAGATGTGTTCTTTTCGAGATGCCCGGTACATTGCATTTAAAGGGGTGGAGATTACTGTTAGTGGTAGAGACAGACTGAGGAAGACAAATCCAGAGGTGACAACACTTAGAAAGTGCTTACCTCCGCCAATGCTATTGCCATTAAAAAAGGATCTGGATCCGGATTCGTGGATATAGGACCCGGATCCGGATCTGCCCCCAAATTAACGAATCCTTTCATGTTCCGTGGTCCACCTTTCCACAAAATTTCATTGATATTGATAATTTTTGGAGATATTGTGGGAGATACTCCGGATCCGGATCTGGATACACCCGCAAATTTAATAATTTTTTCCTTGGCCCAAGGCCCACCGTTCCACAAAATTTCATCAATATCCATTTATAACTTTTTGAGCAATCCTGCTAACAGATCCAAGGATATAGGATCCGGATCCGCCCCAAAGTTTAATGACTTCTTTCTTGGTCCATAACCCACCTTTCAACGAAATTTCATTGAAATTCATTGAGTACATGTGGAGATATTGTGAGGGATACTTCGGATCCGGATCAGCCCCCAAATTTAATAATTTCTTCCTTGGCCCATGGCCCACCCTTCCACAAAATTTCATCAATATCCATTCATAACTTTTTGAGCAATGCTGCTAACAGACACAGACAAATAAACAAACAAATGCGGGGAAAAAACATAACCTCCATAGCGAAGGTAATAAGGATACTGGTTAAATCGTGCACTGGACAACTTGACAGAAAAGGGGTGTGAGTGTGGAGCTATATGGATGTTATGTGCCTTTTGTTATGGTGAAGGGACACTGTACGTTGAACCTAGATTGTGCTGTGTGATGTCATGCTCTGCTTTGTGTGTATTTTGCTTTAGGGGCAATATGCTCTTCTGAGTGTGTTGCATCACATGTACTGTATACTGTACCCATAAGTGTGTGTGTGTGTGTGTGTGTGTGTGTGTGTGTGTGTGTGTGTGTGTGTGCCGTTCTATGTGCTGTTATTATCCTCTCTGTGTCAGTATATCCCACAGGCAACATTTCCTGTCTGAATAATGGCCACACTTTGATTTAGGTTAGTCCACTATTGACTCATCAGTTATATGGAAAGTTTCTCTTAGCTGATAGTTTGTTCACATCGGTAACTTAATAAATACTGACAAACTCCTTCAAACCAAAAGCACATTTTTTTTTTCTTGTTGCTGTTACACGATTTTACTGAACTTAGAAGACACCTTCCCGACTGGAAGAATTTGACAGAGTCTTTGTTAACCTTGTTACTCGTATTATGCGAGTTTTATCGTGTGTTAAGTACAATCGCCAAGACTTTGTGCAAAGAAAGAGACATCCCAATGAAGTAAAGAAGCAACCTTGTATGGAATATAAAATATATCCATTCAGTCTACTAACGTATTATATATTTAATTCTTGCCGATTTACAGGATTTTGTTTCGGATAAGGGAACGTCTTAATGAATGAGTGGTTAATGCAGGCTGTGTCTAACCCGTCCAGTTCGAAAAGTCTCTCCTGAAGTAAATAAAAATATTGGGTGGCTCCATGATGAAATAAAACATATCATCATAGTGAACCAACGGTATTAAAAAAATCTAATAAACCAGTTATGTGAAACTGAAGTGGGATATTTGCGAGGAGTTCTGATATAACCAACTTTACTCATCACGTTTTGATTTCGTAGTGGACGGAATTGTTCAGATGAGAGTTGTGTTACCTGTAATAGTTCATCACGTTCACTCCATTTCAAATGTAGGGGTCCGAGGTTAGGCTAACGTAATCCAGTATATTGAAGTAATAATGATTATTCTGCTTTCACAGATGGTTTTACGTCATTAGGACCTCACATCACCTCATGGGTATAGAATCTATGCACTGTCGCAGCTCCAGTTGGTACATTCTAACCACTAGACCACCAGAATTACATGCAGATATGTTCAGATTGTGATAATTGATAAGAACGATAATTTCCACACAATCAGGTCCTTCATCAAGTCTCTCTTCACACTCTGTAGCTGTAAATGTTCAGGCCGCTGGCTCATCTGCTCGTGAACTATGTGGACTGCAAGATAAGACTGACTTTTTTTGCAGTCTAACGTCCTCTTTTCAGGGAGAGCCACGGGTCTAATGGGCATTTGCATAATCAGCCAGCAGAATGTGTCTGGATGAGGGCATTTCCCTCCAACATCTTATAAGTAAAGAGGTGGAAAGGATCTTAGTAGGGCCAAAAAATGCTGTATCATCGGATTACACTTACGAGTCTAATATATGTATAACTGATCTACAAAACTTCATTACCAGCACCTACGAAGTTTCTATAAGATATGGTGCAGGAGAAGTACGAACCTCGTCTTCAAATGTACAGTGAATTTCTACAAAAGCAGACAAGACTGTGACCAGTATCAGCTACAGTTCTACAGTTGATTCTACACCATCAGGAAACTACATTTCTATGATCAAGTATCCACAAGCGAGTATACAGCAAGAAGAACGAGTTTACAAGTTTACGAGTTTAGGCTACGAGTCTACAAGCTTACGAGTCTACGAGTCTACAAGCCTACGAGTCTACAAGCCTACGAGTTTATGAGCCTACGAGTCTACGAGTGTACAGTTGAGTCTACATTACCAAGATAGAAAACAAACAATACTCCTTACAACCAACAACTCACAACCAGCTCCTGACAGTAATCTCTCCAACCCCCCCTTCGTCTCCCCGATCATCAGGCTGATGTAGAGGTGAAGAGGTAACACGACGCCTTGCCAGTAGTTTAACAAAATATTGATACAAATAATCTTCCAATTTCTATGACGAACCAATGAACTACAACCATCTACGATCAACTACAAGTAACAAGTCTACGAATCGTCTCTATAATCTTCTATACGCACCTACAAGTAGTGACATTCTTCATCCCACAACAAGTAAATCACAAGAAAAAAAGTCCGATAATAAATTGTGAAAGAAAAAACAAGCAAATGAAAAGCAAGAACACAGCAACAACCACCAGACCACCACCCTTCTCTCCAACCGCCCCCTACCTCCACCAACATCACCACGCAGACGCAAGGAGTGAAGAGGTCAAGACGACGAAGCAAATACGAAGCCCATATTCACAACTCATCTTACTCACCTTTTCTTCACTCATTTACTCACCACAGCTACAAGAGGGTGAGAAGTCGATGTCACTGTGCGTGTATGCTGAGACGACGCCACGTCAGTCAACTCGTGTGTGACACCACCACTCACACCATTCCCACCACGGTAAAAACTAGTTAGTTACATAGTTACTTCATTTATGCAATACACAGTAGTAGACAAAAAACACCTGCACAAACATATAAAACGTGCTGCATAGTTACAACTTATGTAAACATACCTACTTCAGTTACCTCCATAATTCAGTCACTAAATACTTGCACCAAAATAAATATTCTACACTGTATTTATTCATTCATTTACTTTAGCATTTATTTACTACCAACGAGTGTTACCATTTTATACCTGTACATAAAATTCGTGTTTCATACATACAGCCATACATTATTACATCTGCAAAGTACTTAAGAAAATATACTATCACAGTTGCTCTGCGAGCGATTAAAAGAACTGTATTAAAGATTTATTAATTAAAGCTACCTAGTGGAAACAGACAAATGATGTTACAAGGAAAACCAGGAAAAGAAATAAAATGGCCAACACAAATGACGTTAGCAAGAATAAACAACATCTTGCACACAATCGTAAACACAAAGATTTCCATACAATGCTGACACATACATTGCCCACGATAGGTACAAGTGAACATCAAGTGAGTGTATATAGTTAATACTGTATAATTATAGTGTATATATATTTTTTATATAAAATAACAAAATATGGGGCTATATAATATCATTTTCAATAATATCTGTGCAATATAAACTGTCTTAAAAAAGGGTCCCAAGGGAATTAACCAGCAATTACGCAACCTTGGATAACACCGAAAAAGCGTAGATGTAGTGCCACACGTTTGATATTCATGTATATGTTTAGTAGTACTGTAATTTTAAGTTAGGGTGTAACCTGAATATTAGTTTATAAGTTCCTATCCTAAGTAGTAATTCATATATTAATAATTACTGTAGGGCTAACTCTATTTTTATATGTATGTATCTCTGTATCTATGCAGTAGGTGATGTAATTGTGGATGTTGAGCTATGGGAATTCCCCATCTGGCCGAGTAATGAAAGACATATGCGCGCAGCTTATCCCCTTCCTTTGTGTATCGTTGCCGGGCGCCGAGTTTAAACCTTAAACAGAGTAATGATGAATATACAATTCTTTCCGTAACCTAGTTGTGAAATGTTTGCTAATGAAGCTGCTAGAACACAAGTATGTAAGATTAGCAGTCCAAAAGGCCTAAATAATGACATTTGTGAGGATTTAAAGTTCCGTTTATCTTGGCCGTCACTAGATGGCATGAGCTGCTCTCAGATTCAAATTGAGATAGTGATAGAAACAGTATCTAAATTAAGTAAGGAATAAATCCCAAATTTTCCCCAATTCAATCAAAAGTCTTGGCGTCATGGGTACACTGCTAAATAAATTGTAAAGAGAATTGAAACCCACCATATTTCAAAAACACTATCTCATTTGACTAAGCAGTGGCTGCCCAACGTAGTCACTTGAGCCCCAGACGTCGTATCTAATGGACGTTCGTTCAGGTGAGCCGTCCACATTTCTTCTTTCTCCCCCTCTTTTTCTTTGTTTAATCCTTACTTATTATGGACTATATGAAGTAATATTGTTGAGAGTTTAACGTAGTCACTCGAGCCCCAGACGTCGTATCTAATGGACGTTCGTTCAGTCCCCAGACACCAGCGACGTCAAAGTGTGCACGAGGCCTCGTGGTATTGCCCGTAGACTCTTACATACACACTTACACTACCCACGAATTATTTTACAAACCGAAAGTAGTTGATATGGTATTATTGATCCTATCAAGTGAACTTTTTTTTTGTAGATAAGGAATAGATATTTGAAAGTTATGTGATCTTGTAGCGGAGTGGTGGAGTCAAATTCATTAACCGTTCTTTTTCTTTAATATTAAAATGTTAGAAAATCAGGAGCGTGGAAGGGAACTTAGTGGTTGTGAGCAATAATGTAATATTTGAGTTGTACCTCGAGGCTAAACAAGCCCGAGTGATTGGGTATTCTTGGTGATTATATATTTTTTTTTTAAATTATTCCTCGAGGCTAGACAAGCCCGAGAGATTATGTATTTCTAATGACTATATAGCATTGTTGATTATGAACTGTAAATAATACTGACTTGATGTGGGATTCTAGAAAATTACATGAGGAGAATATATTATATAGGTGAAAGATGTACACAAGTAATCATTCTTATTGGTTCGAGGCTATGCCAGCCCGAACAGACAATTCATGCCCGAAAAAATGTTCCTGTCTTGAGGCTATTGTTGAGCCCAAGAGTAACGGCCAAAAAGAAAGTAAAGTACAACAACTCCATACCTCGCGTGTACCAAATTGTTTTCGTCTGGTAATAATGTTAGAGGAATGATCACCCAAAAACCTTGGTAACATATACAATCTTCTCTCATACTAAAAAGGGTCATGTAATTAAAAATGTTTTTGTGGAAATTAACAGAATTATTAAAGCAGAGTAAAGTATATATCATTTTCTTTTCTTTATTAGTGTACCTAATCAAGGAAATTATGTCCTCAAGCCAAATTCACTCCCCTTCCAATTCAAGATTCCTTCGCTGAGGGAACGACAACCACCTGTGGTACTGATTAACCCGCCCCATCCCGACCACTTTTTGACCACTGGTACCCCCCAATCCCGACCATTTTTCGACCCTTTTTTTTTTGCTAAAACTTTCGCTTTTGGTGAGAAACATTGAAAATTCATAGAGAAATCGCTCACCTGAGGTTTAAAATACTCATTACAGGTAGGAGAGCCTCCTTACCTTACTGGGTTTTCTATCAGGCTGGCACCAAAGAAAACGAGTTCTATGGGAGGATAACTATTTCACACCACTCATAAACGGTATTTATTTATTTACTGTTACGAATTTATATGTAGTACAAGAGTATATTGGTTTTCAAGCAGTAATATAGGCATTATAAGCATTGTTTCACTCACTAATACCTGACCTTTTTTTGCCACATTACCTGATCATCATTTCTAACTGTTTCTTCCTCTAATGCTATGTAAAGTTTGTCCTCCACATTGTCATTGATTGGGGAATCACTCTGGCCCTGAATTTCGTACCGTGGCATGACATGGCTATACTGGCCAGGTCACTGATTACAGGTGAATTGCTGAGAAAAGGGCATGCAGGGGGGGGGAGGAGGTCATGCTGGGTAAGGCATTGTCTCTGCCTGGCATCTTGTTGAGGAAGGTGTCCCGTGTATACGTACCAAAAATGACTAGCGAAAATTGAAAATTGTGGAAATTATGAACCTTGCAATTGCAGGACGTTGAAGTACGTCCTCAGGATTAGCTGTGACAAAACGTGAGGACGTGGAAGTACGTCCTCGGGACGGCGCGGGTTAAATCTAAGCTCGGCCAAAAACTACAAACGCTACCACAATTCTTTCTTTTCATAAATATTTACTATAAACTGTTATACTAAGTCGAGTACCACTTGTATATCCATGGATGAGTTGAACCGTACCCACAACAGGTAAGAATATAAATATCACTATCATTACACTGGTGAATACCGGTGGGATAAAAATTCTTATTATTACACTGGTGGCAGTAGTGGTGGGATACTCATCGTTCCCAAATTAGTGGCGTTGGTGAGAAAGTGAAGGGAAGCGAAGCGCAAAAAGTAGTGAGGATGTTAAGGGTAGCATTGCTTGGTCATTCCCAAATACCTCCGCAACTCGATGTGCAGGAAGTAGAAATCAGAATTTTTCGAGCAAGCGGAGGCAAGGTTAAAAATTTCTTTCAGGACTCTCGGTTAAATTCAGTATTGGAGTGGGAATGTTATCTTATATTTTTATGGATTGGAAGTAATGATATTGATGAAAATACCACCCCCCAAGAGATTTTCCATAGAATAAAGAATGTTACCAGGGAGCTGGAGGAACAATGCCATGCCACGGTGATTGTTTGTCAGGTAGAACCAAGAGTGTACCAGGGAGCAAGTGCTCCTATCTCATCTGAGGATTATAACACAGTAAGGAACTCGATCAATAAGAAAATTCGTCGAAAATTACCAAATAAGAACCTGCAATTTAACAAGGCTTACTATAGTTATAACCTGGCGGACGGAGTACACTGGAGTGGTGAAGTGAGAGAACAAGCAGATGCCAAATTTGTCAGAATTATTGAGTCCTACAGAGATGATGGAAGTGATTAGACCTATTTAAAGTAAAGAGAGACTATTTCAACATTTAATTTCCTCTTTTTTGTGAGTAAGAATAGTACATTAGGGTCATCATGTCTCTATATGGACAGTTGTTTGCTCAGACACAGCCGGAAGCTGATCGTCCATCACAAGTAGGGCGAGATCATGTAACCATTCAATTGGATGAGGCTGAGGAACAGTTCGGTGCTACTAACAGGACGCTACTTTCACACTCGACCCCTTGTTCACACATTATGAGTTCACACCACTTTCTCACAAAACCGCGCGATATCCCAATTTTGGAATTGAATCAGCTGCAAGGGATAGAAGCTACATCTCGCCTCGAAATGTTTTGTGAGGCGGTGGAACAAACTCATACTAGCAACGCAACTAGAATCCAGGTTGCCAAGAGTCGAATGGGTTCTGAATTGGCCACTTTTATTCATAATTATCAAAAGAAACATTTTGCACTGTCATGGCCCGAGCTTAAAAAATTCTTGAATGCGGAGTTTGCCATCGAGCTGAGTGTAGATCGAGCTTGGCAATAGTTAGAGAACATGACCTATGACTGGGAGGAATCATCCCAGGCGTTTGTACATAGGTTCATGTGTAAGCATGCGGCTCTCGAAACAAAGTTCTCGAAAGAAAAGTTTCCCTCGCAAGATAAACGGATCAAGAAGAAACTGTGGTATGGTCTTCCGCTCGAGTCTAGGGAAAAATTGGAAGGTTACCTTGATGACGGATATCCACTCCGTAAATTCATTGACAGGATCGAAAATGAAAGGCAGCTTCTCGAAGAGAGGTATACCACCAGAGTTAATGCAATGCCAGATAGAGACAATAAAAGTGAAGATCCCTCAGATACCAATGTAGTTGATAATCCACCAAGACCATCCCATGATAACTGCCAATCCGAGTCAGACAAGGAAGTGACTGAATTGAGAGCTCAATTAATGGATTTGAAAACAAATTTAGAGCAACTCAATCAAAAACAATCTACTCCTGAAACACTGAGGCGAAAATACTGTAGTCATTGTCTGAAGAGTTCACACACGTTGCAAGAATGTTGGGCCAAACCACCACCAGGCCACTGTTTTGATTGCCGTAGGTTGGGATGTCGTAGAGGCAGTAATGATTGCCCAGGGCGCATAAACCGCAGTGCAGCGATGCGGGGCAATAACAGATTTCACCCACCCAGTCCAAATGCGAGGCAGACCGCCACTCAAACAAAGTTCCCCCATCAGGCTATTTGACTAACCGCTGGTATAACATCGCCCACAATAAGTGTCAGCATGAATAATAAAATCGTGGAAACTGTTGTTGACACAGGGAGTGGATATACCTTACTTAAAGAGGCCACCGTGAAGCGGTTAGGAACAGAAATAAACACGAGGAGAAATCCACCGAGATTACAGGGAGTCACAGGAGCGCCACTCCGTATCCTGGGTATGGTCAAAGTAGATATCAGAGTGGGAGATGAGAAGGTTCATCAACAGTGGTGTCCAGTCGTTCCGAACGCCTACTTGACTACTGAAATGTTGTTGGGATGTGATGTCCTCGGACAATCTCCGTTGATCTGGAATGGTGCACAACGAGCACTAATGTGGGGAGGAGCCCCGTACGTCGTGAACTACGTTCCGCGGCGAAAAGGAAAAGTTGAACGAGTCCAGGCCACACCTATCAGAGCCGTCAGGAACCCTCAACAGCTGAAGCAAATTAATCTCGTAACAGTAGAGAGACTCACCCCATATCAAACCAAATTCATTGCCGTGCCAGTGAGTGAGGAGCCTAAAACCACTTTACTGTTTTACCCACAAGCACGTTTCAGTCATAATAGTCACCCTTACTTATTACAGGTGAATTCAGAGGGCCTAGTCTATTTGCCCCTTAATAATAGAGCCAAACAAGACAAACTGTTTCGGATAGGTACCATTCTAGGCTCATATGAAATCATTGATGACCCTCCTGTAAGTACAGTCAACTCAGTTACCAAAATCCATAATGGCCCGATCCCTACCAGTGATCGAACAGATGAAAATGGAACTCGTGTTCAACGACTCCGAAAGCTAATTGACGAACAGACATGGCCACACTTAGATTCAGCTCAACAAGAAGAATTAGCTAACGTAATTCTGCAACACGATCCCCTCTTCATTTTGGAAAAAGGAGAACTAGGAACCATCAGCGGTCCCCCCGTTCACATTAAAGTAGCAGATCCACAGCACAGCCGTGGACCGATCTATCGATACCCTGAACAAGCTAAGCAGGTGATCGCTGAAATGTTGCAAGACATGGAAGAGAGAGAAATTATTGAAAGATCAACAGCTGCCTGGTTATCTCCTATTGTATTAGTTAACAAGCCGGACGGCAGCAAGCGCATGTGTTTAGATTATCGCCACGTGAATCAACACCTAGCCACGGATATCTATCCACTGCCCAGACTGGAAGAGTTAGTCGAGCAGGCCGCAGGTCATAATTACTGTGACTCTTGATATGCGTGAGGCATATTTTCAAATCATGTTGGACGAGGAAAGTCGTGATTTAACCACATTCAGTGATGGAGTCACACTTTACAGATTTAGGCGCTTACCATTCGGACTAAAATGTTCACCAGCCATATTTTCCCGACGAATGCAGGACATTCTTACTCCATTGTTGAAGCAAGGCTGGGTAAAGAATTATTTGGACGATTTGATAATTTGGACTGATGACTTCTCCATGTTGTTGAGTCGCTTTCAGCAACTATTCACTTTACTCTCACAGAATGGGGCCAAGTAAATATAAGCAAATGTACCTTTGGGTTAAAAGAAGTGACCTTTCTTGGCCATAAAATCTCAGCGGCCGGGAGTACGCCGGACCCAAAAAACATAGAGGCTATCAACAAAATGAAAAGACCCACCAAAGTAAAAGAAGTACGGAGATTCCTTGGAATGTGCGGATTCTACCGAAAACACGTACCTTCGTTCGCAAAAATAGCAGCTCCCCTAACTAACTTAACCAGATCCAGAGTTGCGTTCGAATGGTCAGATGAGTGTCAATCCGCTTTTGATCAATTGAAGTCAAGCTTAGTGAATGCGCCAGTATTGGTAAGAGCCAACGTGACTCGACCATTCATTGTAACCACCGACGCGAGCAACACTCATATTGGTGGCGTATTGAGTCAGATCCAACCAGACAACTCCAGCTTGCCATTTGGTTACTTTTCCAAAAAGCTCAATCCTTGCGAGAGGAAATATTCCGCAACAGACAAAGAAGCATTGGCAGTTGTTCTCACATGCCGCAACTTTCACCATTACTTGTGGGGTTCCCACTTTACTATCTTGACAGACCATCAACCGCTCACTAGCATTTTTAAGCGAAAAACCAAATCCCCACGTATGAACCGATGGATTCTCGAGATGCGTGAGTACGACTACAACGTGCAGTACGTCAAGGGTAAATATAATGTAGTCGCTGATCAACTTTCTAGACCTGTCAGAGTGTTATTCCACCATTCAGAAACCAACTGGCTTGGATTTAGTCAAGACGAGATGAGAGCTAAGCAACGAGAAGAACCCATGTGGGATGAGTTAGTTAAGTACTTGCTCAGTGAGAAGCTCCCTGCTAAAAGACTACCAAAAGCTATGTTGAGCCAGTTCGCATTGATTGATGAACTATTATATTTTGCCCGTGAAACAAGTGATGGTAGCATCCAATATTGTTTGGTGATTCCTAAGTCAATCAGTAGAGAAGCTATCAAACACGCTCATGAAACCTCAGGACATCTAGGTCAGAAAAAATCTATTAAGAAAGCCGAAGAACTATTCTATTGGCCAAATCTAAAGGTAGATGTATGCGAGTATGTGAAACAGTGTCCCACTTGTCACAGATTCAAAGGTGAAACTGGGTTGCAGCAACCTTGGAAAGGTTTCCCGCCTGTAAGCAAACCATTGGAACGTATCGGGATTGACTTGACTGATATGGTTGCTGGATCTCAGGGTTACCGCTATGTCCTTACTGTGCTAGATCATTATAGTAGGTTTGTAAAATATTATCCCATCAGGGATAAACATACACAACACATCATACACTGTCTTGGGCAATACTTCACCGACTTTGGGACGCCACGAGGTATCGTGCTGGACAACGGCAGAGAGTTCACGAGTGGAGAGTTCAAGAAGTTCTGCCGGAGGAACCAGGTGGACTTGTTCTACGTCACCCCTTATCATCCCCAGGGAAATTCCACCACTGAAAGGATGCATCGGACTATGAAAAGCATCCTAGCATCTCTCTGCAATGGACATCCCTTACGTTGGCCTCAGCTGCTTCAATCGTGTCAAACCGTCATAAATCAAGCGGTGCACCCGAGCACGGGACAACAACCTTATTATGCCTTCTTCTCACGCCATCCCCCTCGCCTCATTGGTACCTTATTGCCTTCTGTGGATGCAGAGGAGGACGACCTGGCGATAGCACACACTTTCATCAAGGATACGAACCAACGGATGACGAGGCGATACCGGGAGGTGGCCAACAGGCGGAGGAGAGCCCAGAAGGTAGAAGTCAATAGTTTGGTGTGGGCAGAAAAAGAGACCATACAGCCGGGTACCTGTAGAAAACTGAATGCCAAATGGGACGGCCCGTATAAAGTGATTGAAGTGCTACTAGATGGAAGTGTTTACATAAATGAAAATGTATTTAGTGGAAAAAAAATACAAAGGACTGCTGAAAAGGTAAAACCATATTACGGTACCGAGGAATGGCTCTTAGAACCGCTGCAACAGGAGCTCGCCCCGGAGCCCGAAGATGAGCGATTGCCACCGCGAGTGAGGAATGCCCCTCGGAGGCTCATAGAGGAGTGTTAGTTAGAAAAGTGGATAAGTGCATGTGACGAATGTTGTGAAACATAACTGCTTAAAGTTATGTTCCGGGTGGACTCATCCCCGAGGAGAGGGTGTAAAAAGGGAAAGAGAGAAGAGTTCCTGTTGGAACCGGGAAGTGCCTTACTTCGAGGGGAGTAATTAATCCCCTCACCTTACAGTTAGCACGGTTTGTGAGGTAGTGGAGTCTTCAGGACAGAATGAGCGCTCACCTCTTGCGGGTGGAAAGCTGGAAACAAAAGGACTGAGTGAATGTGATTGTGAATGGAAGAGTGTAAGGAAGCGCCTCCCGTGGTGGTCTCAATCTCGAGAGACCCTGTCGAGCTCAGGTGAGCGACAAGCTATCCTTCAAAACCTGAGGCTGACTGGGGCATAAATTCCCTCATAACATCTCGAGTAATGAGTGATCATACCTCCTAATGTAGTGAGTAAGCGACCTTCCGAGGTACGCATCAGGTGTTTAATGTGGACCGACAGGTGCCACCGATTGTGGGGAAAGCATTCCAATTCAAAGTGTTCATAGCAGTTATCAGAGTAACAACATTCCATCCATGCACATGTCATAGAAAATTGACTTGGGTAAAATTTGTTTTCCGAACGTGGGAGCCGTGTAGTGCCACACATTTGATATTCATGTATATGTTTAGTAGTACTGTAATTTTAAGTTAGGGTGTAACCTGAATATTAGTTTATAAGTTCCTATCCTAAGTAGTAATTCATATATTAATAATTACCGTAGGGCTAACTCTATTTTTATATGTATGTATCTCTGTATCTATGCAGTAGGTGATGTAATTGTGGATGTTGAGCTATGGGAATTCCCCATCTGGCCGAGTAATGAAAGACATATGCGTGCAGCTTATCCCCTTCCTTTGTGCGTCGTTGCCGGGCGCCGAGTTTAAACCTTAAACAGAATAATGATGAATATACAATTCTTTCCGTAACAGTTGTGAAATGTTTGCTAATGAAGCTGCTAGAACACAAGTATGTAAGATTAGCAGTCCAAAAGGCCTAAATAATGTCATTTGTGAGGATTTAAAGTTCTCTTTATCTTGGCCGTCACTAGATGGCATGAGCTGCTCTCAGATTCAAATTGAGATAGTGATAGAAACAGTATCTAAATTAAGTAAGGAATAAATCCCAAATTTTCCCCAATTCAATCAAAAGTCTTGGCGTCATGGGTACACTGCTAAATAAATTGTAAAGAGAATTGAAACCCACCATATTTCAAAAACACCATCTCATTTGACTAAGCAGTGGCTGCCCAACGTAGTCACTCGAGCCCCAGACGTCGTATCTAATGGACGTTCGTTCAGGTGAGCCGTCCACATTTCTTCTTTCTCCCCCTTTTTTTCTTTGTTTAATCCTTACTTATTATGGACTATATGAAGTAATATTGTTGAGAGTTTAACGTAGTCACTCGAGCCCCAGACGTCGTATCTAATGGACGTTCGTTCAGTCCCCAGATACCGGTGACGTCAAAGTGTGCACGAGGCCTTCTCGTGGTATTGCCCATAGACTCTTACATACACACTTACACTACCCACGAATTATTTTACAAACCGAAAGTAGTTGATATGGTATTATTGATCCTATCAAGTGAACTTTTTTTTTGTAGATAAGGAATAGATATTTGAAAGTGATGTGATCTTGTAGCGGAGTGGTGGAGTTCAAATTCATTAACCGTTCTTTTTCTTTAATATTAAAATGTTAGAAAATCAGGAGCGTGGAAGGGAACTTAGTGGTTGTGAGCAACAATGTAATATTTGAGTTGTACCTCGAGGCTAAACAAGCCCGAGTGATTGGGTATTCTTGGTGATTATATTTCTTTTTTTTTTATTATTCCTCGAGGCTAGACAAGCCCGAGAGATTATGTATTTCTAATGACTATATAGCATTGTTGATTATGAACTGTAAATAATACTGACGATGTGGGATTCTAGAAAATTACATGAGGAGAATATATTATATGGGTGAAAGATGTACACAAGTAATCATTCTTATTGGTTCGAGGCTATGCCAGCCCGAACAGACAATTCATGCCCGAAAAAATGTCCCTGTCTTGAGGCTATTGTTGAGCCCAAGAGTAACGGCCAAAATGAAAGTAAAGTACAACAACTCCATACCTCGCGTGTACCAAATTGTTTTCGTCTGGTAATAATGTTAGAGGAATGATCACCCAAAAACCTTGGTAACATATACAATCTTCTCTCATACTAAAAAGGGTCATGTAATTAAAAATGTTTTTGTGGAGATTAACAGAATTATTAAAGCAGAGTAAAGTATATATCATTTTCTTTTCTTTATTAGTGTACCTAATCAAGGAGATTATGTCCTCAAGCCAAATTCACTCCCCTTCCAATTCAAGATTCCTTCGCTGAGGGAACGACGACCACCCGTGGTACTGATTAAATCTAAGCTCGGCCAAAAACTACAAACGCTACCACAATTCTTTCTTTTCATAAATATTTACTATAAACTGTTATACTAAGTCGAGTACCACTTGTATATCCATGGATGAATTGAACCGTACCCACAACAGGTAAGAATATAAATATCACTATCATTACACTGGTGAATACCGGTGGGATAAAAATTCTTATCATCACATAGACAAACGAAGAAAAACAAACTATAGAAAATCAATACATAAGAAAAAAGAAATACAGTAAGATCACATAATAAAAATGAAAATAGGTGTAAGTGTTACTACAAATGCCAAAATACCACATAAACTCCTTCTATAAGTGAAACAAAAAACAAATTGTTGTTCTCCACGAGCCAGTGGCAAGGCACATCATCACTATCATCGACCGCAGGACTGCGATGTCAGGACTGCAGTTACTACAATATTACTGCAATTACTACAATCATGTAATGACAAACGATTGCATTATGTTACAGTTGTTACAATTACGTAACTACAAACGATATGTAACAATTACAATACAATTATGTACATTACAATTATTATGTAACAATACAATTATGTAACAATTCATACAGTGTTACAGTTATGTATTACTACAATGTTACTACAATATTACTGAAGAGTTACTAGAATTATGTTGCACTTGCTACAGTTATGTAACTACAAACGCTATGTAACAATTTCTATACAGTTATGTACAATAGGGAAGAGGGTGGGAATATGAAACAGGGTGGTAATATTAAACAGGCCTTATCTCAGCTAAAAAGTGCTGCCATCCATTGGTAACTGAATCAAACTTAACTATTAGTTCCCTCGCAGGCCACCAGAATGTTCTGGAATCAGTCACTCGAGGTGAGGTGCTCTGAGAGAATATTGTTTACTTTTCACTCAGTGAAACTTTTTTTCAGGTAAAATTAAAAACTTGTTATCCTATATAAATTGATGTATATGGACTATGATATATAGTGTGTTGATTAGTCATAAGATCACCTGTTAATATGGCATAGTTAGTTTTCTAGAAAAAAATTCTAGCCTAGAATTTCCTCTAATTCATTTTAAAAATGATGTTGGGTGGCATTACGGAACAGCGTGTTCCATATTACCACCATTCCTTTTACCTTGTTCCATATTACCACCATTCTTTTTTTTTTTTTTTTTTTTCTGAAAGTATCTGTCAACCAGGCCTACACAGAAAAGAAAGAAGGAGGTGGAGGAAAGAGTGAGAAAAGTAAAACAGAAACTTTTTTTTCAAAAAGACAGAGATGAGGATGAAAGTTCTATTGAAGAAGAAGAGAGAATTAGTCTGTCTTCTGGAAGTTCAAATTCGCTAGAAGAAATTGTGGGAGAAGCAAATCCTGGAAGAGATGATGCAGACTGTCTTTTTTGTTCAGAAAAGTTCAGGAGGTCCAAATGAGGAGAACTATGGGTTCAATGTGTACTGTGTCAGGGATTGGCCCATGTCTTGTGTAGTGGGTGTGAAAATGATATTTTCATTTGTGACTTCTGTTCTTAAACATACATTTTCACTGAAAAATTATTATTTATGTATTCACAAAAAAAAATATTATTTGTTGCTATTTTTAAAATTGTTTCATATTGCCACCCCATTAGTTTCATAATACCACCCCATTTTCCAAGACCCACTCTTTTGGAAGTGCTTGAATAAAAATTTGTGGCATTTGAATGTTTTATATATATATTATATATATTTTTTTCAGTATAACTGAATGCATTATAAAGATCAAATTTGTCAATTCTTCTGACGGTTATTGATGAAGTTTTTCCCTTTAAAATTGGTGTTTTTGCTTGAAACAAAAAAGTGGTCCATATTACCACCTTCTCCTCCACAGTTATTGTGTAACAATTCATACAATGTTACTACAATTCTGTATTACCAGAATCATCACACAAGTTAGATGAAGTATTAGACATTACTAAAGGGATAACTCCATATGTAATGTAATGACCTTGCAGTATTACCATTGCACAATTATATGTGTATGTCTGTTATGCATACACATTTTATATGTTATACAATATTCTATAATGAATTTAACTATAGTGCATTTGTTTAATTATGTATACAATTTGTTTAAAATGTATTATGTTTCTAGAATATTATTAGGCCAGTACAATATTATCATGAATATTATGTCTATATAATTTTATAATCAGTGTTATGTATTAATAGATTAGCCTATGTCAATGATGATTGCTGTCAGAGGACCGCCAGCTGGCGTGACCGAGCGATGTCAGGACTCCGTATTATAATAATACAACTCACAGATAGATAGACAGATAGATAGATAGAAGCACTAAGCCAGGGTGTGAGATAGGAAGTGTATTAGCGAGTATCAACCAAAAAGGAAATGAGCTTGCAACTCTTAAGGGACCTAAGCTACGAAGAAAGACTAAATAAACTGAATCTACCAACATTACAGGGGAGAAGGAAAAGAGGTGACATGATTATGTCATATAAATGCATATCAGGGAAGGAGAAAATAGACATAAATAATTACTTAACGTATGGGGAAGCATCAGCAAGAGGACACTGCATAAAACTGCATAAGAAGAGAGGTGATAAAGACGTAAGGGAATTTAGTTTCCCAAATACAGCAAATGATCAGTGGAATGCACTACCAAATGAAATAGTGTGAGCCAAAACAATTAACAAATTTAAGGATATGTACGATAAATATGGTTTAAGACACGGGATAGTACGAGCTTGACTCATTCCTGTAAAGATACAATTAGGTAGGAGCAATTAGGTAAGAACACAGACAGACACACAATCAAATTGAAAATAACAGATTCACACTTGCGACTGGTAATAATGTGAATCTATATATATATCTAATATCATATAATTTCATCAGCCATTTGAGTGTCCACTGCAGGACTGGTCTATCCCGACCGAAGTGGGAATGATACAGGCTATGTATCTCTAACAAGTGGCTTAGACTTTTGATAGAGATTATATGTAGGATGAGAAGTGCTTGTCAGTGTGATTGTAGTGTTGGAGTGGCTTTGGATGTGTGTGAAGTCTGTGATCCAAGTGTAATCGGCCCACACAAGCCGACTGTATGCAAGCATACTTTATAGTACGTGACACTGGTTCAACAACAGCACCCCTTATGTCCACCAAAGCAGTACGTATCTAGAAGAATGCTCCCAATGTTTACCACCCTGGTAGGGCGCGAACCCTCGTTCTTCCATGTACGAAAATGCACACACTACCATTGTACCACAAAGGCTCCATATATATATATATATATATATATATATATGGTGTTACATAGCCTATGATTTCATCATCCTTTGTGTAATTTTAACGCACAGTTGCTGCATGTTTGATCACGAGCGTGTTCTGCCTCAGTCCCCCCCTTCTACCGTTATAGTAAAGTCGTTCTCTCTGTTATTCAGAGCGGGATTTTCAGCTTTTTGTCCCCATGGCTTCATTTGCGCGTCCTTCTTACAAGTTGTATCAAGCTCTGCCGGCCCCTATATAATGAGCTCAGTCTCTGCATCATTGCCACATAGATCTGCTCCTCATTTTGTTCACATCTCTGTCCTCCCCTGTACAGTTATTATTATTGTGAGTGCTCAAGAAATCTCCAAACATCTAGCAGCTGTGTGTAATTTGAGTATAACTTGTATTTTTTTTTGTACTGTATAGCATAAGTTTAATTTGTAGGCCTAGTGAAGTTTTTGTAATTCATGTAGAGATCTTTATGTCCATCAGTTTTAATATTATTTTGTATCTGTAATAATTTATCTTGAATTCACTGAGTATTATCTGGTATCTCATTTTATCAGGGCTGACTTAGATAAATTTACTCATGCTAATTTTGTGTTAATAGAGGCTATTGCAGTTAACCATATATTTAACCTGTTTATTTGCCATTACATAATCCTTATGAGTCCTGAATGTTTTGTTGTTAGTTTAAGCATTAAACTTTAACTTGTAATTTTACCTAACTCTTTTGTTTTGAACCTGGAACTTTACGGGACAGTAGTGACTCTTCGTATTCTCACTTAAAGTGTACATTATCTTTCTCTGTTCCGTAACATAAATTTGGCGACCTCTCATCAGGATATTCAGGATATTATCATAAGGATATTGCTTGATATTTTGTGACTGTTACTTATTCATGATGTCTACTATTACTACGCTTGATGAAGCCAAAGATTTTTTGTCAAATGTGCAAACAGTGTGTGATGTAGAAAACAGAACAAAGAATGAACTTAAGCTTGTTGCTCAACAATTGGGAATTGCTGTTCGCTCTCATCATTCTAAAGATCAAATTGTTGACATGACTAATGAAAGCTTGTTTAATGTAACTCCTCCAAATGAGCAAACGCAGATTGAATTAGCTAAGTTACAGCTAGCCCTGCAGGAGGCTCGTGTGAAGGAAGCTGAATTTCAAGCACAGGCTAAGGAGGCTGAATTTCAGGCAAAAGCTAAGGAGGCTGAGGCACAAGTTGAAATTGATAGGATTCAGGCGGACCATGAGTATCGCATGAAACAAGGTGGAACTGGATCATCTAGCTCTGATGATTTTGATGTGGCTAAAAATGTTAAACTTGTCCCTCCTTTTAATGAATCTGATTTAACAAAGTATTTTCAGTTGTTTGAGAGGGTAGCTACAGGTTTTAATTGGCCTAAGGAGTATTGGCCAGTACTCCTTCAAACTGTTCTCACCGGTAAAGCTCAAGTAACTTATGCATCTTTGCCTCAGGATCAGTCTGATAATTATGATGTAGTTAAGAGCTTGATTCTTAAGGCCTATGAGCTTGTTCCTGAAGCCTATAGAGTAAAATTTAGGACAACTTACAAGCAAGATAAGCAATCCCATGTTGAGTATGCAAAAATCAAAGAAGATCTGTTAGAGCAGTGGTTAAATTCTAAGAATGTGGATTCTGATTTTGACAAATTTAAGCAGATGATTTTGCTGGAGGACTTCAAAAAGGTGTATTAGTAAAGATGTAAGCCTATATCTTGATGAGAAAAGAATAGATAATTTGTCTGATGCTGCAGTTTTAGCTGATGAGTATGTTCTCACTCACAAGAGATATTCTAGAGAAAAAGGGAAAGCTGAGAGTAAGTACGTTGCCTCTACTCAGAGTACAGGTAACAGGAAAGAAAATAAAGATGATGTTTCTCAGGAAGTAAATACCAGCTTCACCTCTAGATTTCAGAAAAGTAAATGTACTTGTTGTAGTAAGCTTGGTCATACTACGGAGAGATGTTTCAGGAGACAGCGTGATGTGAAGAAAAAGGAGTCTTTAAATATTCAGTCAATTGGTCTAGTGTCCACTCTTGAGAGTTCCCAGAATTCTTTAACTGAGTTAACTGAACCTGCTTTGAGGGGTAACTTAAATTCTCATGATGGAGCTCCTCTTTTGAGCAGTAACGTGGGTGACACTCTCAAGAGTTCATGTGCTAATTTCCTGTCTGATGGTTTTGTCAGTCCTCTGGACAGTAATGACAGGAAATCAGTTCAAATATATCGTGATACAGGTGCTTGCCAATCCCTTATGCTGACCAGTGTTCTAGGCTCTAATGTTAATTCCTCTGATGAAACTGTAATCTTACAAGGTGTAGGGAATAATTACTTCTCTGTCCCTCTGTGCAGAGTGAATTTAGAGTCTGGTTTTGTTAATGGTTCTGTTATGGTTGGGTTGGTTGAGGCACTCCCAATGTCAGGTGTAACTTTCTTACTTGGAAATGATATTGGTGGAAGTCAAGTGTGTCCAGCTCCTCAGTTGTCTAGTGAGCCAGTGGCTGCGGCCCAGGATTGTGATGTCCCTGATGTGTTCCCTGCATGTGCTGTCACTAGGGCTAAGTCTAAAGTTACTGGTGATTTAGAGGATAATGATGATGATGATGTTATCCTAGCTGACACTTTTCTTGCTAATTTGGACCACTCACCAGATGAGGCAGTACCCCGTAGTGTTGATAATTTGTCTCGTCAAGAGTTGGTTGAGTTGCAGGTTGCTGACCCTGAGTTGAAAGGTCTAGCTAACTCCGCTTACAGTGAAGAAGAGTCAGCCGGTGCTTCTACTTGTTATTATGTAAAGTCAGGAGTACTTATGAGGAAGTGGAGACCCCCAACAGCATCAGCCGACTGTGAATGGGAGGTTGTACATCAAGTTGTCATCCCTCGTGTTTGTAGGCAGGATATCATTCGAGTGGCTCATGATTCCAGTTTGGCAGGACACCTTGGAGTGAGGAAGACTGTGGCACGCATTTTGAAACACTTCTACTGGCCAGGTATCTTCAGGGATGTTTCCTGGTATTGTAAGTCTTGTCACATCTGTCAAGTTGTGGGGAAGTGTAATCAGACAGAAAAGGTTGCACCTCTAGTTCCCATTCCTTCTTTTGAGGCGCCTTTCACCCGTGTGTTGGTGGATATTGTGGGCCCTCTTCCTAAGACTTCTTCAGGATTTTCTTATGTGTTTACCATGATTGATATGGCTACTCGTTATCCTGAAGCCATTCCACTTAGAAACATCTCAGCAAAGAACGTGGTTAAGGAAATGCTAGGGTTCTTCACAAAGTTTGGTCTGCCCAAGGAGGTACAGTCAGACCGGGGAAGTAATTTCATGTCAAACGTTTTCAAGCAGTCTCTGAATGAGTTGGGCATCACCCAGATCACGTCTTCAGCTTACCATCCCCAGACCCAAGGAGCGTTGGAGAGATATCATCAAACACTCAAATCGATGCTCAAGAAATACTGTTTGGAACATCAGAAAGACTGGGATAAAGGTCTTCCATTCGTTGTGTTTGCTGCAAGAGAATCTCCAAATGAATCACTGGGCTTCTCACCTTTTGAACTACTGTTTGGCCATGAAGTAAGAGGACCCCTTAAGTTACTCAAGGAATGCTGGCTGTCAGAGGAAGATGACGTCAACCTGCTGGAGTATGTGATGAAGTTCAAAGAACGGCTGTCCACTGCTTTACAGCTGGCGAGAGAGAATTTAGGAGCTGCTCAGGAGAAGATGAAGACTTGGTATGATAAGAAGTCCAGGTTACGCCACTTTCAGCCAGGAGATCAGGTTTTGATTCTGCTACCAGTTCATGGGCAACCTCTTCAAGCCAAGTTTAGTGGTCCTTATTTCGTGGAGAAGAAACTCAGTGATGTCAACTATGTCATCGCCACACCAGATCGTAGAAAGAACAAGCAACTATGTCACATCAACATGCTAAAGTTATATCACAGGCGGGACGAAAATAATCCAGTCTGCACTGTAGCTGTTCCACCTGAGTCTGCAAGTGAAGCTCTCCCATGCAGTATGAGCCTGAGTGATAGTTTGGGGAAGAATCCTGATATCATGAATGATCTCCAGACTAAGCTTTCTCATCTACCTCCCAAGGAAAGGCAGGAGTTTTCAGCATTACTGCAGGAGTACCCGCAAGTGTTCCGTGCTACTCCAGGAAGAACCACTGTGTTGATGCATGATGTCGATGTTGGAGACGCAAAGCCAATTAAACTGCCTCCTTACCATGTGAACCCAGTGAAAGTTCCTCTCATCCAGAAGGAGCTTGGCTACCTGTTGGACCACAAGATGATTGAGCCCTGTCAGAGCAAGTGGAGTTCTCCTGTCACTCTAGTCCCTAAGCCAGGTGGGTCACAGCGGCTTTGCATCAACTACAGACGTGTTAATCAGATAACCAAAACAGACACTTACCCTCTCCCTCGCGTGGAAGATTGCATAGACAAGATCGGAAAGGCTAGGTACATAAGTAAGTTTGATTTGTTAAAGGGATACTGGCAAGTACCTATGACTGAACGTGCTAGGGAGATCTCATGTTTTGTAACACTAGGAAAGACTTTTGTATGTTCTGTAATGCCATATACAGACTGTTTTAGAGTAATAAGAAATTTCCTTTGTAAATATCTTTTTTCTTTGTGGGGAGGTGTTACATAGCCTATGATTTCATCATCCTTTGTGTAATTTTAACGCACAGTTGCTGCATGTTTGATCACGAGCGTGTTCTGCCTCAGTCCCCCCCTTCTACCGTTATAGTAGAGTAAGTCGTTCTCTCTGTTATTCAGAGCGGGATTTTCAGCTTTTTGTCCCCATGGCTTCATTTGCGCGTCCTTCTTACAAGTTGTATCAAGCTCTGCCGGCCCCTATATAATGAGCTCAGTCTCTGCATCATTGCCACTTAGATCTGCTCCTCATTTTGTTCACATCTCTGTCCTCCCCTGTACAGTTATTATTATTGTGAGTGCTCAAGAAATCTCCAAACATCTAGCAGCTGTGTGTAATTTGAGTATAACTTGTATTTTTTCTTGTACTGTATAGCATAAGTTTAATTTGTAGGCCTAGTGAAGTTTTTGTAATTCATGTAGAGATCTTTATGTCCATCAGTTTTAATATTATTTTGTATCTGTAATAATTTATCTTGCATTCACTGAGTATTATCTGGTATCTCATTTTATCAGGGCTGACTTAGATAAATTTACTCATGCTAATTTTGTGTTAATAGAGGCTATTGCAGTTAACCATATATTTAACCTGTTTATTTGCCATTACATTATCCTTATGAGTCCTGAATGTTTTGTTGTTAGTTTAAGCATTAAACTTTAACTTGTAATTTTACCTAACTCTTTTGTTTTGAACCTGGAACTTTACGGGACAGTAGTGACTCTTCGTATTCTCACTTAAAGTGTACATTATCTTTCTCTGTTCCGTAACAATGGATATAGATAGAGAGATAGATAGATAGATATACAGCGGTCCCTCATATTTAGCGATTTAATTAGTCTGGTGAAACCATCGCTAAATACAAAATCACTAAATGTGAAGTGTACTTAATATGGGAAAAGTGTCAGTTAAGTCTGTGCCCATCCTCAAAGTCACCCTTATGACCCCCGAGTTCCTATTTTATGTGTTGAAAATGAAGCCCAGTGTATTAGCAATACATTATACAGACTCAGTACTATATGGTTGTACATCTCCTCACCAGCAAAAAATGCTAAATGCTCGGCACTGTGAGAGAAAATATAGCACCCAAGGTCTCCAGATGCTCAGAACAATGATAACAATTGTGGTCTGGTAGTAGACGGGGAAGGTATTTCACGTCCCACATTGCTAAACGTGTAAGACAGTAGCTAAATGTGAGGGATTGGTACCTTTTCTAACCCATCACTGAACGTAAAAATCGCTAACTTGAAACATGCTAAATGCGAGGTACCATTGCATAATATATATATATATATATATATATATATATATATATATATATATATATATATATATATATATATATATATGAAAACTAACCACAGGAGAAATGAAAGGAGCGACAGTGAGTAATTTCGTATATTACATCTTCAGACAGAGTGAGACATAAACGTAAAGGGTAGAGGTCTTTTATGCACACCAGCAGCAGGTAGTGGCACACAGAACAATGGATGACCTGAATTTTTACCTGCGGCTAAACTTACGGACACCTAGAGCAGGGAGTGGAACACAACAAAGGATGACCTGAATCAAAAAATGCACGTGACAAAGGAGGAGGGAGTAGGAGGGGAGGAAAGGGGAGTGGGAGGGAGGGGCAAGGGGGAGGGGAGGAGGGGAAGTTGGAAGGGGAGAGGGGGGAGGGAGGAGGGGATAAATATTGCTGCTTAACTTAAGACCTAGGGGATTAATGCTTGGTGTGTCCCATACAGGTGTGACTACACCACCAGGAGATGACAGGGAACAATCACGTGTTAGTCTGGGGGATATAGCTTTAAAATTAATTCAGTTAACAATTTATCACACTTAAAATGACCATAGCTCATGTTTACATTCTCTTCATGTGTGCCAGAAATTAGACAAGATTCTATTACATTTCTTTCATCTAAGCTTTTTGATCTTGCTAGAATCTTGGAGCCTGTCCAGTCAATATGGTGATCACTGGATGCTTTGTGCTGAAATTAACCACTCCTCTGTTGGGCTGTCCTTACACTGTATTTATGTTGTGAGATTCTAATTCCCAAATCTTTTCCAGATTGTCCTATGTAAAATTTGTTACAGCTTTTACACGGGATTTTGTAAACAACGCCTGAATAACTGAAAGGGCTGTTCTTGATGAGGGTTTTTTTTTGGTGGTGTTCTCATATTTGAATACTACTTGTACATTGAGTTTCCTCAGTATGTGAACAACATCAAGAAAATTTTCATGGAAGGGGAGGACAAGAGTTCTTTGAATGTTCTGGCAAATACTTACATGGAATACTTTGAGAAACATTTACTGACCTCCATAAAGGAGCAAAACATAGTTTTACTCTGATACGTTGATAATATCCTGTGCTTCTGGCCTAACAGTCTTCCCATTGATGAATTTCTCCTGCAATTAAATTCGTTAGTTCCATCGATTAAGTTTACTCATGAGATGGAAATGGATAATGAATTGCCATTTTTGGATGTAAAAGTTATCAGGGACCAAAATGTTTTGAAGACTAAGGTATACAGAAAACCCACAAATATTATGTCATATGTTCATTACTATTCAAACCATCATATTAATGTAAAAAGATCTGTGTTCATATCCATGTACCTAAGAGCATATAGAATTTCAGACCCAGAATTTTTAGATGAACTAAAAATGATTCAGAGATTTGGAAAGAAGCTAAAATATCCACAAAGCATACTAACTCAGTGCCACAATACAGCCAAGAAACGATTCCTTGAAGGGAAAACCAATAAGCCAGATCGCCTGAACATTCAAAGAACCCTTGTCCTCCCCTTCTATGAAAATTTTCTTGATGTTGTTCACATACTGAGGAAACTCAATGTACAAGTAGTATTCAATATGAGAACACCATCCAAAAAAACCCTCATTAAGAACAGCCCTTTCAGTAATTCAGGGGTTGTTTACAAAATCCCGTGTAAAAGCTGTAACAAATTTTACACAGGACAATCTAGAAAAGATTTGGAAACTAGAATCTCACAACATAAATACAGTGTAAGGACAGCCCAACAGAATAGTGGTTTATTTCAGCACAAAGCATCCAGTGATCACCATATTGACTGGACAGGCTCCATGATTCTAGCAATATCAAAAAGCTTAGATGAAAGAAATGTAATAGAATCCTGTCTAATTTCTGGCACATATGAAAAGAATGTAAACATGAGCTATGATCATTTTAAGTGTGATAAATTCTTAACTGAATTAATTTTAAAGCATATCCCCCAGACTAACACGTGATTGTTCCCTGTCATCTCCTGGTGGTGTAGTCACACCTGTGTGGGACTCACCAAGCATTAATCCCCTAGGTCTTAAGTTAAGCAGCAGTATTTATCCCCTCCTCCCTCCCCCCTCTCCCCTTCCCCCTTCCCCTCCTCCCCTCCCACTTCCCCCTCCCTCCCACTCCCCTTTCCTCCCCTCCTACTCCCTCCTCCTTTTGTCACGTGCATTTTTAGATTCAGGTCATCCTTTGTTGTGTTCCACTCCATGCTGCAGGTGACCTTAAGTTAAGCCGCAGGTAAAAATTCAGGTCATCCATTGTTCTGTGTGTCACTACCTGCTGCGGGTGTGCATAAAAGACCTCTACCCTTTACGTTTATGACTCAATCTGTCTGAAGATGTAATATACGAAAGTGCTCTCCTGTGTTTAGTTTGCATACATCTCTTCACGGTGAATTGAAGTCTCTGCTAATATATATATATATATATATATATATATATATATATATATATATATATATATATATATATATATATATATTATAATATATATATTATAATATATATATATATATATATATATATATATATATATATATATATAATATAATATATATATATATATTATAATATAATATATATATATATATATATATATATATATATACACACACACACACACACACACACACACAGGAATATTCCAGTTAAACGATCTAATTGTTTAGGTAAAACCCCATCATTAGGAGGGGTACAGGGGATTTATAACATGTATTTCAGTGTTGACCGTTTACTAGCCTTGGGTTTTCCCCCTAAACCAAGCCCAAAACCCATCCAGATGAGCCCAAAAACAGGTTTAAAGGCAATCTAAATGGCCTAACAGCTGTCAAGGAAGGTAATCTAACACATGTAAAAAACTCACTAAAACCAACAAATCAGATCTGAATATCGTCCAATATTAGTATGGAAAAAATCAAGCCTTGTAAACTACTCCAAAATGACAATGTTCACCCCACCTATGGCTACAACACATTAATCAAAGTCTAAAAACAGTTTATAAATCAATCTAAACGCACAATTTTAGTCTTAAGTATCATCAAAATCGGTAAGAAAAATCAAAACCCATCGTTAAACCATGGTTTGGCTATCGTTAGGCGGAGTATGATGCAATATCTACCTTCATCGTTAACCCACCGCATGCTGGCTATTTTTAGCCCTATGGGTCACCACAGTGCTAGTCATATGTTGACCTTTTTTTTTTGGCTAAAGTGATAGAATTTGATGTGGAAACAACGAATTTCGCCATTAAAATGCTCACCGAGGCTCGGAAATGAGCTTTATTGAGTCCTGCATACTCGTGTACAGGTAGAGCTGCTCTCTTACGATCACCATGTACATGAGAGAAAGCCATTTTCTATGTAAGGTATACTCAGGTATTTATGCTGGGAAGGCACAGCAATGTTCAGTACACTTTTTTGATTACTTTTTACTTCAGCATCTATCACAATTTGCGTGTCTTTCTCACTGTGAATGCATTATCTTACACTTACTTGAAGATAGGTACAACCTGACTTCATTATGTACAGTCCTGGCACTTACTAGAAGGTATTTACAACTTGACTTCACTATATAGTCCTTACACTTACAAGAAAATATTTACAACTTACACTTACATAAAAATACTTACAAAATGCCTTCACTATGTACAGCACTGGGTGAGGCACACAGGCAGAGTGAGGCAGAGCAAGTGTGAGGGGGGGGAGTGAGTGAGTGTATGGCCTTGACAGACTGGGGGATCGTAGAGGAACAGTTACCTTACGTGCCTGCCAATGTTTACCTGCGAATCTTGAAAAAGGCGGTCACAGTGAAGCTTTTTATTTTAAACCGTTTTAAAATGGCACTGGTACTGGCCGTGGAATTATGTCAGACTGTTTTAAAATGGCACTGGCACGCGGCGGGTTAATCTGGGGAATCGTATCTATTGGTATTGTATATCGAGTTATTACTGTGTATATATATATATATATATATATATATATATATATATATATATATATATATATATATATATACACATATATATATACAGTACAGGGTGCTTCAAAAAGATGGACCAGATTTGAAATTGCTATATCTCTGCAACCACGAATCGCCCATGAAAGAAACTCTTACCACTTGAATGGGCAGGGCATAGAGTTTCAAATAACCACTGCTGGATGCTACATTGGCACCTGCAGGTTCAATGTTTTCTAAATGACACACTGCATTAATGTTAGATAGGTCGCATGGGACCCCAAGACTTGGCGCTACACTCTTGGCCCCCAAGATCCCCAGACATTACACCCTGTGACTTTTTCTTAAGGGGATACGTCAAACACTATTTTTGTGCCACCATTAGCGACTAATCTAGATGACCTCAAAAACAGAATCACGGCAGTGGTGACTTCAGTGAAAGATGACACCCTAAAAGGCATTTGCAGCGAATTCAACTATCGTCTCAATGTTGTCCATACAGCAAGTGGAAGGTATATAGAGTATTTATAAAATGGTTAGTAAAACTTAATTACGCATTAAACCGTTTGTAACTTTTTGTGTAACTGTAACATGTTGCCATCCTGAAATATACTGCTTTGAAATTGGATCCATCGTTTTGAAACACCCTGTATGTATGTGTGTGTGTGTGTGTGTGTGTGTGTGTGTGTGTGTGTGTGTGTATATATATATATATATATATATATATATATATATATATATATATGTATATATACAGTCAAGTCACCTAAGGTGTGGCTAATTGGTTCTGGACTGTGCCTACGTCATAGAAAACCGTGCCATACAAATAACTAAACCTATGGGGAAAATGGAATTTGGTTCTGGACATTCACCCAAAGTCCCCCTTTTCACCCCACTTTTCCCCACTTTACACACGCACACAATCAAGCAATCAGTCAATGCAGGTATTACACGTAACAGTAGGCACAAAAAACGGGAGGGAGATCAGCCTTGTGTCTACTTGGGCAATACCACGCGGTGCAGATTGAGCGAAAAAAAGCTCGGCCAAGTAGACATATCAGCTGACCAACCAAAACATTAAGGATATGAATGATAATAATGGTATAATACACAGGACAGTACGAACTTGACTCATTCCTGTAAAGATAAAATTATGCAAGCACATTTAAGTAAGAACAACAGACTCTGATTATCAGACATAATTCATACATCTACACACCCAGAACCAATCATCTACTAAGTCAAAACACAAACAAGACAGTCATTTTTCCAGGGTGGTACAACATTAGAAATACAGTTACAATGCAAGCATGAAGAATAACAACAAACATTGGCCTGATAACTATTTATCTGGTAAACAAGCACATCTCAGGGCAAGCCATTGAGAAAAAAAAAAATTCTTAACAGTTCCACAATGCTCTGTTCTCTTATCCTCACTCGTCAGCCTATACATGCATACTGTACTATTCCCATAACCCAGCATCCTACAAACATTGCCTCATATGCATTTAACATCATCACAATAACCACAGACCACATTACAGACACTGCCTGCACACTGAAACAGGACTACCTCAACACTGCAAACTTAGATAGCGGACATTAGGCTGACAGTCGCATCAGCCAAGTACGTCACCAAACTCATCACCAGCAGTAAACATGAACACAAGTAGCCAACTCACATAACACTTAACAATACAAATGTGCCACACACATCCTCCGTTTACATCCATGTGGTGACATATGACACTAGATATACCTTCAAGGACCTCCTGATAGACATCAAAAGGCAGTGCACGTCCAGAGTCAATGCACCCAGGGAAACCACAAAACCAGACTTTGGACAACAAAAATAAACACTCTCCTTACAATATAAAAGTACACAAAATCAGTAATGTCTTATTCCTCCTTTGCATGGGTTCCCACCATCTATTACTCAGTACAACATCTAGTGAACTGTGGAAAACAGTACCCTAAGTATCACTGCTGGCTGCACCAAAACTTCTTCCACCACTTACTTACACTCTAAATATAACTTCCTCTCTGTCAGAGATTACCTTGATATCGGAGGCAAGCACTGCTATGCAACAGGCCGTGCCAGCACACAACACTCCTGGCATTACATGGCATGCAGCACACTTAAGCCAATAAGCAGTTGTCACACAAACATTATCAAAGCCTCTAAAACAATATCGTACCTCCAGACACTCCAACACTAACAATGAAGAAATACCTACATATAGTGTACACTTCACACTCAGGGAAATACAACACCTCAACCAGAACACTGTATTACAAGCCCGCCTTCCTGACATCCACCCATTGAAGGTTTCCATAAATGGATAAGATCGAGCTGATCTAGGTGGGCTAACATAAGTACAGCTCCGGACAGATGAAACGGCTACACCCCAACCACCAGCGACTTGGTTTGGGTCTCAGTGGTTCTGGTAACAGTTGCAGGTGGAGGGAGGAGGGATGTGGGAGGGTGAGGAGGGGAGAAATGTGGGCGGAGCTATACAGGGGGTAGTGTGGGAGGGTGAAGAAGCAGCACAGTCTGGCTGGTGGGAGGGGGAGACGAATGGTTGGGTAGCGGAGACGAGAGTCTGCTGGAGGGTAAGACAGGTGAGTGTGATTAGATGAAAAGAAATTACAAAAAATGAATTATTATAATATCTGCTGCATATATTGTGGAGGGAGGAGGGATGTGGGAGGGTGAGGAGGGGAGAAATGTGGGCGGAGCTATACAGGGGGTAGTGTGGGAGGGTGAAGAAGCAGCACAGTCTGGCTGGTGGGAGGGGGAGACGAATGGTTGGGTAGCGGAGACGAGAGTCTGCTGGAGGGTAAGACAGGTGAGTGTGATTAGATGAAAAGAAATGACAAAAAATGAATTATTATAATATCTGCTGCATATATTGCATTTTATCTACTAAATAAAAACACTGTCTATTATTCACCACCGTATTTGGGTATCCTACTCATTATTATTATCCTTTGGATATTAGGCAATAAATAAAGATATTGGACGGTCTTTCGGACCCGAACCAATTTTTTCTTAACTTTTTTCTTCAGCTATTTCCGTATTCCTATTATCCCTCGTGCTTGAAGTCCCCCTTTTTATCACTTTCTCCTACGCCTTACATTTTTTTTTAGGCATAAGGCAGTTTAACTTTCTCTTTAAATAACCATATTTGTCCACAAATATTCCTTTCATTAATCTATTTAATTACCTGTTTTCTTTCAATATGCATTTGTCTAATAATGGGTGTTACACCTTAATTGGCGCCGCTATTTGACGTTGTGAATAAATTTGGTCTAAATTTACGCATATATTGCAGTCTCTCTCAAGTAGGCTGGCAACCTCACACATCCTCCCCCCTGCTTTCTCCTTCACTCGCTACCAGTTCCCTCCTTTCCTTTTGTAGTACTGTTTATCTATTCTTTCTCATATTTTTAACCTCATTACTTCTTACAAACTTTTAGTGCCATAGGAATTTCTCCCTTATCACCTACAGTCCTACTACATGAAAGTGGAAAAAACTGCCATCGGGAAAAGAATAACTGGAAATTTATGACGAAGGTTACGATATTTGTTATTTAGAATGAAAGTGTTGGCAGATACGCATTCTTGACGTAATTATCACAGCCACAGCATTTCGCCTTCATAAAACAGAAGGACTATAGGTTTCATGCATTACCTCCTTACGTCCAGCATTACTGTGCAGAACGCCATGTATAACACATTAAGGACCACAAGGACAGTACTGGTAGTCATCGTGATTCTCATGAATCTCTCCATAGGCTATTGAAAACAGTGCTTTAGGCTCAACTTCAGAATTATGTTCTCATCATGGCAATGATAGGCAAAGATAATAAAAACAATATATACAACCAAATTATCATTTATTATACCACAAAGCTCAAACTGCCTCCGTGCTACCTGAAAAAAATTAAATACCTGATCATATATAAATATATATATATATATATATATATATATATATATATATATATATATATATATATATATATATATGGATGATGCCATGTCGTAGCGCTTAAGGGAATAACATGGATGACGACGGTGATAATTGTCGCAAGGGAACGAGAAGAAAGGAAAATTTTCTTTACCTGAAGTAAATTCTAATGGACAGTAATAATTCGAGACCCCGTTTATTGACAATAATTTTTATAGATCTGCATGTCGCCGTTATTGCGTCTCGGAACATTTCGGTAGATGATATAACTGATATAAATTGATAAATGGGTAGAGAGATATCCTTATCGTCTATAATACATGATAAGTATGATATAGTAATGATAATCTGTCCTGATGGAGTTAATCTTGCTGTGACGGAAGGGTATTTGTAAAGCGAACTAATATATACCACAGACTGTATCAGAAAGAAAACAGGTAATTAAATAGATTAATGAAAGGAATATTTGTTGACAAATATGGTTATTTAAAGAGAAAGTTAAACTGCCTTATGCCTAAAAAAAATGTAGGGCGCAGGAGAAAGTGATAAAAAGGGGGATTTCAAGCACGAGGGATAATAGGAATACGGAAATAGCTGAAGAAAAAAGTTATGAAAAAATTGGTTCGGGTCCGAAAGACCGTCCAATATCTTTATTTATTGCCTAATATCCAAAGGATAAGAATAATGAGTAGGATACCCAAATACGGTGGTGAATAATAGACTGTTTTTATTTAGTAGATAAAATGCAATATATGCAGCAGATATTATAATAATTCATTTTTTGTAATTTCTTTTCATCTAATCACACTCACCTGTCTTACCCTCCAGCAGACTCTCGTCTCCGCTACCCAACCATTCGTCTCCCCCTCCCACCAGCCAGACTGTGCTGCTTCTTCACCCTCCCACACTACCCCCTGTATAGCTCCGCCCACATTTCTCCCCTCCTCACCCTCCCACATCCCTCCTCCCTCCACCTGCAACTGTTACCAGAACCACTGTTACCAGAACCACCAAACCAAGTCGCTGGTGGATGGGGTGTAGCCGTTTCATCTGTCCGGAGCTGTACATTACCCAGAGCCCATAAGAACATTACCCATCCCTCTTCAGCTACCAGCATAGATCTGGGCTGGGTGGAATCACGGATGACAAATGCCCTACTTGAAGAATAGGCCCGCACAACTTAGTACATAATAAATCTCTGCCCATAGACACAATATTGGTGCAGAGAAACCTCTGGAACAACCCCTTAGGGGCAATTATAGATCAAGCTTCCCTCATGAACCCATTTCTGCCCTGGATCTTTCTTTTTACCTCATGGATCTATATTCCTCCATGGACCTAGTTCCACCATGGATCTATTTCCTCCATGAATTTAATTCCCTCATGGACGTATTTTCTCCAAGGGATCAATTTTCAGCCATTGACCTATTTCTCCTTCATGACATATTTTCTATTGAATGACTTCCCATGGATCTATTCTCATTCCATGAACATATTTTCCCATCTATGGTCCTCTTTTCTCCATGGACTTACAGTCCCTCAGTGTTTTCAGTAAGGCCCACTTCCCTTAATGATGTATATAATAATGAACTTTTCCCACATCGTCCTATTAAATAATGGACCTGTTTTTCCCATGGACCTATCCCCCACTGAACAAATTTCCCCATACACCCACTGACCAACTAGCACACCCATATGCCACCTTACTCATTCACTGTAGCAGGCCTGTGTTCCTGAGCTTGCCCTCTGAGAAGCCACACATCTACCCATCCACTCCACCCACATACCCATCCCACCTAACCACCTCATCCTCGCCACCCAATAACTCATTCCACCCTATCCACCCACTGCATCCTACCCTCTTCCCCACCCACTGCATCCTACCCTGTTCCCTCATCCCACCCATTCGCTGCATTTACTTTGACCATCCCATCCACTGCTCCTCTGAACAGTCTGTTTGCATCCCTCTACCATTAGAAAGGCGTGTATGACCTGTCTAGCAACAAACTCTCATCCCTTTCCTGTCCAACTCTCTAATGCAAAAGATAACCGTTACTCCCAGTGAAATACCGGCTCGGCGGAGCGTGCCAGACACCACCACCCTAGGAGAAGGGTACAGGGAGGTGACCCCCACCCCACAAGGAGATGATGGGGTGGCCCTTTTCACCTGCTGAGCCTTCCGGGCATAAACAACGTATCTCCTCTGTGACCCAACGTCCCTCTTTCCTGCAGCCAAGCCACCGGGCAGTGTACAGTAAAAGTACACAACACATCAGTGGAGGGAACACTTGCCAGAATCGGGGTGGGTCTTGGATTGGCAAGATCCCAAGCAAACCCTCGGATGCTGAGTCCCCTGGATCGGCCATCTATTTAGCAGAGGACTCAGGAGGAGCCTCAAGGGTTGCTATTCCCCAATGGAGCAGCGACACAGTAGCACCCATCAGTTATACTGTGGGTGGAAGGGCCGTCGGTCAGCCACCCTCTGCCAAAAACCTTCGGAAGCCGGCATGTCGGCACGTCCACCAGATGACCTTCACCGGCAGAAGACTGTAGCACCAGTCGAGCAGGGCAGTACTCCCGAGGTGGATGGAAAGCTGATGACAGGGAGTGCTGGAGCTCCCGTTTCATCAGCCCTCAGGACTAGTTCCTGACCATCCCCCTTTGCTGAACTTTTTCAGTGTCTCAGTTACACAGAGAGTAGGCCAGCATGCTCTCCAGTACAAATTTCTCTAACTATCTACACCAAACTACATGCACAGTACACACTACACTTCCTATTAAAAATTAAAAAAAAAAATGGCATCTCTTCACCAAGCCTCGGAGTCCCCAAGGGGGGGGGACCATAAATGCCCCCACCATCCGCCCCTCTCCCGGTGACGACTCGAGGTGCCTGGAACCACTGTCTGACTCTCTTCTTCATTTCTGCAACATTCGCGGCCTTTCCTCTAACTTTCGCTCTGTTGAGCACCACCTCTCCTCCTCTAAACCTCACCTTCTTTTTCTAATGGAGACTCAGCTGTCTTAGGCAACTGACAGCAAACCCTTTTCTGTATCCTCTTACTTTCTCTATAGTCATTTCAAAGCCAAAGGTGGCTGTTGTGTATATATACGCAACGACTTATCTTGCTCTCGTGTTCCTGAACTCGATTCTTCTGAATTCTCCACACTCTGGCTTCGGCTTTCCTGTCATTCTCTGACTAAATATATCTGTGCTGTTTACTTATCCCCTAATTCTACTGACTATCAAAAATTCTTCGACTATCTTACTTCTATGATGGAACACATTCTATCCATTTCTCCTTTCTCTGAAATCTCCATTCTAGGAGATTTCAATGTTCACCACCACCTTTGGCTCTCCTCTCCTTTCACGGATCCACCTGGTGAACAAGCCTACATCTTTTCTATCCTTAATCACCTAGAGCAGCTTGTACAGCACCCTACCTGTATCCCTGACCGCCTTGGAGAGAGCTCCAACATACTTGACCTCCTCCTCACAACTAATCCTTCTGCTTACTCTGTTAATCTTTTCTCTCCGTTGGGCTCCTCCGATCACAACCTTATTACCTTAACCTGTCCTATCACTCCGGTACGGCCTGTGGACTCTCCAGGGAAGCGTCGTCTGTGGCATTTTGGAGCTGCGGACTGGGAGGCCCTCAGGCAGTACTTCTTTGATTTTCCCTGGAATGATTATTGCTTCCATGGCCGGGAGCCATCTGAGTGTGCCTTGCGCATTATGGAGGTTATTCTCTCGGGCATGGAAGCATACATTCCTTTCTCATATCCTTTGACTAATGAAAGAAAGCCTTGGTTTAATCACGCTTGTTCTAATGCTGTCCGCAACAAGGAGAGGGCCTACAAAAGGTACCGGAGCCAACCCACCCCTGAATCACATCATCTTTACGTTTCTGCCCGGAATCATGCTAAGTCTGTTCTTCGCTCTACTAAAAATAATTTCATCCATACTAAATGCTCTGAACTCTCTAACTCGAATTCTTCCCGCTCCTTAATCTTTCTAACAACTTTGCCTCATCATCCTTCCCTCATCTTTTCTACTCTGATGGTTCTGTATCTATTTCTTCTACTGATAAAGCAGATCTCTTCGCACAGACTTTCTCCTCCAATTCCACCTTAGACGATTCCAGTGCTGTTCCTCCATCACTTCCCCCCTCTGACTTCCTCATGGCTGACATTAAAATTTCTTCAGTTGATGTATTTTCTGCCATCACTGGCCTCAGTCCTGACAAGGCATATGGGCCTGATGGGGTCCCTCCTGTTGTTCTCAAGAACTGTGCTTCTGTGCTTACACCCTGCCTAGGCAAACTCTTTCGCCTTTGTCTGTCAACTTGTACCTTTCCTTCTTGCTGGAAGTTTGCTCTCATTCAGCCAGTCCCAAAGAAGGGTGACCACGCCCAACCCTCCAATTATCTTCCAATTGCTTTAACGTCCTGTATTTCAAAATTTTTTGAGTCAATTCTCAATAGAAAAATTTTAAGGCATCTTTCCTATCACAACCTTCTTTCCGATCGTCAGTACGGGTTCCGTCAGGGACGCTCCACTGGCGATCTTCTCACCTACCTTTCAGACTCCTGGTCATCCTCCTTTCGGGACTTTGGCGAAAGCTTTGCCATTGCACTTGACATCTCAAAGGCTTTCGATCGAGTCTGGCATAAATCTTTAATTTCCAAACTGCCCTCCTACGGTTTCTATCCTTCTATCTGTGCCTTCATCACTAGCTTCCTTTCTGGTCATTCTATAGCCACTGTTGTAGACGGCCATCGTTCTTCTCCTAGATCTATCAACAGTGGTGTTCCTCAGGGCTCTGTCCTATCACCAACTCTCTTCCTTTTATTCATCAATGATCTTCTAAGCCGTACATCTAACCCTATCCACTCATACGCTGATGACTCCACCCTTCACCTTTCCATTCGGTTCCCGCAACGCCCATCTCAACAGTTACTTCAGCAAACAAGGGATGAGGCTATGGCACACCTAATGTCTGACTTGGCTCGTATCTCTGACTGGGGTAAAAATAATATGGTTGTCTTTAATGCATCTAAGACTCAGTTCTTACACCTATCAACCTGACAAAATCTTCCACAGGTATACCCACTAATGTTTAATGATATTCAGTTTAATCCTGCATCATCCTTGAACATGCTTGGGGTTTCATTTACTCGGGACTTATCTTGGAAAGATCATATTACATCTCTTGTCAAATCTGCTTCCAAGAGATTGGGTGTGCTAAGCTGACTCCGCTCTTTCTTTACCCCTGCACAATTGTTGACTCTATACAGGGGTTTTATCCACCCCTGTGTGGAGTACAACTCTCATGTGTGGGGAGGCTCCCCACATACAGCTCTTCTCAATAGGGTGGAGTCAAAGGCTTTTTGTCTCATTAACTCTCCTCCTCTTACTGACTCCCTTCAACCTCTGTCTCTTCGCCGCACTGTTGCATCTTTATCTCTTTTCTATCGCTACTTCAATGGTCACTGCTCCTCTGAGCTGTCTGCTTGCATTCCTCCACCTCTACGATGGGCGCATAGCACCCGTCTGGCAGCAAACTCTCATCCCTTTTCTGTCTAACTCTCTAATGCAAGAGTTAACTGTTACTCCCAGTCTTTCATTTATGCAACAGGTCAGCTCTGGAACTGTCTCCCTCTGTCTGTATTTCCTGCTGCCTATGAACTCCAGTCTTTCAAACGCAGTGTGTCCAGGCATCTCAAAATGATCAGATCTTGAATTAGGCTCTCTATTGTATTTTGTTTTTCTCTTGGAGGGAACTGTTACTGCGGGCTCATGGGCTTTGGTTCGTTCTTCCTCGCATAAAAAAAAAAAAAAAACTCCCAAGGAGGAAGACGGGCCCTGGGATACACTCTGCCTTAGGTACCACACGGGTACCTCTCTCCTTGAGAGGGTGGTATCTGCTCCCTTCCAGGAACCCCACCAGAGACCAGACCGGGCATGATGTCCCCAAGGCCAGGTGTCCTGTCCTTGCAGCCCTGTCCTCGCCAGCTGCTGAAAGACTCCACCAGGACAAGTGGCCGCAGTCCAGTCCTGACGGCCTTCTCCCGCAGACAAGACCGCAGCCCCCGGAGTCAGCAGGCCTCCCCCGACGCCTGCTGAAGTAGCTGGACCTCCCCCAGAGCAGATGGCCGCAGTTCCTCCCTGATGGCAGCCCCTGTCAGACGAGACAGTAGCTCAGCCAGAGTGCCACCCTCCCCACAGCCGACCCTAGGTCTGGGCCTCCCCAGGTCTGCCCCCAGTACCCGGACAATGACTAAGGGCCAGCACCATGCGGCGCGCCTCCTGGCCCTCTTCGGCCCTAGTCCAGAGAGCCCCACATCACCCAGGGCCTCTACAGAAAGAGGGCCACCCACCACGCCGCCCACCAACTCCTATGGGACTCATGGAGACCCCACAGGCGACCTAGCCCTGGTATACACTCCAGATAGCCCACCCCCAACACCCAGCCACCACCTGTGTTTCCCGGCGCATGGCCTCCTGCCGCCCATGACCCGAGCACTCCTCTCCGCCTGTTCGATGAGTAAAAGACTCTGAGGTTGTTTGTCCCCTTGTGCATGGGAAGCCCCTACCCCAGTGGACCCGCCCCCTTGCCCCAGTGTCTCCCCCCCCGTGTTACCTCCCTGTGTGGAATAGTGAACTCCTCACCAATAAGCTCACGCGCGGAGTGTGTGGTGCTAGGCCACGGGCCACCCCCAAGTGTGACTATCCCCCCCCCAGTGTTACATACGGACAGACAGCATCGGTGCCGCACCCCTTCCTCCCTCCTTTTTGCGTTGGCCATATGAAGTGAGTAGAAAGTGATATATGAGGTATACTCCCAACTTTCTGTCTCGTAAGGAAGTTTATATCACCACTCCCCCCCTCTCCCTCCCCACCTCTGTCCCCACACGCAGATAGATCGTGAATGCTGTATTCTCTCGTCCTATGTAACGCACATGTAGCATAAAGATAGCTAGGGTATCGTCTGCCTTTGTTATATACCTGGGACCAAGCGCACCTGGTGTATTGTGTGAACCATACGTATGACACTGTGTGGAAATTATCCTATGTAAGGAGAGGTAGAATACTGTGTAAAGGTCAAACTTCCTGAACCTGTGGAGATATTTATTGTAAGGGCTAGCCTTCTGAGATTATCTGGTTATTATATGTCCCAGAGTTTTGATCACGGGTGTGTGTGTAGTTGTCTATCGTTAATATATAAGTGTGCCTTTGACCAGTTGTATTTGGACTCTCCTTCCTTGCTGTGTGACTGACCCGCTCGAGAACAAAGAACCCAAGGTTGCACCGTACATGAACCCGAGAAGTCGGGACTCAGAATATGCTGCATCACACCCAGTCCTTCATGTATGCCACAGGTCAGCTGTGGAACTGTCTTCGTCAATCCGCATTTCTTGCTGTCTATGACCTGCAGTTTTTCAAACGCAGTGTGTCCAGGCATCTCGAAAAGAGCAGATCTTAAATTGGTCCTCTCTTACCTTGTTTTTTTTTTTTTTCTTGGAGAGAACAATCTCACGGGTTTCTGGCCTTTCATTCCTTCTTGCATGCATGAAAAAAAAATCATAAACTTACCCCACCTGCCCCAACAACTGCTCCTTCTCCACTCAACTTGCCTACAGCCCTACCCGTCCACCAACCCTACCAGCCCTACCTGTCCTCCCACTCTACCAACCCTACATGTCCACCCACCCTACCATCCTTACCTGTCCTCCCACTCTACCAGCCCTACCTGTCCACCCACTCTACCAGCCTTACCTGTCCACCCATCCTACCAGCCCTACCTGTTCTCCTACCCTACCAGCCGTATATGTCCACCCACCCTACCAGTCCTAACTGTCCTCCCACCCTACCAACCCTACATGTCCATCCACCCTACCAGCCCTACCTGTCCTCCAACTCTACCAGCCCTACCTGACCTCCCACCCTACAAAGCCAGTCCTACCTGTCCTCCCATCCTACAGTGCCAGTCCTACCTGTCCTCCCACCCTACCAGTCCTAATTGTCCTCCCACCCTACCAGACCTACCTGTCCTCCCATCCACTAATCCATCAAACAACGCACTTGGCCACCGAGCCGTGACCTGCATAAGATGACTTGCAACTTACCAAACACACACACACACACACACACACACACACACACACACACACACATACACACACACACACACACACACACACATGGGGATAGTTATTTTTATGGTGTAGACATATACACCACGCAGGTGGCGGTGTAATTCATGTGTAAATGCTTTAATTTGCTTGCCTTACATGTTTCATCACTTATTTTCACAGTCTTCTCGGTAAAAGAATTTAGTGAAAGTTCAGAAATAATTTTTTTTCATATATATATATATATATATATACAGTAATCACTCCAATATCCGGATCAATAGAGCCATCGGTAGGTTCGGATATTGGTTTTGTCCGGATATTGGGCCCCAGCTTATGGACTTGTACTTACGGACCCTAACACAGAGAAACACCTATACAACTCCCTCCGGACATGCATAGCACCTATTTAACACCCAAATCACACCAATAAGGCACATAAATGACTGAAATAAATGCAATAGACACATAAAATGTGGGTTTAGAAGTATGTTCATACATTAATAAACATTCTGGTACTTATGGACTCTAACCGAACCTAACCTAACCGAACCTAACCGAACTCTGAAAAACACATTCCTACTGCACATGCATGAAGTAAGTTTAGTATGGAAAGAAGTACAGTATGACACTTTTTGGTAAGTATAGTATGGGAAAAAATACAATATGAAACATTCTGGTAAATATAGTATGGAAAATAGTACAACATGAAACATTTTGGCTACTTACAGCAAGTCCCTGGCCACCTCGATGAATAACCGCCTCCTCTCGGACTCTGACAGTAAGAACGATTTCCTGAAGCACTTGCACTACACTCTTCCTGAAGTCTTGCACTGAACTTAGTCACTAACACACAGAAGTCCGTTCTTTTCACAGTGTTCACTTTAGTCCAAATAATGTTCCATTAAATTTAAGTGTTGCACATTAACTTTTCCCAAGTTTTTTTAAGTTTCCAAAGCCAAAACAAAGAAGGTTAGTTACGTTAAATTTCTTTTCTACTTAGTCTTTTCTCCCAACTTGAAAACCTTAACACAACACACCGTTTTTTTCACTGCACAACACTCAAAATTCCCGTGTGGTCTAGTGGAGAAGTTCTTGCTGTTTATTCACTGTCAGAGCCCGAGAGTATCACTGGCAGGCGTCCAAGGGGTGCATCGGTGGGTAGTGGTGATGGCGTACCGACTACAGAAGACTCTGAAGACAGCCGCAAACTCACGTCGAGCGGTGACTCTTGTCGCGGTGAGAGACAGGCGGGAAGTGGGGAGGATGGAGCGGCGCTCTATCGGACGTCAGAGGAATGACGAACCAAAACAATGCTCTCACGCGGCGCGCGCGGCAAGTTCAAATTACGGACGGCAAAAAATCTATTTCTTTCCCAATTTTTTTGGATTTTCGGACCATTTTGGGAATGTTTGATCCCAGGACGATAAGGTTCGGTTAGTGGGGATGTTCGGATATTGGGCGTCCGGATATTAGAGTGATTACTGTATATATATATATATATAGATAGATAGATAGATATAATATATATATATATATATATATATATATATATATATAAGTACAGAATATAATAAACCACTGTGCTTATGTTTTGTTGATTATGAAAAGCCTTTCTATTAAGTGGAGCATATAGCATTTATAAATTAACTGCGAGAAAAAGGAGTAAATGAGAACACTGTAAAAGTGTTCGAAAGCATATATCAAGAGGGAATTGCTACAGTTAAATTACATAAGGATTAAGACTGAGAAGGGTGTTCGTCAGGGAGATACAATTTCACCAAAAATATTTACAGCATGCCTAGAAAATATTTTCAGAAAGTTAGACTGGGAAAACAAATGAGTGAACGTAGACGGAGAAAAGCTAAACCATTTAAGATTTGCAAATGACATTGTCCTAATCTCAGAAACAGAGGAGGCAGTGCAAGAAATGTTAAATGACCTTAACAGAGAAAGTCCCAAAGTAGGACTAAAGATGAACCGGAGTACAACTAAAGTAATGTTTAATCCACAAACACCAAGGAGTGACATCAGAATAAGTGAAGAAATTCTTGAATAAGTTGAGGAAATACAGCTGCTTGGGGCAAATACTAAAATTAACGAAAGGTCATGATAGCAAAATAAAAAGACGCATTACAGTTGGATGGAAAGTTTTTGGTAAACATAGAGACATTCTGAAAAGTAGCTTGCCAGTTTGTATGAAACGAAAAGTATATAACGAATGTATAATTCCAGCTATGAAGTATGGTTGTGAGACCTGGAAACTGACAAAATCGATGGAAAATAAATTAATCCGTTTTCAGAGAGCACTGGAGGGGTCAATGTTTGGAATATCTTTAAGAGACAGGAAAAAATAAACTTGGGTGAGAGAGCAGACTAAAGTCATAGATATTAAAGAAGTTATAAAAAACGGAAATGGAGGTGGGCATGCCATATAGCAAGAATAAGGGATAACTGATGGAGCAAGAGGTGACTGACTGGACACCAAGAGATTGTGAGTGTCGCAGAAAAATACCAGACAGGTGGTGGAGAGATGAGATAGAGAAATTTGCAGGGAAAACGTGGCAAAGATTGGCTCAGTCAAGGAATTCGTGGAAAAGGTTGCAGGAGGCCTTTGTTCAGCAGTGGACTTGTAATGGCTGATGATGATGATAATGATATATATATATATATATATATATATATATATATATATATATATATATATATATATATATATATACATATATATATATATATATATATATATATATATATATATATATATATATATATATATATATATATATATATATATATATATCCAATCCTATGTCGCCCAATGAGGAGCGTAGAAACCCGGGGCTAGGCAAGTTGATCCTGACATTTAAGTTGAAAATGACCAGCCTCACTCATCCCTGAGTGGCATTACGAGAGCAATAAACCCCAACCACCCACTGGATATTACCCTACGCAGGCTCAATCCGATTGGGACACCTTAATTACCCACTAAACCACCAGACGCCAATATGTAGTTAATTGGTTGCCGCCTAGCGAGGTAAATGGTTCCCTGGTGTACAGGAAACCATTTGGCTTGTCACTCATCGTAGAGTCACCCACAGGCAGATGGAAGAGGAAAGAACGAAGGAAACTAGGAAAGAAAGACAGAAGCGGGAGTATAAATTCATCCGTAGGCAGAAGAAATAGGAAAGAATGTAGGAAACAAAAAATATGAAGGAAAGAAGAGAGGAAACGGCAGACACCCAAAGCAGCACTACATGGAGTGAGTGGATGGTGAGCGCCCCTATGATTAAAACTTATTATGACTAATTGTATCAGTACCAATCAGTTCATCTACTTATATATGTCTGTCTGTTTTTCTGTCTATGTATCTAATTGTCTGTCCAAGTTTATCTGTCTTTCTATTCTGTGTTTTTGTCCACCCATCTACAGTGTTTACCACACACACACACACACACATATTGTATATATATATATATATATATATATATATATATATATATATATATATATATATATATATATATATATATATATATATATATATATATATATATATATATTCTGTTATTGTATTATCCTGACGTTTATCTTCAACCTTGGGTAAGGAGTGTGATGACTGATATTGATAACGATGATGATCATAGTTACACAGATAGTAATACTGATATTAATGTATCTGATCTTACTGATAACGATATCGGAGATGATGTTAATAATTATTACGATGGAGATGAGTTATTAGAGGAAATATGGTGGTGCTGAGAAGGATGATGTAGATGATGATTGATGACGATGGCGACAAAAGAGTTCATTCAGACCTTGACTGTGAAGTGGTTAGCATTTTGCTGCGTTGCACAAGATGGCTTCCTCTCAGGCAGATTTCCTTTTTGTATCAAGTTTGTCAAGAAAGTTAAGGCAGAACAAGTTGGGTTAGGTTATCGTTTGAACTCGTGGGGTCAATTTAGATTGTTAGGAAGAATGGAGTTAGGAAGATTTGATAAGTGGAGCAAAAGTTAGTTAAATTCTCTCTTATTCTTGCTGCCTCCAGATGATACTATTCAGCTTTAGAGTGACGTTTTAAAGTTTTCAAGCCAGGTCTCCTTCGACATCAGCCAGAGAGTAGTGAAACGTGTACGACGAGATGGAGGTTTAGAAAGAAGGTAGTAGAATTGAGTAACCGATGTGATAAATGCTGTGAAAGTGACATTTGTGATGAACGCTGGTCCGGTTAGGGTTAGTTGGGCTAATGTCGATTTGTGTTAGGACATGTTTCAAAGGCCATTAATCCATCTTAGCTCTGTCAGCTAATCATTCCACCTACTTGTCACATACCATCACATGTCACCACTTCATCGCAAATCACCCACCATCAGTATTGAATATACACATATGCTGCAGCTTTCATTTAGGAATAGTGTGATGACATTAACGGGGGTATTTTTATGGAATGCCGTACGTCATGTGAACATGTGCAGATTCACTAGACGCTGGAGCTTCAGGACCCTTCGGTTAATGCCCTTTATGTGGTGTGGTGTGAGAGAGTGATTTTGCATTGTGTGGTAGGGGATGGCGTGGTGTGGTGTGGCTTCTCTATGTCGCTATAGTCAACAGCAGTGAAGCATCTCACATCCGATTATCACTTGTAAGACATAGACGAACAGGGTGTCTTCTACAGAATATCCTGCACCTAAAAATAAGCGTTTGAGAAGCTTAATTTTTAAAACAGTTTGTTTCTCGAGTGTGCGAGGAAATAGCTTCCTTTCGGAGAGCAGACGATATATCTGTCCGCTTAATCATACCCCCACCACCACCACCACCACCACCACCTTCCAAGTGGCCCGATTTCGATGATAAATTATGAAGAAATAGGTACATTAAATAATACACTACATTTGGCCTTTCTGTATCAGTGCTGACATCCCACATCCGTAATGTGGGGTGCAGGCTCAACACATCTTACAGATACAGGTTTTCTGCAAATTACCGTCAAACAATAGTGGCATTGTTATATCTTCGTGCTGTCATTCTTAATAATTCGGCCCTGAGTATCGACAAGCTGAATCAGTACAGAGGAAAGAGGGTATCTTTAATCCGAGGCATCCCATCGACGTATGACTACGTTGCAACTTTATGTAATTGCCAGTCTCGTCGACATAGTGGTACGTCGCGCAATTGCAAGGTGCAAAATTTGCACAATTTTCAAAATGCACACTTGATTTTCGGTACGCAGGGTCACTCGACCTTCCCCTACCTGCCACCAGGCGGGGACACTCAGCGACCCCACGCGACTAGAGCTCACCCTCGGCTCGGTCACTCACCTGTTAGCAGTGGCCCTGGTCAGACATGGCGCACAGACGTCTCTCGGAGGAGGAAATCCAAGCCGCCCTGGATGCCTTCATAGGCGACAGTGATTCCCCACCGGATGACGAGGTTGTGGACAAAGATTATATCCAACCAGAGGAGGTGGAAACCAGCAGCAGTGATGATGAGGTCCTGTCCCCAAGGAAGTGGCGCTACGTGACTTATCATGCTGCTAGTGAGGGCCAACCTGCACAATGTGCAACATCCTCTCGGCAGCCCCTACGTGATGTGAACCCCGATTTCGTGGACGAGGATGAGGACGAGGAGGAGGACGGAGCCATGGGACATGCTGCCACGTGGTACGGCTGAGAGATTATCACCCATCGCGGCCCCGAGAGCACACCACGTTGTACAAGCAAGTATGGGCCTAGTCTTTTGTTTGGGGAGGGCGGAAGTGGCGTGGAGGGAGTGGGGAGTGAAATGGAAAGTGCAGGAGTGAGTATAGAAAGTGAGAGTGGCGGGAGTGAGTCATCGCTCTTCCGTGGTGGTGTGAGGCAGTGGGGCGTATCACGTGGGGCAGTGAGGGTGCGTGATGAATCACTTGGGGTTGTGATGGAGGGGGAAGGTGGGGATGAACTACTCTCCAGCACGTCTTATGCTCCCCAGTATTCCCAGACACGTGGGCGAGTGAGGGTGCGTGATGAATCACGTGGTGTTGTGATGGAGGGGGAAGGTGGGGAGGAACCACTCCCCAGCACGTCTTATGCTCCCCAATATTCCCAGACTTCATCCCTATAGCCCCCTAATGTTCCACAAGGCCACAAGGGTAAGGGAAAGGGAAAGGGTAAAGGCCGAGAGAAGAGGAGTGCGAGTGGGGAAGCCCTCTGCACTCCTCCTCCCCAACCTCCCCCACCAGCATCTCCTCCCCACCCAGACGAAGGCGACGACGGGGACGAGGGATTTGTGTCATGGAATTGGGAGGATGGCAGTGATTTTTCTCCCATCATTCACCCCTTCGCTGAGCAGGGGCACGCTAGCTGCACTGCTCCAGGAATTGACTCTGATTCCACCAGGCTGGATTTTTTCCACCTTTTTTTCAGTGAGGGTTCTTTGGAACAAATAGTGTACCAAAAAAACCTTTTCGCTAGCAGCCAGTGCTGTGAGAGTGAAAGACTGGGCACAAGTAGCAGGCATTCTATCAAATATGATTACCCTGTCTCCCTTGCAGAAATGTTTTTATTTTTTGCCCTGGTACTTTTGATGGGTATTGTACAAAAAAACAGAATCCCGGCATACTGGACAAGGGACCCTATTATGCTGACAACAATATTTGGCCAAATAATGAGCCGTATTCACTTTCAGCAAATTCCAAGTCGCCTCCACTTTTACGATGCTGATGATCCTGCAAATGCAAATGACACAGATAAGATGAGGCGAATTAGGTTGGTTTTTGATCACCTAAGACAAACATTCCGTTCCTCATTGTATCCCTATAGAGACCTTGTCATAGACGAGAGTCTCGTGTTGTGGAGAGGCAATATTTCATTTTGGCAGTACATACCCAGCAAAAGGCACCGTTTTGGGTTCAAGATCTTTGTTATGTGTGACTGTAGGACTGGTTATGTGCAAGACATAGTCTTGTACACCGGTGCACAGACAGTAATAATAGAAGATTGGAGTACTGGACTGTCTGGAGCAGTGGTAAAGACAATGATAGAAGACTACCTTCATCATGGTCACGTCCTTTACCTGGGCAACTGGTACACTAGCCCTCTTCTTGCTTGTTATCTACACAGGCATGACACGGGAATCTGTGGTACCGTCAAGGTGAACCAGCGTCACATGGTCAAGGTGGGGCGAAAACTTGACAAAAATGAGGTTGTCTTCTTCCAGGTGAACAATATACTAGCAACAGTGTGGAACCACAATAGAGAAGTCAGCCTCTTGTCCACGGTTCACCGCCCCTTTATGCATCGTACAGAGTCCGTGGATTACCGAAATGAGAACAGGCGCCACATATGGAAACCTGAGTGTGTCCTCGATTACAACATCAACATGCGCCTGGTGAACCAGTCAGACTCCATGATATCCAGTGCTGAGTGTGCCAGGACCACGATGAAGTGGTACAAGAAGCTCTTCTTTCACCTGCTAGATATAACTGCCCTGAATTGCCACCACCTGCACGCCATGACAACAGGAGTTCTGGAAACCTTTGAAGGGTTTGTGAGGGAACTTACACGTGAGATTTTTGCCCGCTATGCGGTTGAAAGGCCCCAACACCACATACGCACTGCCCAACCCCCCAAACTCCCCTGAGAATATCCGCCCACCATTTCCCCACTCATATACCTCCCCAGCCAAATAGACCTAGGCCCCAACGCAGGTGTCATGTGTGTAGCAATTCCCGGGTGAAACCCACCACTCAGAGAAAAGACACCTGCTACCAGTGCGTTGAGTGTGATGTGGGTCTCTGCATTCACCCTTGTTTCAGTATCACACCTTGATGCACTTGTAATATGGTGTGAATGCGATATGACGGTGATACTCAGAAAGAAATGTGACAAACAGACGATCAGTGTAATTATAAGGCCCGTAGATCTGCAAATAGTAGTATGGAAGTGGAAACGGGTGTATTATAAGTGGAAAAATCTGTAAGGGCATACATATTTGGTAAGTGGAAAGCTTCCCAGCAAGTGTATGTAGATGCGCTATTCTGACGCTCAGTGGAATAAATAAGGCCCGTAAATATGTAAATATTAGTATGAAAATTCCAAATGGGTGTAATATAAGTTGAAAGTGCAGATATTTATTTTAAGTCCAAATATTCCTAGCAAGTGTATATTGATAAGATTTTCTGACAATGGAATAAATAAAGCCTGTAAATATGTAAATAGGAGTATACAAGTGGAAACGGGTGTAATATAAGTGGAAAATTAGTATGTAAGTGTATGGATATTATCTTAGTCGAAACATTCATTGCTAGGGTATTTTGGTGCGATATTCTGATGCTCAGTGGAATAAATAAGGCTCGTAAATATGTAAAGTGCAGTATAGGGTGGAAACGGGTGTAATGTAAGTGGGGGAAGTATATTGGGAGTGAAGAAATAAAGTAGAAATTGAAACACGAGTGGTAGAGAGTGTGCATGCTACTTGAATATGCGGTAGCATTTTGCTCTATGCCCTCGTAATGAATGTAAATAATTGAAAACATTTACAGTGGTGGAGGAAAGGCTCAATGTAAAGAAAACAATACTATGAAAGTGATAACCTATATGGTATGTTGAGATACGAGTCATAGCGAGTGCACTGAGTAAGCAGATGTGCGCTATAGTTTATGCTACATGTCATCGTAATGAAAGAAAACAGCTGAAAACATTTACATACAGTACAAATGGTAAAATGGCATTGAAACAGTGTTATACAAGTAGAAAAATTTATATGTTGACTGAAACAAGAAACTTAGCACATAACGTGTTACCACTCTGGCCAAACTCGCTATGCTAACGCGAAGGTACAATGCTTATTTTTCATATATATGTCATTGAAAACCATTATATTGTTATTGTTATTGTTTATTAGCTCAAATTTAATAAATGCAGAGGTGTTCTTTGTTGTGTCTCCCAAAATTACCTATCATAGAAAATGTGAGCACCTCACACGTCAGTGACAGAATACGGTACCTGGCGTGGGGGACCTCACAGGTTCCGACCACTTATGGACCACGGTAAGCCCTTTCTTGGTGATTTTCCTTTGTTTCTCAACAATAGCGGAGGTTTTAGCCAAAAAAAAAAAAATCCAAAATAGCTCGGGATTGGGGGGTGTCGTAGGTGCGAAATAGCTCGGGACATGACGGGTTAATGAAGCGTCTGTCCTAGTCAGTGCACTGTCGCAGGCGTATTACCCAGGCTGAAGGGACGCCGTCCTTTGACCATAAAAATACAAAGACAGAAGCAAATTCCCTTGTTTCCAGCAGAAACAAATTGACACCATGTCAGTCTGCCTTTCTCCATCAGGATGCGTACTCTCCAAGCCACACCTCCCCTTAATGATATACATTAAATCACCACTCTTTCCTCTCACCTAATTTTCGGTCTTTTCCTCCCAGTCTCCCCTCCACATCACTCACACAGTCTCCTGGTCAATCTCTCATTTTCCATTCTCTCCACATGGCCCAACCACACAGCCAGTGCCCGTAAACAACACTAATTCACTTCCCACGTCAGGCTAAATTGCGGATAAGTGAAGAGGGATTTTCTGCACGAACCCTTGCCTGGCCTCCAAAGTCATCGGCTATCACACACACACACACACACACACACACACACACACGCACACACACTGATTTATTACTCCCTCATATGGTTAATCATCTGTACCTCCTGAAATACACACACACACACACACACACACACACACACACACATACACGCACACACACACACGGTGGCCCCATCTGCAATCCGTGGCTTGTGCAGATTCGGGTCAGTTCGGCAGATGGTTAATTTCCAGAGGCGAGTTTGCTTCGATGTTAGGGGGGAAGCGATTACCCGAGGCGGTCCATTGAATGGACTGGAGGGATTTGATTTCGGTGCTTTTGGTATTATAGTTTGTCTGTTTCGTTCATTTCCGTTTTGTTTATGTCTCGTATCACTGTCTCAGTGTATTTTGTGTAGGATTGTTATTGCCTTCATCAAGTTCAGATTTGGATTCGGCTGGGTTTAATTGTTTTGTGATTTTTTTTCCAATATACTCTTTACGTCTTACTTTTTTCTCACTGACTACAATTATTTTTATTCAGCACAAAGAATCATCAGTCAGGTGAAGGATCGTATTCCCTTCACTTTAACCGATAGTATGGTACTCCAGAAAGGCCCATACAGTTTTATTTGTGTGAGGTTTACAGGAGCCTGTGAGTTTTCATTTCCAGCCCCGAGTTTGTGCGATATTAGGAGGGGAAACGAGTACCTCAGGCAACCACGGCAGAGTAAATGGCTCTTGGATTTTAATTTCGGTGGAGTTTGTATCACTGTGCAGGTGTAATTTACCTATTTCGTGTTAGTTGTACGAATTAGTTTTATCATCTTCATCTTTTGTGTGTAGTTGTTTCTCTGTAAATCATTTAGCTTTATTTCATTAATATTTTTGTTTTATATAATTATCTTGTACTTTTTTTTTTTTTTTTTTGCTATTTTGACAGCGCTCACGGTGACATCTTGCAGTATAATATTGTTGATTTACAGTTAAGTGGTCGTTTAGTTTTAATTCTGGTGTGGCTTGTATCATACGTTGTGTTCCGCAGTTTAATCACCCCCCCCCCTTTTTTAATCATCAGGTGAGTACACAGAGTAAGTACACATAGTGTCAAGGCATACTATAGTCTCTGGGTCATGGAACTGCCAGTAGTGTGTGCAACTACAGCCGCTGAATGGTTTAGGAATCGAACATGGGTTCTTCCATTCCCGAGATGAATACGTTAATATTGCAACACAACCACCACCACCACCACCATTACCATCTCTCTCTCTCTCTCTCTCTCTCTCTCTCTCTCTCGTAACCTCATTCTCAGCTGTTTGTTGCAAATGTATCATCTTACATTCACTGCCTGAGTACTTTGCTTATTGTCTATTCTTGCACTTTCATGATGATTTTATTCTATCCACAAAGCACTTTATGAAGTGAGTGGGTGAGTTATAGCTTTCATTATCCCTTACACATTTTAATTGCTCACATAAATGGGATGAAATCTTCCGGCAATAGCAACATTGAAAAATCAAAAGGACGTCATTGTCGTGTAAAGGTTAATGTATAATTTGGAAAAAATAAGGCAAAGAACACCTTTGGTAGCTGCACCTGCCTTTGCAGTATAGTACATAGAAGAAATAACTATTTCCGAGGAAGACTAAAAGATGAAGAGCGGGAACTTACTACTGTGCAAAATTGCTTGTGCCCTTTCATGTAGACAAATCTATATAACTTAATTGTCGACATCTTGGTTAATAGTGGAGATGTATTCTTTGCAGGCAGTAAACTTACGAGCAACATGACACCATAGCCAGATAGTAATATCTCCAAGAGTTTAAAGCAACTATAGTAAACTTTTCTTGAGGAACTGAGTAGAAACGGCCAACTTACCTTTCTCTATATCTCCAGGTTCTAAGCAAGTATCCTACTTTGTTGGCCAGTGAACATAGAATGACTTCGCTTTTTAAACTTGAGAGGTTGAGAAGTCGAACCCTGCATGAGGACAAGCTGCATCCCATGATAGCGTTTCTTCTGGATGGTATAAGACTGGATCAAAGGTGCCATCCCTAGGTCCTCACACTTCCAAGCTCTCTCTCACATTCACAGTGAGTGAGTGAATGGCCGCTATCTCCGACCTTATTTGGAGAATGGAAGTTGCCTACTAATACTTTGAATATTAACTTGAATTACAGAAACCGTGATTTATGACTTCGTGAAATTGACAACATAAACGTAACTGCATGAGCTGAAATTAAATTTATGCAAAAACTAAAGTAACTTTTAACATTAATAATATTGGACTGCAGCCTGTTTTCTTACTATAATAATCCACGTCAGCAAATGTCAACTAGCACATTTCGTCGCACGGAATATTAGTTCCATAAACTATAACTTATCCTTATTTATCCCACTTTATGTAAAAATACTATGACATCATATGTAGTAACATTTTATTTAATGATCTTATAAGGAACCAGTAACAAACAAAACGAGATCGAGTTCTTAGATTTCAAAACCATTTAGAACTATTAATTCACCATTTTGTAGTTAAATCCTGTGTTTCTATGGCAGTTAATTTAAAGGCTAAGCATTTACCGTGATCACACAGGACACATCTTAATATGGGAAAATTTCCAGAGGAAATGAAAAATGAAATATCGCCCGGGTTATCCCAAATAGTTAACAAATCACTCAGAAATGGCACTGCACTACATTACTGGACAATAACAAAATAAGGCAACAAATCACATGTCGGCTATTACCGTTTAATTAGTTTAACATCAGTTGTATGAAAGTTGTTAGAAACCATAATTGGAGATAAAATAGTTAGGCATTTTGGACAAAAAAAATCTCATTAAAGACTTACAGGAAGAATTTAAGAAAGAACACTCATGTCTTTCAGATCCGTTTGACTTTCTTTAGTTTTACTGTTGACATGTATGATAAACTAATCAGTTAATGTAATCTAGCACGATTTCCAGAAAGAGTTCAATAAAGCTCCCCAAAAGATATTTCTTGAGAAACATAGAGTGTACAGTATCAGTGTTCTAAGGTGGACCGAAAGCTGGCTTACAGAAAGTAAACAGTTTTTATTAACAGGAAGAATATGGACTGGATCACTGTTTCGTGTGGTGTGCCGTAGGATGGTTTGGGTTCTGTACTGTGTATAATTTATAGATATCAATGACGATGGTGTGTAGAGTAAAATATCCACATATGCTGATGATGTTAAATTCTTAACATAACAGATACCCCAAACATCTGGCAGATGATTCAGATATTTTAATAAACTCTTCAGTTAGGCTCAGACATATCAAACCGTGTTCAATATTGACAAATTACAAAGTCCAAAGCATTAGGAGTAAAGATGAAAACTTTATTTACACTGTAAATAACGCGGAACTTGAATGTGTAGCCAACATCAAGAAAATAGTTTAGGAATAATAATAAATAATGATTTTTAACTAAGTCGACTATACACCAAACAATAAAGAAAGCTAACAAACTAGCTAGATTTATAGGTAGTGTTTAAAATGCTTTGAACCAGGTTGGACCTACTGGTGACAACCAAGGACCAGGCATGGGACATGATGAGGATGGCAACACTGAGTGCGAAGGGTGCAGTTGATGAGGTAAAAGAGAGAGGTAATATTCAGGTGCTTAGGGATACAAAAGATTAAACATGTGGATTGGCTGAGACCAGAGATTAAACATGTGGATTGGCTGAGACCAGAGACCAAACGGAGAGGTGAGGGTGTGTAAGAGAAGGAGTATGGATTGGGTATAGGTGCAGGAGTAGGTGAAAATGGGAGGACAAAGGAGGGTGTATGTATTGTTGCATACAAGAGATGGAAGGATGATATAAGAGAGTATGGATCAGTCTGTTTGCAGATTGTGTGGGCAAGACTGACTGTAAGAATACAAGCGAAGGCAATTGGGTCGTTTATGTGCCAACAGAGGACCATGCAGCCAGAGTGAAAGATAGGTTCTACGCAAATGTGGAATCATGCATGAAAACGTTTGAGAGGAGTGAGAGTGTTTCTGATAGGAGATAAGAATGGAAAAAAAGGGAATATGAAGGTGGAGGAAGTAGTTGGTGAGGGGTGTGTGCCTGCAGAAGTGGATGGGAATGGTAATGCTCAGATGGACATGTGTGAGGGGAGGGGATTGGTGAGAGTCAGTAACCTCTTTGGGCACGAAAAGATTCACAGGTATACATGGCGAGTGATGAGAAAGGTTAGTGACGAGCTGGAAAAACGGAATGCAATAACTGATTAAGTGACGAGCTGGAAAAACGGAATGCAATAACTGATTAAGTGACGAGCTGGAAAAACGGAATGCAATAACTGATTAAGTGACGAGCTGGAAAAACGGAATGCAATAACTGATAATGTGTGTGTGTGTGTATGAGAGAATGAGATGATAATGTGCTGGATGCGAGAATATACAGAGGATGAGGATATTGACCCTCTGACCACCATTTATTAGTGTTGCTAGTCAAGGTACAAATGTGGTTGATGGATAGGAGGAGAAAAGGGCAGGAAGAAGCAGGCCATACAGATAGTAGAAAGGTTTCAGGAGGATGAAAACAGGCAGAATATAAGAGAGAAATGGAGGAACGATTGGGTAGATACGATTTGCAGCAGATGGGGCAGGTGGAACGTGCATGGATGGTATTCACAGAAGAAATATGTGCTGCATAAGAGGTGGTATGTAGGGTGAAGGTATGACGGAAGTGGGTGCAAAGAACAGTATGGTGCAGTGAAGAGGCGAGACAAGCTGTGTCACAAAAGAAGAAAGCATATAGTGACTGGCTGGGAAACAGAGGCATGGAGAACGTGGAGAGACGGAATAGAGAGTTATATCCAGAGGATAGGAGAGAAGAGAAAAGATTAGTATGAGAGAGTAAGAATAGGGTGGATGATGAGTTTGGAAGGAGTTTGAGGGTAAAGTGGAGAGAATGTAAGAAAATGTTCTGGTGGGAGGTTAAGACAAGTTGATAAAGAAGTTAGTAGACAGTGAAAGGTTAAAATGTCAGATTGCTGGTGGAGAAGGGAGAAAAGATGAGCAGCTGGATAGAACATAGAGAATGAAACTAACGCAAGTATAAGTTGCTGGGGAATAGCTGGGAGAAGGAGGGAGATGAGAAGAGAGGGAGAAATAAGAACGATGGAGGTAGTGGGAGCAGTGAGGTAAGTCAAAATGAGGAAAGCCCAAGCAATTGATGGAGTGTGTGGTGACATGTTGAACCACGGGGGAGAGATGGTAATAGAATGGATATGTAAGATGTGCAAATTGGCTTGGAAGGAAGGTAGAGTCCTGAAGGATTGGAAGTCGGGAATAGTTATTGTTCCTCTGCACAAAGGAAAAGGGGAAAAATGTGTGTGGTAATCATAGGGTCATTTGTCTTTTTAGTGTAATAGGAAAAGCATATGATAGGACACTTATTGTCGGGGTTAGAGATATTGCCGAAGAATTAGTTGGAGAAGACCAGGCATTTTTCAGGAAGGGAGAAGGTTGTTTAAATAAGACTTTATTGTATGGTCTTTAGTGGAATAGTCTCTAGAAGGGGGAAAAAAATTGCATGTTGCCTTCATGGATCTCAAAAAAGCATATGACAGAGTGGCGAGACAAGAAATGGAAAATTTAAAAAAAAAAAAAAAAAAGGTAGTAAATGGGAAGCTGTTGAATACCACGAAAAGAGTGTATGAGGACACGAGGACTGCAGTGCATGTTGATGGTGAATTGAGCGAAATTTTCTATCTGAATGTTGGAATGAATCGGGGATGCGTCATGACTCCAAGCTGGTTCAATTTATGTATAGATGGAGTTACATAATAGATACAAAGTAGTTCCGTGGATGTTGGAGCAACCCTTGTGAGAAAGGGCAGCGTTTGGAAACTTCCTGTTCTGTTGTTACAGATGACATTGTATTGTTAAGTGAAGAGGAAGGGGAACTGCAAGGCTTGGTGAATGAGTATGGGAGAGTATGTAAGAAACGGAATCTAAAGGGGAATGTAGGGAAGAGTAATGATGTGGTCTTCGAGAGAAGTGGAGTCCCTAGAATGCACAGTGAGGTTGGATATCGAGGAAATGGAAAACTTGAGTGCATTTAAGTGCTTGGGAATTTTGATAAGAAAGGATGGAAGTTTTTAGGATGAATTTCTTGAAAGTATACAGCAGGGAAGAAAGGTTGCTGGTTCACTGAAATCAGTGATAAGAAATAGGGAAGAGAGCATGGAGGTAAAAAAAAAAAGTCACTGCATGACAGCATTGTGATCCCCAGTCTTATGTATGGAAGTAAAGCTTGGACCTTTTTGAAAGGACAGAAGTCAAGAGTGAGCGCGGTGGAAATGAGTTATATGTGAGAAGCAGGTGCAGTTACATGAAGACATTGTACTGACAAATGAGGATGTGAAGGAGCATTGTGCTTTTGATGTGGCTGTGATAGAAGGCATTAGGAGAAATACCTTGTGGTGGTTTGACCATGTGAAGAGGATAGCAAGTGTAAATGAGAGACTAACTAGAAGAGTGTATGTGAGTGAGGTGGAGAGGGGGTGAGGGAGAGGTAGACCGAGTATGAGATGTAAGGATGGAGTAGAGAGGTATATGAGAGTGGGGAGTGTAAGTTGGGGAAAGGGCAACGGAAAGGCAGGGGAAAGAAAGACATATACGTTATTTGATCGTGGACACCCTTTACGGTATTAAGGCGTCTGGCTATAGATGGATTAATATATCGTGTTTGAATTCAGACAGGAGAATACCATCCTTTTCTTGTACAATTTCCCTATGTATCCGCATGTGGAATATTGTGTTCAGCTTTGATCACCATATTACATGAAAAATATAGAGAAGATAGAGAGGGAGCAGAAAGGAGGAACCAGAATGATACCTAGACTGAGAAACAAATAATATGAGGAATGTTTGGAAGAGATAAACCTGTTTGAGATATCAAAACATAGTTTGAGAGGGGATCTTATTGATGAATTCAAGGTTTTTAAAGATGACTATGGTAGTCAATGAGTACTTCAGAGTAGACCATCCTGTTTATCCAGGAGGTTTTGGGTATTAAATCATCAGCAAACGTCTCGATTCAAACGAAGCAAAAATAATTTTTTGTATAACAGGGTTGTCAACATATGGAACAAGTTTCCATGGAATGTGGTAGAATGTAGAAAAGGAACAACATTTAAATGTCACTTAGATAAGTATCTAGCTTTGAATCCCCACCTTAATGCATTCACAGCTGAATAATAATGAAAAAAAAAAAAAGAACATATATTAGTTTTCCTCTTTTTCATGGTGACTGCAGCAACATCACAGTAGTTTGAAATCAATGTTAATTTTCCTTCAGTCTTTCCTGTGAAATTTCCATGGCAGTTTTCCTGTGGTACATTGTGGTCCTTTTCATTTTTTTTCCTGCCGGAATTGGCTGGAGGGTTAATTTTCGGGGGCAAACCTTCTTGATTTCCTGTCCTTATTTTCAACTACTAGAATTAGATAGAGCCACGATATTCTTTCCATCAAACAACTTCAAAAGGACCACTAATTCTGCTGATGTTTACTTTTATTTGTATTCTTTTGTAAATTACTATGGGGCTTTCCCTTCTGAGGCAGTCCACTCCTGTGAAATGTAGCCATCGTGGGTTTCACCCGGCTTAAAACGTGGCCGGGGTAAGCATCTACCAATATGAAAAATTTCGTGTTCGTATGTTGAATATCGTGACCACACACGAAGGCCTTGGCCAGGACCTCCGTGGGCCACCCCCCTTGGGGGGAAGCTTTTCTCGTCTCATCCTGTCTATAAAAAAAAAAAAAAAAAAAAAAAAAAAAAAGTCCCAATAAGCAACTAATATTCTTCAACTTTTCATGTTCATAAAAAAAAAAAAAAAAAAAAAAAGAAAAAAAGGCATTGTTCCATCTGGGAGCCGCCCCGTCAGCCCATGGAACGTGGTCATCGGGAGTCACAACCTTTCTTAAATCTGACCAGGGTAAATGCATACCACCATGCAAAATCACCACCATGCAAAATTTTTGTTACTAGGTTAAGAAGAATGGCTGTGCGTAATGGCTTTACTGAGACCCCGATGGGCTGCACCCACCCCTGTTAGGGTTTACCCTCGGAGTTGCCACCCTTACTAAAGCTGTAAGAGTAAGTAACTTAGTGTTTCGTGCTGACTCAACTGTGAGTCAGGGCTGAGAATGGCAGACCTGTAAACAGCCGAGGGGTGACACTGTTTAATACATAAAGGAAACTCTCTACCTGGACCCTATAAGATTGTATTAAAGTCAGAAAGCAACTACATTCCATAGGTGTAACACCTTAGGCCCCTCAATAATGGGAATATGGAGATTTTTAAGATCACCTGAAATCCTGATAATAACTCTACGTGCCGACATTTCACATTTTGGTGAAAGTAGTGGGACAGAACACACCTTATTTGAAGTCTGTCTACCCTCAATCCAGTAGCCCATATACTGACTGTCTGCCATCTGTCTCCAACTACGTCTGACATCCTTATGCCTGCCCGTCATCCAAGTCAGTCTGTTAGTATGTCTGTCTGCTGCCAAGGCCATCATTAAGACTGCCTGCTGCTAAAAACAATCTGCCGCCACTATCCCTGCTGTCTGCCACAAAGCGTCTGTTGATATCTGTCACCAACTAAGCCTGTTCATTATCCAAATCAGCTTGTCAATAAGTTTATCTGCTGCCATTAAAACTGTCTGCTGCCACCACCCCTGCCGTCATCAGATCGTCCCGGCCAATGATCCAGCAGACTGTCAAACCTCCAGTGACCCGGTGACCCGCAACGTGCCCTCTTCACCCCCACCAGCTATCAGTTGCAGCTCACACCAAGTCCTGGAGTACATGTTATTAAATAGGTGGGATTTAGAGCCATTCAATAATAATGTTCCTGTTACCTGCAGAGCAATAAGCTAAATACATATTTCTATTAATCTCTTACAATATTAAATTACTATATTGAAAACAACTTCAAGGAATAATTTTCATACTCTCTTTTCTTTTACAAATATCATCCATATGAACATTTCATTTGTAAGAATTATATAAATTATGATAAAATGAACAAACCACAGTACACTCTACCCTTACTATACAGTGTTGACTAGTGTGAAGACGTATGGACACCCGCTTATTATGTGAACACTGTTTAGTTATGACGAGACCTTATTTTCTCATGATACCATGGTGATCCCTGCATGACCACCTGTTATGTAATTATAATCACTGTAACATATATCAATATGATGTCATTTTCATAGCATGTACATTAAGTTAGGTACCGTAGATATCTTCCCTGTTAACCAATATTCCGGTACTCTTATTATTAATATAATATATTATCATATAATATTTTTATGATTCACTTATAACATCAATATTGTTTCTATGTTTTGTATGTACATTAATTAAATTAGGTAGATATTTTCCCTGTTAACTAGTATACTCTTATAATTAAAAGAATGTATTATCATATATTTTTCTTATCATCCACTTATATCAGTGTTATTTTACTGTTTAAATTGTCGTCTGTTAATCTCTATATCAGTAAAAAAAAAAAATTGAGAGATATATGATTCACCAGTAGGAGGAGGAGAAATGTAAAACTAAGCAACTGGATGTTATGTGCTGATCCATCTGTGAGTCAGGGTTGAGAACAGCATACCTTCTGTAAACAGCTGAGGGGTGACACTGAGCAACACATCAAGGAAACTCTCTACCTGCGCCCTGTACGACTGTATTAAACTCAGAAAGCAAGTACACTCTGTAGGTGCAATGCTGTAGGCTTCTCAATAAACCATCCAGTAAGAATACGGAGTTTTTTAAAGATAACCTGAAATCCAGATAGTAACTCTACGACTCCACATCTCACAAAGCGTGTTTGAGATGAACATGATCAGTATCCAAAATTCATGTTCTACTGTTAAAATCATTGGGCAGTTGCCCATGCATTACGACTTTGGCCGAGACCACTGGGGGCTGGCATCTCCCCTGTGGGAGTGGCTCTCTGAGGTCCTACCATGTTTATTACCTAGCACGAGTGAAACTCTTCAGTTTGTCCCCCCCCCAAAAAAAAAAATGTTCCCGGGTAAAAAACTGGCCGTGCCTAACGGTTTTGGGCGGGACATCCCTGATCCACTGCCTCTGTCTGCGGGCTGCCCTTGGTGGTCCCAACTTGCCTGTACCCTGGCTCAGGGAAAGTTCTACCACTGGGGAAAATTTCATGTTCATAACACTCCTCCAGTAAGACCTGGCTCCCATTTTTCAAGAAAGTTCACAAACCCGTGAGTGAGTGAGTGACAGAGCTAAGGACAAGCACTGTATTTGGTCGATCCTGTGAGTGAGGCAAAAATCGCTGAACAGGAGGTGCTGCGAAGTCCCCCGTACCATTTGTGAACACGAAAATATACTGTGTTGCTGTTTGGTTACCTGACAATGCCTCGTTGTTGTAACTCTCACTAATAACAGTTTGCTGAACCTCGTGTGCTGATCTCCGAGTATGTCATCTGTTTTGGAAGGTTTTAATTTGCTTAGATTTCGGTGCGCGACACTGCCTGTCATGCAAGTATATATATGTGTGTGTGTGTGTGTGTGTGTGTGTGTGTGTGTGTGTGTGTGTGTGTAGTTGGGATCGTGGTGTGGCTCTAAACTGTGATGCTGGTGGGTTGTAAAAGTATGGTGTGGTTGTGCTAGTAGCGTGGATGGTTGCATGGTGTGGGTGTGATGATACTGTTGTTGGGGTTTTGGTGTAAGCATGGTCTGTAGCGTTGTGGTGTGGTTGTGGTATCAGTGTGATGGTAGTGTAGATTCGATGTTACTGTAGTACTACAATTGTGTGATGGTGATGGTGGTAAATGTGGTGTGGGTGCGTGCGTGCTTGTATTGACATGATTGTCGTGATGATGAGTGATAGTGTGTGTGCGTGTAACGTGTTTTTGTGGTGGTGATGTGAGTGATTGGTCCGTATCCTGGATGATATACTTTTCACATCACCTCCTCCTTGCGATTTCATCATCATCATTATCATTATCGTCATCGTCCCTCTTCATTTTTCCACCAGCATGTGAGGTGCGGTATGGTACAGAAAGGCAGGGAAAGGAAAAAATACACAGGTGAGAGAATTATTCAATAGCTTGGCCAATGAAATGGCTCCACACTCATTCATTTACTATTCTAGCACCTGGAATCCTCTTTTCACCTAATAGGCACCACTGTCTACACTTAACTTGATATTTACCTATCAGGCTGAGTCATTCGGAAGCATGTCAGAATAAAAAGGGGATGGCAAGCCCTTCCCATGCACTTGTATGAAGTTCATTCAACACACTGGATCCTGTGTCAGTTGTCTAGCCTCATCACGTCCATACTCGTCTTTCTCACACACTCACTTACCCTATTTTAGTCACCTACTTTTTGGCCTATAACGTAGCTTTCCACCTTCGAACTCACTTCCATATACCCTTTTCACCACCTCATCTATATCCATTCTCTCCATATGACCAAACTATCTAATAACGGTTTGTTGTCCATGGACTTCCTTACTTCAGCTGTTTCACGTATCACATTATTTCTTTTCATCTCCACTCTCCTCAATCCTCACATCATTTTCAAGTATCTTATCTCAACTGCTATAACTCTTGACTCTTTTCATGCCACTGCAGAGTTTCATACCCATACGCCACTGGGTATTAAAACTCTTTCATGTAATCCTCTTCCAGCCACTTTCCTTCTCTGAGTCCCAGTACTTTCCACTTATTTTTTTCCAGAGGCATCATTGCATCCATGTATTTAAACCATTTCACCAGTTAAAGTCTCTCCATTAATCAGAACATCACACCGTGAGTCACCTTCTCTCTAAACTATCTTAACTATACTTTTCACAAGCTTTCATCAATGTTTGTCTCACTGCCAATATTTTATCCACACATTCCGTACTACTCCTAAAGTTTCCCTGTTCGTTACTTACCAGTCATCTAGATATATTCTTACTTCCTCCGTGATAAATCTTCCTAATACCTTTGCCAGTAAATTCAACTGACTTATACCATTTTTTCTTGTTAATTCAACCGGCTTATACCATCTTCCCTAGTAAATTCAACAGTCTTCTACCATGATTATTTATTGCACTCACATCGACATCCAGTATCTTTCTATGGGGGCACAAGCACAACCTTCACCATGTATGGTACAGTTCCACTCCTCCCAGCCTGTTTTACGTATTTCCTACAAATAGTTTCAGGTTCTCCATTACTGTTAATCATCTCTACATATATTTCTTTAACGCCTGATGCCTTCCCACTTTTGAACCGTTTCACCACATTCTCCACTTTTGCTGGTGTAAAAATTCCCGCCACAACAGTTTATTCTCAGTACTTCACTAAACCTAGTCCTGTTAACTAATGTTATTCCACTGTTCTCATTTATCAACCTTTCAAAATATTCTTTCCATCTCCACCTTGTTTCACGTCTATTAGCTGGTAGCCTATTCTTTCATTTTCTTCCTTCCTACTTTCATTTTTTCACTCTGATTTCTGTGTATTGATATAATTTTCCAGTATAATTTTCTATTTTCAGAGAGATTTTCATTACTTTTTCTTCCAAGATATTCCTTTACCTCTGTTTTAATTTTCTTTGCTAGTCGCTTCATATGTTTATTACTTTCATGTGCGTCCTTTCATGTATCAGTTCTAGCCACCTCTTTCCCTATTTCTCTGCATCCCTATAAGCTCTGCATCCAACTTACTTGTTGCTTACCTTGCAACACCACATACTGCCTTAGCCACCCTAGCCAAACATTTCCTATACGCATTGTACAAATCTCAGATCCAATTCCTTTCAATGCACTGACTTCTATATTAAACTGGTAATCATCTGCTACTGTTGTCTTTCTTAGCTTTAAAACTTTTATTCTTTCACTCTGACCTCTCATCTTTCTCCTAATTCTCCATTCCCCTTTCAGTACTACCTAGCTTACCAGTGGCATATCATCAGATAGAAACTCCGCCTCCTCATCTCCCTACCCTCGCATCACCAAGACTCAGAATCATCTCTCTACTGCACATAATCAGCCAGGCTGCATTCAGCATTATCTTCAGTCTATAACATCTCATTTAATTTGCCCGTGTTTATTGATGTTCTCTTGCATGTTATTTTTTTATCGATGCAGTTTGTCACTAACAAGCAAGATCCTGAGGTGTAATATATCCCACAAATCTCCGATGAAGTCGAGCACAACTTACAATACAACCTCCGTTATAATTGTTTGTGTGTGTGTGTGTGTGTGTGTGTGTGTGTGTGTGTGTGTGTGTGTGTGTGTGTGTGTGTATGTGTGTTTGTGTGTGTGTGTGTGTGTGTGTGTGTGTGTGTGTGTGTGTGTGTGTGTGTGTGTGTGTGTGTGTGAAATTCCTGCCATCTTTTGTCTTGACATTGAACTCTACACACCCATCTTTTAAGCATTTTAGAACAATTGGTATTAAACAAAGCAAAATATATGGTACTGCTTTTCATTCCAGAATCATGCAAGCATTTTCTTCCGAATCTTAATCAGCTTAGGTAATTTGGGGGAGCAATGTCCGAATGTATGTTATAGTCATATTTTGACTGGCTTTGGATATTTCATAACACCTCTTCCATAATGATCAATTACACATTATAACGCATTATCCTGTTGTACGTTATGGATGGACACTATATTGCAATAATTAATGCCATAAAAATTTCAGGAGACAGAAAATGAATTGCTAAATTAATTGCTGCAGAAGAGATATCATAAAGCACCTATTACAAAATAGAGTACGGCCCTTGGTGTGAACCAGTGAATGATATAAACCTTGGTATTCTAAAGACTGTGAAGGTGTTCATCGTAAACATTTTAATATCTTGACCAAAAGCTGATACTAATATTTCTCAGCCTCGTTCCAGATGTCGTAATGCTGTTAATGGTGGCCAGTAATAATGATTTTTAATTATGTATCCTCGGTTAGTCTGAAATTACAGCTTGTTTTATATCTAAATTAATTACTGAATTAACCTCATCCAGTCTTGATGGTCGGAATAAGGGATGGAGTGATGGAGATAATCATGATATGTCCAATCTGATTTTCTTTGTTTCAGGTGGTGCCACTAAAGCTCCATGCTGGGGCCAACATTCACCCCCAACACTCCACGCCAGCTAGCTGAATAAGTAGAGATGGAACTGTGTGGCTGACAGAGAAAACCAGTAAGTAGAAAAGAAAAATGGACCAGAAACCAAATAACAAAGTAGTTTTGTCTATGATATTTCGAAAACAAATTTCCTCTTTCATTGATGGAATTATTCAGATTGAACTTTTTTCCCACTGATACAAAACCGTTTCATGTATATAGTTTATAGAATTACCTTCTCCCCTTAGTACAAAAAAAAAATGTTCACCGATTTTAAATAATAATAGTCACCTCCACTTTGATTGGTAACCAGAGTATGTATTGCTGTTTACATCTGGTCAGTAGCCTACTGTATCTGACGTTGAGTGATAGCTTACTCATGCAGAAAAGAATAATCTCACAGAACCATTCATTTTAAACCAAGGACAAATGGTCAATAGTTGGAGGGTAATAATGTATAAATGTTCATTAGTCTTCAGAATCAGGGTTTTATATTTGTGACAAACAGTACATAATGAAAGACGTGGACATTCTTAGTTTTTGTAAATGAACGGATGTGGATTGTGACTTTCAAGGCATACACCAACTTTTGTAACTATTAACTTCTCAAAGAAGAAAAACGAAATTCGTAAAAGCATTTCAGACTTTTGTCTAATGATGTATATGAAAGATGTTGAAGAGATGAATTGACAAAAATATGTATTAAGACAGGGGCAAAATGTAGAAAGCAGGTTATCAAGAGAATCATGCAACAGAACTGTTCATCATGTGACATAAACGTATGAATCGTTTACCCTTAGTAAAGATGTGAATGTGTTTAGAGGACTGAGGCTGACTGTCAAGAAGAACACACATAAGATCCGTGTTTCTATGTCAGTTTCAAGTAGAGACAGGCTTGGCTAAATAGACAGTGTCCAAAGGCCTCATTGTACAGTAGGCCCAGTGAGGATAGTATAACCCACCCTGTCCCACTGACATACATATGTGTCCGAACGTTTTGTCACTGTAACTCCCATTGACGTATATAAATGCCCTGCAATTGCAAGGTCCGTCATTTGCACATTACTCAAATTTTGCGCGTGATTTTTGGTAAGTATACGCGGGACACCTTCCTCTACCCAAGGCCAGGTGGGGACAATGCCTTACCTCGCATTACCTCACCCCCCCCCCGCACGCCTTTGTCTCGGCAACTCACCTGTTACCAGTGACCTGGCCAGTAAAGACATATCACACCACGGTATGAAATTCAAGGCGAGAGTGATTCCCCAATCAATGACAATATGGAGGACAAAGTTTACATGGTGCCAGAGGATGAAACAATCAGAAATGAGGAGGAGATAACATTGCCTAGGAAGGTGTGGTAAGTTGATGTGTTTCATGGGTGAAACAACGCTTGTATCGCCTATATTACTGTGTGAAAACCAATATACTCTTGTACTGCATATAAATTCGTACCAAATAAATAGATATTAACCTATTCTGAGTGGTTTGGAATAGTTACCCCTCCCATAGAAAACGTCTTCTCTGGAGTGGGGCTCCATAGAACACGGTACCAGGTGTGGGTAGGGTCACCTGTACCGGACATATCTAAGCTCAGGTGATCACTTTCTCTCAGAATTTTCGATGTTTCTCAAAAAACGGAGGTTTTAGAAAAAAAAATCGAAAATCTTCTGGGATCTGGAGGGGGGGGTCATTGATGAAAAATCAACCTGGACACAGTGAGATAATCAAGTCTGTCTGTACGCACATTCTCCTTATATTACAAAGAAGTATGTTAGTACTGTGTTCACTTTCCCCACGTACCACAACTTTATAATGCATAGTAGATCAAGTGAATTTCCTTGTATCAAAATTCAGTGGAAAGGGACAAGTGCAGACAGTGCCGATAAGTCTTCCTATAACTCAGTACTGTGAAAAAGTTACGTGCACTATTACAAACTGACAGAAATATCCAGAGTGTTGATGGAATGGATAGAGTGAAAATAAATTTACAGGAAGTAAAGCACAAGGGACTTTTTCGAATATAATCAAAGAAGAGAAATCGTATTATTAAAAAGCTTATAAAAATACTCGAAATCTGGCAAAGCATGAGGAATTAAATTGATAAGTTAATAGTTCAGATACTAATTATGGTGTTCTGTAGAAATCTGTGAGCACTAACAGCCACGCTTTAGAGAATTAGAAAGGTGTTAAGGGAAAATATCTAGATACTGTAATGACATAATATTCTACCAAATAATGCAGATATTGCTATAACACTCCAAAAAGTGATGCCAAGACACTGATATAATATTCCTTAAAAGATCATTGTGATACTTATATACTTCACAAAATAGTGCCAAGTAATCATGCCAGTAATAGCCAACAAAACAGTATTAAAACTGCATTGATACTCCATATAATTATGGTACCAAAGACTGCGAAAGCAAGGCCTATCGATCCTTTTGACTTTTACGTGTTTTAAGCAAGAGGTGTCAGAAAAGTTATTACAGGGAATGAGGTACAGTAGGTGGGGGTGCCCATCATCCACTCAGTGTAGCAGTAATATGTCTGTAGGGTTGCTCTGCATTGAGTGGCAAGCCAAATGATTTCCTGTAAACCATGGAATCATTTAAAACACGGGGTGGTAATCTTATAACCAACCAACACGTGTTCCCTACGTTACAACAAGAGGGTTGGCAGAATGTTAGTGCCCCCTCCTGGAAAACAACTAACTAAAAATACGAACAAGAAGGCTTGGACCAGGACTGACCAACAAATGACGATGAAGGACTGAACAAAGGACATGGTACGGATTGCGACAGCAAAGTGGATTTATGTGGGTTAACTGAAAATAAATTGGGGGGGGGTGAGTGTGACAAATTGGGAGTATGGATGGGGTATATGCACGGGAGCGGGTGTGATTGAGAGAGAGAAAGAAGGAGTGCATATTGTTGTGTTCAAGAAATAGAAAGAGGATATAAGAGGGTATGGATCAGTTGGCTCAAGGATTGTGTGAGTAGGATTGAAAGTTGGACTACAAATGTGGGCAATTGTGTTTGTGTATGCTACAGCACAAGATTGTGCAAGCAGAGTGGAAGAAGAGTTCTGGAAAAATGTGGAAGCATGCATGGAGAAGTTTGAAAGAAATGAAAGAGTGTTTTTGTTTGGAGATAAGAATGGAAGAGTAGGGAATGTGAAGGTGGATGGAGTAGTTGGTGAGTGAGGTGTGTCTGCAGAAGTGGATGAGAATCGCAGTGCTCTTGTGAATGTGTAAGGAGGGGGGTGGTGATAGCCAATACCCTCTTCAGACATAAAATTATCCACAGGTATACATGGCAAGTGATGAGAAAGGTGGGTGGAGAGCTGAACGAACGGAAGGATATGATTGATTATGTGTGTGGGGATGACAGAATGAGAAGGTGTGTAATGGATGCAAGAGCATATAGAGGTTGAGGGAGTGGACTTTCTGACCACCACTTGGTGGTGGTGAGAGTCAAGGTTCAATCGAAACGGAGGAATAGAAGAAGGGAAGGACAGGAGGAATTAGTTCATACAAGGAAGATGGAGAGGTTACAAGAGGATGGAGAAAATGCAGAATGTAAGAGAGAAGTAGAAAAGCTATTGGATAAATATTAAGATGTGAGATGTGAGACAGGCTGTGGCACAATAGAAGATAGCATATAGTGAGTGGGTGAGAAACAGGTGTGTGAAGGAAGTTGAGAGACGGAAGAGAGAGTTATATGTAGAGAGGAAGAGACAGGTGAAAAGATTAGTAAGAGAGAGTAAGGAGAGAGTGGATGAGGAATTTGGAAGGAACTGAGTGCAAAATGGAGGGAATGTAAGAAAATGTTCTGGAAAGAGGTTAAGAGAATTATACAGGGTGTCAAAGAAGTTAGTCGGGGAGTGAAAGATATAAATGGTAGATTACTAGTGGAGAAGAGAGAAAAAGTGAGCAGATGGAGAGAACACTTTAACTCCTTAACCGCGGGGCGTCACTTTCGTGATGCATGGGAGCAAGGGATCATACTACGGGGTGTCGCTTTTGTGATTCTGTGTTATTTTGAATTCGCCCGGGCTTTCAAGTGGTGGCTTGTATCATCTATCAGTACTGCCAATGTTCAACACTAGTCAGCACTCCTAATCTCATCTGTACTCCCATCCATTGTTGACAATTTAGCCATTTCTCCCTGCTCTTGACTCCCCTCCCTACCCCCCCCTCCATTACCCTCTCCTCTCACCTGCCCGGCTGTGCTGCGCTAACTAAACCTCCCCCGGAATTTTCCACTGATTTCATCCATTGAAATAAGCCCTAGGCCCTACTCTTATACCAAATAATATATACAAAAAAGAAATAAGATAAGTGATAGTGCCATACACCTGGAATTGGCTAATTATTACCTGACACCTCACGTGCACTCGTTCGCTAATTTTCGCTGTTTATTTCCCCTTGAAATATGCATATAATCTATTCTTGTAATGAAAATATATATAAGAAAGGAAGGGAGAAGCCATAGTGATATTTACATTCACCTGGAACTACCTAATTTATTATGTATTGTCTAGACTTCCTGCCAATCATTTCATAGTGTATATAGTAGCAGCCGTCACCACGCTGAGAATGGCAGCATTGCACTGCCCTTAGACCATCAGCCCACCACCACCACTTTCAGTTTACTGTCGTCTTTCAAGGTGGAACCACGTCGGATTCGCTCCTATCCAATTCCGCCGCTTTTTAGCCCCATGAAAGGGCCCTGTGACCTCTACCCCTACCTAAACCTCGTGTGGAAAGGGGTAAAGGGCTAAGTAACTGCTGTCGAACGTGAACCGGCTAATTTATCAATGAAAATGATGTACAATGACTACAATGTTTCTGGTGACTAAAACAGTACAAGTGGAAATGTAAATAATGTGTAAACAGCAAGTACAAGCAATGAATGTAAATATAAGTGAACAGTGGAAAATAGTTTTATAAGTTACTGCAAGTGACAGTGCATAACACAGTGTAAATAAAATAGAAATGTAAATAATGTAAATAAAATAGAGAATAATTATAAAGAGAAATTTAAATAAGTAGTAATATAAGAATACGAGTATATATACTAGGAGTAATGAAAGTGAAAGTGTCACTCTAGCATGTATCAATACTATGGGTTATAAGAGTGGAAGTGAAAGTGACATATTCGCTCTCAACGCTAGTATACAGGACGAGAAAGTGAATGCTACGCATTTTACTGAAAGAGAAATTGAATGCCTACAGTGACAATAAACTACTATTACTGAAGGAAACTTATGGATAAAGACTGCAGATATATATAAGTGTTATATAGTAATAGAAATATAAAATGTGAGTGTTTTTATGAATAATAAATGACAGAATACCAGCGGGGAAGAGCGCAAGTGGGAAGGTCATACCGGTGCGCGCTCGTAATTTTCATTGCTTTCACAGTTTTTTTTAGGGGGGAGTATGGATTCCAAACTATTTGAAAATCATAGAATAGTGTTTCTAGTGATAATATCAGGCTGTGGTAATCATATTACGGGTTGTCGGGAAGTGTAAAGTGGAGACTTCGTTACCCAACTTCAGAGGTCTCCACAAGTCCTACGGTACTCGACGAAGGCTCAACAAACATACCAGGAGAAAGCTGAAGGTATGTGCCATATGCGTACGTATTTTTATTATTCTAAGCCTAATAACTGATTTTTGGCAAATATTTTTAGAGAGTCTGTCGAAGCGCGATTAACCCATCGGGACACGCAAGTCGAGCCAAAACAAGCCTGTGCTTAAGGGGTTAAGGAATTGTTCAACATAGAGAATGAAGGTAATGAGAGTATAAGGCGCTGGGGAATGGCTGGGAGACGGAGGGATGTCAGAAGAGAAGAAGAAATCAGTAGGATGGAAGATGTGGAAGCAATGACGCAAGTCAAAATGGGGAAAGCAACAGGAAATCATGGAGTATGTGGTGAAATGCTGAAGAATGGGGGAGAGATAGTAGTGAAATGGGTGTGGAAGATGCACAGATTGGCCTGAGAGGAAGGTAAAGTCCTGGAGAACTGGAATTGAGGTATAATTATTCCCCTATACAAAGGAAAGGGGGAAAAAGAATTGTGTTAATCATAGGGACAGTTGTCTTCTTATTATTACAGGAAGAGGATTTGTTTGAAAACTTATTGACAGTGTTAGGGAAATACCTAAGAATTTAGTTGGAGAAGTACAGGGAGGTTTCAGGAAAGGAAGAAGTTGTGTAGATCAGATATTCTTAGTGGAAAAGTTCCTAGTCTTTAGTAGAAAATTTTCTAGAAAAGGGAAAGATGTATCTGGCCTCCATGGATTTGGAGAAGTCAGAAACAGACAGGATAGATAAGGACTGACGAATATCTCATTTATAAGATATGGCCTTTAAAAAGGAATATGATATATTCCTATTCCTATTACTTGAGTATTACACACACACACACACACACACACACATACACACACAAACATACACACAGACACACAGACACAGACACACACACACACACACACACACACACACACACATATATATATATATATATATATATATATATATATATATATATATATATATATATATATATATATATATGAGTGGGGTGTGCCTGCTGAGATAGATGAGAATGAGAGTGCGTTAGTGGACATTTATGCTGGGAGGGGGTTGGTGATAGCCAATACCTTCTTCAGGCATAAAATGATCCACAGGTATACATGGCGAGTGATGAGAAGGGTGGGTGGTGAACTGAATGAAAGGAAGGCAATGATTGATTATGTGTGTGTGGAAGAAAGGATGCGAAGATGTGTAATGGATGCAAGAGTTTATAGAGGTTGGGGGAGTGGACTTTCTGACCACTACTTGGTGGTGGCCAGAATTAGAACTCAAGTAAGATGGAGGAATAGAAGAAGGGAAAGAAGAGAGGAAGGGGTAGCTGCAAGGAGAGTGGAAAAGTTACAAGAGGATGAGAAAAAGACAGAGCATAAGAGAGAAGTGGAGGAACGATTGGGCAAATATGAATTGGAGCAGATGGGAGACGTGGAAGGTGTGTGTAAGATATTTACAGAAGAAATATGTGCAGCATGTGATGTGGTGTGTGGAAGGAAGAGAAGACAGAAGGGGGTGCAAGGAACAGCGTGGTGGACTGAAGAGGTGAAACAGGCTGTGGCATAAAAGAAGAAAGCATACAGTGAATGGATGAGAAATAGGGGCGTGGAAGAAGTTGAGAGGCGGAACAAAGAGTTATATGTAGAAAGAAAGAGATAAAAAGATTAGTAAGAGAAAGAGTAAGAAGAGAGTGGATGAGGAATTTGGAAGGAACTTGAGTGTAAAGTGGCCTGTAAGCAAATGTTCTGGAAAGAGGTGAAAAGAGTAAGACAGGGTGGAAGTGAAGTTAGCAGGGGAGTGAAAGATAAAAATCGTAGATTACTAGTGGAGAAGGGAGAAAAAGTAAACAGATGGAGAGAACACTTTAAGGAATTGTTGAACGTAGAGGATGGAAGTAATGCGAGTATAAGTGGCTGGGGAATGGCTGGGAGAAGGGGGGAGGTGAGAAGACAGGAAGAAATCAGTAGGATAGAAGTTGTGGAAGCAATGAAGAAAGTTAAATCAGCGAAAGCCCCAGGAATTGATGGAGTGTGTGGTGAAATGCTGAAACATGGGGGAGAGATAGTAGTAGAATGGATGTGGAAGATGTGCAGATTGGCCTGGGAGGAAGGTAGAGTCCCGGAGGATTGGAAGTCAGGTATAATTGTTCCCTTGTACAAAGGAAAAGGGGAAAAAGAAGTGTGTGGTAATCATAGGGGCATTTGTCTTCTTAGTATAATAGGAAAAGTGTATGGTAGGATACTTATTGACAGTTAGAGAAAGAACAGAGAAATTAGTTGGAGAAGAACAGGGAGGCTTTAGGAAGGGAAGAGGTTGTGTAAATCAGATATTCATTCTTAGATCTTTAGTGGAAAAGTTTCTAGAGAAGGGAAAAGTTGTATGCGGCTTTCATGGATTTGGAGAAAGCATATGACAGGGTGGATAGACAAGGATTGTGGAAAGTGTTAAGAATATATGGAGTAGACAGAAAGTTGTTGAATGCTGTGAAGAGTATGTACGATGGTGCGAAGGCTGCAGTGTGTGTGGATGGTGAACTAAGTGAATTTTTCTCTTTGAAAGTTGGGTTGAAACAGGGATGTGTCATATCTCCATGGTTGTTCAATCTGTACATGGATGGGGTAATAAAAGAGGTACAAGGTAGGGTAGTGGATGTTGGAGTGGCCCTGGTGAGAGAGGATAGTGTTTGGAAACTCCCTGCAGCGTTGTTTGCAGATGATACTGTGTTGTTGAGTGAAGACGAAGGAGAGCTGCAAGGCTTGGTGGATGAGTTTGGGAGAGTGTGTAAGAAACGGAATCTAAAGGTGAATGTAGGGAAGAGTAAAGTGATGGTCTTTGAGAGAGGTGAAGTCACTGAATGTACAGCGAGGTTGGATGGTGAGGAATCGGAAAATGTGAGTACGTTTAAGTACTTGGGTAGTGTGATGAGTAGGGATGGAGGTTTGGAGGGTGAAGTGCTTGAAAGGATACAGCAGGGAAGAAAGGTTGCTGGTTCTTTGAAAGCAGTGATAAGAAACAGGGAAGTGAGCATGGAAGTGAAAAAGTTACTACATGACAGTATTGTGATACCAACTCTAACGTACGGAAGTGAAGCTTGGACGTTGTTTGAAGGACACAAGTAAAGAGTGAAAGCAGTGGAAATGAGTTATTTAAGAGGAGCCTGTGGAGTCACATGGAGAGACAGGCTGACGAATGAGGAGATAAAGGAGCGTTGTGGTGTTGATGTGGATGTGATAGGAAGCGTTATGAGGAACACACTGAGGTGGTTTGGCCATGTGTAGAGGATGGAGGGTGAAAGACTGACGAAGAGAGTGGATGTGAGTGAGGTGGAGGGGAGAAGAGGGAGGGGGAGGCCGAGGATGAGATGGAGGGATGGTGTGGAGAGGTATATGAGAGAGGGGTGTGTGAGTTGGGAGCAGGGCAGTGAAATGGCGGGGGACAGGGCGACTTGGAGGCGATTTGTTTGTGGCCACCCCAAGTGGGATTGAGGCGTCTGGCAAAAAATATATATATATATATATATATATATATATATATATATATATATATATATATATATATATATATATATATATATATATATATATATATATATCTTCAATGCCCGGCCCAGTGTTACTCAGAACAGATACATAAATTATGTGAAGGCGTCAAAAAAAATTCAGCTCTGGTGCAGACCAATAAATTGTCTAAGGTCTTGAGTCAAGACTAATATTCACTGTATGTTGTTATCTCACGATCGCCTGTTCCATTAAAGATGAAAATTCGCTTTTATATCGTGTCTGGGGATGGGCAGATGTGACTCTACTTCGCTGCAGATCATTCAAAGGTGAGGGTCATGGATGTAAATCAAAACTCAGGGATAGTGTTGGTGTGTTTTCTGTGTACCTACTCTAGAGATAGCAGTTACCAAAAGATTTAACCCACCTTTTATCCTCCACAGTGGAGTAATACATTGTGTCTATTTGTACTGGGTTGATCCATTACCAGATCATGCTTTGAGTTAAGCTTTCTTAAGCCCTTTATGAGCTGTAAATCCCAGCATCATAACAGCTGTCGCTTGTGGAGGCTTGTGGAGAGAGAGAGAACAGGAACAGCTGCCTATATCAAAGTCACACACTACTTAAATATTCATCTGCCATAATTCATTTCATTTTATTAACTTATCCAGGTTGTTCTGTATAGATTCACAGTCTGCATCCATAATTACTTTACCTCCAAAATTCGTGTTATCTGCAAATTTCGCTGCCTTAAACGCGAGTCCATCATTTAGATCACTGATATAAATAGTAAAATGAACTGGTCCTAGAAGTTACCCCTGAGGATGTCCACTTGTTACTATTAGCCAATGTGAGATTCGCCCTTTATCAGTACACGCTGCTTGCTATTAGTTAATCACTGTCCAATCCATGAACTTAACCTACTTTTTACCAATCGACACAGGCTGCGTCCAACTGTGAGTGAGTACGTGGAACACATTCCTGGACGCCCAAAGCCATACACTGCGACCCCCCCCCCCCCGTCACCGCACTATTCCTGTGCACTCCATAGTTCATAAACAGTTTATCCTTACACTCTTATATAGGCTTCGAAAAAAAAAAAAATTCACCGTAATCCTGAATAAATGTACTTGCCTATGGAGGTGTAAAAAAGATCAGCTGAATATAAATTATGCCTTACTTTATTTTTTTACCTCAGTTTTTTTTTTTTTTTTTTTCTCAAGCAAATAGAATAGTTACGGTAAATGTTACTGAGAGAAAGTTATATGGATTTTATTTGTCTACATTTTGGTGTATAAAGAATTGCTGTAGGTCAATTAGGGCCAAATTTATGCGATGTGAAAAGAATTATCTTACGCACGAGCAACGCTCATAGCACACTGACTGGTGGAGTGGGACGATGCTGTGTACTGAGTTGAGCGCTGCAGAGGGATACACGGGGATGCAAGTAGTGCTTTGTTCTCGCCCAGAAATGGATACAAACTCATTCCATGACCAAAAAAACAGGAGCCATTTCGTTTGATGCAACCGGCGTCGAATGGTAACGAGTGGTTGAAATGTGCGCAGACGCAGCCTGCGTAAAATGGTAACGAGTGGTTGAAATGTGCGCAGATGCAGCCTGCGTAAAATGGTAACGAGTGAATGGACTTTGCACCACACCCATAAACATCAAAGGGTTACTTTGTTTAGAGACGCTGTGAGCTTGTAGTTATTTTCGTATTTCTGCAATGGAGGACCTTGCCATACGCTTTCTGGAATTCTAGGTAGACGGTATGTTTGGCATCCCACTTGCTGTATATGTTTGTAAATAATTTAAGCAAATTTGCAAGACATAATCTATTATTATGAAACCCATGGTATTGCCTATTATAATATTATGCATATTAAGCTGCATGGTAATTTTATCACTAACATTTTTTCCCAAAAACTCTGAAAATACAGACATAATAATTCTTGGACGGTAATTTGTGATGCTTTTTCTCCCTTTTTAAAGACAGGTGATATCAAGGTACTCTACATCCAGTTAATGATTTACTGAACATTTTAGTTATATGGAAAACTGTCTAACATTTACGCAGTATGTGAGGAGATATCTTCTCTGGGCCATGTGATATATATTGGAGGATATTATGAAGAGAGAATAACATTTCATGCCCTGTCATTTGACTGATAACTTCCCATCTGGTCTTGAGAAATCCGGTTGTGAGATAAGAATTGTTAAACTATTTTCTTTTGTGAAAGTACTAGGAGAGGAGTCGTTCAGAGTCACTGTTATTGTTTGATTTTCATGGACAAGATCGCCTTCCGAGCATAACACGGGGCCTGTGGTAGCTCTTACTTTTTTCTTGATGTTCACATGATGAAAAAATATTGTAGGGTTTGACTCTGCTACACGAAAAATTGTCGCCTTGTAATCACGTTCAATTTTCCATATAACTTTTGTCCATTGTCGCCGTAATTAAAATATTCAGTACTCATCACGATTTCTTGTACGATTGTATTTTACATAAGACCTTCTCTTGCGACCAATGATTTCATTATTCTCCAATACGCAGGCCGGTTTAACTGGGTGACTGTTTCTTCGGATAATTCTCTGTATGTTTTACGTTCGATAGACATTAAATGAACCAATGAATATTTCCCATGTTTCTTTGACGTTATCCTTCCGTGGTAACTTATTCCGTTTGGGGGTTTGAAATTTCGTTTCTCATATCAAAATGAACCTTTTTGAAAGTTAGGATTATGAAGTTATTTATGCTGGTCTTACAGTTTTTGTTAATTTTCAAGTCTCGATATGATGATCGCTATTGCTAAAATTTTCCCTAGTATCTATCTATCTATCTATTGCCAGACGCCTCAATCCCGTTTGGGGTGGCCACAAACAAATCGCCTCCAAGTCGCCCTGCCCCCGCCATTTCACTCCCCCGCTCCCAACTCACACCCTCATCTCTCATATACCTTTCCACCCCATCCCTCCATCTCATCCTCGGCCTCCCCCTCCCTCTTTCCCCCTCCACCTCACTCACATTCACTCTCTTCGTCAGTCTTTCACCCTCCATCCTCTCCACATGGCCAAACCACCTCAGTGTGTTCCTCATAACGCTTCCTATCACATCCACATCAACACCACAACGCTCCTTTATATCCTCATTCGTCAGCCTGTCTCTCCATGTGACTCCACAGGCTCCTCTTAAATAACTCATTTCCACTGCTCTCACTCTTGACTTGTGTCCTTCCAACAACGTCCAAGCTTCACTTCCGTACGTTAGAGTTGGTATCACAATACTGTCATGTAGTAACTTTTTCACTTCCATGCTCACTTCCCTGTTTCTTATCACTGCTTTCAAAGAACCAGCAACCTTTCTTCCCTGCTGTACCCTTTCAAGCACTTAACCCTCCAAACCTCCATCCTTACTCATCACACTACCCAAGTACTTAAACGTACTCACATTTTCCAATTCCTCACCATCCAACCTCGTTGTACATTCAGTGACTTCACCTCTCTCAAAGACCATCACTTTACTCTTCCCTACATTTACCTTTAGATTCCGTTTCTTACACACTCTTTCAAACTCATCCACCAAGCCTTGCAGCTCCCCTTCGTCTTCACTCAACAACACAGTATCATCTGCAAACAACGCTACAGGGAGTTTCCAAACACTGTCCTCTCTCACCAGGGCCACTCCAACATCCACTACCCTACCTTGTACCTCTTTTATTACCCCATCCATATACAGATTGAAAAACCATGGAGACATGACACATCCCTGTTTCAACCCAAGTTTCAAAGAGAAAAATTCACTTAGTTCACCATCCACACGCACTGCAGCCTTCGCACCATCGTACATACTCTTCACAGCATTCAACAACTTCCCATCTACTCCATATATTCTAACACTTTCCACAATCTTTGTCTATCCACCCTGTCATATGCTTTCTTCAAATCCATGAAAGCCGCATACAACTTCTTTCCCTTCTCTAGAAACTTTTCCACTAAAGATCTGAGAATGAATATCTGATTTACACAACCTCTTCCCTTCCTAAAGCCTCCCTGTTCTTCTCCAACTAATTTCTCTGTTCTTTCTCTAACTCTGTCAATAAGTATCCTACCATACAATTTTCCTATTATACTAAGAAGACAAATGCTCCTATGATTACCACACACTTCTTTTTCCCCTTTTCCTTTGTACAAGGGAATAATTATACCTGACTTCCAATCCTCCGGGACTCTACCTTCCTCCCAGGCCAATCTGCACATCTTCCACATCCATTCTACTACTATCTCTCCCCCATGCTTCAGCATTTCACCACACACTCCATCAATTCCTGGGGCTTTCCCTGACTTAACTTTCTTCATTGCTTCCACAACTTCTATTCTACTGATTTCTTCCTGTCTTCTCACCTCCCTCCTTCTCCCAGCCATTCCCCAGCCACTTATACTCGCATTACTTCCATCCTCTACGTTCAACAATTTATTGCCCTTGCTAGGGCAAGTTCGAGAAAATTGTTTTTACACGTCTGTATTATCACTGCCTGACTTGAAAATGAATCGTCTATCAGTTCTAGCAGCCTGTCCCCTTTTTTGTATGCACATTAACTTTAAAGTCATTATTCGAATTTTTCATTTCCCATCAAATAATGCCGTCTTTTTTATATGGCTTATATAATTTCGTCGTACAGTAATTATCGTTTTCCTCGTCAGCTTGGATGGTCTGTATATTAAATCGAAAAGAATGGGTTAATTCTCACTGCGAAAACTTTGACATACAGAAAATCGTATGTTTCAACATCTGTATTTCATTTATCTAGTTTCTAATACATTATAGAATTCCTCCATCTATTTTGTGCAATCACGATTTTTCAAATATATTGTAATTTTGTAGCAATGCTTCTCCAATAAGGGGTTTATCGCTGGGATTTAGGCATGATTTTGTAATCATAAATATACTGTGATTTTCGGCAGTGGCATGGCTAATTGATTCGCCTTGCTTTGATATAATGCTTCTTGCATTCATATATATAATACTAGTAGTGCGATTGGATCTAGTAGGACTGTGAGACACACCAAAATGAACCCTTTTCAGTCATTAACATCCTCAGCCGAAATTCTAACACTCCTACAAGCCTGTGTTGTGACATTCCCCCCTCCCCCTTCAAATCCCCTGATTGTCTACCTGCACTAGAGGCGAGGTCAGATGTACCAGACTAAGGTGGTGATCTGATTTCACCTCACTTCCTCTACCACAATTAACAGAGACTGGATTGTTAACAGCTACAACATTACCTGCCTCTCTTCCCACCTATCTATCAGTACCTACTGTAAAGCTAGAACCCTACACAACCTAGTTTTTCCTACTCTATTAGGGTGAAGGCTGCCAATACCGTACAAACTCCAGTGATGACTAAATTTGTCCCAAACATCAGTGACCATCACATCCTTTTCTTCTGCACAGACCAACCAGCCTACAATTGTCTCCAGTCATTTTACTGAGAATTACAGAACCAACGACATACATGGGCAGCGAAAACTGATAACTAACTTCTTACAACGTTCCTTGAACTTCATAATAAGGTCCCTATTTCCTAAATATCTCCTCTGACCTGCGTAAAGCAACAGTATTAGTCCATGGCACAGTAAGAATGACTGAGTTCTCTGAGATATTCCTCATTAAATCATCAAAAAGTCATGCCCTGTGTCCTACACTCAGGAAAGCAAACCCCCCCTCTTAGAAACTTTAGCACAAAACTCCTCCTGATACCTGCTCTACGAATCTCTGACAAATTTGAGGCTAGGTTGATGATGCAATTCATCTTCTAGCAACTAAAACCTGAAACCTATTCCTAAGAGTTACTGTCCTATCAGTATTATCGACGTTAGCCTTGCACCTTCCATTTAGAAGCTGGAAACCATTACTATTATCTAGCCTGGTGTCAACCTTACCCATCCTAATTTCTGAATTATCTACCATGTCTAACACTTCTGCTTCCATTTTCTCTAAATGCATTGCCTTAGCAATCAACATTCCAGCCTCAATCTCCCAACCCTTCATCCTGTCGCTTAATTTGTTACATACCTCACTGGTTTTCCTAATTTCAAAATTAAGCCTACCAGTCAACTCGGAACACAAACAGCAAGTATACTCACGTTCTTCTTTCGCTATGAAATCCCCTATAAACTCTTCATAACACATGCAGCAGGAGAATCTTGGGCAGGCGCCATCATAGTGACTTGGACATAGCTCCAAAAGCACCTCTTCACCTGAGCACATGAGATGAGAGGGAACCAGCAGTTCCATATTTAATAAATCAACAGAGAAAGACAATATATGGAAATTAAGGAAATTACACCTTTTAAGAATTAGACAGAAAAATTATTTTTCGAATATCATACAAGGAAAATTAAAATTTTGATGATATTAATGAAGCAGAAATTCACAACTACCTGGAGCATAGTTTACAAAAAATAGCTTCATACCATTACAAAGACACGTCCCACTTGAATAACAATGAGTTAATGAAAAAAATGACCTATTTGACATAAAACATTAAAAACTAGTTTCATATTTACTTATTGTGTAGGCACAATAAGGAGGCATCGCCACAGATATTTATGGTACATAAGGTATGAAATTATTATGGCATCATAAACAAACCTGTGACATTTAAAAGTAGTTACAGGTCATTCATATTTGGAACATGTACTTATATAAACCTAAGGTAGCTTCTTGAGTAATACCAACAAGATCTGAAGAAAAAGGTCCGGAAGAATGCATGGGTACATTTTACATTTGTCTATATAACCTGCAACCTGTATGCCCAACTCTAACCTTATTCCTTTCAGATAACAAGAAGGACTAGAGCTATATTTCTCTAAAGTCACCGCTTTACAGCTTCTTTTTTTTTTTCTAAATCGTGTGACAAAGAAAACACTGAGCAAATTTGAATTCGGCACTTTCCCCTGGGCAAATGGCAAAATATTCAGCCAAAATTCTAAGCAAACTTTTTTATCATTGGATTCCCAGCCAAATAGCTGTATGTCAATTACTTTATGAGATATTTAAATTTCAAATATTTTTGCACCAAAAATGTCAAGGTCATTTATACTTGGCACAAGTTCTTGGGTTACCCTAGGGTACCTTCCTGTATAATATCACTAAAATCAAAGAAAAAAAGGTGTAAAGAAAAGTAGTAATACGAATACCAGCTTCACCATTTATATGGCGAAGCTTGATTTTGTTTAAATGAGTTCAGTGGAATTAGTAACATAATAATGGCAAAGTGTTAAAACTTACCACTCCCACTACTACTGCATGCATTAAATGGTGCACTCTCAATAGGATGCCTGCTTAAATGGAAACCTGAAACCACAGGCTTAATCCCAAAACCAGGGAAAAGTCAAACGATCCCTGAAAACTACAGACCAATATTACTGTTAGAATCCCCCGGTAATTTTATAGAAAAAAAAAACACTACTTCAGGGGAGGCAGTGACTGAATTGGTAGAGAGGAAGCCTCCAGTCCTAATGGACCCAGGATCGAATCCCGACTGGGGCAGGGAACAGTTCAAGGATTTGAATTCCATAAAAGAAGACTTTAATGATCTACCAGAAGATCCACTGACATGTCGTAAAAATACACCCGCTAAAACCAGTACACCAGTCCTATATGAGACAATCCAAACAACCACTCAATATGGATGGTGGATGTTAGTGTCGAAGTGGTGACATGTGGAAGCTTTGTATGAGGACTATTGGGCCTTGGGATAGGCCCTGAAGCCTTTGCTGAGAGTCGGACACATTTGAAAATAAATAAATAAATAACTCGAAAACTGTAACTTACTACACCCGTCACAATATAAAAAAAAAATAAATCATTAACAATTGCACCGGGATGTGAAACTCTCAGACAAAAGCCAAGGGACACCAGGCTCTAAGTTATGCTGACTGTTTTTTTTTTATGTGAAGAAAAAGGAACCAAAGGCCACGAGCCCGCAGTTGCTGTTCCTTCCAAGAGAAAAACAAAATACAAGAGAAAGCCAAATTCATGATCCGATCATTTCGAGATGCCTGGACACACTGCGTTTGAAAGACTGGAGATCATAGGAAGCAGGAAATACAGACAGAGGGATACAGTTCCAGAGTTGATCTGTTGCATAAATGAAGGACTGAGAGTAACAGTTAACTCTTGCATTAGAGAGTTAGACAGAAAAGGGATGAGAGTTTGCTGTTAGACGAGTGCTACGCGCCCGTTGTAAAGGTGCAGGAATACATGCAGCCAGTTCAGAGGAGCAGTGACCATTGAAGTCGCGATAGAAAAGAGATAAAGATGCAACAATGCGGCAAAGAGACAGAGGTTGAAGGGAGTCAGTAAGAGGAGGAGAGTTAATGAGACGAAAAGCCTTTTACTCCACCCTATTGAGAAGAGCTGTATGTAGGGAGCCTCCCCACACATGAGAGTTGTACTCCACACAGGGGCAGATAAAACTCCTCTATAGAGTCAACAATTGTGCAGGGGTAAAGAAGGAACAGAGTCGGCTTAGCACACCTAATCTCTTGGAAGCAGATTTGACAAGAGATGTAATATGATCTTTCCAAGATAAGTCCCGAGTAAATGAAACCCCAAGCATGTTCAAGGATGATGCAGGATTAAGCTGAATATTATTAAACATTAGTGGGTATACCTGTGGAAGATTTTGTCAGGTTGATAGGTGTAAAAATTGAGTCTTTGATGAATTAAAAACAACTAGATTATTTTTACCCCAGTCAGAGATATGAGCCAAGTCAGACATTAGGTGTGCCATAGCCTCATCCCTTGTTTGCTGAAGTAACTGCTGAGATGGACGTTGCAGGAACCAAATGGAAAGGTGAAGGGTGGAGTCATCAGCATATGAGTGGATAGGGTTAGATGAACAGCTTAGAAGGTCATTCATGAATAAAAGGAAGAGAATTGGTGATAGGAAAGAGCCCTGAGGAACACTACTGTTAATAGAACTAGGAGAAGATCGATGGCCGTCTACAACAGCAGCTATAGAACGACCAGAAAGGAAGCTAGAGATGAAGGCACAGATAGAAGGATAGAAACCGTAAGCGGGCAAATCTGGAAATTAAAGATTTATGCCAGACTCGATCAAAAGCCTTTGAGATGTCAAGTGCAATGGCATAGCTTTTGCCAAAGTCCTGAAAGGAGGATGACCAGGAGTCTGAAAGGTAGATGAGAAGATCGCCAGTGGAGCGTTCCTGACGGAACCCATACTGATGATCAGAAGGAAGGTTGTGATAGGAAAGATGTGTTAAAATTTTTCCATTAAGAATTGACTCGAGAACTTTTGAGATACAGGCACCGCGGAGATGTTTTTGCGCTTCTTGCGCGTCCCGCTAGGATATTTGCGCTCTGACTGACTTTTTAAAAATGTTTGCCAAAAATCAGTTATTCGTCCTAGAATATTATAATTAAATAAGCTTATGGCACATACCTTCAGCTTTCTCCTGGGATGTTTGTTGAGTCTTCGTCGTCTACCGTGGGACTTGTGGAGACATCTGAAGTTGGGTAATGAAGTCTCCACTTTACACTTCCCGATACCCCATAATATGGTTACTACTGCCTGATATAACTACAACACTGTTCTATGAATTTCAAGTAGTTTGGAATCCATATTCCAAAAAAAAATATACGCTGTTAAAGCAATGTAAATTACGAGCGCATATGAGCTTTCCTCCTGTGCCGGTTCCCCGATGGTATTCTTAGGCGGAGCTGTCATTTATTATTTATAAACATACTCACACTTTATATTCCTAGTACTTTATTACACTTATTTATATACACAATTTTTATCTATAAGTTTCTCTCAGTACTTGTAGTTTATTTTCACTTTCTCGTTCTGTATACTAGCATAGAGAGCAAAGCTGTCACTTTCACTTTCATTACTCCCAGTATTCATACATGCTAGAGCGAAACTTTCACTTTCACTTTCTTTACTCCTAGTATAGAAACTCGTATTCTTACATTACTTCTTATTTACATTTCTATTTACATTCTCTATTTTATTTACATTATTTACATTTCTATTTTATTTACAATATGTTATGCACTGTCACTTGTAGTAACTTATAAAACTACAGTATTTTCCACTGTTGAGTTATACTTACATTCATTGCTTTCACTTTCTGTTTACACATTATTTACATTTCCACTTGCACTGTTTTAGAGTCACCCGAAAGATCGTAGTCACTGTCCATCATTATCATTGATAAATTAGCCAGTTCACGTTCCGCAGCAGAGTCACTTAGCCCTTACACATGAGGTTTATTAGGGGTAGAGGTCTCAGGGCCGTTCGCATGGGGCTAAAAAGTGGCGGAATTGGACAGGCGCGAATCCGACATTGTTTTACCTTGAAAGACGACAGAAACTGAATGCTGTGGCCTAGGGGGAGTGAAAGGTTGCCAATGTCAGCATGGTGACAGCTGCTAATATATACGTTATGAAATGATTGGCAGGAAATCTAGACAATACATAATAAATTAGGTAGTTCCAGGTGAATGTAACTATCACTTAGGCTTCTCCCTTCCTTTCTTATATATATTTTTATTATGAGAACAGGTCATATTTCATATTTCAAGGAGAAATAAACAGGAATAATTAGTGAACGAGTGCACATAACGTGTTGCCAGGTGATAATTAGCCCATTCCAGATGTATGGCAGTATCAATTACATTTTCTCTTTCTTTTATATATTATTTTGTATAAGAATAGGGCAAAGGGCACATTTCAATGGATAAAATGAGTGGAAAAATCCGGCCAGGATTTGTGTAGTGCAGCGCAGCTGGTCAGGCGGGAGGAAAGGGTAATGGAGGGGAGGTAAGGAAGGGGAGAATCAAGGACAGGAGAAAAAAGGCTAAATTGTCAACAGTGGATGGGAGTACAGGTGACATTAGCAGAACTGAGTATAGCTGGACACTGGTAGTACTGACAGATGATACAAGCCACCACTTGAAAACCCGGGCGAATTCAAAATAACACAGAATCATAAAAATGACACCCCACAGTATGATCCCTTGCTCCTAAGCGTCACGAAAGTGATGCCCCGTGGTTAAGGGGTTAAAGCAATTGGATGATAGTTAGATTGTTGTGAATGGTCATCTTTCATTGGGACTGGCTGAATGAGAGCAAACTTCCAGCAAGAAGGAAAGGTACAAGTTGATAGAGGCGAAAGAGTTTGCCTAGGCAGGGTGTAAGCACAAAAGCACAGTTCTTGAGAACAACAGGAGGGACTCCATCAGGCCCATATGCCTTATTAGTACTGAGGCCTGTAATGGCAGAAAATACATCAGCTGAATACTTTTTAATGTCAGCCATGAGGAGGTCAGAGGGGGGAAATGATGGAGAAACAGCATCGGAATTGTCTAATGTGGAATTGAAGGAAAAAGTCTGAGTGAAGAGATCTGCTTTATCAGTAGAAGAAATAGCTACAGAGCCATCAAAATAGAAAAGAGGAGGGAAGATGATGAGGTAAAGTTGTTAAAAAGGTTTTTGGCAAGGTGCCAGGAAGAGTAGGAAGAATTCGAGTTGGAGAGTTGAGAGCATTTAGTTCGGATTAAATTATTTTTGGCAGAGCGATGAACAGACTTAGCACAATTCCGGGCAGAAACGTATAAAAGATGCGATTCAGGGATGGGTTGGCCCCGGTACCTTTTATAGGCCCTCTCCTTATTGCGGACAGCATTAGAACAAGCATGATTAAACCAAAGCTTTCTTGCATTAGTCAGAGGATATGAGAAAGGAATGTATGCTTCCATGCCCGAGAGAATAACCATCATAATGCGCATGGCGCACTCAGATGCCTCCCGGCCATGGAAGCAATAATCTTTCCAGGGAAAATCAAAGAAGTACTGCCTGAAGGCCTCCCAATCTGCAGCTCCAAAGTGCCACAGACGACATTTCTTTGGAGGGTCCACAGGCCACACCAGAGCGATAGGACAGGTTATGGTGATAAGGTTGTGATCAGAGAAGCCCAATGAAGAGAAAAGATTAACAGTGTAAGCAGAAGGATTAGTTGTTATGAAGAGGTCAAGTATGTTGGAGCTCTCTCCAAGGCGGTCAGGGATGCAGGTAGGGTGCTGTACAAGCTGCTCTAGGTCATTAAGGATAGAAAAGGTGTAGGCTTGTTCACCAGGTGGATCAGTGAAAGCAGAGGAGAGCCAAAGGTGGTAGTGAACATTGAAATCTCCGAGAATTGAGATTTCAGAGAAAGGAGAAATGGATAGAATGCATTCCATCGTAGAAGTAAGATAGTCAAATAATTTTTTATATTGAGTAGAATTAGGAGATAAGTAAACAGTGCAGATATTTTTAGTCAGAGAATGACAGGAAAGCGGAAGCCAGAGTGTAGAGAATTCAGAAGAATCGAGTTCAGGAACACGAGAACAAGATAAGTCGTTGCGTATATACCGTATACACAACAATGATTAGTTGAATGACTGACTAATAAAAGTGCTAAGAGAATCAACAGAAGCAGTAGGGAAAACTAATACAACCAAAGCCAACAAATATTCAAAACCAACCCTCGATCTCATGAAAAGAAAGGAGACGAAAACAGAAACAAAGAAAGATGTAACGGAAAAACAAGTGATACAGGGAACAAAAATGAAATAGAAACATTGATAAGATCAAAGAAAACATCAGAATAGGAAAAAGTTTGAAACAGGTCCAAAGTAAATTACCACTAGGAAAGCAACAAATTATATTACTGAAAAACAAGAATGATGAAGCCATCAAATGGAGAGATTGGATGGTGAAGAGTTGAAGAATTTTACAAAGAACTGTATGCAACAATGACAATAGTAGCAATAGCTAACTTCTCAGTTGACACAAGTGAAATACCTGAGGTAACACCGAATGAAATAAACATTTCTCTTAACAGTATGAAAAGAGGGAAAGCCCCAGAAAAAATGGAATGGTAGCAGATCTGCTGTTAGATGCAGAAGTAGACATACAAAACAGGCTTCCCACTTATTTATTTGGTATATTGTCATGTTCACCCTATGGACTGGTTCCCAGATACAAACTGGCTGTAACTGGTGGCCCTGTCTATCTTAGGATTATGGAGTGACCTTTTTTGATGACTTTTGCTGGACTGCCTGTCTCTGAATGGATTCTTGGTGACAGCCCTAAGCCAGTAATTAGGGGTAGGCATGATGACATCTTCATGCTGCTCTGGGAACTACACCTTTTAACCCCTAATGCGCGGCCATGGACAGCCGACCCCCCCCGGGTGGCGGGGTTGTATCGCGGTCTGAATACCTGTAGGAAAATATTAGCCAAAAATCAGAGATTAACCCTAGAACATTATACTTGGTATGGCAGATAGTACTTACATTCAGCTTTCTCCAGAGAGAGGTGTTGTGCCTTCATGGACTACCCAAGGACTTGTGGAGACTTGCAAAGTTGGGTAACAAAATCTTCAAAGTCACACCTCCAGCAACCCGGTTTCCCCTCTACCACAGCCTCATTCTGTCACAGTAAACTTTATACTACAACGTACAGGTAGTTTGGAATCCGTATTTGTACAATAAGCACTGAAAATAAGGCTAATATCAACGGAGCGTACAGCCGACATGCAGCACGGCGGCGGTCTTCCCGTCACTCAACAAACATCTCCATTTTCACAGCTAAAACCATGTATACTACATTATTTTCAATCATATTACTTCCCAAAAGATCACCGTGGCGTGCTTTTTATTCTGCCTTACGCCCGTCACTTTATTCTCGTTCCTGTCGGCCGCTCGCACTGACTTGGAAGAGCTAGAACTGGCCATAATGTCACTTTGAAAGCCTGCGGTAACCTGATGCTAAACAGGGGCAAACCGTGCGAAAAAAAGCTAGTGTTACAACTGGGGAAACAAGCGTTTCCTATTAGCATAAACTGCTTGTGAAAGGAGAGCGCAGATTTACAGTTCTGAGCAGTCAGAGCGCTGCCATGTATCACAGCCAGGCTGGCCGGGCCGTGGTGGGGGGGGAGGGGGAAAAAACGCAATACTTGGCAACAACGGTCAGTAGTACAAAGGTAAAGTATGCTAATTGTAGCTAAAGGGTGGTGGTACTGATAGACAATACCAGCTGGAACATCCTTGCCCGCGTTTATTCAAAATTAACTCGAATCGCAAACGCGATGCTCCGCTGTTATGTCCTTTTTGGCGAGCGTCGCAAACGCGACGATCTGCGTTTAAGGGGTTAATGAGGGTGCCAAACCCATTACTGGAACAGGTCTAGGCCACCCAGGTGTGTGAGTCAGTGGGAACAGCATGTGACCAGTTCATGGAGGGGGGAATTCTGTCAAACTCAGCCCCTTTAGAGCAAATCTGCCAGCCACTGATTCCCGTCTCCATTTAGATTAGTGAGGAGCCAATGAGATAGACAGGTTGCCCTGGTGAGGCAACATTGGCTGTGCCCTAGTGTGCATGTTGTAGGCGGAGCCAAGCCTCTTTATAACCTGTAGAAAGGGGGAAGTCTCTGTCCTCCTCAGGGTGGACCACTTGTCAGGATACACAGCTTTCGATACTAACCTAAAAAATGCTATCATAGTTCTATCTAGTGACAGTGATGCTAGAGCATTTCTGGAATCTGTGCCTAGTCCAAGTGCAGTGGAAAGCCTCACTAAACCCGAATACAAAATTATGGCTCAGTTTCTGCAGCTGAGACTCCATTGGAATGTCAGCAAGTCTATTCTACTCAATGCAGTCTTACATACTATGTTTGGAGAACAAGATGAAGTTGAGTTGGAGCTGCTAGATGCTGACTCTGCCATAGAGAGCTCTGAAATGCCGGTATTATATAACCCTGATGACAGTGCCTTAAATGTTGACTCTGAGCCCTTAGATTGAGGACCTTGGCTCACAGTAGTTCTTTAGGAGTGCAACCATGTCCCATTGTTGGTAGTAAAACAAGACTTGAATTAGTCAATAATTCAATTAAGAGAGTTGGAGTTGCACGCCCAAATGAAATGGAGGGAAATGGATCATGAGTTTCATCTTAAGCAGCTCAGCAGTTCCTCTCCTTCATGTGTTTTAGATGGTGAGGTCATTGATGTGCCAAAAACAACAAGCTTATTCTCCCTTTTAATGAGTAGTATGTCACTAAATATTTTCATATGTTTGAAAGAGTAGCAGACTGCCTCTCTTGAGCAAAGAGTTCCTGGTGAATGTTATTAAAAGTGTATTTAAAGGAAATGCTCAGGAGGACTATATTGCATTAACCACAGATCAGTGTGCCAATTATGACTTAGTAAAGATTCAAATCTTAAGGCATATGTGCTTGTGCCAGATACTTACTGGATTAAGTTTAAAACCACAAGCAGGCAGAGGGACCAGACACATGTGGGATATTCTAGGACACAGACTTCTTAGACCAGTGGCTTCACTTGAAGAAAATCAATAGCTTCCCTGAGTTGAGGGAACTTACCATCTTGGAAAGCTTGCTCACTAGTGTTTCTAGGGATGTAGCCACCCATTTGGTTGGGAAAGGGGTAGTCTCCCTTGCTGAAGCTGCTGTGTTGCTGACAGTTATATATACGGTGGTCAATTGTTTTGACTGTAAGCCCCTTTAGACTGTATGAGGATGGAGAGCGAAGCAATTAGTGAACCTTTCTTACAATGATAAAGTGATTCTTAGCAACTCCGGGAAGTGTTCCTCCCCATAGTATAGCAGAGCTTCTAAAGTTTTGGTGAACAATGTAGATAAGAGGTCAGGGAAAGAGACACGTTTTTGTAACTATTGCAATAGGAAGGGTCATACTGAGGAGTTCTCCAGGAAAAAGACTGGGCGCAGGCTCAAGCCGAAGCCTGTAGCATTTGTGAATTCTTTGGGTTTTCAGGACACTGGTGGGAAGAGTGCCCTCACTGGTGTTTAGTGTTTGCAGTTGCACGTTTGTAGTGAAGCCTCTGAGGAGCAGGTAGTAGTTGATGTCAAGACTCTTGTGGAGCCCCTGTTTGACGACAGCATGCCTGAGGTGGTGCGGCCTGTGGTTGACCATGATAATGAAATCCCTTCAGGATGTCTCCCTCTAAGTGTTGAATGATGTGACTCCTTCCCAGATGCTGCATTTGATAACTATATTTCAAAAGGATTTATTTCAGCTGATGGGCATTGCAAGGAAGTCACTATTCTTTGAGATACTGGTGCTTCACAATCTCTTATGTTACTGGGTTTAATAGATATAGCTGATCCCTTTGAGGATGTGCCTTTACAGGATATTGCTAATTATGTTTCTGTTCCCCTAGTTGAAGTGCACCTCCAGCCAGACTTAGTTAAAGGAAAAGTGCTTGTGGGTGTTGTAGACTGGCTACCTGTGGAAGGGGTCACTTTTCTTTTAGGTAACGACTTGGAGGGAGGACGAGTGAGCGCCATTTGTTGTGTATTGCAGAACCCCCAAAGTCAGGAGCTAGAGTGTTCAAAACTTTTCCCTGCCTGTCATGTGACGAGGTCCATTCCGGCAAAGTCCAACCATGAGGCTGAATTTGAAGGTGATGGGGCTAGTCACCTTAGTGTTGTACCTGGTACTGTAATCCAGGATGATGTTTCCCTTGGAGATACTTTATTTACTAGGTTGAGTGACTGTGAGGCAGATTACCCCTGCTGCTAATGATGTAGGATTGGTTAGTTTACAGAGGTCGGATCCAGAGATTTCTGCTCTAACTGAGTCGGCTGTGAATAAGGGAGAAAGTTATGTTGAATTGTCTGCATGTTATTACTTCTCAGCGAATGACATATTAATGCATTGCTGGAGACCCCCTAATGTACTGCATAATCATGAGTGGGAGTTTGGCCACTAAGTACTTGTCCCCAAGGAGTATACAGGAAATGTTGTCTCTTGCTCATGTCTTTACGTTAGCAGGGCACTTGGGAGTGAGGAAGATGCTGTCCCGCATCTGGCAACATTTTTACTGGCTGGGAATCTGCCGAGAGGTCTCCCAGTATTACCTGTCTTGTCACACCTGTCACTTGGTGGGTAAGGGTGGTAATTCTGTTTCTGTTGCACCCTTGATTCCTCTCCCAGTGTTTGAGCCCCATTCACCAGAGTCCTTGTTAATATTATCAGGCCTCTGCCTAAGACCTTCTCGGGACACCAGTATCTCACTACGATGGACATGGCCACCAAATACCCTGAAGCAATCCCCTTAAGGAACAGTTCAGACAAAGCAGTGGTTAAGGAGATGAGAAATTTCTTTACTTGATTTGGTCTTCTGAAGAAAGTCCTGTTGGACCAGGGGAGTAACTTTGTTATCCCAACTGTTTCCTCAGTCCCCAAAATAAGCTAGAAATCTCCCAGATCACGTCCTCAGTGTACCATCCCAACAGTCAGAGAGCCTTGGAGAGATACCATCAAACTCTGAAATCCATGATGAAGTTTTGTATTAGTCAAGACAGGAAGTGGGATGAGGGTCTGCCTCTGCCGTTGTTCACCGCCCGGGAGACCCCATATAAATCCCTAGGCTACTCTTCCTTCCAGCTAATTTTCGAACATGAAGTCAGAGGACCTCTCAAGCTTCTGAAGGATCAGTGGGTCCAAGCTAATGATCAAGTTAATTTGTTTGGATAAGTTACACAGTTCAAAGAAAGGCTGGCCTGTAGTTTGGAGGTAGCTAGGACTCACTTGGAGTCAGCCTAGGGGAAGGTGAAGAGGTGGTATGATCATTCCCATAAAGCAGCAATCAGAGAGTTTCCCCAGGAGATCAGATACTAGTTTTAATCCTGACCCATGGTCATCCTCTGCCGGTTAGATTTTCAGGCCCTTACACTATAGAGAAGAGAGCAGAGGAAGTCAGTTATGTGGTTAGGAAACCAAAACAGCAGAGGGGATGCAGACTATACCATGTGATTATGGTGAGAGTACCACCAACGAGAAGGCATAGACTCCCAGAGCTCAGTATGTGTCATACCTACGATGCAGACTAAGGAGGACGAGGGTGGCCCTCTGGGTTTTAGCCTACTGGCTGGAGGGCAACCCCAGTACATGGGGGATGCTTACTAATATCAACCCGACAAAATCTTCCACAGGAGTACCCACTAATATTTAATAATATCTTGCTCAATCCTGCATCATCATATTTGGGGTTTCATTCTCTCACAATTTATCTTGGAAAGATCATATTACATCTCATGTAAAATCTGCTTCCAAGAGATTAGGTGTGCTAAGCCAACTCCATATCATCTTTACCCCTGCACAGATGTTGACTTAATACACAGGTTTTATTCACCCCTGTGTGGAGTCCAACTCACAACTGTGGGGAGGCTCCCCACATACAGCTCACCTCAATAGGGTGGAGTCAAAGGCTTTTTGTCTCACTAACTGTCCTGCTACTGGCTTCCTTCAACCTCTGTCTCCTCACCGCACTGTTGCATCTTTATCTCTTTTCTATTACTGCTTTAATGGTCACTACTCCTCTGAACTGTCTGCTTGCATCCCTCCACCTCTACGACAACTGCATAGCACCTGTCTAGCAACAAACTGTCATCTCTTTTCTGTCCTATTTTCTAATGCAAGAGTGAACCGTTACTCCCAGTCCTTCATTTATGCAACAGGTCAACTCTGGAACTGTCTCCCTCTGTCTGTATTTCCTGCCTCCTATGATCTCCAGTCTTTAAAATGCACTGTGTCCAGGCATCTCGAAATGAGTGGATCTTGAATTTGGCTCTTTGTTGTATTGTTTTCGTTTTTCTTCTTGGAAGGCACGGTTTGTTGGCTCCTGGTCTTTGGTTCCTTCTTTCTTGCATAAAAAAAAAAAAAAAACTCATTTGACAGAAGAAAGGCAAGCTTCAGTCATCACCCTCCTTGGGAAGTTTCCGGAAGTTTTCAGAGGCTTCATCCCAGGACAGACTGAGGCTGCCAAACACGACGTGGATGTGTGAGACTCCCAGCCAGTGAAACAATCTTCACTCTGTGCCAGCTCTCACAAGCAGTCCATCCTGCTGGCAGAGCTGGACTACTCGCTGCAACAGGGGTTAGTGGTGCCATGCCAAAGCGAGTGGTGCTCCCCCATCACGTTGATCCCGAAACACGGTGGGTTCTACTGGTTCTATATTGACTATAGGAAGCTGAACTCACCAAGTCAGACTCCCTTCCTGTCCCTTGGGTGGACGACTGTATAGATAGTATGGGCAGTGCCCTGTTCATCACTAAGTTTGACCTGCTAAAATGGTACTGGTAGGTCCCCCTGACTGAGAGGGCTCACGAAATTTCTTGCTTAGCAGTTGGTGGCAATCCCTACAAGTGCAAAGTTATGCCCAATGGAATGAAAAATGCACCTGCCACCTTCCAGAGGTTGATGAACAATGTTACCAGGGGTCTTAAGAGATGCTTAATTTATATTAATGATGTAATCTTTAGTGACTTATGGGAAAGACACCTTGAACACACTGAAACTGTATTGCAGAGACTGTCCTCTGCCAACCTAGATCTTAATCTGACAAAGTGTAAGGTGACCAGATTTATTGGAGCTAAAAGCGGGACGCGCGCGCGCGCGCGTTTTGTGTGTGTGTGTGTGTGTGTGTGTGTGTGTGTGTGTGTGTGTGTGTGTGTGTGTGTGTGTGTGTGTGTGTGGGTGTGTGTGGGTGTGTGTGTGTGTTCTTACCTTACCTAATTGTATCTCTACAGGAATGAGTCAAGCTCGTACTGTCCCGTGTCTTAAACCATATTTATCGTACATATCCTTAAATTTGTGAATTGTTTTCGCACACACTATTTCATTCGGTAGTGCATTCCATTGATCAATAGCTCTGTTTGGGAAACTGATTTTCCTTACGTCTTTATCACCTCTCTTCTTATGCAGTTTTTTGCAGTGTCCTCTTGCTGATGCTTCTCCATATGTTAAGTAATCATTTATGTCTATTTTCTCCTTCCCTGATATGCACTTATATAGCATTATCATGTCACCTCTTTTCCTTCTCTCCTGTAGTGTTGGTAGATTCAGTTTATTTAGTCTTTCTTCGTAGCTTAGGTCCCTTAAGCTTGGTATCCATCTTGTAGCGGCCCTTTGAACTTTTTCAATCTTGTCTATGTGCTTTTTGAGATGAGGACTCCAGACTACTGGTGCATATTCCAGGGTTGGTCTAATGAATGATGTTATTATCCTTCTTAGCATGTCTTCATTTATGTATGTGAATGCTATTCTCATATTTGCAAGCAGTGTATACATGTTCCGTACCTTCTTGCTGATGTGGTCAGCCGGAGATAGTCTGTTATTGATAATCACACCTAGGTCTTTCTCTCTTTCTGATGTGTATAGGGTTTTATTTCCTAACTTATAATCCCAATCAGGTCTTTTTCCACTTTTACCAAACTTGATTACATGACACTTGTCCACACTGAATTCCATTTGCCATGTATTACTCCATTCATGAAGTTTATTTATTTCTTCTTGTAGCTCTTTACAAGAGTCTGTGTTAGTAATTCTCCTTTGTATTTTTGCATCATCTGCAAACATATTCGGATAGCTCTCATTTCCAGTGTTACTGTTTATATCATTTATATACACTAAAAACATGATTGGTGCCAGCACTGAGCCCTGTGGTACTCCACTAGTCACTTCTTTCCATGATGAGTAGTTTCCTCTTAGTACTGTTCTCATTTCTCTTTTTATGAGAAAGTCTTGCATCCAACAAAACAGTTTGCCTCGAATTCCTCCTTGATGGTACAGTTTCCATAAAAGTCTTTGGTGTGGTACTGTGTCAAAAGCTTTCTTGAAATCTAAATAGATACTGTCCACCCATCCTTCCCTTTCCTGTATTGTGTTTGTTACTCTGTCATAGTAGCTCAACAGATTAGTAACACATGATTTTCCTTTTCTGAAACCAAACTGTCTTTCTGTGTGTGTGTGTGTGTGTGTGTGTGTGTGTGTGTGTGTGTGTGTGTGTGTGTGTGTGTCTATACATAGATAGATAGAGGGGAAGATAGACAGACAGACATAGATAGATAGATATAGATAGATATATAGCCAGACTGATATATAGACAGATAGATACTGATAATGTGACAGCGACCGCTCCTACTTTACACCTCAAACTGAGGCTGCTAATCAAACACTAACGTCTCCTATGAACTCCAAACATACCGTACAGTACAGTGAATGAGTCGACCAAAGTTACCAGCTAGTGAGCATTACAGATTTTATTTTAATAATTCGGTGTTTCATTTAGTTAGTACTATGCATAATTCTTCTAATTCATCCTAATTTCATAAAAGAAGGTCATGTTATATCTAATGCAATAGTAAGTTTCTAAAAGCGGGACAGTAAAGCTAATTTGCTCAAAAAGCGTGACATTCTAGTCACAATTAAAAAAGAGGGACGGACGTCCAAAAAGCGGGACTCTGGTCACCTTAACAAAGTGTGACTTTGGGAAGGCCCATTTCCAGTACCTCGGGTACACGGTGGGGTTAGGTCAGATTTGTCCCCCTGATGCCAAGAATCAGGCTGTAAACCTAGGGTTGCCACTGCCTGAGCAGTCAAAATACCGGATAGCTCCTCTAAAAGCCATGCCCCCCCCCCCACACACAAACTTTGGGGGTTTGGCATTATGAAACCCTAATATATATATATATATATATATATATATATATATATATATATATATATATATATATATACAGTAGAACCCCGGAATTCGTACACAGTTCGTTCGTGGAGGCTGTGCGAGTTGCGAATTGTTCGAAAACCGAATCATTTTTTTTCCATTTGAAACAATGATTTTTGCATTAATCCGTACATAAAACCTTTAAAATAAAGAAATATACCCTGTAGATGATATAAATGATAATTTTACTTCATTTTACCTGTAGTGAAGAGAACTGATGGTTTAAGTGGATGGATGTGGAGAGGAGGAGGAGTGGTGATAATCCACACTAGCAATAGTTTTTCCATTTCATTAAGTGGTAACCTATTCACAGCTAGAGTAGTCACTCCTTTCGCCACATTAGCCCTTTTTATTGCTTCTTTGTTCTTTAGTATGGATGAAAACGGTAGATTTCGCCATACCATAGTGAATGACAAGATCGGAGACATGGGTTCCACTTTCAAACATTGCAATTAGTTCTTTTTTCAGCTCAGTTGTTTTACTCATTGCTTTTCTTTTAGCTCCAGCTGACTCACTAATCTTCTTAGGGCCCATGATTCTGTACAATTTTCTAATGAAAATAAATAATTTATCACAAAGTTTAATGAAGCCTGTATGACTGATGTGTAGCTGGTTGAAGACAAAGCGTGACTGGTGACCACGTGGCACCTACGACGCCGTGTTAGTGCGAATAGCGGGTCGCCGAACGAAAACTGGAGAGAATTTTGGACGAAAAAGCTGCACGAAAACCGAGTTGTACGAGTAGAGCGGCGTACGAATTCCGGGGTTCCACTGTATATTTAATTTTTCAAGAAAAAGTGATGGAAGCTGAAATTCCGGACTTTTGGAGAATTTTTAAAATTCCTCCCGGACGAATATTTTGACACCTAAATGCAGAACATGTTCGGCAATCAGAGCTGGGCACCGCAAACGAAAATTCACGTCCGCAAACGCATATCTGCAAACTCACACCATTACCTTCAGCAACTGGAAATCCACAAACTACTTGAACTTTGCGGTTCCACCAGTTCAAACGCAAATCATTTGTATCCCTTTCAGTACCACAGCATCTGTTTCATTTTATTCTGGATACCATGGGAGGATTTTAATAAGTTTAGAGTGATATTTTTCGTAATCAAGGAGATAAACAGAAATCATCTCTAGTTACTCTTTCACTACAATTATAACTTTATTTACTTAATTCCAATTAACACTTGGTGATTTTATGAAGTTTGGAAAGTGTCTGTAGTACTGAATGGGATATACAAAATTATATTTAAAGTAAAACTAATATATAAATAATGAACACCCCCCCCCAAATTAGCAAAGATTATGTTCCAAAGCCCCTCGCTAATTCTTGAAATTTACTGATTCTTGACTTCTTCCAGGGAATTACATTTACCCGCAATAGCGTAGTCTATGAACCACTGTTATTGTAATGCATTACCCATGAATAAAAGATTCATTTTAATGTAGATTAATGTAAGGTAATGCACTTTGGTGACAAAACCAGTAAATTTGAACTCCGCATGTTCGATAACCCACTGACGGCGGTAAAGGACGAGAAGGTTTTAGGAGTTATTACCAGCAACGATCTGAAAATCTTAAAACAGTGTATTAACTAAGCAAGCAAAATGCTCGGCTAAAGTTAGGTGTGCCACAATTGTCACCGAAACTTATTATGGGCGAAAACTTGAGAGAGTGCAAAGAAGAGTCACAAAAATTAGCCCATTTCATGCGAAGTTTACTCTGTGAATAACGACTAAACAAACAAAATGTGTTTTCTCTAAGAAAAAATTAAACGACTCTTAGAGGATCTAATACAACTACTTAAAATTCTTTAAAAATTTGACAGTGTTTTGCCTATCTATCTATCTATTGCCAGACGCCTTAATCCCGTAAGGGGTGGCTATGAACAAATCGCCTCCATGTCGCCTTGTCCCCTGCCAGTTCACTGAACTTACAATTAATACTGCCGAATGGAGGGTGATACATTATTTGCCAATATCATTTTGCCAATATCACGTTAATATGTTACAGGGAATTTGTGCAACCAGTGATTTCATGAAATTCCTTGTAAATTCATGAAATGAGTTTAAACTGGAATGGATTAATTAAGGTTAGGTTAATTTAGGCCGTGGTTAGGTTAGGCTGGGTCACTCTAGGTTGAGTTTAGTTCATGTTAGGCTAGGTTAGTTAGGTTAGGTTAGGTTAGATTAATTTTGATGAACGCTTAGGTGTGTTAAACGATCATCTAAATCAATCTAATGTAACCTAACCTAACTAACCTAGCCGAACATAGCCTAAATTTAACCTACATTATCCCAGCCTAACCTAATCGCAGTCTAAATTAACCTAAAGTAACCCACCCCAATTTAAACTCATTTCACAAATTCACTAGTGATTTCATGAAATCACTGGTTATAAAAATTCCCTGTAAAACACACACACACACACACACACACACACACACACACTGGTTGAACGTGTACACAAACTAGTAATGGCTTTCAAAAATGAAAATGATGAAATAAAGAAGCAGATGCACTTGCAAAAGGAAGAAATAGAAAAACTAGGAAGGGAGGCCAACAAGAAAAACACAAACATCAGTGAACTAACAGTGGAATTGAGTACACTTAGGAAGAAAATGAGTGAAATGGCAAGTACAGTAGTCAATCACGAGAATGTTATGGAAGAGTTCAAAAATGATACAGAGACAATTAGGCAAGTAAGCAGTCTGATAGACCAGAGCAGTGATATTGAGGAAAAGATAACACAGGTGAATGAAGCTGTGCAAAGCTACAAAAATGATGTGGAAACCACGTGTGCTGAAATGGTGAAAGTAAAGAAAGACTTAGAAACAAGGGTGGAGGAAAAAAGCAATAAACAGGAAGTGAAAAGAATAATCCAAAACAATCCAAAGTTAGTCAGGGATTCAGTAGATATAAACAAATCTATAGTAATCACTGGTATAGAAGAGGAAGAAGAAAAAAACAAGATCACAAGAGACAAAAAGGAGATGGCAAATGTAATGAGCTTACTGAAAGAAGTATCAGAGGAAATCTGTAGTAAAGACATAGAGGAACACAAAAGGTTAGGGAAATACGAGAAAAGCAAGACAAGACCTCTAAAGGTGACTTTCCAGAGTGTAAACACTGTGGAAGAGATACTAAAAAATGCAAAGAATCTTATGGAAAAAGAGGAGTTCAAAAATGTATGGATAAAAAGATGCCTAACACAAGAGGAACTGGAATTAATGAAAGAGAAGAGGGAATAAGCAAAAACAAAAAATGAGGGAAGATCAGAAGAGGAGAAGAACAAATTTTTTTTACAAAGTAATAGGATTGCAGGTACGAAAGTGGTACACAAACAGGATGGAATAAAAAGGAGGAAGGTAGTAAAACCGTCATGACAAGTATATAAACAAGATGATAAAGTTGATGTACTCAAATGTGGATGGAATGGTATCTAAATTACTAGAGATGAATGATGATGTCAGAGAAAATGAACCACAAATAATATGCCTAACTGAAACAAAATTAACACCAAGGATATCCAATAACATACTGAATTTAGAGGAATACAATATATGGAGAGGAGATAGAAATTTAAAAAAAGGAGGAGGAATTATAATATTAACTAAGAAAAATCTAAAAGTCAATGAAATAAAACTAGATATACCATCATAAGTAGAACTGATTGCAGTAGAGATCAACACATCCGAAGGTAAAGTAATTGTAGCCAATTTGTACATGCCACCCAGATCAAACACATGGGAAAGAGACGAATATGAAGACCTGGCAGAGAGTACAATTCAGAGTTTAAGATCATTACTACATAAAATGGAAGAGAAATCGGAAAGAATTATACTAACTGGAGATTTTAATACAAATATCAACTGGAATACTCTAGATATAATTAGCCAAGAAAGCTGTTGGGACCAAAAGCTTTTCGATCTCGTGCAAGAGTTTTTCCTAACGCAACATGTGAGGGAAACCACCAGAAAAAGAAGACTCGATGTACCTTCAGTGCTAGATCTAATATTTACTAGGCAAGAAAATGATATTGACAGTTTAATATATCACCCTCCACTCGGCAAAAGCGATCATGCAGTACTAAATTACAACTCCAGGATAGCATATGACATAGTTAACAGCAATGAAAGTTACAAAAAGAGCCTAAACTATAAAAAGGGAAATTATCAAGTCCTAAAGAAGTATTTCTTAGAAGTTGATTGGGAAAATGAGCTTTGAGGACAAAATTTAAATGCTGTATATAAAAAATTCTGTGAAATTTATGAAATAAGAGTCCAGAAGTACATCCCACAGCACAAAGAAGCAGATAAGAAAATACAGAAATGGTTTAATACAGAATGTAAAAAATCAAAAGAAAGAAGAGATTTGTTGTGGAATAGATACAGAAGACACAATAGTGAAAGGGCGTATAATAATTACAAACAGGCAAGAAACGATTATACAAGAATAAGGAGGGAAGCCCAAAAACGGTTTGAGGAGGATATAATAAATAAAAGTAGTGATCAACCAAAGCTGTTTTACACCTACATCAGAAGCAAAACAAAAGTAAAGGATATAATACAGTCCATTACGGACGAGGGAATCACTTATACGCAAGAGAAAGATATTTGTGAAGCACTAAATTAGTTTTTACAGAAGAAAAAAATTTTGAGAGGGACTGTGTGGAACATGCATGTCCACACATACTACCAGATATACAAATAGCAGAAAAAGTAATACAGGAGGAGTTAAGTAAATTAGACAGAGGAAAAGCAAGTGGTCCTGATGAAATTTTATGTTGGGTACTACGAGAATGTGCAAAGGAGTTAAGTAAACCATTATTTTTAATTTTCAAGAAATCCTTGAGTCAAGGTAAACTACCTGATATTTGGAAAAAAGCAAATATTGTCCCCTTATTCAAGAAAGGAAATAGACAAAATCCACTCAACTACCGACCAGTATCACTGACCAGTGTTGTAAGCAAGATATTAGAAAAGCTTATAAGAAAAGCTTGGGTAAATCATCTAGAAGAACACGGTATGATAACAGAAAGACAGTTTGGTTTCAGAAAAGGAAAATCATGTGTTACTAATCTGTTGAGCTACTATGACAGAGTAACAAACACAATACAGGAAAGAGAAGGACGGGTGGGCAGTATCTATTTAGATTTCAAGAAAGCTTTTGACACAATACCACACCAAAGACTTTTATGGCAACTGTACCATCAAGGAGGAATTCGAGGCAAACTGTTTTGTTGGATGCAAAATTTTCTCATAAAAAGAGAAATGAGAACAGTACTAAGAGGAAACTAGTCATCATGGAAAGAAGTGACTAGTGGAGTACCACAGGGCTCAGTGCTGGCACCAATCATGTTTTTAGTGTATATAAATGATATAAACAGTAACACTGGAAATGAGAGCTATCTGAATATGTTTGCAGATGATGCAAAAATACAAAGGAGAATTGCTAAACAGACTCTTGTAAAGAGCTACAAGAAGAATTAAATAAACTTCATGAATGGAGTAATACATGGCAAATGGAATTCAATGTGGACAAGTGTCATGTAATCAAGTTTGGTAAAAGTGGAAAAAGACCTGATTGGGATTATAAGTTAGGAAATAAAACCCTATACACATCAGAAAGAGAGAAGGACCTAGGTGTGATTATCAATAACAGACTCTCTCCGGCTGACCACATCAGCGAGAAGGTACGGAACATGTATACACTGCTTGCAAATATGAGAATAGCATTCACATACATAAATGAAGACATGCTAAGAAGGATAATAACATCATTCATTAGACCAACCCTGAAATATGCATCAGTAGTCTGGAGTCCTCATCTCAAAAAGCACATAGACAAGATTGAAAAAGTTCAAAGGGCCGCTACAAGATGGATACCAAGCTTAAGGGACCTAAGCTACGAAGAAAGACTAAATAAACTGAATCTACCAACACTACAGGAGAGAAGGAAAAGAGGTGACATGATAATGCTATATAAGTGCATATCAGGGAAGGAGAAAATAGACATAAATGATTACTTAACATATGGAGAAGCATCAGCAAGAGGACACTGGAAAAAAACTGCATAAGAAGAGAGGTGATAAAGACGTAAGGAAATTCAGTTTCCCAAACAGAGTAATTGATCAATGGAATGCACTACCGAATGAAATAGTGTGTGCCAAAAAATTCACAAATTTAAGGATATGTACGATAAATATGGTTTAAGACACGGGAGTACGAGCTTGACTCATTCCTGTAAAAATACAATTAGGTAAGAACAATTAGGTAAGAACACACACACACACACACACACACACACACACACACATATCAATCTCTCTCTCTGTGTGTGTGTGTGTATATATATATATATATATATATATATATATATATATATATATAAATATATATATATATTCCATCCATCCACCCATCATCCATTCCTATGTTGCCCCATGTGGAGCACAGGAGCCTGGGGCTAGGCGAGTTGGTCCTGACATTTCAGATGAGAGTAACCAGTCTCACTCATCCCTGAGTGCTATTACGTGAGCAATACACCCCAACCATCCCTTGGATATGAACCTTCACTTGTTCAATCCGACTGGAGTGCCGTAATTACCCATTAAACCACCAGGCGCCATAATTTGGTTATATGGTTGCCACCCAACGTAGTAAATGGATTCCTGGAGCACAGGAAACCAATTGGCTTGTTACTCAGTGTAGAGTCATCCATAGGCAGCAGGAAGAGGAAAGAATGAAGGAAAGATAGAAGTGTAAAGTCACCCATAGGCAGAAAGACGAGGAAAGAATGAAGTAAAAAACGACAGAAGAGGAAGGAAAGGAAGAAGGAAGGAGGAAAGGAAAGGACAGACACCCAAGGGCAGCACTACATCAAGTGAGTGGATGGTGAGCACCTCCACCTACCACATTTGTGGCCTTTCCTCTAACTTTCGCTCTGATGAGCACCACCTTTCCTTCTCTAAACCCCACTTTCTTTTTCTGAGACTCAGCTGTCTGAGGCAACTGGCAGCAGACCCTTTTCTGTATCCTCCTACTTTCTTAATACTCATTTCAAAGCCAAAGGTGGCTGTTGTGTATATATACGCAACAACTTATCTTGCTTTCGTGTTCCTGAACTCGATTCTTCTGAATTCTCTACACTCTGGCTTCGGCTTTGCTGTCATTCACTGACTAAATATATCTGTGCTGTTTACTTATCTCCTAATTCTACTGACTATCAAAAATTATTTGACTATCATTCTTCTATGATGGAACACATTCTAACCATTTCTCCTTTCTCTGAAATCTCCATTCTTGGAGATTCCAATGTTCACCACCACCTTTGGCTCTCCTCTCCTTTCACTGATCCACCTGATAATCAAGCCTGCACCTTTTCTATCCTTAATGACCTAGAGCAGCTTGTACAGCACCCTACCTGTATCCCTGACCGCCTTGGAGAGAGCTCCAACATACTTGACCTCTTCCTTACAACTAATCCTTCTGTTTACACTGTTAATCTTTTCTCTCTGTTGGGCTCCTCTGATCACAACCTTATCACCTTAACCTGTCCTATCACTCCGGTATGGCCTGTGGACCCTCCATAGAAACGTTGTCTGTGGCACTTTGGAGCTGCGGATTGGGAGGCCCTAAGCCAGTACTTCTTTGATTTTCCCTGGAATAGTTATTGCTTCCATGGCCGGGAGCCATCTGGGTGTGCCTTGTGCATTACGGTGGTTATTCTCTCGGGCTTGGAAGCATACATTCCATTCTCATACCCTTTGACTAATGCACGAAAGCCTTGGTTTAATCACGCTTGTTCTAATGCTGTCCGCAACAAGGAAAGGGCCTATAAAAGGTACCGGAGACAACCCACCCCTGAATCACATCTTTTATACATTTCTGCCCGGAATCATGCTAAGTCTGTTCTTCGCTCTGCTAAGAATAATTTCATCCATACAAAATGCTCTCAATGCTCTAACTCGAATTCTTCCCGCTCATTCTGGCACCTTGCCAAAAACCTTTCTTACAACTTTACTTCATCATCCTTCCCTCCTCTTTTCTACTCTGATGGCTCTGCAACTATTTCTTCTACTGATAAAGCAGATATCTTCGCTCAGACTTTCTCCTCCAATTCCACCTTAGACGATTCCGGTGCTGTTCCTCCATCATTTCCCCCCTCTGACTTCCTCATGGCTAACATTAAAATTTCTTCAGGTGATGTAATTTCTGCCATCACAGGCCTCAATACTAATAAGGCATATGGGCCTGATGGAGTCTCTCCTGTTGTCCTCAAGAACTGTGCTTCTGTGCTTACACCCTGCCTAGGCAAACTCTTTCGCCTTTGTTTATCAACTTGTACCTTTCCTTCTTGCTGGAAGTTTGCTCTCACTCAGCCAGTCCAAAAGAAGGGTGACCACTCCCAACCCTCAGACTATCGCCCAATTGCTTTAACATCCTGTATCTCAAAAGTTTTCGAGTCTATTCTTAATAAAAAAATTTTAAAGCATCTTTCCTATCACAACCTTCTTTCTGATTGTCAGTATGGGTTCCGTCAGGGATGCTCAACTGGCGATCTTCTCACCTACCTTTCAGACTCCTGGTCAACCTCCTTTCGGGACTTTGGCGAAAGCTTTGCCATTGCACTTGACTCTCAAAGGCTTTCGATCGTGTCTGGCATAAATCTTTAATTTCAAAACTGCCCTCTTACAGTTTCTATCCCTCTATCTGTGCCTTCATCTCTAGCTTCCTTTCTGGTCATTCTATTGCTGCTGTTGTAGACGGCCAAAGTTCTTCTCCTAGATCTATTAACCCGAGGCATCCCGTCGATGTATGGGTACGTTGCAACATTTTGCATTTCCAGTCCCGACGACGTACTGGTATGTCGTGCAATTGCAAGGTCCCTAATTTGCACAATTTTCAATTTTCGCACATGATTTTTCGTACGTATACACGGGACACCTTCCTCTATTCCTCTACAAGATGCCAAGCACGGACAATGCCTTACACTGCATAACCTCCTCCCCCCACACGCCATTGTCTCAGCAATTCACCTATTACCAGTGACCTGGCCAATAAAGAGATTCAGGGCCAGAGTGATTCCTCAATCGATGACAATGTGGAGGACAAAGTTTACATAGCATTAGAGGAAGAAACAGTCAGAAATGATGATCAGGTAATGTGGCAAAAGAAGGTCAGGTATGGTGATAAGTTAGTGAGTGAAACAATGCTTATAATGCCTATATTACTGTTTGAAAACCAATATACTCTCATCTACATATAAATTCGTACCAAGTAAATAAGTAAATACCGTTTATGAGTGGTGTGAAATAGTTACCCTCCCATAGAACTCGTTTTCTTTGGTGCCAACCTGTTAGAAAACCCAGTCAGGTAAGGAGGTACTGCTACCTGGATCGAGTATTTTAAACCTCAGGTGAGCGATTTCTCTATGAAATTTTGATGTTTCTTATCAAAAGCGGAGGTTTTAGTAAAAAAAAAAAAACATCGAAAATACCTTTGGATTGGGGGGGTGTCGGAGGTGCGAAATAGCTCAGGACATGACGGGTTAACAGTGGTGTTCCTCAGGTCTCTGTCCTAGTACCAACTCTTCCTTTTATTCATCAGTGACCTTCTAAGCTTTACATATAACCCTATGCACTCATACACTGATGACTCCACCCTTCACCTTTCCATTCGATTCCCACAATGTCCATCTCAACAGTTACTTCAACAAACAAGGGATGAGGCTATGGCATGCCAAATGTCTGACTTGGCTTGTATCTCTGGGGCAAAAATAATCTTTTTTTTTTTTTTATGCATCAAAGACTCAGTTTTTGCACCTATCAACCTGACAAAATCTTCCACAGGTATACCCACTAATGTTTAATAATATTCAGCTTAATCCTACATCATCGTTGAACATGCTTGGGGTTTCATTTACTCAGAACTTATCTTGGAAAGATCATATTACATCTCTTGTAAAATCTGTTTCCAAGAGATTGGGTATGCTAAACTGACTCCATTCCTTCTTAACCGTTGCACAGTTGTTTACTCTATATAGGGGTTTTATTCGCCCCCGCATGGAGTACAACCCTTACGTGTGGGGAGGCTCCCCACATATAGCTCTTCTCAATAGGGTGGGGTCAAAGGCTTTTCGTCTCATTAAGTCTCCCCCTTTTACTGATTCCCTTCAAACTCTGTCTCTTCGCCACACTATTGCATCTTTATCTTTTTTCTATCGCTACTTCAATGGTCACTGTTCCTCTGAACTGTCTGCATGCATTCCTCCACCTCTACGACGGACACGCAGCACCCGTCTAGCGGCAAACTCTCAACCCTTTTCTGTCCAGCTCTCTAAAGCAAGAGTTTACTGTTACTCCCAGTCCTTCATTTATGTAACAGGTCAACTCCGGAACTGTCTCCCTCTGTCTGTATTTCCTGCTTCCTATGATCTCCAGTCTTTCAAACGCAGTGTGTCCAGGCATCTCGAAATAAATGGATCTTGAATTTGGCTCTCTCTTGTATTTTGTTTATCTCTTGGAAGGAACAGTTTTGCAGGCTCGTTGCCTTTGATTCCTTCTTCTTCACACACACACACACACACACACACACACACACACACACATATATATATATATATATATATATATATATATATATATATATATATATGTAGCCTCTGTGGTAAAGTGTGTTTTTGTACATGGAAGAACGAGGGTTCGCGTCCCGCCAGGGTAATAAACTTTGGGACCGTTCTTCCGGGCATATACTGTTTTGGCGGACACAAGGGGTGCTGTGGTGTAACCAGTCCTTACTATAAGGTATACTTGCACCCAGTCGGCTTGCATGGGCCGATTACACGTGGTTCACAGACTACACACATATCCAAAGCCACTCCAACGCCATAATTACACTTACAAGCATTTCTTACCCTACATACAATCTCTACGAGACAGGCTAAGCCAACCACTAGGTAGAGTTACTGTACATTGGCTGTATCATCCCCACTTCGGTCGGGATAGGCTGGTCTTGCAGTGAACACTCAAATGCCTGCTGCTGCTGTTATATATATATATATATATATACAGTATATAGGGCTGAGTGCGAGAAGGGCCAATGCCAAAAATTGCTCATATGGAGGTAAGGGTACCAGGGAGCTTGTAAAATATAGGTCTTTCAGTGCTACAAAGGCCAATGTCGCCAGAGTCTTAGGGAGGATGCTATAAAACAACTAGAAGACGGACCACGGAAACTTGCACCTAAAAAGCTGAACGACTTGATTGATCTCCGTTTCCTTATTTCTGCTAGAAGTAGACATTTCTACAGGAGCTTAACAGGCAGCAGATGGTGTAGATGATGATTATTTAGAGGATGACACCAGAGTGTAATTTCTCGTTACAGGTAGTCTTTAACCCTTACACCGTGGGGTTGTTTTTGTGCTCCTTGCGCGTCCCGTGAGGATATTTGCTCTCCGACTGACTTTTAAAAAATATTTGACAAATATCAGTTATCAGTCCTAGAAAATTAATATTATACATGCCTAAGGCACATACCTTCCGCTTTCCCCTGGGATGTTTTTCGAGCCTTCATCGACAACCGTAGGACTTGTGGAGACTTCTGAAGTTGGGTAATGAAGTCTCCACCTTACACTTCCCGATATCCGGTAATATGGTTACCACTGCCTGATATTATAACTACAAACACTATTCTATGAATTTCAAGTAGTTTGGAATCCATATTCCCCCCCCCCAAAAAAAAAAAAAAAACTGAAAGCAATGTAAATTATGAATGCATACGAGCTTTCCTCCCGTGCTGGTTTCCCAATGGTATTCTGAGGAGAAGCTGTCATTTATTATTTATAAACACACTCACACTTTATATTTCTAGTACTTTATTACACTTATTTATATATACAATATTTATCTATAAGTTTCTTTCAGTACTAGAAGTTTATTTTCACTCCAGGCATTCACTTTCTCGTTCTGTATACTAGAGAGTGAAGCTGTCACTTTCACTTTCAAACTCCTAGTAATCATACATGCTAGAGCGAAACTTTCACTTTCACTTTCATTACTCCTAGTATATATACTCATATTCTTAAATTACTACTTATTTACATTTCTATTTATATTCTTTATTTTAATTACATTATTTACATTTCTATTTTATGTACACTATGTTATGCACTGTCACTTGCAGTAACTTATAAAACTATTTTCCATTGTTCAGTTATATTTACATTCATTGCTTTCACTTGTTGTTTACACATTATTTACATTTCCACTTGAACTGTTTTAGAGTAACCAGAAAGATCATAGTCACTGTCCATCATTATCATTGATACATTAGCCAGTTCATGTTGCACAGCAGAGTCACTTAGCCCTTTACCCCTACACACTAGGTTTAGTAGGGGTAGAGGTCACAGGGCCCTTTGCATGGGGCTAAAAAGTGGCGGAATTGGACAGGCGCGAATCCAACGTGGTTTAATCTTGAAAGACGACAGTAAACTGAATGCTGTGGCCTAGGGGCAGTGAAGGGTTGCCAATGACAGCATGGTGACAGCTGCTAATATATACACTATGAAATGATTGGCAGGATATCTAGACAATGCATAATAAATTAGGCAGTTCCAGGTGAATGTAAATCACTTAGGCTTCTCCCTTCCTTTCTTACATATATTTTTATTATGAGAACAGGTCACACGGCATATTTCAAGGGGAAATAAACAGGAAAAATTAGCGAACGAGTGCTATATCTATCTATCTATCTATATATATATATATATATATATATATATATATATATATATATATAAATATATATATATATATCAGGACTCCATATTATAAATACAAATCATAATAGATAGCATGATGGATAGACAGATAATTAGATAGATAGATAGATAGACAAACAGATAGAAGCAGCAAGTCAGGGGATGAGATAGGTAGTGTGTCTGCAAGATTCAAGCAATTGTAAACATGCTTACACACTCTAACTCAAGGAATGCTTGATAGGCACATGAACAATGCCTCATGACCATACACACACATACACACCCACAGGCTTCTAGAACATTTGAACAACAGTGTAACACACGTGACACAACCCCTGCTACACCAGAATTTACGAAGCAGAGCTCAGAAGGAGGTTAGCCATAGAACCGACAGGTAGTGGAGAGAGTGAATAAGAAGAGGGGTCCAACTAGACTTACTTAGTATATCAAGTCTCTGTAATATATACACTGCTCAACTTAGACTTTCTCTGAAGATAACAAATCAAGATCAACTCCATGTATTCATCTTTAACTCCTCCTGCTCTTCAATTAACTCGACTCACCTATTACAAGAATTAAGAGTTACATATATAAAAATGTTTGCTTCAAAGCTTTAACATTAAATGGTGGCAGTCTACGAGCCAACGAGTCTATGAGTCTACGAGCATACAGTAGCAACGACGAGTTACGAGTGAGAATCAACAAGCTCTACGATTAATTACAAATAACAAGTCTACAAGACAACTCTATAATCTTCATGCAACTTCAACCAACAGCAAGAAGAATAAAAAACAAAGCAAGTAAAGGAAAAGAAAGACCAGAGCAACAAGCATAAAAAAACAACAACACTCTCTTCCGCCTACCTCACTTGCTGACGCAGAGGTCAAGACACACATCAAAACACCAGAGTCACATTTATAACGCATCTTACTCATCTTTCCTCACCCAGGTTACTCATCGCTACTCAGTTACCACAGCTACCAGTGTGGGAAGCCGATGTCACCATGTGTATCAGCTGAGACGACATCACCACGCAAGTTTTGCTGAGACAATGCCACACCAATCAACGTGTGACTGACACCAGGCACTTCTCACCCACTACTCATTACTCACATAGCTCCTGCTCATACTCATTTATTTCCACAGTATTGAGTTGGAAATTCGACGTTCTATGATGAGGTTCGCCTGTGACTACAGCTGTTAACCACTACATGCACCAGGCCATGGAATTTCCTGAGTAATATCGTCCATCAACACAGCCCTAGAATTATCGAGAGGAGATCTTCATTCAACCCTGCATATCTTCCGAAATCGACAGTGCATCGACACTCCTCTCCGATCTGTATCAAGTGGGTGTAATTATACTTACTCATTTCTTCTGAGTGCTATAATTAGGTATATTCAACTCCTTTACTTATTTCTATATATACACCTATACACTCACTATCTATCATTTATTACAACTCATTTACTCATCTATTTCGTACAGGACATAAACAAAAAAAAATATTTCATAACACCATACCTTAGCAACATGAGTTCTTTTTAGCTAAATGATATGACAGGGATATTTTTGCCCCCACCCGTGTCAATACCAGATGATACACAATTAGGAGAGCACCAAGGCAACACACCCATTGTACAAACATCAACACAAACTAAAGATCAAGAAACAAACACGCCAGTTCTATATGATGAGTGGCAAAAACCCCCTCAGATGTAGCGTGTGAGGACTTTGTCTCTGACTTGCATACCTATGAAAATATACTTAACAGGGTTCATCGCTCCGGCAAATCATTTTCCACCATCCCCTCACACAATGATAAACAAGTCCAAGTTAAATTAACAGAGCAACCAATGAAAATGAACACCACAAATCAGGCTCAGATATTTGTTTATCATGAAGATAAAACTGCCCCAAAATTCTCTGGCACAGAGAAAGATCGTATTGACGTCATTTCATTGGTCAATCAGTACGAACAAATCTACATCAAGCGTCATGTCAAAGAAGAACAAGAGAAAATTGCTATATTTTCATCTTGCATAAGCCAGGAAAGATGCCCAGCAAGAGATTTATTCAGGTCAGGTAAACTCCTCAGGGCTAAGACATATGATGAATTTAGAACCGAATTTTTGGAAAAAATTTCTGGAGGTATGAACTTCTTGCCAGGTATAATTCCAGAATTACATAAGATTGTAGATCTTGTAAGGGAGCACACTACAAATCATGTGCTCAGTGAAATAATGGCTGATGTCTCCTGATAGGATCCTTAAGATCGCCAAGACGATCACGTACACCCCAGGCATGTGCTTATTAGACCTAATGAACGAGGCAGAGATGCAGTGTAGTAAAGCAGGGATTGTTGAAACTCAATCAAATTCAAGTAGAATGAGAGTGTCGAGACAGCATCAGCTGTGAAAACAGCTACAACTACCCCAAACAGAGAACAAAATCGATCGCGAACAGAAAGCAGGCAGAGCAAACAAGTAAATGTGTCAAGGGTACGATCACAAACACCACGCTACAGGCAGTTTCATAAGTTTCTACGCAGCCCAAGCAGATCTCGCGCCTCAGAAACCACTAAATATGGGAAGTCACCTCGTAGATCACGGTCAAGAGATATGTCCATTCTATGTCATTATTGTGCAAACCCAGAACACACTAGGAATGAATGCTTTATCAAAACAAAAGAGGATAGACAAAAGACACAAGGATTTGGTCCATTCTGTAGACATCATAGGTGCCAAGGGCACTGGACTAGTAACTGCAAAACAGTAGAAAAATTAGTGTCTATGTTCAAGTCGCGGGAAGACCAAGTCATGACAAAAAACGAACAAACATAAAGAAAAGCAATTCTAAAATTAACATAGGAGGCATGCTGGGAAATGAGTGTATCTTGATACCAGCTGTATGTGAGGATCAAAACGTTTCCTTATTTTTAGACACAGGCTCTCCAGTGAACTTAATAACACAAGAAGAAATAAATCGAATTTTTAGAAATAAGAAGAAAGTAACTTTTCTGGAAGAATCTGATTTAGATTTATATAAAGTAGATGGAAAAAAAGAATCACAGTAAAAGGTATGATAAGGTTAAACATCAGTTTCACAGAGACTACAAGAGCAATTTCTCCATTTTTCTATATTGTTGAAAACTTAGCAATTAAAGCTCATATGTTACTGGGCTTAAGATGCATGAGAACAGAGAAAACTTTACTCCCACAAATGAATGGAATAGACTTTGATATTGAATTCATAGAGGAAATACCATCAGAGCCCTCACCAATTAGTAAAAGAGAACCAAAAAGAATTGGTAATATTAAAAGCTTAAACAAACATACACAAACAGATGAGTGTATAGATCCACTCACACCACCAGCCCCAGCCTCCATGATTAGAGACCCAGGTAACAGTACTGATACATCAGTTTTTCCCGCCCATCTCACCAATGATTTAGTTATATCACCTAATTCCTATATGTAAGTTACCATAAAGAGCAAATTACAGAATAGTACTGTTCTTGTCTTAGAAGAATTATGTAAAGTAAAGGGATTGTCAGTAGAAAACTCCTTATTATATATACAAATCATAACAGATAGCATGATGGATAGATAGATAGTTAGATAGATAGATAGATAGACAGACAGATAGCAGCAGCAAGTCAGGGGATGAGATAGGTAGTGTGTCTGCGAGAATCGACCAATGGTAAACATGCTTACACACTCTAACTCAACTCGTCATTGCTACTGTATGCTAGTAGACTCAAAGACTGGTAGGCGCGTAGGCTCGTAGGCTGCCACCATTTAATGTTAAGGAGAAATGCAAGTCCCCTTTTTCAACTGTACTTCCCCATACATGTGATTAATTATGAATATCTGAGTTTGCCCTTTGTCGTTCATCTGTCATAATGCGTTTTCTACTGACAATCCCTTTACTTTACATAATTCTTCTAAGACAAGAACAGTACTATTCCATAATTTGCTCTTTATGGTAACTTTCATATAGGAATTAGGTGGTATAACTAAATCCATAGGTGACGCACCACATTTCATTATATTTGGGACAGATAAAAAACTACCATATGAGCTCCTAGTGTCATAAAAAACTTTGTAATTACTTGTAGAGAAGTTATATATATTAGACTTGTGGACAAGCGGTTGTTATACTTGGATAGCTTTGTAAGTAGATAATCTTCTTTCCCATTTGTCGTGCAATGACAAAGGAGAGATAAAGAATAGTATGGGACTATTTTTATTTGTCTTGGAAATATTAACAAGTCTCCCACACAGAGCGAAGTATAAAGTAGAGTCCCGCTAGCTATCTCCCTATCTCTCTCTCTCTCTCTCTCTCTTCCAAGTTGCTAAGCCTATCTTCCCACTCCCTGCCGCTTCTATGGCCTCTCTCCTTCTGAGCTCTCTTTCCTAAATTCTGGTGAAACAGGAGTCGTATCACGTGTGTTCCCTGTGGTTGGAAAGTTCTAGAAGCCTCTGTGTGAGTATGTGTGTTCACCTGGTGTATCATTGACAAACTAACTGCATCATCTCCTGACTGGCTACTTCGTAATCTGTTGTCAGCTTTTCCTCAGTGTAACTTGCAAGATCATTTCCCATTCCCAGGCTCGCATAGAGCTGTCTATCTGTCTATTTATCTATCTATCTATTATGATTTGTAATTATAATATGGAGTCCTAACATATACTCGGGACACGCAGCTGGAGGTCCTCCGACAGCAATTATCATTAACACATGCTAATCTATTAGTACATAATATTGATTATAATATTATATACATATAATATTTATAGTAAATAGTGATTATTCAGTAATATTACATTTTAAACAAGTTGTATACATATTTGAATAAATGTAATGGTTGTTGTATGACACTTTGTAAGACGTGCATGTACAACAGACGTACGCATATAATTGTGCAATGGCAATAGTGCTAGGTTACACATTACATATTGAGTTATCCCTTTAGTAATGTCTAATATTTCACCTAACTTGTATGATGATACTGGTAATACAGAATTGTGGTATAGTTGTATGACTTATAACATTGTAGTAGCATTGTGGTAATACATAATTGTAACATTTTATGAATTGTTACAAAATATTGTGGTAATGCATAATTGTGTTGGCCTTATAATTGTAGTTACATTTTGTTAATGCAACTGTTACATAATTGTGTTGGCCTTATAATTGTAGTTAAAGTTACATAAAAGTTACATCTTGTTAATGCAACTGTTACATAAATGGTACATATTGTTTGTAGTTACATAATTGTAGCAAGTGTAACATAATGCAATCGTTTGTCGTTACATAATCGTTACATATCGTTTGTAGTTACATAATTGTAGCAAGTGTAACATAATGCAATCGTTTGTCGTTACATATATAATTATAATATGGAGTTACATAATTGTTACATATCGTTTATAGTTACATAATTGTAGCAAGTGTAACATAATGCAATCGTTTGTCGTTACATAATTTTAATAATTGCAGTTCTGACATATGAATCCGGTTATCCTGCGGTCGATGAAAGTGATGATGTGCCATGCCATTTGCTTGTGGAGTCAACAATTTGCTTTTTTGTTTGTAGTTTATGTGGTATTTTGGCATATGTAGTAACACTTACACTTATTTTCATTTGTTTGATATGTGATCTTACTCTATTTCTCTCTTTTTCCTTTCTTACTTTTTCTTTCTTTCTTTTTTTTTTTTGTATGTATTGATTTTCTATAGCTTGTTTTTCTTTGCTTGTGTACGCTTTTTCTATGTTGTTCATGGTTGCATAATTACTGGCTAATTTCCTTGGGGTACTTTTTTTAAAGTTTAGTTTATATTGCACAGATAATACTGAAAATAATATTATATAGCCCCATATTTTGTTATTTTATATAAAAAAAATATATATATACTATATACAGTATTAACTATATACACTGACTTGTTGTTCACTTGTACCTATCGTGGGTAATATGTGTCAGCACTGTGTGGAAATCATTGTCTTCACGATTGTGTTGAAGATGTTCACTCTTGCTAACGTCATTTGTGTTGGCCATTTTCTTTTTCTAGTTTACCTTGTAACTTAATTTATATGTTTCCACTAGGTAGCTTTAATTAATAAATGTTTAATACAGTTCTTTTAATCGCTCACTGAGTAACTGTGATGGTATATTTTCTTTATCACTTTGTAGATATAATAATGTATAGCTGTATGTATGAAACACGTATTTTATGTAGGTATAAATGGTAACACTCGTTGGTAGTAAATAAATGTTATAATAAATGAATGAATATATACAGTGTAGAATATTTATTGTTGGTGATTATTTCGTGTTTGAGTTATACAGATAACTGAAGTAAGTATGTGTATTTAAGCTGTAACTATACAGCACATTTTATATGTTTGTGCAGAAGCTTATTGTCTATCACTGTGTATTGTATAAATGAAGTAACTATGTAACTCACTAATTTTTACCGTGGTGGGAATGGTGTTAGTGATGGTGCAGGTGGTGAGTTGACTGACGTGGCGTCTTTTCAGCAAGCACGCATGATGACGTCGACTTCCCACACTGGTAGGTGTGGTGAGTGAATGAGTAACGATGAGTAACTTGAGTGAAGATGAGTGAGTAAGATGAGTTGTGAATATGGACTTGGTATTTGCTTCGTTGTCTTGACCTCTTCACTCCTGCGTCAGCGGTGGAGGTTGGGTGGATGTAGCAGAGAGAGGAGGGTGAGGTCTGGTGGTTGTGAGTTATGAGTCGTGTCTCATTCTTCGTTTGTTTGTTTTGTTTTTCTTTGTCGATGTTTTCTCGGTCCTTTTCTCTTGTGATTTACTCGTTGTGGGATGAAGACTGCCGCTACTTGTAGGTGCGTGTAGAAGATTATACAGACGACTCGTGGAGTTGTTACTTGTGGATGATTGTAGATGGTTGTAGTTCGTTGGTTCGTCATAGAAATTTCAAGATTGTTTGTATCAGTACTTTGTTAAACTACTTGCAAGGCGTCGTGTGATCACTTCTAAATCAGCGTGATGATCGTGGAAACGGAGGGGGCTGATTGGAGAGAATACTGTTAAGAGCTGGTTGTAAGTTGTTGGTTGTGAGAGGTATTCTTGTTTTCAATCTTGATATTTTGTAGGAATTCACTGTTGATTCGTAGACGAGGTTCGTATACGTTCGCTGCCACCAAATGTCATAAAAAGACTTTGTAGTTACTTGTAGAGAAGTTATATATATTAGACTTGTGGACGAGCGGTTGTTATACTTGAGTAGCTTTGTAAGTAGATAATCTTCTTTCCCATTTGTCGTGCAATGACAAAGGAGAGATAACGAATAGTATGGGACTATTTTTATTTGTCTTGGAAATATTAACAAGTCTCACACAGGGCGAAGTATAAAGTAAAGTCCCGCTAGCTATCTCCCTATCTCTCTCTCTCTCTCTCTCTCTCTCTCTTCCAAGTTGCTAAGCCTTTCTTCCCACTCCCTGCCGCTTCTATGGCCTCTCTCCTTCTGAGCTCTCTTTCCTAAATTCTGGTGAAACAAGAGTCGTATCACGTGTGTTCCCTGTGGTTGGAAAGTTCTAGAAGCCTGTGTGTGAGTATGTGTGTATGTGTGTTCACCTGGTGTATCGCTGACAAACGAACTGCATCATCTCCTGACTGGCTACTTCGTAATCTGTCATCAGCTTTTCCTCAGTGTAACTTGCAAGATCATTTCCCATTCCCAGGATCGCATAGAGCTGTCTATCTGTCTATTTATCTATCTATTATGATTTGTAATTATAATATGGAGTCCTAACACTAGAAGGTGACAGCCTGCCCATATACAATTACGATGATTACTCTAAACTCCGTTTACGTGAATTCCAGGACATGCACAGAAGAGTCAAAAAACAATTGACGATGTCCAAGGAAGAAATGACGGAGGCATTTAATAAAAAGGCAAGAGATTCACATATCAGCTTAGGAGACATTGTTTATGGTATCATTCATACGAGAGACAATAAATTATCCCCAAAATTTGAGGGCCCATACAGAGTAATTAACATAAAAGCAAAGTTTTAATTAAGTCACTGTCAAGTGGCGAAGAGAAACAAGTTCATATTGACCATTTAAAACGAGTTTCAAGGGAACTATCCAATAATTATTCAGCCTCGGATACAACCGAACAAGCGAACGTAACTCATGAAACCAATAAAAAAACAACAATCATTACAAAAATAAATTAAGGTCATATACCAAACAATCAAACATATGTGCAACTGTTCCAATAAAATCTACAGTACATCATTTATGAGATTTAAATATCGATTTAAACTCCTTCTATAACTGAATGATAGTCAAGTTATTGTTCTACGTTAGCCAACCGTAACGCACATCATCACTATCATCGACCACAGCACGACCATACAGTATTAAAAAATTTATAGATTTTTTTGTCGGTAGGTAGCAATGAAGGGACTTATGCTATGGATTCTCCTCTACATAGCAAGAGGATATGGGCACTTAGACCCCGAACACATAGTACGGCAAGGATGCCTCATATCTCCAAAGGCCACGACGTCAATCATGAAAGATGTCATTAGTACTGAAATAAGTCTGGATTACTTATATGAATTACCTTCTTATCTAGAAAATATCGCAAGACCAATGAGAACCCTGGACTTCATGATAGGAAGCTATGTTTCACAAGCACATAACACAAAGGAAGTGGATGAAATAGTGAAGTTAGCGAAATGGAAAATAGAACAGGCTAAGTCAACTATGCTCATCATGATCCAAGGTCTCCCATCTCATGGAACGGAGGTATTGAGTTTCAAGAACATCACACGTACTCGCCAAAAGCGCGGTTTGTTCGACCTGCTGTCGGAGGACCTCCAGTGGCATAACCAAGCAATGACAGGACTCCATATTATAAATACAAATCATAATAGATAGCATGATGGATAGATAGATAGTTAGATAGATAGATATATAGACAAACAGATAGAAGCAGCAAGTCAGGGGATGAGATAGGTAGTGTGTCTGTGAGAATCGAGCAATGGTAAACATGCTTACACACTCTGACTCAAGGAATGCTTGATAGGCACACGAACAATGCCTCGTGACCACATACACACACACACACACATACTCACACACAGGCTTCTAGAACATGTCAACAACAGTATAACACACGTGACACGACCCCTGCTACACCAGAATTTAAGAAGCAGAGCTCAGAAGGAGGTTATCCATAGAATCGACAGGTAGTGGAGAGAGTGAATAAGAAGAGGAGTCCAACTAGGCTTACTTAGTAATACTGAGTCTCTGTAATACATACGCTGCTCAACTTAGACTTTCTCTGAAGATAATAAATCAAGATCAACTCCTTGTATTCATCTTTAATTCCTCCTGCTCTTCAATTAACACGACTCACCTATTTCAAGAATTAACAGTTACATATATAAAAATGCTGGCTACAAAGCTTTAACATATATATATATATATATATATATATATATATATATATATATATATAGAGAGAGAGAGAGAGAGAGAGAGAGAGAGAGAGAGAGAGAGATTATATCTAATATATATATATATATATATATATATATATATATATATATATATATATATATATATATATATATATACCCCCTGGGGGTAGGGGTTTTTTTCAAGAATACTCCCCCAGTATCCATGCTTGTCGTAAAAGGCGACTAAAAGGGTTGGCAGATGGTTAGTGCCCCTCCCCGGAAAACAACTAACTGAAAAGACAAACAATAAGCCTCGGACAAGGACTGACTAAAAGATCACGACCAAGGACCGGACAAAGGACATGATAACTGGAACATGGAATGTAAGGGGAGCAAATGATGAGGTGAAAGAGAGGGAGATTGTCCAGGTGCTTGAGGGTGCGAAAGTTGATGTATGCGGAATAACTGAAACTAAATGGAGAGGTGAGAGTGTGAGAGAATGGGAGTATGGATGGGGTATATGTGCAGGAGTATGTGAGAATGAGAGGGCAAAAGAAGGAGTATGTATAGTTGTAAGTAAAAAATGGAAGAAGAGCATAAGAGTGTATGGATCAGTTGGGTCAAGGATTGTGTGGGTAAGATTGAAAGTTGGAATACAAATTTGGGTGACTGTGTGTGTGTATGCGCCAACGCAAGATCGTGCAAGCAGAGTGAGAGAAGAGTTCTGGACAAATGTGGAAGTGTGCATGGAAAAGTTTGGAAGGAATGAGAGTGTTTTTGATCGGAGATATGAATGGTAAAGTAGGGAATGTGAAGGTGGATGGAATAGTTGGTGAGTGGGGTATGCCTGCTGAGATAGATGAGAAAGGCAGTGCGTTAGTGGACATTTGTGCTGGGAGGGGGTTGGTGAGAGCCAATACCCTCTGCAGACACAAAATGATCCACAGGTATATACATGGGGAGTGATCAGAAGGGTGGGTGGTGAACTGAATGAAAGGAAGGCAATGATTGATTATGTGTGTGTGGATGAAAGGAAGCAAAAATGTGTAATGGATGCAAGAGTTTATAGAGGTTATAGAAGAAGGGAAAGACAGGAATAAGGAGTATTTGTAAGGAGAGTGGATAGGTTACAAGAGGATGAGAAAAAGGCAGAGTATAAGAGAGAAGTGGAGGAACGATTGGGCAAATATGATTTAGAGCAGATGGGGGACGTGGAACGTGTGTGCAGGATATTTGCGGAAGAAATATGTGGAGCACGTAATGTGGTGTGTGGGATGAAGAGAAGACGGAGGGGTGTGCAAGGAACAGCGTGGCGGAATAAAGAGGTGAGACAGGCTGTGGCACAAAAGAAGAAAAAATACAATGCATGGATGAGAAATAGGGGCGTGGATGAAGTTGAGAGGCGGAAGAGAGAGTTATATGAAGAAAGAAAGAGAGGTGAAAAATTAGTAAGAGAGAGTAAGAAGAGAGTGGATGAGGAATTTGGAAGGAATTTGAGTGTAAAGTGGAGAGACTGTAAGAAAATGTTCTGGAAAGAGGTAAAAAGAGTAAGACAGGGTGGAAGTGAAGTTAGCAGGGGAGTGAAAGATAAAAATGGTAGATTACTAGTGGAGAAGGGAGAACAAGTGAGCAGATGGAGAGAACACTTTAAGGAATTGTTGAACATACAGGATGGAAGCAATGCGAGTATAAGTGGCTGGGGAATGGCTGGGAGAAGGAGGGAGGTGAGAAGACAGGAAGAAATCAGTAGGGTAGAAGTTGTGGAAACAATGAAGAAAGTCAAAATGGGGAAAGTCCCAGGAATTGATGGAGTGTGTGGTGAAATAATGAAGCATGAGGGAGAGATAGTAGTAGAATGGATGTGGAAAATGCGTACATTGGCCTGGGAGGAAGGTAGAGTTCCGGATGAGTGGAAGTCAGGTATAGTAATTCCCCTAGAGAAATGAAAAGAGGAAAAAGGTAGCAGTACCTCCTTACCTTACTGGGTTTTCTAGCAGGCTGGCACCAAAGAAAACGAGTTCTATGGGAGGGTAACTATTTCACACCACTCATAAACGGTATTTATTTATTTACTTGTTACAAATTTATATGTAGTACAAGAGTATATTGGTTTTCAAACAGTAATATAGGCATTATAAGCATTGTTTCACTCACTAACTCATGACCATACCTGACCTTTTTTTGCCACATTTCCTGATCATCATTTCTGACTGTTTCTTCCTCTAATGCTGTGTAAACTTTGTCCTCCACATTGTCATCGATTGGGGAATCACTCTGGCCCTGAATGTCTTTATTGGCCAGGTCACTGGTAACAGGTGAATTGCCGAGACAATGGCGTGCAGGGGGGGGGGTTATGCAGTGTAAGGCATTGTTCCTGCTTGGCATTTTGTAGAGGAATAAAGGAAGGTGTCCCGTGTATACGAACGATAAATCATGCACAAAAATTGAAAATTGTGCAAATTATGAACCTTGCAATTGCGCAACATACCGGTACATCGTCGGGACTGGCAAATGCAAAATGTTGCATCGTACCCATACGTCGATGGGACGCCTCGGGTTAATGCCACCTTCCTAACACACATGAAACCTTATATGTAAAAACAATTCCCACCGCACTGTGACATCTGTGATGCGGTGTTATCTATCAGTCATATCATCCTGCGCTGTCGGCAATTTATTCATGAACGCGCTTCACTTATAAATTACTGCAGTGCAGCAGATGTCCCCTTCACCCTTTCCACCATCCTGGGTGATGGGGACATTGTTATGATTGATAAATTGATGGCTTTCTTGAGAGAGACCGGACTGATCAGAGTGATGTGATGTGACTTTTTTTACTATATGGATTTGTTTTTATTGATTGTAATTATGTATAATTGTACTATTAATTAGGGTTGACAGTTGACATATTTGAAATAGTTCCTCCTTCCCACTGATCCATCTCTAATATTGATGTCCCCTACATTAAACCCCATTCCTCAAATGACAGTCACCAGCTGATGAGTGTAAGTGTGCAATATAGAAAGATATTGGGCAGTTGCAGTCGATGTTGGTCTGTTGGGAGAGGTCCTTCTCTTTTTGTGCATGTTATGTAAATACCTTATACCACCTTGTTTAAGTTGTTCTAATTAGGGCCGACAGCTGACTTATATGGAAATGTTCCTGACTCGTCTGGTTCCCTTTCATATATTGATGTCCCCTATATTAGGTTGTGCCTTGACCAGCAGTCACCAGATGATGAGTGCAGGTATGTCATGTAGAAAGGAATTACATATCTGCAGTCGATGGTGTTCTGTTAGTCGAGGTATTTTTACCATTAGTGTAGGTCTAGCTATTTGTCTCTGTAGGATTTAGTATAGGTTAGCGATTTGTCTGTTAGGTGATTAGTTTTAGGGTCTTTAGATTAGTTTTTCTTTATAAGGTAAAAAAAAAATGTAAAATAAAGAAAAAAAATAAAATAAAATTACAAAAAAATAAATAAAATAAAAATTATATATATACAGCATGTGCGTGTGCATGAAAGTGTGCCTGTATGTATGCATGAAAATATGTGTGTTTGTATATATATATATATATATATATATATATATATATATATATATATATATATATATATATATATATATATATATATATATATATATATATACGGCCTTAATGATCAGGGGCTTCGGCCCCAATGGTTGATAGGCAAAAAAAAAAAAAAAAAAAAAAGTGCCATGCAGGACGACAGCAACAGACTCAGTTTCTATTGTGACTGGCAATGTTTGCGGAATAGGAGATAGGTGGGTGATGACTTAGAAGGAAAATTATATGCCAACCATGACAAAGAAGCTATTTGTTTTTGGTCAGTTCCCTCTCTAATAATGACATCTCGTAACAGATAAAGAAATGCTTTTGTGCAAAATGATGTAAATGAAGGGGAAAGAGTACAGATGTGAAGTAAATTGTCGATATTTTAGAAGGGTAAAACTTTATTTGGCTAAACTATCGCAACTATATATACAAACAAGAAAAAATTAAAGTAGCTCATCCGGTGGAATGAGCTTCATGATGTCAATGGTTGTACTTGGTAAAATGCTGAATTTCGCAATGGGAGTTGGAAAATAAATATCCATCCATCCATCCATCATCCAATCCTACGTTGCCCTATGAGGAGCGTAGGAGCCCGGGGCTAGGCAGTTGGTCCTGACATTTAAGATGAGAGTATGACAAAAGAAAATTCTGAGAACAACAAAAACAAGAAATCAATAGCAGTTGTTTGTAAACTGAAGCAGCACGCAAAAGGAGTTGCAAAATATATATGTTAGGACATTTTCTTTTAACAACAAAAACGAGAAATCAGATAACTATGAGTTTCTTCTTCCTGCACAAGTTTTTTTTTTTTTTTTTTTTCTCCTTAGGAACGGCATTCATTTAAAAGGAGAAGGAATGTGCAGAATTGCAGAATGTCCAAAATGAAAAGATCTTTCGACCAAATACAAGAAAGTTCTACATCTGAGTTCTCATCTCCCTGCACAATAGGCTTTGAGTTGTGGTTGGCAATAGTTGCTACGGTGGAGAAGTAGGAAAAAATAGGGAATATAAATAAATTAATTAATCAATTAATCAGTTAATTTAAACAACAGAGTCAAGCTGGGTATGTGTGTGTGTCTGTGAGTTTGTTCGTTGCTTTCACGATAACGGTAATAGATGTCGACTTTTTTGTTTTTCATTAGGTTGGGGTAAGTCCAAGGAGTGTCAGAAAAATACCAAGAAAAAATTTCCGAAAGCGCCTGTGGTTATTTTGCATATATATATATATATATATATATATATATATATATATATATATATATAGATAGATAGATAGATAGATAGATAGATAGATAGAAAGATATAGATATATATGTCATCATCCGGATCTCCTCTCCCACCCTAAGGTAGGGTGAGACGTAGCAATGTCCAGACAGCCCAAATGTGCCCAATCCAATGGGCCACACTTCAATTCACTCATCATTCAAGCCCCCTGATACACAAACAACATTCACAACGTTGTTTAGCTTCACATAAACATATCCGGTTGAGTCAGTCCGGACGCTGCCACGTTAAAAAGGGGTGCCAAATACCTGATCATGCACTTCTCCTCACAACATTCATCCAGCCAGCTCGATTTCTTGACAGTTCCCTAGCCTCACCGACTTCCAAACCCCTCTTCCTCACACACTCATCCACCATATCTTCTCCTTGGCCTACCTCGCCTCCTCCCTCCTTCAGATTCGCTCAGATATACCTTTTTCACCAATCTATTGTTACCCATTCTCACCACATGACCATACCATCTCAGTACACTCTTCGATTTTGGTGTCCACCGACTTCCTAACACCGTATCTTTCACAAAACACATTATTTCGTATCCTGTCCATCCTCTGTACTCCACATACGTTCCTCAGCAGTTCCATCTCCACTGCTCTTACTCTTGACTTTTCATTTTCATGCTTCACCATAGTCTCACATCCGTATGTCAAAGATGGCACTAACATTCCTTCATGTAAGCCTCGTGCAGCTGCAACACTCAAGCCTCTGTTTCCTATTAAGGCCTTCATTGCACCAGCGACTTTCCTTTCTCGTGTCACTCAACTTTCAACTTGTTTTGCGCATTTTCCTTTCTTTTCTATCACTGTACCCAGGTATTTGAACTCTCTCACAAATTCCAGTCTCTCTCTCCACTCACTGTAACATCGCACTGGGAGTCACCTTCTTTCTCAATAACCATCACTTTTCTCTTTTCTACATTTACTCTCAAGGCACGACGCTCACAGACATCATCAAAACTCTGTACTAGCCTACCAGGTTCTTGTCCGGTACTTGCAAGCAGTACTGCATCATCAGCATACAACAAATTTGAGATATTGCATCCATCACCATTCATTACAAACGCCATCCCCCTCTCCATTACTCATGTTTTTACTAACAACATTCATTACAAACGCCATCCCCCTCTCCATTACTCATGTTTTTACTATCACCATTCATTACAAACGCCATCCCCCTGTCCATTACTCATGTTTTAACTATCATCATTCATTACAAACGCCATTCCCCTCTCCATTACTCATGTTTTTATTTCTATTATCACCCCATCCATATATATTTTGAACAGCCATGGGGACATCACACAACCTTGTCGCCCACATCGATCGTGAACCATTCACTTAGATGCCCATGAACCCCTACACATGCTTCATCACCATCCTAAAAACTCTTGACAGCACCTAGCAGCTTCTCGTCTGCACTGTACATGCGCAAAACTTTCCACAATCCTTCTCTGTCCACACTGACGTATGCTTTTTCCAGATCCTTGAATGCCATAAACACCTAATGGTCCTTCTCATACGCTATCTTTACTATCTGTCTCACTGCAAATATTTGATCCACACGTCCTCTGCCACTCCTATAGCCACCCTGTTCATCACTCACTAAGACTTCTGAGATCTCTCTTACACTTTCTATGATCATTCTTCTATATACCTTCCCTACCACACTCAATAAACTTATGACATGATAATTTTTGCACTCTCTTCGCTCACCTTAATTTTGTACTGGGGTACAATCACAGCCTTTTTCCACTCTGCTGGCACAGTTTCACTCATCCATGCCTCCTTACATATCTCCAACAAACACTTCATTCCACTCTCTCCACTGCACTTAATCATATCTGCATTCACCTCATCAATCCCAGCTGCTTTCCCATTTTTCAGCCGCTTCACAGCACCTGTGCGAGAGTCACGTCTCCTGGCACTGCATTCCTTCATTGCACACCCCCAAAACCAATCATGTTTACAGCCACTCTGCTCTCTCTCTTGCCATTCATCAGGCTTTAGAAATATTCTTTCTATCTGGTCCTTACTTCAACTCCATGGGCTAGTAATCTACCACCTACATCCTTCACACCATCACATTTCTTTCCGCTTTCACTTCCACATTTCCACACCTCTTTTCAGAATAACTTCCTCTCTCTCTCTCTCTCTCTCTCTCTCTCTCTGTGTGTGTGTGTGTGTGTGTGTGTGTGTGTGTGTGTGTGTGTGTGTGTGTGTGTGTGTGTGTGTGTGCTTGTATATTTTGATGGGGGTAAGAATGGAAATCAAGTTAGAACATTCTCAGTGCACAGTAAAATTTGGGTTATTAGTGTACTATGATAAACCGGGCCTGAGGAGTTCTCGACCACGTACCAAGTACATTTGTGTCAATTGAGCTGTGAAAATTCTTTTGACTTATATTAGTGACTATCTACTTAACAGTTCAGGTCACTCTACTATGTTCCAACTACTCTTACTCCTACACCACACAGTATTACCAGCTCAGTTGACACAAACATACAAAGTACATGGTCGCGAACTTCTCTAGCCAAGTGTATCTTTAATTTATGAAGTGAGGCAGTGCATACAAGTTAAAATAGTGCATCATACAAGGTCACACTGTTTTCTGCAATACAAAACTAGACCATAATTTGCAAACGAATTCCCTGTTGTAATACAGAGGGGCCTGATGTAGGACTATTGGTTAGAATGTCCCGGTGGGAATGACGGCCTTGTAAAGGTTCGAACACCAAATGCTTACTCGAGGACTGTCAATCATGTAGAATCGTTAATAGTCCAGATCTGTTATAAATCTATCATTAAATGTACTGGATTACGTTGGGCTAACCTTAACCCCTTGGTTTGAAAGGGATAATATGGGACTAATTACTAACCTTTCATTCTTTGACTCAAATTATTGTTCACAGGAGGACCAGCAGCCATTGAAGTTTGCGTTCCTCATTTCTTTATCATTCCTTCTGAAAAAAAAAAAAAAAAAGTATAAAGAGCACTAGATGTATGAGTCTCAGGCCTCACCAGTTTATGTCCTTGGTATGGTGTGGGAAAATGATTTGGTGTGGTGTGGGGGGATAATTATATGTGGTGTGGTGTGGGAGGGTGATTATATGTGGTGTGGTGTGGGAGGGTGATTATATGTGGTGTGGTGTGGTGTGGTGGGGAGAACGATATAATGTGGTTTGGTGTAGGAGGGTAATCACATGTGTAATGTGGTGTGGTTTGGTTGGGGAGGGTGATTTGTTATACTCTAGTGTGGAGTGGTGTGGATGGGTGATTCTGTGTGTTGTGGTGTGGTATGGTATGCAAAGGAGACTTAGTGTACTGTAGAGTGATGTCGTATGTTGCTGGATGCTGATTTTGTGTTGTGTGGTATGTTGTGTCACAACTTTAAATTCGGTGAGGTATATCGAAGTGAAGAACCTGACTCCCGAGACCGTAGATGAGAAACATGTGGAGGTTGTTCATAGAGATACTTCCTTACAATAACAACATGAAGCGGTGCCATAGCGCAGCAAACCCGTCCCGGCAGTCATTTTAGCGCTGACGTAAAAACACAACAGGATATCTAGTCAGAGATGGAGTAATTTTGAGTGAAAATTGATGATTTTATGCCCATTTGAAATTTTAGGCCCAACGCACCTGACACTGATCCCATACCTCTAACTGGGGGGTGACCCTCCTGATGTAATGAGGCATGTTATAGAATGCGGATTTGAAAGATTCACCTTTAGGTTGTTGTTTCATGTTGATGTGATGAATTTGAAAGAAGTTATGGGGGGAAAACAATTTTTTAATAATTTTTTTTGGACCAACAGCCTAGGCCTTGGCCCAATTTGGCGCATAACATAGTCAGGTGATCAGAAGGTCATAGCCTATCATCCCTGTAATTCTAGTCAAAATCGCACCAGTAGTTTTTGCTTACACTTATTAGCAGACATACAAACAAACAAATAAACAATAAAAACAATACTCGTCCCTGAGCTTCTCCGGGGTGGGGACGGGTAATGATAATAATAATGATAAAATTCATCATCATCATCATCATCATCACCATCCAATCCCACATCGCCCCATGAGGAGCGTAGGAGCCCAGGGCTAGGCAAGTTGGTCCTGACATTTACCCTAGGGTACGCAATTCTCCAGCCTCGACTACCCCCAAGACGCAAAAACAGGCCTATTTTTCGACTTTCTCAGTGTTTAAAAGTTTTATGCCCGATATATAAAGGTTGAATTTACACAGCTGAAAACGCAAACCCCACCATCCTAGACTCAATAGTTATCTACTAAAGATTTCAGGGGCAGTGTCCAACTGTTTTTTTTTAAATAACGTCTCAACAAAGCGTGGGACAAGGATTTAACTTTGGCAGTGCATGTTTGAGACCCCGACCTAATTTGTAAAATTATGCTTTTGTACCAAATGTGTATGATTAAGGCATTTATAAGAGTAAATGTAGGGTAAACTTAGCTAAAATCGTCAGAGGCATGTAGCGAGGCTAGCTTCGGTCACGATACAAGCCCCGCCCACAATTCGGAACGTGACGCCGGTGTGACGTAGTAGTAATCACCGACGCAAGTGGCATTTCTATCTTTCTAACCCCCCCCCCACATACTGTACTCTCTCTCTCTCTCTCTCTCTCTCTCTCTCTCTCTCTCTCTCTCACACACACACACACACACACACACACCGAAGTAATATTTCACCCCTACTATACATTCAGTATGGTCCTTATATGAGAAGAATGTTTGCGAAATCTATCTATGCTTGCCATCGCTGAAGTTTCGGTTTGGTAACGTCTCGCCTGTCGGCGGCCGCCACATCACCTCGTCTAGCGGTGCCGGCTCAGGCAGTGATTACTACTCTTCAGAAGTGAATAAGTCATATTGACGTCACAATATGTGTAAGAGGGCGATGCATATACTATGTACTAATAGGGAGTCTGGAGGGATGTACAGTCACTCTAAAAATCAGCCGCAGCTCAGAAATATGAGTAACCCTGAGGCACTGAATCTGAAGCAGCTTACATAAAGACAGAACTGCCACTTGCGTCGGTGATTACTACTACGTCACACCGACGTCACGTTCCGAATTGTGGGCGGGGCTTGTATCGTGACCGAAGCTAGTCTCGCTACATGCCTCTGACGATTTTAGCTAAGTTTACCCTACATTTACTCTTATAAATGCCTTAATCATACACATTTGGTACAAAAGCATAATTTTACAAATTAGGTCGGGGTCTCAAACATGCACTGCCAAAGTTAAATCCTTGTCCCAAGCTTTGTTGAGACGTTATTTAAAAAAAACAGTTGGACACTGCCCATGAAATCCTTAGTAGCCATGGCCAGTCATAGTTGATAATAGTTACCCGTCATGGCCCTGGCAAGAAAGAAAACACCCCGCTCTCACCTGTTTTCTTCACAAAAAGACATAAAAATCACCAAAATCAATTTTTCTTGGTGTGTATTGATGTTACAAACCATTGTAATGAGTTTGGAAAAAATAAAATGGTGACAAACCCCCTCAATTAATATGATATAGTAAAAATTATCCTCTCTTCTCCTCTCTCCACACCTCCAATCCCCTCCCTCCCCTTCCCTTCCCTTCCCTCCCCTCCCCTCCTTTCCCCTCGCCCAACCTCCCCTCCTCCTTTCCCCTCCCCCCTCCCCTCCCCACAGAGCTGTCAAATCTAGATAGGAAAAATGGTCATGAACTCCCCCAATAAAAATATGATAAATAGTAAAAATTATCCTCGCATCCTCTCCCCTCCCCATACCTCCAGTCCCCTCCCTTCCCTTCCCCTCCCTTCCCTCTCCTCTCTCCTCCCATTCCCTCCCCTCCCCTCGACTAACTCCCCTCTCCCCTTTCCCCTTCCCCTCCCCTCCCCTCCGAGCTGTCAAATCTAGCTATGAGAAAATATATATATTTTCGAGTGGGTTTCGAATAAAGACAGCTAAAATAACTATGGTGTGCATATATGTATGCAAAGAGACGAATAAATTACAGGTAATGATTCAAAAACACGCGCCATAAAGCGTAAAAAATAGGCAAAATATTCGAGGCCAGGGTGGTAAAGATACTGCGTTCTAGGGGGTGGGGGGTGGTGGTGGGAGGTGGTAAGGCCAGGAGGGGGTTTATGGGGATGGGGGGATGGGAGGAGACCACCATAAGACACAAAGGAAGGGCTCCAGTGGAGTACAGGGACATCGAGGGAGGGCGGGGGGAAAATACCCTCCCCCCACATGAGTGGGGGAGCACATGGGGGGAACCACATGGGAGGGGATGATGCATGAGAAGGGTGTGGGAGGGGTTGTGGTGGTGGTAAAAACGGTGGGAGGTAGGGTAGCAACAAGGTAGAGGGGTAGAGGGATGTGGCTAGAGGGAGGTGAGGGGTACACCCCCCACAGCCTGGATACGGGCCTGGGTCTCCCCTCCGGTGTGTCCAACACTTAGTTTTGATTGGTTAGAAGCCATCTACGTCACAGCCTGGGTGGAGCCAACTGCCACCAGTTTTTTGTGGATGTTGCACGATCGGCTGTGCTCGTCCTTTTAAGAAATTGCGCAGAAAGCTCGATCGACAAAATTAATACTTCAGGGGTTAAGATAAGAGTAATACTTCAGGGGTTAAGATAAGAGTGACCAGCCTCACTCATCCCTGAGTGATATTACGTGAGCAATATACCCCAACCATCCCTTCACCAACTCAATCCGATTGGAGCACCGAAACTACTCACTAAACCACCAGGCGCCAAATTTGGTTACATGGTTACCACCCAGCGTAGTAAATGGTTTCCTGGTGTACAGGAAACCATTTGGCTTGTTACTTAGTGTAGAGTGGATGGTGAGCTCCCCCACCTACCACAGCTAATAATAATAATGATAATAATAATAATAATAATAATAATTATTATTATTATTATGGTTGGATGAAGAGGTTAAGAACGCATGGAAGAAAAGAGGCAGAAGTGGATAGAGTGGTTACAGGACAAGGGTTCAATTGAAATTAGAACTGAATATATTGAGAGCAAGAAACACGTAAAGAGACTAGTGAAGAGGAAAAAGGAGGTAAATGCTGATCTATGAAGGAAAATGAAAGCAAACCACTCTGAAAATACGAAGTTATTCTGGAAAGAGATGCGGAAGTGAAGAACTGAACACTGAAAGAGTTGTGAAGGTGTGAAGGATGTATGTGATTAGTATTAACCCATGGGGATGAAGTAAGGACCTGATGGAAAGAATATTTTTAAAGCCTGATGAATGGGAGGAGAGAGAGCAGAGCCACTGTAAACATGATTGGTTTGGGGGGTATACAGAGAAGGCATGCAGTGGTAGGAAACATGTCACTTGCACAGGTGTAGAGTGCTGTGAAGCGGCTGAAAAATGGGAAAGTATCTGGGGTGGACGAGGTGTATGTAGAGATGATTAAGTATCGTGGAGAATGCGGAGTGAAGTGCTTGTTGGAGATTTGTAAGGAGGCATGGATGAGTGAAACTGTGCCAGCAGTGTGGAAAAAGGCTGTGATTGTACCCCTGTACAAAAATAAAGGTGAGCGAAGTGAGTGCAAGAATTATCTTGGCATAAGTTTATTGGGAGTGGTAGGAAAAGTATATGGAAGAATTATTATAAAGTATGAGAGATACCAGAAGTCCTAGTGAGTGATGAACAGGGTGGCTTTAGGAGTGCCAAAGGATGTGTAGATCAAATATTTGCAGTGAGATAGATAGTGGAGAAGGCGTGTGAGTAGGACTATAAGGTGTTTATGGCATTCATGAATCTGGAAAAAGCATACAACAAAGTAGACAGAGTCGGATTTTGGAAGGTTTTGGGCATGATCAGTGTAGATGGTAAGCTGCTAGGTGCTGTCAAGAGTTTTTATGGTGGAAGTGAAGCATGTGTAAGGGTAAATTGGCATCTAAGTGAATGGTTCACGATCTGTGTGGGCGTGCAACAAGGTTGTGTGATGTCCAAATGGTTGTTCAATATATATAAGTGGGGTGATGAGAGAACATGAGTAATGGAGAGGGGGATGGCGTTGGTAATGAATGGTGATGGATTGGACATCTCATATTTGTTGTATGCTGATAATGCAGTTCTACTTACAAATACCAGACAAGAATTTGGTATGCTAGTGCTGAATTTTGCTGATGTCTGTGAGCGTCGTGCATTGAGAGTAAATGCAGAAAAGAGTAAAGTAATGGTTACTGAGAGAGAAGGTGACTCCCAGTGTGATTTTACAATGAATGGAGAGAGACTGGAATTGGTAAGAGAGTTCAGATACCTTGTTATAGTGATAAAATAGAGAGGAAAATGAGCAAAAGAAGTGGAAAATAGAGTGACATAAGAAAGGAAAGTAGCCGGTGCAATGAAGGCCTTGATAAGAAAAAGAGGCTTGAGTGTTGCAGCTGCACGAGGCTTACATGAAGGTGTGTTGGTGCCAGTTTTAACATATGGAGGTGAGACTATGATGTGACATAAAAATAAAAAGTCAAGAGTGACAGATGTGGAGATGGGACTGCTGAGGAATGTATGTGGAGTACAGAGAATGGATAGGATATGAAATAATGTGATTCGTGAAAGATGTGGAGTGGGGGCATCTGTGAATAATAATAATTAATAATAATAATAATAATAATTACTATAGGCTTTCTATTTTATGAAGGCTGTTTGGGTGGGGCCTCCTAAGACCTCAAACTGATGGCTCTGTTGCCACATCGCCGCCACACACGTGCTTCTCTCTCTCTCTCTCTCTCTCTCTCTCTCTCTCTCTCTCTCTCTCTCTCTCTCTCTCTCTCTCTCTCTCTCATATTTATATTTATATTAACTACGGAACTTCTGTTTTTATTACCTTTATTTTTTTTCCCTTGTTTTGAATTTTGATGGGCAAGCTTCCATGGCGGGAGACTGACCGAGTATGAGCCGCACACACAAGGCTATCTCCCGTGTCACTCCACTTGACAATGTCGCAAAAGGAACACTGACAAGTCTTACCAGATTTATACTATATTATAGATTTTTTTAATTACATCTATACAGAGTATTTAAAATTCATTCATAAGTCGTTACTAACTTAAAATAGGACAGAGAGAGAGGGAGACAGAGGTGAGCAGGCATAATTACACGTGTGTGGCGTCGGTGATGTGGCAACAGAGCTAGTGGTGTGAGGTCTTAGGGTGCCCCACCCAAACTGCCTTCATAAAACAGAACGACTATAGTTACCTATTTACTTACTGTGTAGCCACAATAAGGAAGCTTCACCATGGGTACATTTTACATTTGTCTCAATAAGTGGCTAACTTTATGCTTAACTGTAGCCATATTCCATTCAGATAATGAGAGAGACCACAGCTAAATTTCTGTGAATTTACAGCTTTACAGCCTTTGTGGTTTTCTCTAAGATGTGTTGCAAGGAAACAATGAGCAGATTTAAATGTCATACTTTTCAGTAGGCAAAATGGCAAAATATTCAGCCAAAATTCTCTGGAAGCTTTTCTAACACAGGGTTTTCAACCAAATAGTTGCAGGCCTATCTCAATTAGTTTCTGGGATATTTCAATTCCAAATATGCAATTGCACCAAACTGAATTGGCCTATATGACCAAAAAAGGTCAAGGTCATTTATATTTGGCACAAGTGTTTGGGTTACCGTAGGGTACCTTTCTGTATAAGATCATCAAGTTCTAAGAAAAAAGTGCAAAGAAAAATAAAAATACCAAAACAATAAGCTTCGCCATATACAGAGTGTCCCAAAAGTTTCTGTGCACTGGAATATCCAATATACAGTATACCCAATAATAATAATAACCTTAGTGAGACATTGGCGTGATGATCGGCGTGACCATGGCAAGACTCTTGCAGCTGTTCATGCAGTCATCAAAGCACTGGTGCGTAGAATGAGTCAAAGTATAGCATTGGAAGTGTCAGTAGGGTCAGCTGTCTAGGCCGAACGATACTGGTGTTGATGACTGAAGAGAGTTTTTGTGGCAGAGCTTGTGTTTCATAACGGTGATCAAATCATGGAAGATGTTCAGCGTTTGCAAATCAGCTTCCATATGGACGAGTTCCCCACCGTAATGCAGTGCGATCTCTGATTAACCCGTTGAGAACCAAAGGCCTCATTTGGGACTTATCAGAGTCAAAAGCAATAGGCCTCAAATGAGCGCGTTTTTCAAAGGCGTACCAAAACCTCGTCACTAGGAGTAGGTGGCTGAAATTTGTGTGGGAAATAGGGGCAGGTGGCAACTCTCGACACCACCCACGCACTGCCCCATAACGCTAGCAATACGCGCGAACGTAGAGACACCATTGAGCGTGCACTAATTTTCTTACCGTGACGCCGCCAACCCTGCACCAGGCGCTAGGGGATCTACACACACACACACACACACACACACACACACACACACACGAGAGAGAGAGAGAGAGAGAGAGGGGGGGAGGGGGAGAGAAATGGGATCTGCACACACACACACACACACACTCACACATAAACACACACGATTGAGAGAGAGAGAGAGAGAGATAAGGGGCATTTTTCTGAGAGAGAGAGAGAGAGAGAGAGAGAGAGAGAGAGAGTTACGAGTAGGCCTAAATTGCATAATAATGTATGCTTTGTTGGCAGTGGGTAAGATAAAGGTAGTTTGTCGTAGTTCGAGAGAGAGAGAGAGAGAGAGAGTTGATGATACAGTAATCACGTGATCTTTGCCAATGCCTTGGTAAATATAGGCTGTTCTTCCCAGACAATGACCTACCTCAATCACCACGGGTGGTGGGCGGGTTGCTCGCGCCACCAGCTGTTCATCTTCTGGCCATTTTATCTCACCACCACGTGACTTTATGTGGTCATATATATATATATATATATATATATATATATATATATATATATATTGCTCGATGCGCACAAACATGTGCAAGACTATGATATGTGTTTCATTCAATTCTATAAGACTCGAAATTTCAGCCCAATCGTCGCTTGGCCCCAGTACCTACGGAAGCATGGTCGCTCTCCACGGGTTAACAAGTTTTGCAAAAGGGCAGTTGGGGGAGGCGGTGGCTGAATCGGTAGAGAGGCAGCCTGCAGTCCTGATGGACCCAGGTTCGAATCCTGGCTGTGGCTGGGGCAGGGGACAGTTTAAGGATTTGAATTTCATAAAAAGCAGACTTTCCTGATCTACCAGATGACCCACCGACATGTCGTAAAAATACCTCCGCTAATACCAATCCACCAGTCCTGTATGAGACAGCCCTAGCATGTATTCAATATGGACGGTGGGTGTTAGCGCCGAAGTGGTGACATGTGGAGGTGTAAGAGGAATACTGGGCCTTGGGATAGGCTATTGCCCCCAAGATATAGGCCCTGAAGCCTTTGCCCACAGTCGGACACATAAAAAAAAAAAAAAAAAAGATGATCCCCAATCTAGCATGCCCTCCACTTCAGAAGAAACAGTTTTCAACATCCAGGACTTCAGACTTCAAGTAAGTCTGTGGGACGGTTGTCCCAACAGTCCCACGTGTCAAAGAGTACAGCTCATAGGATTCTGAAGACGAAGTTGAAGATGCATCCACACAGGGGAATCTCTTGTGCATCAGCTGAAGGAGACAAATCACCAGACCCGTGTCAGCTATTGTACTTGGGTTCAGAACTTTCTTGTTGAGGAATGTGAGGAAATCCTTGATGTAACCTTCTTCTCAGATGAAGCATGGTTCCACCCTTCCGGGTACATGAACAGCCAGAAGAGTCGTGTGTGGAGCAGTGAAAATCTCCATGAAATAAAGGAAATGCCTCTCCATGATCATAAAATCGGGGTGTGGTGTGCCATAATTCGTATGTGCATAACTGTGCCCATTTTCTTCAGTGACACCATAAAGACAGAACGTTACCACACCGATATTCTCGAACCATTTCTAGGCCACCTCACTCAGCATGAAATTGATGGAGCCTGGTTCCAGCAGGATGGTGAAACTGCACACACAACTTTCTCATCACTCCAGTTCTTGGAGGAAATCTTTGGCAATTGCATAAACTCGTGTGGAATCTGGCTTGCTCGTTCTACTGACCTGACTGCTCCGGACCATTACCTACGGGGTGCACTGAAAGGAAAGGTCTACGATAGCAATCTGCACACAGTTGATGAGATGAAGGCAGCAATCTCCAGCCACATTCAACAGATCATACCAGACACACTGCAGAAGATCATCAACAATATGAAGAAATGTATCCAGACATGTCATCAGGCCCTTGGAGAACATTTCCAGCATCTGCTGTAGAACGAATTGCAACATGGTACGTGGCACTTTACTGCAGAGTAAATTTATGGACACCCAGTATCTGGCAAAGCTTAATGATAACAGTAACTAGTTACCTATTCACTTATTGTGTAGCCAAATTAAGAAAGCTTCACCATAAGTATTTATGGTACTGATTGTCTTTGTAGTTATTCAAATGCTGTTTTGGTGTTCACTGCCTAAAAACTTCATATGAACACAACATTCATAATTATTCATTTTTGTTGTTGACAAATATAGGCTAGCTCAGTAGTACAAAATAACAAAACTATGCTAAGGTGTTTTTCAGACATTTAATATAATTTGTACATTAATTGATAAGCCAGTGGCGAAGTCACTAGGAGGAAAGTGTTTTGAACTTTGCACATTTTACATTTGTTTCAAGAACTGGCTAACTGTATGCTTAACTTTAACCATATTCCTTTCAGATTACGAGAGGGACCACAGCTATATATCTGTATATCTACAGCATTACAGCTTTTGTGGTTTTCTCTATAACGTTTGACAAAGAAAACACTAAACAGATTTGAATTCGGTACTTTCCACAATTCTAAATTGCAGAATATTCAGTCAAAATTCTCAGCAAACTTTTTTATCAGTGGATTCTCAACAAAAAACAGCTATGTTACAATTAGTTTCTGAGATATCTCAAATTCAAATATCCAATTTTTGCACCAAAAATAAGTATTTGACCAAAAATACGTCAAGGTCATTTATATTTGGTACAAGTACTTGGGCTACCCGAGGGTATCTTCCTGTATAATATCAAGATCTAAGATAAAAAAGTGCAAAGAAAAATAATAACTACTTACCTGTTTACTTATTGTGTAGAAACAATACGGAAGCTGCACTGTAACTATTTATGGTATTTAAGGTATGGCATTTTGGCATCATAATGAAGTCTGTGACCTTTAAAAGTAGTACAAGGTCATTCATAATTACCTCTGCCAATGAAGCTGGAGGAGGTTATGTATGTCTGTTGTCCAGATGATATCTCCAAAAGTTCTCAGAGAATTTCAATGAAATTTTATGGAACATTGGATCAAAGGCCAAGGAAGGTGATTAAATATTAGTTTGGATCCAGATCCGGATCCTGTGCATAATATCCTCAAAAGTTTCCAATGAATTTCTATTGAGGAATTCAGTAGATTTATTGTGTAGTGCTAATACACAAGGTAAACAGGGTACACAAATGGCACACAACCTGGTGAATATTACCTCAGTGGGTTGCCTTGATACTGTGTTCCTAACTTTGAACATGTGTGGTTTGCTAGACTGTTGTTTGACAGGTTACATTAAAAAGTGGTGACCGTTCCACTGCTTCCTCAACCCGTACTGGAAGTTCTCAGCTGATAAGGTACTAGGTTGCCTGCATATCAGTGGTGACCATTCAACTGATTCCTTGACCCATACAGGGAAGTACACAGCTAATAAGGTACTAGGTCACCTATGCAGGTATAGGGTAAACAACATTACAGTCTTGACATGACATGTACTGTAGTACAGTTAACTCACCTTGAGTGTGCAAATCTGGAATGTTTGTCAAGTATTGCCTTGAGCCTCTAAGGATCGGTGAAATGGTGCACTGCCTCTGTGTCTGTTGCTCCTGCGCACTTCGATCTGAAGTTCGGTAATTCCCTGCGTTGTATAGGTAGTGGAAGAGATTGTGTGCATCGTCTTGTCGACACAGTCTGCACTTGGTATCTAACTGTTCAATTTCCCAGGCCACTTCCCAGTGGTGTCTGTACTGTAGTCTAATTTGGCTGTAGGTTGTCTGTTGTCTTCTCATCTTGAGGCCGCTTTCTTTGTATTCAGGCGGTACACCCTTTGTCTTATCATAGTACCCTGATACGGAGGAATGGTGAATCTTCATTTATTGAATGTGTTCCCTGTGTGCGTTAAGGTTCAGTACCCCTGTGGCTTCCTGCAGATTGCTGATAGGCAGTAGGAACTTGTAGTCTACATTACTTTTCTTGGTACCCTCGTCCACCACTTGATTTGCTCTCTTGTTGCCTGAGATGCCTGTGTGTGACGGTACCCATATTAGGAGTTGCCTGCCCATTTCCTGCATTCTTCTTGTGAAAACGCTAGCCCTCTCGGTGAGTCTTGTGCATTCAGGTCTCTTGGAGGTGAGCTACTATAACGCACCGAGACTATCTGTGATGATGACTGGAGGTCCTGTTTCTTTGCAAGGGCAAGGGCAGCTGCGATTCCCAGTAGTTTATCCTGTGTCATCAAGCAGTCGTTTGATAACCTGAGGGGGCATTTGTTGACCTCAGTGTTGTGCACATAGTGTAATATGCCACAGCCTGCATTACCATCCTCCTTGAGTGATCCATCTGGGTAGTAATGATGCCTAGCCTTGATCTCATGGGTGTTGAGTCGTCTGTAGAAATAGCCCCTGAGCTCCTGATGAGTCGTGTAGTTCTTACATCCCGAGTGACTGGGCAGGGATAGTTCCGTGGAGAGGATATCCCATGGAGAAGGTTGAACGTCTCGTATTGTGTCACATCGATGAAAGCATTTGTGGAAGAGTGGACCAAGGGTCAAGGAACAAATTATTAAATTTTGGGGTGGACCCGGACCCTACTTATTCCACACAGTTTCCGTGGATTTAGATCCAGATCCTATTTACTAACAATGGCATTGGCGGAGATATGCGCTCTCCGAGTGCTTTCTAGTTGGTACATGTGCTTATGTTAACCTAACATAACTTACTGTGTAATAACAACAAGATTTGAAGACAATGGTATGGAAGAACACATGGGTACATTTTACATTTGTCTACATAACTAACTGTAGGCTTACTTGTAACCCTATTCCTTTCAGCTAATAAGTAGGACCACAGCTATATTTCTGTAAAGTTACAGCATTATAGCTTTTGTGGTTTTCTTTAAAAAGTGCGACAAGAAACACACTGAGCAGATCTGAATTCGGTACTGTCCACTAGGCTCAATGGCAAAATATTCAGCCAATATTTTCAGCAAACTTTTTTATCATAGAAATTTCAACGAAATAGCTGTCAATATACTACTATTGCACCTACTACTATCTATCTATCTATCTATATTCCTAGACTGCTTCCCTCAAAGAAAGGGAGGTAGACGAGACAGGACGGCACACTCCCAATTTACTCATCCACATACACACATTATATGTGGCACAAGTACGGTAATTGGTTTACCCTTAGATACATTCAGGTGTAATATCGTCAAGAACCATACAAAAAAGTACAAAAATTAAAACAATACAAAAACAGTAAGTTTCGCCATTTAAACAGCAAAGCTTAATGATACATACCAAAACAATAAGCTTCGCCATATACAGTGTATGGCGAAACTAGATAATAACACATCATACTTTGAATGTACATAAACTGGACTGTCCATTCCCTGAAGCCTAGCAATCTTCTTACGTGACAAACGCCATCACAAGAAAGTTTATTTCTCAACATGCCTCAACAACATACTACTATTGCCCCTACTACTATCTATCTATCTGTCTATATACCTAGGCTGCTTCCCCAAAAAAAGAGGGGTAGACGAGACAGGACGGCACACTCCCAATGTACTCATCCACATACACACATTCATTAGCATCTTAGCCCCAAGGGCAGAAGGGACAGATCCTCACCACACCAAAGTGCACGTGGGTCAACTGCGCAGTCCAATCAGCGACATCTGCAGCAGGGCCTGACAGTAGAGATGGTTTTCCTCTGGTACTACTACTTATAATAATAAGAAAAATAATTATAAATAACAACTAGTTACCTATTTCACTTGTTTAGCCAGAAAAAGGACGCTTCGAAATATGGTAATCAAGGTATGTATAATATAAACATGATCTGAAGACTCTGGTGAACTTCTTATGTAACATCAACACTATCTAAAGATAAAGGTGTTGAAGAACGCATGTGTAAATTTTTTTTTTTTTTTTTTTTTTTTTCAATAACTGCCTAAATGTATGCTTAACTGTAACCATATTCCTTTCAGATCATAAGAGGGATCACAGCTATATATCCGGAAAGTTGCAGCTACAAAGCTGTTTAGGGTTTTCAAAACATTGATCAGACGAATTCGATACTTTCCACTAGCCTAAATGGCAAAATATTCAGCCAAAATTATTCAGCAAACATTTTTATCAAAGGATTTTCAGCAAAATCGCTCTATCTTAATTAGTTTCTGGGATATTTCAATTTAAAATATGTAATTTTTTAATAAAAAAGAGAATATGATCTTCAAAAATAGGTCAAGTTCATTTACATTTGGCACAAGCACGTGGGTTACCCTTGGGCACTTTCATATATAATATACTCATGATCAAAGAGAGGGAGTATGTCTGATGATAAGCAAGAAGTGGAAGGAGAATATAAGAGAGTATGGAACAGTGGGTGCAAGGATTGAATGTGTGAGGATGAAAGAAGGTATACAAGCGTAGGCGATTGTATGTGTGTATGCTCCGACAGAGGACCGAGTGGCAAGAGTGAAAGATGAGTTTGGGGCGAGAGTAGAAGCATGTATGGATAAATTTGAGAGGAGCGAAAGAGTGCTTTTGATTGGAGACATAAATGGCAAAGTTGGGAATGTACGAGTGGATGGAGTGGTTGGTCAGTGGGGTGTGCCAGCTGCAGTAGATGGGAATGGTAGTGCTTTGGTGGACATCTGTGCTGGTAAGGGGTTGGCAATAGCCAACACCTACTTTCGGCATAAGATGATCCACTGGTATACATGGAAAGTAATAAGGAGGATGGATGGTGAACTTGTTGAACGAAAGGCAATGATAGACTACGTGTGTGTGGAATGAGAAGACAAGTGTTGGATGCAAGAGTGTGGAGTGGGTGGGGGAATGGAGTCTCGGACCATCACTTAGTGATGGCCAAGGTAAAGCTGCAAAGAAAATGGTTGAGGAGAGGAAGGGGAAGACAGGAGGAAACAGCTCCTGTGAAAAGAGTGGAGAATTTGCAAGATAGTGAAAAAATGGCAGAGTATAAGAGCATAGTGGAAGACTGATTGGGAAGACATGAGCTAGAGCAGATGGAAGGGGTGGAAGACGTCTGTAAGATATTCACGGAAGAGATAGGAGTAGCGTGTGAGGCGGTTTGTGAAGTGAGGAGGAGATGCAAGGGTGTGCAAGGGACAGCATGGTGGAATGATGAGGTGAAACGAGCTGTGGAACAAAAGAAGAAGGCATATAGTGAATGGTTAGCGAGTAGAGGAAGAGGAGAAGATGAGAGAGAGAAGAGAGAGGTATATGTGAGCAGGAGAAGGGAGGTTAAGAGACTGGTGAAGGATAGTAAGAAGAAAGTGGATGAAGAGTTTGGGAGGAATCTGAGTGTGAAATGGAGGGAGAGTAAGAAATTGTTTTGGAGGAGGTAAAGAAAGTAAGGCAGTGTGAATGGGGAAATAGTAGGGGAGTGAAAGATAGGAATAATAGATTGTTGGTGGAGAAGAGAGAGAAACTGAGGAGATGGAAGGAGCACTTTGAGGATTTGTTGAATGTAGAGAGTGAAAGCAATGCGAGTATAAGTGGTTGGGGAATGGCTGGGAGAAGGAGAGATGAGAGGAGGGAGGAAGAGATCAGTAGGGCGGAAGTAGTGGAAGCAATAAAGAAGATCAAGTTGGGAAAGGTCCCAGGAATTGATGGAGTGTGTGGTGAAATGCTGAGGTATGGGGGTGAGATTGTTGTGGAGTGGATATGGAAGATGAGTAGACTGGCTTGGGAAGAGGGAAGGGTTCCAGAGGACTGGAAATCAGGTATAATTGTTCCTTTATACAAAGGAAAAGGGGAGAGAGAAGTATGTGGTAACCATAGGGGTATTTGCCTTCTTAGTGTGACTGGTAAAATATATGGTAGAATACTCATTGATAGGGTTAGGCATATGACAGTGGAGCTAGTTGGAGAAGAACAAGGGGGATTTAGGAAGGGAAAAGGGTGTGTAGATCAGATATTTGTTCTAAGATGTTTAGTGGAGAAGTATCTAGAGAAGGGAAAGAAGTGTATGCTGCCTTCATGGACTTGGAGAAAGCTTATGACACAATAGATAGGCAAGGTATGTGGAAGGTATTAAGAATATATGGAGTGGAGAGGAAATTGTTGAGTGCTGTGAAGAGTATGTACGTAGGAGCTGGGGCTACGGTTCGAGTGGATGGTGAGCTGAGTGAGTTCTTTGATCTCAATGTGGGACTGGAACAGGGTTGTGTGATGTCTCCATGGCAGTTAAATATATACATGGATGGGGTTGTAAAGGAGGTGCAAGGTTGGGCAAGGAGGTGCAAGGTAGGGCAGTAAATGTGGGGGTGGCTCTAATGAATGAGGGTGAGATTTGGAAGATTCCAGTGTTGCTGTTTGCTGATGATACAGTATTGTTGAGTGAAGATGAATGGGAGTTGCAAGGTTCGGTGAATGAATTTGGGACAGTGTGTAGGACGAGGAACCTGAAAGTTAATGTAAACAAAAGTAAAGTTATGGTGTTTGAGAGGAATGAAGTCACAGAACGTACAGTGAGGTTGGATAGTGAGGATATGGAGAAAGTGAGTGCATTCAAGTACTTGGGTAGTGTTATGAGTAAGGTTGGAACTTTGGGAGATGAAGTGCATGACAGGGTACAGCAGGGAAGGAAGGTTGTTGATTCACTGAAAGCAGTGATGAGAAATAGGGAGGTGATTATGGAAGTTAAGAAGTCACTGCATGATAGTATTGTGATCCCTACCCCTGACATATGGAAACGAGGCGTGGACCTTGCAAGAGGGGAACAAGTCAAGAGTGAGAGCAGTAGAAATGAGTTACTTGAGAGGAGCATGTGGAGTGACATGGGGAGACAGGTTGACGAGTGAAGAAATGAAGGAACGTTGCGGGGTGGATGTGGATGTGGTTGAGAAGATTAGGAGAAATACACTGAGGTGGTTTGGACATGTGGAGAGAATGGAAAATGAAAGACTGACGAAGAGGGTGTATGTAGGTAAGGTGGAGGGAGGGAGAGGGAGGGGTAGACCGAGGATGAGGTGGAGGGCTGGAGTTGAGAGGTATATGAGGGAGGGGGGGGGGGTGAGTTGGGGGGAAGGTAGTCAAATGGTGGGTAACAGAGCGACATGGAGGCGTTTTGTCTTCGGCCATCCTTTGCGGGATTAGGTCGTCGGGTTATAGATAGATAGATAGATGATCAAAGAAGAAGAGCAAAGAAGAATAATAACTATTTACCAGTTTAGCCAGCGTATTGTTTAGCTACAATATGGAAGCTTCTCCATAACCATTTATGGTAAAAAGTATGAAATTTTGGCATCATAAACAAGTCTGTGACCTTTAAAAGTAGTTCAAGGTCAATCACATTTGGAACATATACTTAGATTAACCAAAGGTAGCTTCTTGTGTAATATCAACAAGATCTGAAGATAAAGGTGTGGAAGAATGCACGGGTACAATTTACATTTGTCCAAATAACTGGGTAGCTGTATGCTTATCTTTAACCATATTCCTTTCAGATAAAAGAGATCTTGGCTATATTTCGGTGAAATTACAGCTTTACAGCTATTGTGGTTTTCTCTAAAATATGCGACAAACACCGAGCAGATTTGAATTCTGTACTTTCGACTAGGGTAAATGGCAAAATATTCAGCCGATATTCTCAGCAAATCTTTTTAACATGGGTTTTTCGACTAAACAGCTGTATCTCAGTTACTTTCTGAGATACTTCTTTTTCAAAAATGCAATTTTTGCACCAAAAATGAGTATATGGGCTTCAAAAAATGGGCCAAGGTCATTTGAACATGGCACAAGTATTTGCCTTTCTGTATAATATCAAGATCTAAGAATACAAGTGCCAAGAATAATAATATTTACGAAAAAGTAAGTTTTGCCATTTATATGGAGAAGCATAAAAATAATACAGGCAGAAACATGAAGCTTTGGCATTCATATGGAGAAACTTAATCATGCCGACGAAAAAGGAAGCTACACAATTTAGATGGCAAAACTTAATAACAATAATAAGATGATGAAGAAGAATAGCGACGATGATAAAGAAGAGGGATACAACAACTTTCGAGCACCAACTGGTTTAAGGGTCTATTATTTGACACTGTCCAGCGACCCTGACCTTCGATAATTTATTCCCAAAATCAAATTACTTCATTCTTGCATAACCCATAATCCTTCCACCAACATTGTTTCAAATTAGATCAAAACTGCTTTACTTATCTTTTCTCAGTCACCTATACATTTGAACTTTCTCTGTGACCTTGACCTTTGTCCGATAGTTTTGGGGTGTAGAGGTGTATGAATGTGTTTGGCATGAGTTAATGGAACATAACCTGATGACAGAGAACAATATGACACGAAAGCCATAATGCTTGTGGCCACCCCCTCCTGGATAATGACGCTTGAGTACATGGATAAATAGATGGATACATAGATAAATAGATAGACAGATAGGTAGGTAGGTAGGAAGACTGATGGGCCGATAGACACATACACACAGACAATCGTTCACATACTTTCCAAGCCATCGAAACCCAGCATTCACCATAAAAGTTTTAAGCAATATCATAGGCAAATATTCAGCTCCCGGCAACACCTCAGCGTATTATCCAGTCACTTGATCTACACGTTCCATAAATTATGTAAAGGTAACTTTGCCGGGATAGCCGAAGTAGATGCAATGTCTTTCCACACTAAGCTTGCAAAAGAAAGTCGGTGCTTCTGCGAAATGTCATCATAAATTTATTAAGATTAGTTGCTCAATTCCAAACTAGCTTGTTATTACCGCATAATGGCAGGAAAAGCTGATAGGATGTGTCTTCTTTCCGTTTTTAGAGGTCAGAATATTTGCAGACTTCTTAAACATGCATGAGGTGTTTATATTGTTGTTGTTACTGCTACTGCTGTTATTGTTTTTATTTTCCCACTTCCTCATCCTGCAACTCCTTCCACCACCACCACCACCACCACTAATAATAATAATAATAATAATAATGATAATAATAATAATAATAATAATAATAATAATCCTTCATTCTGGTAATATATTTTGTTCTTGCTCCTAGAAGACGCTTCTAGTTGAGGAGAGCCCCATAGCCTAATAGAGAAGGAGTTAATGAGGGCTATATCATACCCCACCAGTTTAAAGAGTTTATCTGAATCTGAATATAATGATAACAGTTACAAGAATAAAGCAAAAACTAGTTACCTGTTTTCTTATTGTGTAGTCACAATAAGGAAGCTTCGCCACAACTGTTATATTGTTTAAGGTATGAGATTTTATCATCATAAACAAGTCTACAACCTTCAAGGTCAATCATATTTGGAAAATGTTCTCCGATTAACCTAAGGTAGCTTGTGTCATATCAAAAAGATCTGAAGACAATGGTGTGGAAGATATAAATGAAGCTTGGATAGATTTTACATTTGTCTTAATAACTGGTTAACTTTATGCTTAACTGCAGCTAGGCCTATATTCCTTTCAGATAACAAGAGGGGCCACAGCTTATGTGGTTTTCTCTAAAAGACGTTACAAAGAAAACACTGAGCAGATTTGAATTTGGTACTTTCCAACTGGTTGAATGGCAAAATATTCAGACAAAATTCTCAACAAACCTTTTTATTATAGGCTTTTCAACCAGATAGCTGTATCTCAATTAGTGTCTGGGATATTTCAATATAAAACATGCAAAGTTTTGCACCATAAATGAGTGTGTGACCCTCAAAAATATGACCTTCAAAATTTGGACAAGGCCATTAATATTTGGTACGAGTACTTGGATTACCATAGGTACCTTCCTGTATAAAATCAACAAGATCTAAGAAAAAAGTGCAAGTAAAAATAAAAATAATGCTTACCAATAAGCTTTGCCGTATACTAGTATATGGCGAAGCTTGATCAGTCCACGGAGTGAAGGAGCTAAGACATGTTGCTAGGACACATTGCCGGGAACACACTGTACTGGGCACATCCTGCTGCCAGCCAGTTTGGTATAGATCATTTTCTTTCTTTTTTTTAATTTCCTTGCCGATATCTAATTCTGTGTGATTAACGAGAATGCTGGGGTACTGAAGAAATTAAGCTGAATGAGGAATATTCAAGTGAAGGAAATGGAAGATACGGTACCAAACAGAGACGATCACTTCACTGATATCAATGCAAAAGTTAGCCTGGGAGGAATATTTCTCAAACGCTGGTTTTAATAAATTGTGGAATGCGATTGGAACGATTATGACTTTTTCTTGCATCATCAGATAATTTTATTCGATTTGGACGGGTTTCACGCAATGAAATGGTTAATGAAAGCTATATATTGCCTTAAAATTACGTCTAATGAGAATATTTAAAAACAAAGTAGTCTGATGATAATAATGTAATGTACATTATGTACAAGAACTAAAAGGGATACAGTACGTGCAGACGCTATTGCTGTGGCCCAGGCTCATCTGAACGTGAACAAGGTGGTGCTGCAGGCTGATGTTGTTTTTTTCCCACCGTCCACCATTTTCCTTTAGGAGGATATGGGAAAGTTGAGGGACGTCAACAAAACGTCTAGCTCACCTCCCGGTTACATCAGTGGAAAATTTTGCTTCTAGTAAATATTTCAGTAGTCCCAAGCTATCTAGAAATGTGGGAAGTGAGTGGAATTTTAGGTTTCAGTCTAAGTGGCTTGGCTCACTCACTGCGTAACTGCATTTTCTAGAGTAACTGGGATGGAAGCTATATGCGAGGAGTGTTAGAAAAACGAAAATTTACACATTGGCAGACCTTCCACGGGCCATGTTTCAGACAGGGTGGGACCTCCGAGGCACCTTCTTTTTTCTTAACCTCCCATTCATCCATCCACTGCCTAATGCGTTAATCCCATACGGGGTGGCCACAAACAAATTGCCTCCACGTCGCTCTGTCCCCCGCCATTTCACTGTCCTGTTCCCAACTCACACCCCCCTTTCTCATATACCTCTCCACTTCATCCCTCCATCTCATCCTTGGCCTCCCCCTCCCCCTCTCCCCCTCCACCTCCACCTCGCTCACATACACTCTCCTCGTCAGTCTCTCACTCTCCATCCTTTCCACACGGCCAAATCACCTCAGTGTGTTTTCTCTTAACACTTCCTATCTCATCCACATCCACACCACAAAACCTTCACATCCTCATTTGTCAATCTGTCTCCCCACATGACTACACGTGCTCCTCTCAAATAACTCATTTCCACAGCTCTCAATTTTGACTTGTGTCCCTCCAACAAGGTCCAAGCTTCACTTCCATGAGTTAGAGCTGGTATCACAATACTGTCATGTAGTAACTTTTTCAGTTCCATGCTCACTGTTTACCTACGAACAGGAACTCTGGCTCAGTACTACAGCTTCAATCGTGCCAGATATAAGCATGGGACTTTAAGGACTGCACCCCACATGGAGAGCAGCCCCCTGTGGTCTCAGCCAAAGTTGTTAAGCACGAACAAAATTCTTTAACTGAAGACCGTGAATTTTTGCATATTGATAGACGTTCACCACGGCACGCTTTGGAAAGAGTGGAACCACTGAGTACTGCCCCTCATGGGGATGGGGGTTGCCCCTGGAGGTCCCAGCAAAGGAATTATGCTCGGCCATTGCTTTTAACCTAAGAATACGGTATTCTGCATATCGACAAGTTAATGTTAACCCTGGCCACGTTTTAGTCATGGCAGGACCCACAAAGACCACCTCGTACATGTGAGAGTGGCATCCCCCAGGAGGATCAGTGCCATAGTTTTTTACCTAAGAAACTGAAATCTTGCCACATTATAGACAAGGTGTGATCCCCAAAGGATATCCCAATGGGGCAGGGGGAGGGGCAGCCCTGGGAGTCCTGGCCAAAGCCTCTTTGCACTGCAGCATATTTTAACCCAAGGAACACGAAATTTAGCATACTGGTAGATGTTCACCTAGGCCACATTTTAGGTAACCACCTCCACGGTGGGTCTGCTTTCAGTGGGGCAACGCCGTAGTATTTAGTAGACACACGAAATTATTCATGGTAACAGACCATCCAAACTGGAGTTTATAGATAAGGAGACCCCCAGGGGTTCGCTCATCCACCTCCCCCGTATATAAATATCTCCAAGATTTGTTTTTGAAGGAGGTTTATTCAGGAACCCCCCCCAGAATTAATCATTCCCCCCAGTCCAGAGAGGAGGCCCGCCGATCCAGAGAGGAGGTCCGTGTCCTTTCTAGACGGTGGGGTGGCGGCAAAGTGTATGGTAAAGAAAAAAAAAAAAAACTATGTACAATTTTCTTTCACCTACATATGAACAGCGAAGCCATAGCAGGTGGCGTCCTAAACACCCCTTTATGTGACACAAGTCAGGACCAAGTTCAGAATGTCAGCCGATGGACCCTCAATAGTTGTGTGTGCAGAGTTACAGGAATTGACTAACTGCTTAAAAATGTCTTTTTATAGTTCGGACTTTGGTTGCATATAAACATTAAGTAATGAGCATTGCTGATATGGGTAGCTATGTGAGTTTCACTACAGCCTGTGGAGGATTTTTTTTCTGAACCCTCAGTTTTCATTAATAATCGTATGATTTTAATTTGGATTATCATTGTTAATTATTTCACTACCACGACACCTTTTCATAATTTTTTTTTGACAACCCCAACTGGCTATCAGATAATGAACTTAGAAGTGAAAAGGTTAATGAAGGCCATATGCAATACTTAATGTACAGACATTTCCAACAGAATTTCATTAAACGTCTTGTTGGATCTAGTTATTTCTTTCTATCCATCTATGTCTCTGTCAGTCTGTATTTATCTGCCTCTCTAGCTATCTTTCTGTCTGTCTACTGTGGATCTGTCTATATATCACCCAGGCCTTTACTGGCCCATCAGGAGCTAGGTACCCCATCATGAACGGTATGCGGTTAGAGCGCCTTAACCCAATAGACTCCCATTCGTCATGTGGTATTAAGAATAATTTAGACTGATGTTATCGTAATGTAAGGTTATCAGTGCAAGGGACAGATTCGTATCTAGAATTTTAATCATGCACGTTAAAGATTTCTGTCAAAATATTTTTTTTTTTTAATTCACGGTTTTTATACATTAAGCAATCATCCTTCGTGAATGTTTTTTTTTTTTTTCCAGTTTAACCTAATCCTGAGTTCTATGCTCGTGTTCACATCATAATTATCACCATCATCCAATTCTACGTGGCCCCACTAGCAGCGTAGGAGCCCTGGGTTAGGCAAGTTGGTCCTGACATTTAACATGAGAATGAACAGTCTCACCCATCCCTGAGTGGCATTACGTGAGCAGTAAACCCCAACCCGTTGGATATAAACCTTCACCGGCTCAATCCGATTGGAGCGCCGTAACTGCCCACGAATCCACAAGTCGCCAAAATTTGGTAATATGGTTACCACCCAACGTAGTAAATTATTTCCCTGTGTACAGGAAACCTTTTGGCTTGTCACTCAGTGCAGAGTCACCCACAGGCAGAAGGATGAGGAAAGAATGAAGGAAAGAAAAACAGAGGAGGGAGTGTGAAGTCACCTGTAGGCAGCAGGACGAGGAAAGAATGATGGAAAGAAACACAGAAGAGAGTGGCAAGAAAGAAGGATGGAGGAGAGGAATGAGCAGACACCCGAGAGCAGCACTACATTGAGTGGGTGGAGTGCTGCTCTCGGGTGTCTGCCCTTTCCTCTCCTCCATCCTTCTTTCTTGCCATTCTCTTCTGTCTTTCTTTTCTTCATTCTTTCCTCGTCCTTCTCCCTACGGGTGACTTTACACTTCCTCTTCCGTTTTTCTTTCCTTCATTCTTTCCTCTTCCTTCTGCCTGTGGGTGACTCAAAACTGAGTGACAAACCAAATGGTTTCCTGTACACCAGAAAACCATTTACTACACTGGGTGGTAACCATATAACTAAATTTTGGCGCCTGGTGGTTTAGTGGGTAATTATGGCGCTCCAGTCGGATTGAGTAGGTGAAGGTTTATATTCAAGGGGTGGTTGGGGCCTATTGCTCATGTAATGCCACTCAGGGATGAGTAAGGCTGGTCACTCTCATCTTAAATGTCAGGACCAACTTGCCCAGCCCAGGGTTCCTACGCTCCTCATGGGGCAAAGTAGGATTGGATGATGGTGATGATGATCATGTGAACACGAGCACTGAACTCAGGATTAAGTTAATTAAACTACAAAAAATAAAAAATCATCCATTCACGAAGGATGATTACTTATTATGATTCAAATTTTCTTTCAGCAGGTGTACAAAGATGGAGTTTCTAATTACTCAGGTTTGAAATAGTATGCCTGTTTGAGTGCAAATGTTTATTCAACTTCCATTAGGCCTTTTACCTAGTTCTAAAGCAGAAGTAGAGGGGAACAACTGCTATGACATCTCAGTAGTCAAACAGTATTAGCTACTTCCCATATTCACGTTCCATGGCTTGGATTCAGAGTCACTTTCGATCAAAGCCCTGCAATGCCGGTAACTATGATATGTTTTCTCAAGAATAACAAGGAAAGGACAGAACCGAGTTTTACCACATCTCTGGCACACATGAGAACCCTGTAATCTATCTCTCCCCTGACAACCTGTAGACTTGGCCCGAGTCCTTTCTGCTCGGAGGCTCAGGCGAAAAATCAAGAGCACCGCAAAAACGAACACATGTTATGAACCGTCTAAGTCTTTGTAACCACCCGATTATGGTATCACATTTTTCATCATCTTTAGCAAATACTTGCCGAAACAAGTATAACACTTGATATATAGTTCTATATCTGAACACCATGAATAGCCGTCAAATAGTTAGATAAGAGTAATGGCTCAGATAATAAGAGAAAATTATGGTTGAAGCATGAGAACACCTGCTCATAATTCACAAGCAGTGTTTGACCACAGGTTTAGTTGTGGTTGAAGGAGAATCCTGGCATTAGCGCAGGATACCGTTCTGTATCATTCGTCCCTCTTTTCTTGAGATAATGTTTGGATATAAGGAGATAAAGCTACAGTATTTCACTCTGGTCTTAAATATCAGGATCAACTTGCTTAGCCCCTGGCTCCTACGCTCCTCATGGGGCAACATAGGATTGGATGATGGATGGATGGATGGATCAATTCTTTCTAGTTAAACTGAGGTATCTTAAATCTATATCTACAATACAATCAGCCCCAAGAGGCTCTATAAATCGCCAGATGTGAACTGCATTTTTTTCCTATCATAATCCATCTGGTATATCCTAATAATATAAAAGGTTTCTTTTGATAATTCTTACAAATCTTCCTCAAAATTATCGTGCTTATGAGACCTAAGAAGGTTGAAAACATGTATTCAATCGTGATTAGAAGTAGCTGGTTAGGAAAAATCTCCGATAGGACAACCTGTATCTGTCCCAGAGTTCATTCTTACCAGCCACAACCAGTAATCCTCCTAGTCTCTCAACGCAACTCACAGCTAGAATCTTCTCTGTAAACGGAATAAAATTCTGAGAGAGAGAGAGAGAGAGAGAGAGAGAGAGAGAGATTAAGCTATGAAAGACTCAATTTTCTGTCGTCAGTAAAACTGGTGAACCCCTCCGATACGATTTCGTACTTTTTAGGAATTTTTTACAAACTGTGGACGATTTTATTTAGCTTACGAAAGATTACAGAATTACGTAAGTATAATTTCAATAATGAACGAAAATTGGGCAATAAAAACACTTTTGCATAAAAGACTAGCCATTTTTTTGCGGCAATTGACTGCTGTGGAAAAGAAAAAGGAGATATAAGGCATGTCAGCAAACGGGCAGAATTCATAAAGAATGTCATTCAAGTATACCCTTAGTGGAAAATACTAGTAATTTACGAAAGTCATTATGTCTGGTAATTATTTCACGCATTTTCCTCCAATTTGGTGGTGACAAACTTAGTAACGCCCTCAGTGGAGGCTAAAGTTTAACAAACAGTCTTGCACACAACTTCAGCTCCAGAAACTTTGTGACTGCGGCCCGGCAAGGCCACCTCCTGCCTAGTATCGGTAACCAATGTTGACGGCGTTCAGGGGAACACATACCCTCCCCGTCCAACCCACATACCTCCCCACCTACCCACCACTTTTCTCACTCGATCTAATTTCTTCGGTGTGGGACCATCTCCACTAGAGGCTGTGTCCTGTCATACACTAAAGAATTGCGGATTCGAATTGCTTCATTCCCACAGAACTTAGCAACTCCACCAAAGGCACACCACACCACACCACAGCAACAGCACAAAATCACCTACAACACTTCCCCTGGGCATTAACCGAAGGGCCCTAAATCATAAATATCTATTACTTCTGTATCTGATTTTCACTCTCCGTCTTTCGCCGCACTCCCTTTCGTCATGATGTTTATGTTCCTCTCTCTCTCTCTCTCTCTCTCTCTCTCTCTCTCTCTCTCTCAAGCACACACACACACACACACACACACACACACACACACACACACACACACACATTCCTCCTACGAAAATTTTAAGCTAAAATGCATTCCGTTATTCTCGCAACAAATGAAAGATAAAATACGCAGGGTATACATTTAAGAATTACATGCACGAACGAAATAAAAATATGCATTAAAAAGCTAAATGCACTTATGTAACTTCACAGTGGAGTGCTTTTTAAAAGAAAGTTCACTGAAGCGGGAATTCTAGTTTAATTTTATTTTTAAGGCAGCACCTCTCTCTCTCTCTCTCTCTCTCTCTCTCTCTCTCTCTGCTGCTGTTGCCGCTGCTGCTGCTGAGTTCCAATAAGTTAAGGTTCCGTATATTACAGATGCCGATAACTAAACGTCTCGGTAAAGGTAAGACTGAGAAGCGGCCGAGGTAAACCGAGGGAGAAGGAGCATTACGCTACTGAGAGAGAGAGAGAGAGAGAGAGAGAGAGAGACAGACAGACAGACAGACAGACAGACAGACAGACAGAATTTCAAAAGGATATAAATATTGTTCACTGAAATATAGCTTCTGTATCCGTGAATGAAAACCAACATCAAAGTGAGTGGAAGTTTAAAAAAATGCACCACCGTAAACTTTAATAATCAATACCTCCATGAAGTTTTCAATAACGAACAGACTACTAAAATCTTTAAATAAAAGATAAAATTCCCATCCATTAACGAATCCATACAAAAGTACCAGATTCCTGTGGAAATTCACTGCCTTAGTGCAGATGACTAACTACTACGAAGTGGAACGCCACGTTTCCATAAATCCTAAGAGATTTCGTGATGGACAGATATGCTTCTAGAGATGCTGTCACGTCTAGATATTAAATTCGCATCTATGAACGAGAAAGCATTGATCTATGAGTGGAAATAATAGAGAAAAGTGAACAGATTCATCCAGTTTTCAATAACACTCAACACGGCACCAAAATCCCCCGACAGACGAAAAGCAGCTACAAAATAAGTGAAAATAAACTATTTCTCCATTCGCTTTTCAGTAGAGTTTAACAAGTAATAAAAATGCCTCGGTAAATGATAAATGTTCAAGAGGCATGAAGGAGGCAACAGTTATCCCCCCAGTGTAGTGATATATAACTTGCCTATCAGAGAGACTGGGGTGTGTGATTCCCTGCGTGGACTACACAGATAGATGCATAAAAGATGTCAAGAAATAGAATGATAGACGGATATACTGATAGGCAGATTGACAGATAGATAAATATATATACTAAGACGGATAGATATGGAGATAGATGGACAGATGTACTCGTGTTAATACGTTTATGTACCTATATGTATATCTCTTAATAAAGTCAGGCTATGTGTGTGTGTGTGTGTGTGTGTGTGTGTGTGTGTGTGTGTGTGTGTGTGTGTGTGTGTGTGTGTGTGTGTGTGTGTGTGTGTGTGTGTGTGTGTGTGTGTGTGTGTGTGTGTTCATTTCTTTCACGAGAACGGTAATAGATATGGACCAAATTCTTTGTGAATTTGGTCGGGGTAAGTCCAGGGAGAGTCAGAAAAATACCAAGCCAATATAATGGCGATCGCGCGCGACCCTAAGATGTGAAATTGTTTGAAATCGCGACACGCGAAAATATGCGAAAATCAATTATTCGGCTTTTTGGTCAGAAATGGTCATTGTGGACTGAATAACGATATGGAACAAAGGTGATGATATTTGAAAAAAAAAAAATCGTGGAAAGGCTATTAGTTAGTCCCGCAATTATTTGCAGGCAAGTATTATTAAGTAGAGAGAGAGAGAGAGAGAGAGAGAGAGAGATGTATGGATTGACAGATAAGTAAATCGACAGATAATAATTATACGGACTGCTAGTCATGTAGAGAGTGACTGAAGTGCGTGCCTGTTTCCCAAGATTATGGCTGAAAGATGCACAAAATATATAACTGATGGCTTACACTGACAGATGTATACGGTAAATGTTCCCGATATATGCAGAGAGAGAGAGAGAGAGAGAGAATTATATTCTACTGTATGTGATTTTGCAGTTTGGTAACACCACTTCCTTTGCGATTTATTCCACATTTCTTGCTTTAATATCCCCTTGTATGTTACTGATGCAAACGTTTCGATAACAAAAGCAATATAAATAACATTCAGGAGAATTTTAGGGTTCAGTACTCAGACTAGCTCGTTATAGTAGAGACAATTCGATGCCTCATCCGCCATCTTTTTCAATAAGGCAACGCCATTTTGATGAAGCGGTATATTTTTTCTGCTACCATATGATTTTATTCAGCTAAGGCGAGCTCCCTGGTGCTGAAAGGGTTAGTAAAATGCATAGCTGATCCGGCCTGTAGGAGGAGTCTATCCTAAGCTGAACCAATTCGTCCGAAGAGAGTAAAAATAAATTTAACATTACCCTGAGGCAAAGGTTTAATTCATAAACAAACCAACCATCAGCTCTTTTAAGTTTTCGTTTCAAAGGCAGGAGAGGGAATGGATGCTTACAATCTTCCCATGCCTCTCGTCTTTCCTATATATATATATATATATATATATATATATATATATATATATATATATATATATATATATATATATATATATATATATATATATATATATATATATATATATTTTTATATATATATATACAGAATATATACTACACACATATATATATATATATATATATATATATATATTTATAGATATATATTTATAGATATATATTTATATATATAGATATATATATATATATATATATATATATATATATATATTTATAGATATATATTTAGAGATATATATTTATATATATATTTATATATATATATATATATATATATATATATATATATATATATATATATATATATATATATATATATATATATATATATATATATATATATATATATATATATATATATATAACTCTATCTATCTCTCTCTCTATATCTCTATCTATCTATATCTCTCTCTCTATATCTCTATCTATCTATATCTCTCTCTCTATATCTCTATCTATCTATATCTCTCTCTCTATATCTCTATCTATCTATATCTCTCTCTCTATATCTCTATCTATCTATATCTCTCTCTCTATATCTCTATCCATCTCAATCTCTATATCTCTATCTATCTATCCATCTCTATCTCTATATCTCTATCTATCTATCTACCTATCTCTATCTCTATATCTCTATCTATCTATCTATCTCTATCTCTATATCTCTATCTATCTATCTATCTCTATCTCTATATCTCTATCTATCTATCTACCTATCTCTATCTCTATATCTCTATCTATCTATCTATCTCTATCTCTATATCTCTATCTATCTATCTATCCATCTCTATCTCTATATCTCTATCTATCTATCTATCTCTATCTCTATATCTCTATCTATCTATCTACCTATCTCTCTCTCTATATCTCTATCTATCTATATCTCTCTCTCTATATCTCTATCTATCTATATCTCTCTCTCTATATCTCTATCTATCTATATCTCTCTCTCTATATCTCTATCTATCTATATCTCTCTCTCTATATCTCTATCTATCTATCTATCTCTATCTCTATGTCTCTATCTATCTATCTATCTCTATCTCTATATCTCTATCTATCTATCTATCTCTATCTCTATCTATCTATCTATCTATCTATCTCTATCTCTATCTATCTATCTAGCTCTATCTATCTATCTATCTATCTATCTCTATCTCCCTATCTATCTATCTATCTCTATATCTATCTATCTATCTCTATCTCTATCTATCTATCTATCTCTATCTCTATCTCTATCTATCTATCTATTTATCTCTATCTATCTATCTATCTATCTCTATATCTATCTCTATCTCTATCTCTATCTATCTCTATATCTCTATCTCTATCTAGCTATATCTCTCTCTCTATATCTCTATCTAGCTATATCTCTCTCTCTATATCTCTATCTAGCTATATCTCTCTCTCTATATCTCTATCTAGCTATATCTCTCTCTCTATATCTCTATCTAGCTATATCTCTCTCTCTATATCTCTATCTCTATCTATCTCTCTATATCTCTATCTATCTATCTATCTATATCTCTATCTCTATCTATCTGTCTATCTCTCTATATCTCTATCTCTATCTATCTATCTATCTCTCTATATCTCTATTTCTATCTATCTATCTATCTATCTATCTATATCTCTATCTCTATCTATCTGTCTGTCTCTATATCTCTATCTCTATCTATCTATCTATCTCTCTATATCTCTATCTCTATCTATCTATCTATCTATATCTCTATCTCTATCTATCTATCTATCTATCTATCTCTATCTATCTATCTATCTCTCTATATCTCTATCTCTATCTATCTATCTATCACTCAATGTCTCTATCTCTATCTATCTATCTCTCTATATCTCTATCTATCTATCTATCACTCAATATCTCTATCTATCTATCTATCTCTCTATATCTCTATCTATCTATCTCTATCTCTCTCTCTCTCTCTCTCTCTCTCTCTCTCTCTCTCTCTCTCTCTCTCTCTCTATCTCTCGATCTCTATCTCTATCTCTCTCTCTCTCTCTCTATCTCTCGATCTCTCTCTATATATCTCGATCTCTCTCTATATTATATATCTCTCTCTCTCTATCTCTCTTTAGCTCTCTCTATCTCTATCTCTATCTCTCTATCTATCTCTATTTCTCTATCTATCTCTATCTCTCTATCTATCTCTCTATCTCTATCTATCTCTCTATCTCTATCTATTCCTATCTCTATCTATCTCTCTATCTATCTATCTATCTATCTATCTATATATGTTTCTACAAAGAATTAATAGAATGTTTGTTTTTTAATCCCCCTTACCACAGGGAAAAGAATCATCATCATTCATCATCATCAATCCTCATCAGTCATCATCAGTCATCATCACCATGACCATCATTCACCATCATCATTATCATCATCATCATCATCATAAATCATTATTGAACATCATCAATCACTTTAAATTATCACTCATCATCATTATCCCAAGCATCTATGCCACATAAATGAAACGGGTGAGGTAGGATCCTAAAAATAATTAAGAAGAATACAAAGCAATTTGAGAACTAGCAACAACATGCCATGTAAAATGAACTACACAATCAGTCACACATCGTTCGTGCCTCTGGAATCCTGGCTCCACCACAGAAATATATTATCTGTATTTGTTTTCTTCATTCTTTTCTTCACAGATGCATTTCATATACACCAATGGGATAGAGCCATTTCAGAATCACTCTTACAGATTCTCATTATATTTGAGAGTTCTTATGAATCGCTCCACCAGGTTAACATACTACGTAACAGTTATTTAATAGTTATTATGAAGCACCTTACTGTGATAACGTATTGCATAACGTTGTATACACAGATGAAGATTGGCTCTATGTGAAGGGCTGGCAAATGACAGAGTCGATTCATCTAACTGGGATGAACCAATTAAAACAGTGTATTGCAATCACTAAGCAGCCATCTGTATGCGGTTCTCCAACCAACTCAAACTGTCTAGACTTTAAAACAAGCACGGAACCAAGTCAGTGCAGGCACCGGCACACTTCAGTAAAGTTAGGCTGCATACCAAAGGCATTTCTGCAACGTCAAAGGATAGTTTAATTCTTTCATTCCGATGGCGTGTTAATGTACTTCATTCTTCATTCCGATGACTTATTAATTTACTTCATTCTTCATTCCGATGACGTATTTAGTTACTTCATTCTTCATTCCGATGACGTACTAAGTTACTTCATTCATTTTACATACACTGCTAATTTTATTCAGCCAAGGGGGAACTCCCGCAGTCAAGTAGTGCAGAAAACTACTTCTGTCCCGTCCAGCCACGACAATCCTCTCATAAGGAGAAATGCATCATACTGCAATTGCAATGATGAAAGAAAAGGCGCGTTTTCCGATGAACGATACTAGTCAACAGAGAATAAGGATTATTACAATAGGGATGATCACAGGGACAGGTATCCTAATAAAAATGTGTCATCATACTAAATGGGTTTATACACATCACATATTAATTAAACTATTAGTATTTATCAAAAGTGGCGGCAGCAGCATTTATTATTTATAGCACAACTTGACGCTGAATCCTCTCTCTCTCTCTCTCTCTCTCTCTCTCTCTCTCTCTCTCTCTCTCTCTCTCTCTCTCTCTCTCTCTCTCTCTCTCAAACCACATGTGCGTTACACACGGAGTTCATTCAATTTAGCTAAACACACACACACACACACACACACACACACACACACACACACACACACACACACACACACACACACACACACACACACACACACACACACACACACACACACACACACACACACACACACACACACACCGCTTGCTGGTGCAGTGGTAACGCTCTCGCTTGCCAACTAGTGGACGGGAGTTCGCGCCTCGCTCAGGTTACGAAAAGTTTCACTGACGAAGTGGGTGGTTACTGTCCCCCTTGAGCAAGGGGACGGGTGTGTGCGTGTGTTAAGGTCACAGCCTTGCCCTTAGATCGGACTATATGAGCTCTCAGCTCCCTTCCGGGAGGATAAAAGCTGACGATCACGACCATCAAAGTGATCCTGACCGACCCGGTGAATTACACACACACACATATATGGATTGTACGGATTATGAACAATTTATTTCCTTTAATAACGCAAAAATTATAGCCGAGCTAATCAGCAGCTTAATGCGGATTTATGGTCCAGACGTAATCATGCCTTTTAATCAAGTTACCAGCATTCAGTTTACTAATTATGGTCGTTAATTTAGACAGTAATTTGAAAGTTCTCATTTCGATTTTTTATATACAGTATAATTTATATCTAATTACCCCGAAGCTAGTTCAATTCTTCTTAACATCTTTCTCAATTCCGCCTCACTCATCTAACTTCACTCTGCATCAACCTGCTTCATCTTGCCTGAGCTCTCCCCATCCAGACTTAGCTTCTCTCAGCTCTCCCCATCCTGCCTCACCCTGCCACACCGCTCTCCCTCTTGCCACATCCCTCTCACCCTGCTTCAGTACTAGTAAAGCATAAAACAGTGAAAGGATGGACTGAGATGGTGATCAGATGAAACTAGAATGTTTCAGGTGATGTCTATGGATGCGTGCGTGCCAGAAATCAGCCTTAACAGTGTAATGCTTGAAGTATGTTTATTCGCGTCTTTCAGGACCAGGTGGTTTATCAAACAGATAATTTTTACAGATTAGGGAGGAGGTGTTGTACGGAAGCGGTGAATGAAAATCAAAATTTATCCCACCTGTTCGAAAAGTCTCTTTGTAACTAAATAAAAGCATCTGGTAGCAGCAAGAATACAAGATGTCGGGAATGGCCTGTTGAGTTTGCCAACTATATATATCCCATTGGAGGCTAGTGTCCACAGTTTCGGACAGAACTGGGAATTTTCAAATGTTAATAAAGTAGGAAACCCCTGGGTTTCCTATGAGCTTCGCGACTATGAGCCGATAGGAGGAGGGCGGTAAGCCTAGTACCCTCCCAGCGCGGTGCCTCGCCCAGCAGCTCTGGGATCCAGTGGGATATACATAAACAAATAACACATTGCAGATAATCGGTTTTGTGTTATAAGATGTACCATTTTCACATGCGTGTCTCTTTTTCTGTATCTTGTAAAAGGTTAACTTAAATACTTGCATCTCAGTATATTAATCTATTTATAATCAATAAATGTTTATAGACCGAGTGAGATTTTGTGGACATCCTGTATACAATAAATTATGCATTCGACATGAAAAAAACAAAAAACAAAATATACTAATCTCTCCCGACCAGCTACTTCAACTGCTGTCCCTCATACCTGGCGCAAATCTAATGGAGTTATGTTACGACACAGTAATGGAATTCGGCCTTAAGCCTTTGCAGAGCCCACGAGCCCACCTGGTGTTGTCGCTCTCCCTCATCTCCGCTCATTTGCATACGGGCCTCTCTCTCTCTCTCTCTCTCTCTCTCTCTCTCTCTCTCTGCCCCCCCCCCCCTGATCTTGTACCTTAGGAGTCTCTGTATCACCTCCATCTGTTTGTCATCAGTACAAGAATCTTAAGATGAAAAATATCGTCTGAATGCTGCAGGGAAAAAGAAGCTTACTCTTCCACCTGAAACAGCCCCAACCTTCAATCTGCCACCAATACGTCAAGCCAGTTTGCCGTGGAGAGGGACTCCTTTATATGACGGCACCGATTCAGGCGGCTTCACCGTCTAGTTACACAAATGTCTCTTGGCTGCTTCCCTGTCCCCTATATGAGGATGGTGAACTGCAGTAAAATGGCGGCATAAACCTCCAGTTCACGGGGTTCACGTTTATGATGAGCCAAGAGCCACAACAACAACACAACAATTACTACTACTACTGCAATAGCAACAACAACAAATCACTTAAGCCCCCTCCTCAACCACCTGACACAACTACCTCGCTCCCACCACCCACTTACATAATCTACCTTAGGCTGATAATCCCCCCCCCCCCTCTCTCTCTCTCTCTCTCTCTCTGAAAGTTAAGTCCTTCGAAACGTTATCCCTTCCATGGAAAACAATTAGCCGATTTCAAGAAGGCCGTTATCGGATGAGACAACCGATTTTAATAGCTTTAACGGTTTGCAAGGTATAGGAGCATCTGGAATGAAATAAGTACGGGAACCGAGGGTCAGGTTTTATTCCTGAACGACAAAGGTCCACTCTCAACCCAATAATATCGTCCGGTGTCAGTAAGAGTATCATTATTGATGTATTTGTGTCTTTGAAATGTTTATAATTGTGTGTGTGTGTGTGTGTGTGTGTGTGTGTGTGTGTGTGTGTGTGTGTGTGTGTGTGTGTGTGTGTGTGTGTGTGTGTGTGTGTGTGTGTGTGCGAGCGCTTATACCTATATAATGTTTGTATTTATGTACATTTATATCAGTCAAAATCAAGTCCCTTCCATCTCGAAATAAGATTGAAAGCCAGAATTTAACTCTTCCTTATAAGTGCAAAGTTCTCATGGGGAAGAGGCGTCTGCAGGAAGAAATACATGTAAAAGTCACATATGTTATAATGCCTTTGTTTGTACTGTGTGTACTGTGATATCTGTAGAGCCGACTGGGTGTGATCTTACAGTATGTTGGGATAAGGAAGAACAATATACTGGTAATTATATTAACGTCACTGAGATAATCTTTTTTTTTTTTTTCCAAATAGACAAGTTAGTGTGCTCCATGTTTCGGTAATTAATCTGAGGATGTAGGCTATAACGTGGAGAGATAATGCACGTCTTAATTTGTTGGAAAAGAAACTAAGATAATGGAATTAACGAGGAGTACGAGTAGCTATAAGGAATTCTTGCTACCGATGACATTGATGGAGTCTGATGAAAGTAAAAGTTCGTAACTGATTAAATGTAATTAACTCCCTCACACTTCCAACTGATATCGACAGTTGATAATATTCAACATAGGAGAACCGACCCGTGGTGAAGTTGATTGCACCATTTGTGCAATCAACGCTTTCCCCAAGTGGATTCAACAATTTGTCCAGATGCTCATTCACAATTATGGAATGGGGTGGAAGTGAAAAATATGATGGTAACGGAAAGTGGTTTTACAGTCTACCATTATAGTATATGTAGTTAAGAACGATTATAAACACACCTTATTGAGCTTGTTTTAATTCCCAGAAAATCTGGCATTCAAAGTAGCACAAATGTGGCATCTCACAAATTAGGATTCCACATTTTTTAGGCACATTGACTAGCATCGAGTGCGATTCGAGGTATCTACATTTTTGTCTAGGCATACGACCACAGGTCTCCAGTTCAAAGTCAGTCAGATTGAAACTAAATACAGTGAGCTGGAGTATATATATATATATATATATATATATATATATATATATATATATATATATATATATATATAAAACAGTACTGACAGAGTGCAACATCCTTGTCCACTATCCTCATCATCATTATCAGCCATTGCGAGTCCACTGTTGAATAAGGGCCTCCCCTAACCTTCTCTGCGAATTTTTTGACTGAGGCAACCTGTGCCAGGTTTTGCCTGCAAACTTCTACATTTCATCTCTCCACCTTCCGTCTTGCCTTTTTCTGCTATGTTTACAGTATCATGGAGTCCTGTCAGTTCAGTCTCTGGCTCCATTTGTTATCCCTTATTCTGGCTACATGACCTTCCAACCTTCTTTCTGTTCATTTATAACTTCCATAATGTCTGACTTCAGTCTGGTCCCTCACCTAAGTTGATCTTTTCCTGTCTCTTAAAGATGTTCCCATCACTGACCTTTTTTTTATTGCTCTTTGATAATGAATTAGATTATTTCCAATCGATTTTGTTAGTTTCCAGCTCTCACACTCGTACGTCATAGCTCGGGGTATACGCATGCATTCGTTATATACTTACCAGTTCATATATACTGGGCAGCTACTTTTCATATCTCCGTGTTTACCGAAGGCTTTCCATCCAATTTTAATGCATTTTTTTTTCGCTATCGTGTTCTTTTGTTAGTTTTAGTATTTGCTCCAAGTAAATGTATTCCATAACTTCTTCAAGAATTTATTCACTTACTCTGATGACACTCCTTGGTGTATTTGGATTATACATTAGTCTGACTCCAGTTCATCTTTAGTCCTACATTTAAACTTTCTCTGTTTAGGTTATTTAACATTTCTCGCAATACTTCTGCTGGTTCTTGAGTTTAGGACAATGTCATCTGCAAATCTTAAATGGTTCGGGCTTGCTCTATCTATGTTTATTCTTTGTTTTCCCAGTCTAGCTTTCTGACAATACTTTCTAGGCATGCTGTAAGAAAAATTTGTGAAACTGTTTCTCCTTGACGCACATCCTTCTCAATCTTATTTTTTTCTGAGTCTTTTTGTAATTTAACTGTGGCAGTTCCCTCTTTATATATGTTTTCAATCCGTTGTACAATGTTCTCATTTACTTTTTGTTCCTGCAAAGAATTTATAATTGCTATGTGTTCTACTGAGTCAAAAGCCTTTTGGTAATCAACAAAACCTAAGGACAGTGGCTATTCTTATTGTGTGGGTTTCTCAATTAGCTGTTTCATTGTGTGCAGATTATCAGTAGTTGAATACCCGCCTCGGAATCTTGACAGCTCACGAGGTTGGTTTTCATCCAAATCTATGGTTTTTCTGTTCATTAGGACTTTAGTGAAGAGTCTGTAAATAACTGATAATTATATGCTAATGGGTTTATACATCTGAGTCGCCTTTCTTATAAAGCAAAATAACTCTAGTATTACACCATGTTTTGAGAAATTTCTTCGTCATGGAACAATGAGTAAAAAACTGCACGAGCCTGTTTTATATTTCTACTCCTGCATCCAACAGTAAAGCTGATACTATTCCATCTTCGCTTTGGGCCCTTCTTGTCTTCATACTTTTAGAAGAAATTTTACTTCGTCTGCTGTTACCTCTGGTATTTCATTTATGTCAAATATTGTTACTGTTGTCCTTGACGCATACATTTCTTTGAAATATTCATCAACTCTCTTCACCATCCTTTGATAAGTTATCCTTTGATATGTTAAATGATCGACTAACTAAAGCACTAAGAGAATCAGTGGAGGTAGTAGGAAAAGTCCATTAAGCCAAAGCCAAGAAGTGTTCAAAAATTATCCTCGAGCTCAAGAAAAGACGGAAGGAGATGAAGGTAAAAGAAAAGAAAGATGAAATAGAAAGACCAGAAATTAAAAACTTATCAACAAGAGACAGAGAGAAGAAATATGAAAGAGAAACATGGAAATCAAAGAAACCATCATGTATAGTTTTTGTTTTTTCTTGGAAGGAATGATTTGCGGGCTCCTGGCCTTTGGTTCCTTATTCCCTGCATAAAAAAAAAAAAATCCTATCTTTGATATAATGACTTCACCCTTTTGTTTTTCAGTGATATATTGCTGCTTTCCTAGTGCCATTTTACATCGGTTCTATTTCAAACTTTTTCCTTTTATGATGGCTTCTTTGATTTCACTGTTACTATTTCTTATTTCTTCTCTCTGTCCCTTGTTGATAAACTTTTCATTTCTGCTCTTTTTATTTCATCTTTTCTTTTCTTTTTTTTAATTCCATCTCCTTCCGTCTTTTCATGAGCCCGAGGATAATTTTTGAATATTTGTTGGCACTGGCTGTATTAACTTTCCTTACTACCTCCGCGGATTCTCTTAACGCTCTTGTTAGCCTATCATTTAACTCATCAATGTCACACTCAACTTAGAACTTGAAATCTGTTCTTTGTTCCTAACTGAAAGTCTGCTTTGTTTCCGCTTCCTTTTAATATATATATATATATATATATATATATATATATATATGGAGCCTCTGTGGTACAGTGGTAGAGCGTGCGTGCGAACTCACGCTTGTGGACGAAGGTTCGCCTCACACCAGAGTTGTAAAAACTTTGGGAATCGTTCACCGAGCCACTTGCTACTTTGGCGAACATAAGGGGTGCTATGGTTGAACCAGTGTCGCATACTAGTATGCTTGCACCCAATCGGCTTAAGGCGGGCCGATTAAACTTGGTTCACAGACTACACACACACACATCCAAAGCCACTACAACACTACATTTACACTTGCAGGCAATTCTCACCCTACATACAGTCTCTACCAGCAACCTAAGCCACTGGGTAAAGATACATCGGCTGTATCATCCCTGCTTCGTTAGGGATAGGCCGGTCCTGCAGTGGACCTCAGCGGCTGATGATGATATATATATATATATATATATATATATATATATATATATATATATATATATATATACACGAGGTGCTATCCAAAAGTTTCAATAATTTGAATATTGCAGGAAAATAAGTTACCTTACCTCCTAGTTCTCAATGTCACCTTCGAAGTAGTCCCCTTGGGCATGTATACAGTGGTCCCAGCATTTTTCCCACGACTCCATACATCCCTGGAAGCCTTCAGGCGTGATGGTCTTGAGCACCTCCTGCGATTCTGTCTGGATCTCCTCAATCGAGTGAAATTGACGCCCTTTCAGTCGTAATTTCAACTTGGGAAACAGGAAAATGCCGCAGTGGGCAAGGTCAGGCGAATAGTGTGGATGAGGAATAACTACCGTGTTAGTGGAAGCCAGGAACTGTGGGACAACAATTAATGTGTGGGCGGGGGTGTTGTCATGATGCAGTACCCAGTCCTCGTTTTTCCACTGTTCTGGATGTTTGTGGCGGATGCTCTCCCTCAGATGCTGCAAAACTTCACAGTAAAACTGTCTGCTGACAGATTGATCGGGTGGGACGAATTCCTTGTGAACAATCCCTTGGATATAGAAGGAAATGATCAACATCGACTTGACATTGCTGCGCCATTGGTCCGCCATCGCAAAACCACCAAACCGCCTACAAACCACATTACAATAGTAAACATAGCTCAACAACACGTCTGCTCACAGACACTGCCGGGGCCACACTGATGCACAAAGGGTGCTGCTGACTCCTCCAAGTGACAAAAGGCAAAACTGCAAGCAGTTGGATCCCTCTGTCAAAATTACTGGAACTTTTGAGTAGCACCTCCTATATATATATCATCATCATCATCATGAGCCGTTTGAGTATCCACTGCAGGACCGGCCTATCCTGACCGAAGTAGGGACGATACAGCCACTGTATCTCTACCAAGTGGCTTAGGCTGTCTAGTAGAGATTGTATATAGGGTGAGAAGTGCTTGTAAGTGTGATTGTAGAGTTGTAGTGACTTTGGATGTGTGTGTAGTCTGTGAACCAAGTGTAATCGGCCCGAGCAAGCCCACTGGGTGCAAACATACTTTACAGTATGCGACACTGGTTCAACCACAGCAACCCTGGTGTCCGCCAATGCAGTAAATGGGCGGCAGAACGCTTCCAAAGTTTAGTATCCTGGTGGGGCGCGAACCCTCGCTCTCCAGTGTACGAAAAAGCACACTTTAGCTCTGTACCACAGAGGCTTCATATATATATATATATATATATATATATATATATATATATATATATCACCAGCCATTACAAGTCCACTGCTGAACAAAGGCCTTCCCCAACCTTCTTCACGAATTCTTTGACTAAGCCAATCTTTGCCATGTTTTCCCTGCAAATTTCTTTATCTCATCTCTCCACAGCCTCTCTGTTCTTTTTCTGACATGCTTACAATCTCTTGGTGTCCAGTCAGTCATCGTCTTGCTTCATCTGTTATCCCTTATTCTTGTTACAGTACATGGCCTGCCCACCTCCATTTCTGTTCTTTTATAACTTCTATAATATCTTTGACTTTAGTCTGCTTTCTCACCCAAGTTGATCATTTCCTGTCCTTTAAAGATATTCCCAACACTGACCTGTCCATTGTTCTTTGAGAATGGATTAATTTATTTTCATCAATTTTGTCGGCTTCCAGGTCTCACAACCATATGTCATAATTGGAATTATACATTCATTATATACTTTTCTTTTCATACAAACTGGCAAGCTACTTTTCATAATGTCTCTGTGTTTACCGAATGCTTTCCATCCAGTTGTAATGCGTCTTTTTATTTCGCTATCATTATCTTTCGTTAATTTTAGTATTTGTCCGAAGTAACTGTACTCCTCGACTTCTTCAAAAATTTCTCCGCTTATTTTGATAACGCTCTTTGGTGTTTGTAGATTAAACATTACTTTTACTCCGGTTCATCTTTAGCCCTATTTTGAGACTTTCTCTGTTCAGGTCATTTAACAGTTCTTGCAATGTCTCTGCTGTATCTGAGATTAGGACAATGTCATCTGCATATCTTAAATGGTTTAGCTTTTATCCATCTCTGTTCACTCCTTTGTTTTCCCAGTCAGGCTTTCTGGAAATACTTTCTAGGCATGATGTAAATAATTTTGGTGAAACTATATCTCCCTGATGTTCGCCCTTCTCAATCTTAATTTTCTCTTAGTCCTCATGTAATTTAACTGCAGCAGTTCCCTCTTTATATATGTTTTCGAGCAGTATTACAATGTTCTCATTCACTCCTTGTTCTCGCAATGAATTTATAAATGCTATGTGCTCCACTGAGTCGAAAGCCTTTTCGTAATCAACAAAACCTAAGCACAGTGGTTTATTATATTCTGTAGTTTGAAAGACTGACGAAGAGAGTGTATGTGAGTGAGGTGGAGGAGGGAAGAGGAAGGGGGAGGCCGAGGATGAGATGGAGGGATGGGGTGGAGAGGTATATGAGAGAGGGGGGTGTGAGTTGGGAGCAGGGCAGTGAAATGGCGGGGGACAGGGTGACGTGGAGGCGTTTTGTTTGTGGCCACCCCAAACGGGATTGAGCCGTCTGGGAATAGATAGATAGATAGTTTTCTCAGTTAGCTGATTCATTGTGTGTAGATGATCAGTAGTCGAATGCCCGCTTCCGAATCCTGCCTGTTCACGAGGTTGGTTTTCCTCCAAATTTGTAGTTATTCTGTTCATAAGGACTTTAGTGAAGAGTTTGTAAATGACTGATAATTAGCTAATGGGTCGATAGTTACTAAGATCTTTTGAGTCACCTTTTTTGTAATCTAAAATAACTATTACATTACACGATGTTTTGGGAATTTTCTTGTTTTTTATACATTGAGTAAATAAGTGAGCAAGCCTATTTTATACTTCTACCCCTGCATCCAACAGTAAATCTGCTATTATTCCATCTTCTCCCAGAGCTTTCCCTCTTTTCGTATATTTAAGAGAAAAATTTACTTCGTCTGGTGTTACTTCAGGTATTTCACTTGTGTCAGCTGAAAAGTTAGCTACTCGTACTACGGTCTTTGATGCATACGGTTCTTTGTAAAGTTCTTCAACTCTCTTCAACATCTTATCTCTGCATTTATTGACTTCACCGTTTTTGTCTTTCAATAATGTAATTTGTTGCTTTCCTAGTGCCATTTTACTTCAGACCTGTTTCAGACTTTTTCTTTTTTTTTTAATGGTTTCTTTGTTCTGATCCATGTTTCTCTTTCTTTTTTCTTCTCTTTGTCTTTTGTTGATAAGCTTATTTAGTTCCGCTCATTTTCTTTCATCTTTCTTTGTTTTTACTTTCATTTCCTTTCTTTTTTTCACAGGTTTGAGTGTCTTTTCTGAATACTTCTTGGCTTTGGTTGTATTAGGTTTTCCTGCTACCTCCGCTGATTCTCTTATCATTTTGTTTGTCTGTCATTCAGCTGATTAATGTCACATCCAGCGCTACTTAGAGCCTGAAATCTGTTCCTTATTTCCAACTGAACGGCTGCTTTGTTTTCGTTTACTTTTATTGGGCATATCTTTTTCTTTCACCTTTGAAATTAAATCTGGATGTGCAACCCACCACTGTATGGTCACTTCCGATATTTACTTTGTTGATAACTGTGACATTTGTGATCATGTTATTTTTATCTGCTATAATGAAGTCGATTTCATTCTTTCTTTCTCCATGTGGGCTTCTCCAGGTTCACTTTCTCCCTCTTCGTTTGTGAAAGAATGTGTTCAGTATTCAAATGTTATACCTTCCAGCAAAGTGTACCAGCTTTTTTCCCTATTTTTTCCTTTCTCTCACTCCAATTTTCCCCAAACATGCTTCTGCATTTTTTGATTTCCCAACTTTTGCACTGAAGTCTCCCATCAGTATAGTATATGTGATCTTTTCTTCTTCCATAATCTGGGAGATGTCATCATAGAATGTTTCAATTTCTTCAACTGAGCTCTGAAAAGTCGGTATATATCCTTGTATTACATTCACGGTCTATCTTTTACCTTATCTAATTACAATCCATGGTACTTTGTCAGATACACTGTTGAATTTTACAATGTTCTCTGCAAGAATTCTGTTAACCAGAAATCTCTCACCACTAGCTCTTTCATTTTCCCTTCCTCTGTAGAAAAATAGGTGAATGTTGTCTTGGAGCTGAATTAATTTTTCTTCTTTTCTGTGGATCTCACTCAGACTTACACTATCCCAACTAATGTTTTCTAATTCAGTCATTAGCGTATCAAGATCTTCATGGTTTGTTTAATGTCCTGATCTCTGCTTACCGAGACAATCCCTACTCACTTTCAGTGGCACACTGCCCTTTAGCACTGAAGGCATTGCAGCTGGACCTTTGGTACACAGTGATCCAACAGCAATGCCTGTGAAGTCAGTATTTGTCTATGACATGCGACCTTAACCTCTGACATAGTCAAAATCAGATTTACGACATTCTTGCGTACTCCTCTGCACCTCCACCAAGTCTGGTTCTAATTAAAAAAAAAAATGACTTTGCCAGTAACACTGAAGTTTTATTCCTTACGATGACCTTTCCCTGATTGCAGGGAGAAACCTGTACTGTACACAGGAAAAATCATCTGGTAAATTACCGATATGCTGGGAATCGAACCAGGGACTCTCAGATGAGAGCCAGGCAGCATACCACTACACAACGACCAGGTAAAAGTTAACTCACGTTGTCACAATCTTGTAACCAACGTCCCTCCGCCCCCACTGTGGGCATCAAGAGGATGAGTTAACCCCCTGGCACTCGGGCAAGTAGATGCTTTTAATCTATCCCAAGCACTTACGGCAAGTCAGAATGCAGGGAGAAACCTGTACTGTACACAGGAAAAATCATCTGGTAAATTACCAATATGCTGGGAATCGAACCAGGGACTCTCAGATGAGTGCCAGGCAGCATACCACTACACCACGACCAGGTAAAAGTTAACTCACGTTGTCACAATCTTGTAACCAACGTCCCTCCGCCCCCACTGTGGGCATCAAGAGGATGAGTTAACCCCCTGGCACTCGGGCAAGTAGATGCTTTTAATCTATCCCAAGCACTTACGGCAAGTCAGAATGCAGGGAGAAACCTGTACTGTACACAGGAAAAATCATCTGGTAAATTACCAATATGCTGGGAATCGAATCAGGGACTCTCAGATGAGAGCCAGGCAGCATACCACTACACCACGACCAGGTAAAAGTTAACTCACGTTGTCACAATCTCATCCTCTTGATGCCCACAGTGGGAGGGACGTTGGTTACAAGATTGTGACAACGTGACTTAATTACCTGGTCGTGGTGTAGTGGTATGCTGCCTGGCTCTCATCTGAGAGTCCCTGGTTCGATTCCCAGCATATTGGTAATTTACCAGATAGACTTTCCCTGATTGTTCTGAAGGTTGAATCGCTTATCCATTTTTTTTTTTTAAGCTGAGACTTTATACAAAATCAGACGAACAGTGCTTAAGTTAACCTTGCCATCTGACGCTAATTCTTGATCTGCTGTTTAGAAAAATACATAAATTAACTCCTTGAATGATTCCCCATCCAGTCCATGAAGTCTGATCCAAACCAGATCACTGTTGTTTTGGTTATTTTCCTCACACGCAGACACACGGGTCGAATTTCATCATACCTTGTGACCTTGACCTTACCCTAACTTTTCTAAAATTTGAATCTCTTCTTTCTTGCCTGACTCTTAACCCTTCCGTCAAGTTTGCCTGAAACAGGAGCCAAACTGTTCGAGTTGACGTTGTTTTGACAGACTGATTTAATCTCAAAGCCTTTAATTTTTGCTCTGTCCTCAATCGTTTCACATATTTGGCCTTAATACGACAAAAATTACTTTAGCTGACTCGGTCATGTGATCTATTACCTTCTAAAACAAGATGCTGATTCCTTAACTTATCCACAATTCATCCGGCAAACTGGTTAAAATAAGTTCAAGCCTGTCCGAGATATTTTGTTAACAATAAAAAACACGAGTCAAACTTTGACCTTATCCTGTGCCCTTGACCTTTGAGTGACGTTCTCATAACTCAGTCATTTCATTTTTACCTGACCATCAACAGCCAAGTTTAGGTCAAACCATATAAAATCTTTTTAAGCTGATTTTGCTAGGTCAACGTTTGATCAAGTTCTTTGACCACGAACTACGACATATTGTTTTAGAAACAATAGGTTTCCTCATGGAAGTTAATCTTTCTAGCAAGTCTTCTTAAAACTGGAAAAAAAGAAAACTAGTTTATTCACACACACACACACACACACACACACACACACACACACACACACACACTTGAATCAAAACACCCACTCTCACTCGACAAGCACGGGTGTAGACTGAGAGGGTAGATTGACTTTGTAGTATAGTACTTCAGTACGAAATGCGGTAATGGAAATAGTAACATCCTAAACAGCAACTTGCTGAGATTTGTAGAAGTAAAATAACGATTAATATCATTCTTTGTGACCGTTATCCCTTTCGCTACAATACAACAAACATGCACGACACCATCGCAGTACAGGTATTCCTTTAACATGGCCACAAAAAAAGGACACTGTGAACGGCCACTTGAAGTGGCCAGATACCTTGATTCCATTGTGCTCACATCTTGATGAACCTGGTGAAGCAAAAACATTAAAAGCCAAAGCTTTCGCCAACGGATGCGTATCGCCTGTCGTCACTAACTGATAGATCAGTGAATCTCTGGTAATTGGAAGCATATCATTGCAGCTTCACGAAAATTGAAAGAAAAAAAATAATAATAATCTTAGGATTTCGATGTTTACTCCTAGTAAGTTAAATATCATGCTAGCATTCAGAAACCTGAAGTCAGAGGTATTTTGTTGGTGAAAGTCACTGAACATAACAGGCCTTATGAAGAATATCCAATAGTTAACCTTTCATTGATGGTACCACAGAAAATTGTTAATAGTGGCAATTTAAAATAAAGTAAGAGGGTGTTCTTTTTTTCTTATAAAATCTTCTGGTAATCGGAGGAATACCATCACAGCTTCGCCAAAGTCATTAACAAATAAACCATATATTCAGGAATACTGCCCACAAAGTTTGGATGCGATTTGCCCCCTCCCCCTTGTTTTTATTTTTTTTAGATACTTTGGGAACTGACAGACACACTCAGACAGACAATCAGACAAATACTCAGGCAGACAAACAGAAACACACACACAGATGTAGTTGATTTCATTATTGCCTCGCTAGGTGGGCATTTACTAGAGAGCCCTCAGAGAATGCAAGCCTCTCCATTGCCAATAAAATTTAGGATACACTGCTGTCATTCCTCTTTCCTACCAGATGAATGCTTTTCCAGTCACACATATCATATTAATTTTGCAGTCTCAGTCTGCCCTGTTACACATCTCAGATGCTATAGCTCCATCAGCACTAATACAATTCTGGATCCTGCAGCCGCATCCTGATACACCTCTGCTATTCCCTCGCCGACTGCCCACCTGGCCACCAGATTTCACTGAAATCCGACACCACATTTTTTTAGCTCTTGTACACAGCGACAAATGGACAGACATGCATTAATACATAACATGTTTTCACTGGCGGCGGTATACAATGATGTCTTCTGTAATTTAGTTTTACTTCCACTGGACTATTCTACTTAGCATAATAAAAATAAAGTGAGAGTTACCAATAGGTGGAGTTAGATGTTAGAATCACTAATATCGTCACTAATATGGTGCTGTAGCTTCAGTCAAAATCATCTGTTGAAAGGAACAACATACACAAAAAAGCGTTATCGCATTGAAAAATTTAATCCTAACAACTGCGGTGTTTCATGACTTCTACGTCACGAATTGCAAGTTGTAAGGGATATTTAGACTGACGACGATAAATACTTCTTTTCCTGCTAATGAGCTATAATGGTGAGGATCTCCCATTATCCTGCTAACTGCATTGGATTTTAGGAAACGTGATGGAGGAATCTAAAATTATGGATATAACTTTTCACAGGGTGGGAATTTTGTCCTTCTATACCATGATATCTGTCATAATTATTCTTACCGCTACCAAACGATTTATTCAACCTAGAATAGGGCTCTCGCAAGGAAGAGGTTTGGTGAACCTCCATACAAACCCCCAACTCCCAGTCAAAAAGACAGAGAGAAAAGAAATCGTCTCATCACAACACCAACACACTCCAGTCCCATCCTACCTCTCAACTCTTCCATCGTAAACCCAGCCCCTCCAGGCCTTGCATGCAGGGACGCACTGCACATCCACCTAATCATTGTCATTTCTGTACGTTTGAGCCTGCGAATATCCTCTTCCTTTACTACCCAGGTCTCACTACTATACAGCATCACACTCCTAACACATGCTGCATACAAAGATCCCTTAGCACGTAGGGAGAGTCCTCTCATTGTCAGGAAAGGCAACAGCTCCCTGAACTTTTTCCAACCACTTCTTACCTTAGCCACAGAGCTAGCTCCAGCGCCACCTCCAGCACATAACATGCCTCCCAAAAAACAAAACTCTTCCACACACTCAAGAGACTCACCAGCAAGTTCAATAATTTCACGCCTGACAATCTCCACCTCCTCTCCCCGACATGCTGCACACATAAAATCAGCATTATCTTGCAGTCTAGCTCTTATACCACAGCATCTCTTGTGCACCCATTAATCACAAACACTGGCAAATTGCACATGGTCACTCTCCCTCTTCTTTGACTGTACCGCCACCAACCCTAGATATCATCACTTTTGTTTTATCTGCATTTACCCTTAAGTCTTTGTGCCCCACACCATCTCTCCACTTCCTAAAGCCTTCCTCCGCCCCCTTTTCATTCTCTGCAATCAACACCAAATCATCAACATACAACATCTCCCATGGGAGTCCATTTCTGAAGTCACATGAGAGGGCTTCAAGTACCATGATAAACATCATGGGACTCAAAACTGACCCCTGATGCACACCAACATTCACGGAAAACTCATCACTCAAATCTCCATTCACTCTTACCTGGGTGCAAGCACCCACATACATGGCCATAACCACCCTAACCAGCCACTCCTCCAACCCAAGCTTTTTCATTGCCCACCTCACCACCTCTCTAGTGACTTTGTCCAAGGAGTTTTCCAAATCAGCAAAAACAAAATACAGATCCCTTTTCTTTCCAATATAATTTTCCTGAAGCTGTTGAACAATGAATATGGCATCAGTGGTCCCCCTGCCTGGCATAAACCCAAATTGCATCTCATCAATATTCACTCTTTCTCTAATCATAGCTTCTAGAACTTTCTCCATTATCTTCATTATCTGATCTAAAAGCTTTATACCTCTATAATTTCCTCTTTTCAGGGCATCACCCTTCCCTTTGTACACATGTACGTTTACACTCTTCAGCAAATCATCTGGGACAACACACTCATATATAATCCTATTGATCGGGTCAGTGACCAACCTCACCCCTATATCTCCTGAGGCCTTCAACATTTCGGTGTTTAACCCACATACATCTGCTGCCTTCCTCACCTGCATCCTGCCTATTGCCTCCCTCACAGTAGCAGCGTCAATCAAAGGCCAAGGGCCAAACACTGGATCTGCTGGCTCCAAACCTTCCATGTCACAGTCAAACGCCTCATTCAACAACCGGTTATAATGCTCTCTCCATGCATCTTTAATATCCCCACTGTTCACCACTACCCTTCCTTCATCATACACTGCTCACCTATAATATCCCGACTATCCCTATTCATCTGATTTGCCACCTTAAATACCATATTTTTCCTTTCCACAACATGTAGGTTACCAAGTAAAAGTCTCTGTGACTCAGACTTCGCCCTATATACCTCTCTTCTATCCTTACGCTTGGCAGCCACGTATTCCTCCTTGTTACCACCCTTCTTCCATTCCCGGAAAAGCCTTCTTTTCTCATTAACTGTAGCTTCTACACCCTCATACCACCACCAAGTTACTTAATGTCTTGGTGGGCCTCTTGTCCAACCGCATATTGCATCAGTAACTCTCAAGAAGTTGTTCTTGAGGGCTCTGTACTGTTCATTAACACCTCTGTCTACGGCTCCCTATTCAACCAACATTCTCCTCATCTCACTATAGAAGGCATCCCTTACTACTTGGTTTTCCAGCTTCCATATTTTCCTCCTAGGTACATAAGTCCTCTTTTTTTGTCACTCGTTCTTTAAACACTATGTCACAACTCAATAGTATGTGCTGCTGCACACATTCCTCACTTCCTATTAATTTTAACATCCCTCACTAACCTCCAATCAGCCTTCCTGACCATAAAATAATCCATCTGACTGCTATTTCCCCCAGACTCGTACATAATCATCCTACTCTCTTTTTTCCTAAAATGTGTGTTGCACACATTCATGTTCATTGCCTCCCCAAACTCGAGTATCCTTTCCCCTTCCGCATTTCTTATACCATATGCACATCCCCCATGTACTCCTTCAGAACTTTGAGCTGCTTCACCCACATGATCATTTAAGTCCCCTCGCAAAACCACTATCTCATCACCCCCACTACAACCTACTACACGTATTAAGTCATCCCAAAATCTATCCTTCTCCACCTCATCCAAGCCTGCCTGTAGAGCATATGCCGATATAATTGCAGTCATCATTCCACCAAACAAAATTTTCACTACCAATATCCTATAGGCCTATCTCATAACATTCATAACATATTCCACCCGTTTCTCAGCAACCAACACACCCACACCTCCAAATTAGGTCATATATATATATATATATATATATATATATATATATATATATATATATATATATATATATATATATTCTCAGGCTTCCTAGTAAGTGACTCGCCCTTCGGTATACTATATACAGGGTACCACGGGACATAATGGATTAATTTCAAGAGGTGATCACAAGATTTTGAGCCATATGTGCTTTATCAGCAAGTGCTAAAATTCGCCACCGTTATGGGGCTGCAGTAAATTAAATTTCACCCATGAAGCCATCAATTTATCTCCGTGACGGTTAAGAAATGATCAGATGTTTATAACGGTATGTCATATTTTGCTCAAAATCAGCTCGAGAATCACATGACGATAGTACGTTACATATATATATATATATATACACACACACACGAATTTAACCGTTTTCATCTGATGACGTATTTTTGGCTTATTTTTGCCATCTGCGGACAGTTATTATTCATTTCAATATAAGTAGATGAGAATGAAGGGTTTGAGGCAGGATGGCTTGGAGTGGCGTGGGAATACATGAAGCAGGATGGTTTGAAGTGGCGGGAGAGAGTAACAGTAGTACAAAGGGAGAGCTAACCTATCCACAGAGCAACAGCGAAGTGCTGCTCTAATGGATTCATTCGTTATCCCGGCCTTGTGCTGAAATGAGCGTCCAACAGCAAGGTAATTAACCTGGTTTGGAAGAAGGTGAATAGTATATATTCGTAAAGATGCTGTGTAATATTCGTAACAATGTTTTATTCACTTTTTTTTTTTTTTTAACTTGTGGGGTTTAAGGACTTTTGTGGTAATGGTGGTAATAGTACGCATCCTAGTTGTCATGACTATCATCAGCATCATCTCGTCCTCTAAAACATGGTTGTACACACACTCAAAAAAGTACCGTTTCAGGGAGGTCCGATGAGTTTTGTACTGAACAATCCAGCTGTCTCGGTAGGGTTGGAGGAATGCAGTTATCAAACGTTTCATTCGTGGTGTCAGTTTGTATCGTGCAGTAGGTGCAACGATACTTTTTTGAGTGTGTGTACAGTAGGTTAGGTAAGGTTAGGCTAGTAAGACTGGTTAGGTTAGGTTTCGTATGGTTAAATGAGATTCTGATAACATACTAAATCTGGTCGGATTTAGTTATATTATTTTAAACTTAAATAACTTAAATGGAATGTATTTAACTGATGGCATTACCACAGCTGTGAATTCAATAGTAATTATATGGTGCCTGCAGAATGTGGATCACAGACAATCACAGGGAGTTAGGTAATGGTAGAGAGAAAGAAATTGGAGAGAGGGAAACAAGAGAGGATACTGTGGAAAATTAAGATTAGCATTATAACAGAAGATGCAGAGCTATGAAGATTGAAACAATCATAACAGGAGTGAACCAATGCGTGTATAAATCTCCGCAGACAGATAGAGCGATTATGATGCAGACAGCTAGACTTTTAAAAATCACATAAATACGAAACAAGTATGATGCACGTTATCGCACAAAACGAGTAAACCAGCTTTTGCAGTTGTTTCCCTTTGGCACTGTGTTATGGTGCAATAATGATTTTTAAATCATAAACTAGTAAACAGAATTTGTTATCCTAGCATCTAGGGAAAAATGCTGCTCTAGCTTTATTAAGTAAAATGTTATTAGTCTCTGAAAAGTATGATGGTCGGGATGGGTCTGGCAGGTTGTAAACGAAAAATTTCTGTTTTTCTCACAATACCCATTTTTTTATGTACCTTTTCAGTAAGTTTTTGGCTTGTCACTCATTTTCAAGAAACATAAAATTAGTTATACACTGAACAGATGATTGACACTGCAGAAATCATTAACTGTGTTAGGTGGTAACCACAGAGACTAACAGACGCATGTTTGCCTGATGAGATGAGACGCACCAAACACATGCACTCCATTAGCAATGGATGGAATATTGCTCCTTTATTGTCACTCAGAGAAGGGAGACTGGTCATTTTCATCTTAAACATCGGGACATTAGCCTAGTTCCGGGTCCCTTCGTTCGTTGTGGGGCAACATAGGATCAGACGAAAAAAATATGTGAATTAATCGGTTAAATCAACTTGAATTTTTTGTGGCATGTTATTTATTGATTTACGTCCTCAAAATGCTGCCCCTTCTCCCATCCCAAAATGAAACTGTTGAGACTACACGAAGAGCATAAAAAAAATGTTATTTGGACTGAGAGACTGTATGCTGAAAGTATTTGAAAATAATTGGTCTAGGGAACTATTACTGGTAGGAAGAGTGTGAATATTGCTACCTCGGAAAAATGTAGAAAGAAAAAAGAGCTTTGCATAAGAGAGAGAGAGAGAGATTGCCTCGCATACCACTGCATATCCTCGCCCACAAACCTCTTTCCGTCCTCATCCCATCCTCACCCCAACCCTATCTAACTTTCCCCAAGCAGCTTAGTGTCTGTAAAGACAATGGTTCCACTGTAAGTCAAAAACCAAGACTCCGTCCCATGCAAGTCCTAGTATTTACCCATCTCCTTCAGCTGTCTTTTCAGCTATCCTCAAATCACCCACTTCATCTTCTCTTACCCCTACCCCACCCACTACTACCAACATCACCACCACCACCACCGCCACGACCACTACTACTACGATCTATCTCCTTTAAGCCCCTGTCACACACAAGCTACTCGAGGGCCGAACGTGGGGGGACTCAAGGTCGTGTTCTAGCTGGCTCCCACGCCTCTCGACTGGCCCCGAGTCTGCTCAGCTCACGACTGCATCACGACTGCCTCATGACCGGTCGTGATGTCCTCAAGAATGCAACAAGATCGTAAGGCAACCACGAGGCGATAGAGCTACGAGTCTTCAAATTTGAAATTTAATGGATTTTCGTCTGCCACGACGGTGACACGACCGCCCACGAACACAACACGACTGCGTGGTGCGTTTGAGGATTGCACCATGACCCCCTGTGGAGGCATGGAAGGTGTGGGAGATGGCTGGTGTGACGCGTGGAGGCAGGAGGCCAAGCGTGAACTGATGGTAGACGCGGCCATGTCATGGTTTATACGCCATGCATTCGAGGACTTGCAGTTGCCATGTGTGACCAGTGTTGCCATCTCGCCACCCATGCCAGGTTTCCTTCCAAGACTCTTGGCGGGCTCTTTACGCGGTCTTCACTTGGGTGTAGTCCAGTCGTCTTGTGGTCTTGTTGCAGTTGTCACCTGGTCATAAGCCATGATTCCGATTCACCGAATGGATTGTCAAAATACGTGGCATGGTCGTCTCAGGGTCTTGGCATGGTCTGGTCATGGTTGGCGACTCGTCATGCAGTCATGATGCAGTCATAACAGTTTTTTATGTCAGCAACTGCATCACATCATGCTACGACTGCATCATGATGCATCCAATTGAGCTAAGACTACTTCATGACCAACCTACGACACTCCAGACGGTGATGCAACAGTGACACGACTTTTGGCAAGTCGTGAGGCGACCTCGATTTTTAACACGCACGTTAAAAAATCGTGAGGTGCGACAAGTTGTCCCAGCACTCAAGAGAGCCCTAAAGAGTCTGGGCTTTGTCGGCACATCAAGGGACGATTGATAAAATATGCGTTAATACCTTGAGTCGTGCCGCGGTCAGCCCTTGAGTCACGTATGTGTGACAGGGGCTTTGATTTATCATTCCCCAATCATCGACTCACCCTGCCCCCATCCAATTCATCTCCCACTCCTCCCTTCCCACCAATGCATGCAAATTGCCCATGACCATCCTTGTGGTCTGGTCGTTAGAGCGCCACAGCCAGAGTGACTGACTAGCCATGCCCACAGGCTCAATCCACATGTGGAGATCAAAGCATAGCAATCATGGGCTTCATAAGATAATGTGTGGTCGTGATTGAAAAAAAAAAATAAAGGCGGCAATGTTGCCTTATTTAAGTGTATATTTTAAGCACATAATCATAACTGTTACAGCTGTCTTGCCTTACTGTGGAAACTAATGTATTTTTGTGGAAACTAATACATTCTGTGTGTAGGACCGATGGGGTATAACTTGGCACATGGAAAACAACCAGAATATATAAACAAAGACAACCTGTGCTGCATGTGGTGGCAATATCCCTGGCCCCATCATCCACCTTGACCAAGATGTCGTAGTGCCGTGTAACGCAAAATAAGATCTATCTATCTATCTATATATATATATATATATATATATATATATATATATATATATATATATATGGGGCACCCATCATCTACTCACCTAATTTAGATGTGCCATATGATCTTTAAACTGAGTGACAAGCCAAATGGTTTCCTGTACCTGGTAAACCATTTACTGTGCCGGGTGGTAACCATATAACCGGGGTTTCTGGCAGGGTTAAGTGTCCCCCAGATTCCCCTATCCACAATCAATCAAGGCAGTCGTTTCAGAGAGCCTCGGAGGGCCTAATACCTGCCCAGGGCCTCAACTAAATGAGCAGATTCGCATGGCCATGTGGAATGTGAGAGGTGTGAATGAGGAGAGCAAGAGGGTGGAAGTGGTGAATGTGTTCAAGAGTGAGGGATATGCTGTGATCGCACTGTGTGAAACAAAGATGAAAGGGTGCGAAGTGGAGGAGTGGGAGGGTGTGAAAAGCGTAAGATCGGGAATGAATGGGCGAGGAAGATGCAAGGAAGGAGTTGCTTTGTTGATGGATGAGGTGTGGCAGAGTGGAATGAGAGACTACAAATGTGTCAGCTCGAGGTGTATATATGTCAAGTTCAAGTTTGAGAAGGTGACAGTGGCAGTCATTGTAGCATATGCACTGTGTGAGGACAGGAGTGAGAGATAGAAAGACAGATTTTGGGATGAACTGGATGAAATAGTGGGAGAAATGCCCAAGAGCTATAAAGTGATCTTAATGGGGGATATGAATGGAAGAGTAGGCACTGGTCCTGAGGATGACATAATGGGCTGTTAAGGAGTACGAGGAGAAAATAATAATGGGAAGCGACTAAAGGATATGTGTCAGGAGAGGACGTTGTGCATTTGCAACTCCAATTTCAAACCCAAAGATACACTTAGATATATATGGTATAGGGGAGACGGGGATCGTGCTGAAAGAAGCCTGATTGATTACGTGGTCGTAGAGAGGTCGATGATGGGAATGGCTGCTGATACGAGGGCCGTGAGAGGACAATGTGGAGGTCTGTCAGATCATATGATTGTGGTATGCAAGATCCAGCTGAGAGGAGTGAGGTGGATCAAGAGAGAGAGGAGCAGTCAGGGAGAAATACTGAAATTTGAGAAGCTGAGGATCAAAGAAATGGCAGATGATTACAGGACCAAAGTAAAGGACGAGTTAGAATCAGTGTGCTGGAATGAGATGGATCTGGACAGCCTGTGGAATGCATGTAGGGCTTGCATAGTTAGGAATGATAAAGTGGTGTGTGTTGTGGCAAGAGTAACAACAAAGAAGAAAGGTACCGGGTACGGCCTGGTGGGATGAGAAGGTTAAGAAAGTGGTGGAGGAAAAAAGGAAGTGGCTAAAGTGGTTACAGGATAGGGGTTCAGTTGAAATAAGAACTGAGTATACTGAGAGCAAGAGGTAAATAATGATGTAGGAAGAAAAATGAATGCGAACTATTCTGAAAATATGAAGTTATTCTGGAAAGAGGTGCGAATATGTAGAAGTGAAAGCGGAAAGAAATGTGACGGTGTGAAGGATGAAGGTGGAGATGAAGTAAGGACAAGATGGAATATTTTGAAAGCCTGATGAATGGGAATAGAATGAGCAGAGCGGCTGCAAACATGATTGGTTTTTGGGGTGTGTAGAGAAGAAATGCAGTGCCAGGAGACGTGACACTCGCACAGGTGAAGAGTGCTGTGAAGCGGCTGAGAAATGGGAAAGCAGAAATGCTTAAGTGTAGTGGAAAGAATGGAATGAAGTGCTTGCTGGAGATATGTAAGGAGGCATGGATGGGTGAAACTGTCCCTGCAGAGTGGAAAAAGGCTGTTATTGTACCCCTGTACAAAAATAAAGGTAACCAAAGTGAATGCAAGAATTATCGTGGCATAAGTTTATTGAGTGTGGCAGGGAAGGTATATGGAAGAATTATTATACAGAAAGTAAAGAGAGATATCAGAGGTCCTAGTGAGTGATGAACAGGGTGGCTTTAGGAGTGGCAGAGGATGTGTGGATCAAATATTTGCACTGAGACAGATAGCAAAGAAGGCTTGTGAGAAGGCCCATAAGGTGTTTATGGCATTCATGGATCTTGAATAAGCATACAACAAAGGAGACAGAGAGGGATTGTGGAAAGTTTTGCGCAAGTACAGTGTAGATGGTAAGCTGCTAGGTGCTGTCAACAGTTTTTATGATGGTAGCGAAGCATGTGTAAGGATTAATGGACATCTAAGTGAATGGTTCACGATCGGTGTGGGCATGTGACAAGGTTGTGTGATGTCAACATGGTTGTTCAATATATATATGGATGGGGTGATGAGAGAAGTAAAAAGACGAGCAATGGAGATAGGGATGGCATTGATAATGAATGGTGATGGATGGAATATCTCAAATTTGTTGTATGCTGATGATGCAGTACTGCTTGCAAGTACCGGACAAGAACTTGGTAGGCTAGTGCAGAGTTTTGATGATGTCTGTGAACGTCGTGCCTTGAGAGTAAATATAGAAAAGAGTAAAGTGATGGTTATTGAGGAGATGACTCCCAGTGCGATGTTACAGTGAATGGAGAGAGACTGGATTTGGTGAGAGAGTTCAAATACCTGGGTACAGTGATAGAAAAGAGAGGGAAATGTGCAAAAGAAGTTGAAAGTGGCGTGACACAAGGAAGAAAAGTATCTGGTCCAACAGAGGCTTGAGCGTTGCAGCTGCATGAGGCTTACATGAGGGAGTGTCAGTGCCAGTTTTAACACAGGGATGTGAGACTATGGTGTGGCATGAAAATGAAAAGTCAAGAGTGAGAGGAGTGGAGATGAGACTGCTGAGGAATGTATGTGGAGTACAGAGGGTGGATAAGATATGAAATAATATGATTCATGAAAGGTGTGGAGTGTCAAAGTCAGTGGACACCAGAATCGAAGTGAGTGTACTGAGATGATATGCTCATGTGGTGAGAATGGATGACAATAGATTAGTGAAAAAGGTATATCTGAGCGAATTTGAAGGAGGGAGAAGGTGAGGTAGGCCAAGGAGAAGGTGGAGAGATATGGTGGATGAGTGTGTGAGGAAGAGAGGTTTGGAAGTCCGTGAGGCTAAGAAACTGACAAGAGATTGCGCTGGCTTGATGAATGAGGTGAGGAGAAGTGCATGATCAGGGATTTTGGCACCCTCTTTTAACGTGGCAGCATCCGCATTGACTCAGTCAGATACATTTATGTGAAGCTACAGAACGTGATGAATGTTTTTTGGCGTACAGGTATCCGATGGAGCTAGGATTCTGGGGGCTTGAATGATGAGTGAATGGAAGCGTGGCACATTGGATTGGGCAAAATAGGGCTGTCTTGACATTGCTACTCCTCACCCTGCCCTTGGGTGGGAAAGGAGGTCTGGATGATGATGATTATATATATATATATATATATATATATATATATATATATATATATATATATATATATATATATATATATATATATATATATATATATATATATATAGGGTGTTCAGTAATTATGTAGCAAAAACTAGAGGGTGTATTCCGGAGATGTTACTGAATGCAAATTACTAAATGTGCATATTGCGAAATCTCAACAGTTTTGGAGTACAGCACTTCTCAGATCTGTTATGGATTTTTTGGAGTCAGGAATTGTAAATGAGACGTCCACCATTGACAGTGAGAATTATTAATAGTATTATAAAACATGCTTTACAGCAAATGTTCACAACTCAGGACTCTTTGCTCAATGCATGCTGCAGCCCATCGCAAAAGGGACAGCACACGTTCCAAAGCCCCGGTATTCTTGCTGATTAGAGGTGTATCGGATATCCGCATCCGCATCTGCATCAGTAAATTATCTGCCTTTTTAAAAACTCTGCATCCGTATCCACATTTGCAATGCAAGTAACATCTGCATCTGCATCCGTATTCGCAGTAATGGTAAATTTAACATCCACATCCACGTCTGCATCCGCACTTTGAGAATAAGGGTATGAGGATATTATAAAGCATATCAGTGCATAAAATTAGTATACAGTATATATATATATATATATATATATATATATATATATATATATATATATTAAAATCCCGGCTGTGACAACACAAGCCACCACCACACCCCCAGAAGGAGGACACGGAAGACTGGATGGCGCACGGATTGCGTTCGGGCAACAGGGCCATAAGATCACCCAGGCCACACGCCCCTATACCCCGGACTCGCCTGCTGCCACCACCTTAGTCAAAGTGCACTACCTTCTGGGCGAGCTGACCACTGACAGGATCGGGATGGAACTGGCCTAACAGTTCCGAGCAGTACCCCAGCCACGGCCTGTAGTCGCTCACAAAAAGAAAGGGCCATGGCCTATAGCCAGGCACCAGAGATGGCCTGTAGCTGCTCACAAAAAGAAAGGGCCATGGCCTGTAGCCGCTCACAAAAAAGGTCACGGCCTGTAGCCCGACCACTAATTAGGAGACAGCCTGTAGCCACTCCACCATGTGCTGCTCACATCCCCTACAGAAACCAGTGACGGCCTGTAGCCATGCTGGGGAGAGACCAGTATGTCCCCTCTCTTTCTGTAGTTGCCTCAGAGGGCACGCCACCAACGATGGCCTGTAGCTGTGCCTGTAGGGAGGAGACAGCCTGTAGCCGCCCTCCGTCTGTTGCCCAAGGGAACCTAGTGACTGAATGTAGCCACGCCGGGGAGAGTCGCCAGAGTCTCTCGCCCCTGACTCTGCAACGTAACGGTGAGCTGTGCTCAGTCCAGCCCTCCTGCAGGAGCACAAGTCCACCCAGACCGAGGCAACCTCCAGGAGGAGAACCACTGCTCTGAGGATTGGTGGAGCGGTCCAATACTGTCCCCCGTGGTTGTTCTCCCTCCATCTGGAGGAAGAGGACGCCCACCTGACAGACTCCGGCCAAGAATGACGCAGCAGCCCAGCCCTGACGGCGGCACCCCCAGCAGAAGACGGCAGCCGGCGCCCCTTCAAGAATGTCCCCCAGACCCCCGGGCGGGCCCACTCCCCACCCCGACAAGGGTGACGCCCGTCCTCCAGCAGGCGCTTGAGTGAGTGCCTCCAATGCCTGTTCAGCCCCCATCCCAAGGGCCAGACCCCAGGCCCCAGCCCCGACAGTGAGGGGCCTTTCGTCACACACAGCCCGAGCCCCAGCAGAGAGACAACGCCCCTGAGATTGGTCCCGTGGCCGCAGGATGAAGAGACTCCCACCTGGCCTCCGCCCACCCTGAGCCGAGAGTTGTGAGCCCTGGACCTTCCCTTCCCCCAGTGAAACCAAGTGTACAAGAAAAGACAGTGAATTTATAGTGAACAGTGAGAGTGGCACAAAAGTGAGTTCACAGTGAATGCAGTGAGGCCAGAAAAGATCGAGACAAGTGAATATAGAAGAACAGGCGCCTTAGTGAATTCCAGTGTACAGTGGGGCCAAGTAAGACTCTAGAATACAAAAGCGTAGACAGTGAATATTATGAGCAGTGATATTACCCTCGCCCCTTGTAACGACACCTGTAACTATTCCCCTTCCCTTCCCCCAGTGAAACCAAGTGTACAAGAAAAGACAGTGAATTTATAGTGAACAGTGAGAGTGGCACTTAAGGCACAAAAGTGAGTTCACAGTGAATGCAGTGAGGCCAGAAAAGATCGAGACAAGTGAATATAGAAGAACAGGCGCCTTAGTGAATTCCAGTGTACAGTGGGGCCAAGTAAGACTCTAGAATACAAAAGCGTAGACAGTGAATATTATGAGCAGTGATATTACCCTCGCCCCTTGTAACGACACCTGTAACTATTCCCCTCTCCTGTGCAAGTCAGTAACACCCTCCCCAGTATTCAGCCTATGAACTCAGTGTCAGAGCAGTGAACACCTCACGACAGTGCCTCACCACCACGAACAGTGTGATAGTGCCTTTGCCCTCCTGAACCAGGAAATTGCCTCCTGTGCATACAGTATCCTGTGTGATACTAGACCCATTAATGCCAGCCAATGTATTGATTTCTGTCTATGAGATTGTGTAAGATTGCCTACTTGTTCCACATCAGTTGAATTTGTCAATATACGTGTAAGGTTGTTGCCCTGTGTTTTTCTGCCCTGGCCCTCTCTTGTTTGTCTAAGCTCCGGTCTAGAAAGAGAACCCAGCTGCACTCTAGGCGTTCTAGGGACGGGAAGCCGCCCGTTAAAAACCTAGCATAATACACACACACACACACACACACACACACACACACACACACACACACACACACATACACACACACACACACACACACACACACACATATATATATATATATATATATATATATATATTTCCTGGAAAATTTATTCTTTCAACTTCGAAATGATGAATTTAATGGTCATATAGTTCACTATAAAGAATAATATCAAGATGTACTTAATTTGCAGTCGAAAAATATTCATATGCTGATATGTTATAACTCAAAGGAACGAAAATATACGTGATGACCGGGAAAGTTCCAAATACACTTTGGAATTCCAAGGGGGGCAAGTGCTCCCCCTTGCCCCCCCTCCACATGCCCATGCTATCAGATGCCATGAATATAATGCTCGCATCAAGCAGTGATGATAAAAATGATGAGCCACCAGTTACCAGCTCAATGGAAGTAATAAAGAAGTATCACACACATAAGAGAATTAAATAAACAAATGAAGATGTGGATGTGATAGGAAGCGTTATGAGGAACACACTGAGGTGGTTTGGCCATGTGGAAAGGATGGAGGGTGAAAGACTGACGAAGAAAGTGTATGTGAGTGAGGTGGAGGGGGGACGAGGGAGGGGGAGGACGAGGATGAGATGGAGGGATGGGGTGGAGAGGTATATGAGAGAGGGGGGTGTGAGTTGGGAGCAGGGCAGTGAAATGGCGGGGGACAGGGCGACTTGGAGGCGATTTGTTTGTGGCCACCCCAAACGGGATTGAGGCGTCTGGCAATAGATAGATAGATAGAAGATACTCTGAAATGGTGGAGTGAAAACAGAAAAGACTACCCTGATTTAGTGAAACTGGTACACATATATCTCTGTTATCCCCCAGGCAGTGTCCCCAGTGAACAACTGTTCAGTGGTGCTGGATTAATCTATGATGAAAAACGCAAGAGTCTTCATGCAGTTAAAGCAGAGAAACTTTTGTTTTTGAAGAGTTATTTGCACTTTCTGAAATTCAAAGAATGAAATAATGTGCAATGTGAGGTTCAAATGATTCTGATAAACCATAGATAATACATATATTAACTTCAATTTAAGTTTGCACTTGTCTAAATTCAATGTAACTTTACCACTTTCCAAAGGGAGGAGGTTGGCGAGAGTGGCTGGTGGGATGCATGACGACTTAGGTCCACGTCCCGCATCCTGGCAACACATAAATTTGACTTATGTGGCTTAAAGTCGTCGTTAACAATTTAAAATGCATAATCTTAAAAGATTTTTAAAATAATCCGCATCCGCATCCACGAGGATATAGTCATCAGACATCCGCAGCTGTAGCCGCAAAAAATATTTTTGAATATCTGCATCAGCATCGGCATCTGCATTTTTAAAAAGTTTATATCCTCATCCGCATCCGCATCAGCACATCCGCATTTTTAGACATCCGATACACCTCTGTTGCTGATACGTGACTCACTGTCCTGCGCACGACACCATACTTCCTCGGGGTTTGGAACCTCTGTGGCACACACTTCGCTTTTAATGTGTCTCCATAGGTGCTCTGTGTCATTATGCTAGAATAACAAGGGATTACCTAAATGCTGTGTTTCCTGGACAAGGGATCGGGCGAGGTGGCCCAGTGCCGTGGCCACCTCGGTCACCTGACATCACTCGCCTTGATTTTTACCTACAGGGGGACATTAAAAGCGAGGTGTATGCTACAGAGGCTCCAAACCGTGAGGAATTGTGGCGTCGTGTGCAGGACAGTATGGCACGTAGCAGCAACAGTTCCGGGGCTTTGGAACGTGTGCTACAGTCACTTCTGCAACGGCCTGCAGCATGCATTAAGCAAGGAGGCCAGAGTTGTGAACATTTGCTGTAAATGTGAATGACATACCAGTGACTAGCATATTGTATAATATTATTAATAAATCTCACTGTAAATGATGGACGTCTCATTTACAATCCCCTGACCTGAACACATCCATAGCAGATATGTGAAATACTGTAACTTCCAAACTATTGAGATTTCGCAATATACTCATTTATGATTTTGGATTCATTATCGTCTGCGGAATACACCCCCTGATTTTTGCTACATATTTGCTGAACACCCTGTATACAGTATATATATACAGTATTTATTTATCTATCTGTCTATATATATATATATATATATATATATATATATATATATATATATTTATATATATATATATATTTCTATATATATAAAATCGCTCACATTATGCCAGCTCTCAACTTCTCCAAAAAAGTGAGTTGAGCGAATGGAGTAAGGGTAAGGCACGACTATTTTTTTTTTTTTTTGAAGGTATACAGTATACTATAAAAATACAGTATTATAGGTAGTACTGACAGCTTTGTCGTACTTCTTCTTTCAATATTTATATTGCATATTACACCAAGCTTTTTTTTTTTTTAAATCTTCGTGATGTTTTAATACCAGTACAGAGTGAATCTTTAATATATATAAATATATATTTATATGTTTATTTATTTATTTATTTATATATATATGCTCACATTATGCCAGATCTCAACTTCTCCAAAAAAGTGAGTTGAGCGAATGGAGTAAGGGGGAGGCACGACTATTTTCTGTTGAAGGTATGTGCGATAAAAATGCAGTATTTTAGGTAGTATTGACAGCTTTGTCGTACTTCTTCCTTATATATATATATTGCATATTACACCAAGCTTTATTTTTTTAATCTTCGTGATGTTTTAATACCAGTACAGAGTGAATCTGTAATATAAAATAGAGTAATAAGGATATGTAAGGTGTAGAATCTTCTCAGCATACGATCAACATGTTGTGGTTGTAATTAAAGCTAGAGGTGTTATCTCCTGTGCACAGCCTCATTCAGTGTCCACACTTATCGGCAGACGAGAAAATAACAATGATTACAGTATTGTAATTTAGTTCTTGAACAACGGAGGGTTTCTCAGTGGTTAGCACAATGGCCAAGCATTTGCCGGAATATAATATATCAGTCGTCAGCCTCATTTTAGGGATGAATTCCTTCAGTGGCACTGGAAAGGGACGCATTTAAGTGATGGAACTGATATAGTAGCCAGCTGAACTGCCTAGTTATACAAACGTCCATCAACTACTTCCGTATCCCCCAAACGAGGGTGGTGAACTACAAGAGGACAACGCAATGGTGTAGTCCATCAGAATACCATCTTAGATGAGCCTTGGAAAAAAAAAAAAAATGAATACGATCATTTTGATCCACATTCTCGCTATTTGCCGACAATATATTTCAGAAACTTGGATTACGGTACTGGATCCGTAACTTCTTCACTGACGAGCAATTAGCTATAGTTTACATTTGCACTCTCAACTCGAATATTGCCCATCCTTGTGGAGTGGATGTGGAGACGTTGCACTAAAACAACTGGACAAAATTCAGAACTAAGATATAACAACTATTAATGACCCAGCAATTACAAGTAAACTACCTCCCCTACAAATTTTCAACCGAATTTGAATCCATTGTGCCACCTCCCCACACCTTTCCCCGAGGTACACGAGCATCTGGTAATGCCATAATGCAGAACTTCTGCCTATCAGAGTTCTATTGTTCCTCATACTGCATCTCTTTGGAATTCGCTTCCCCAGAAGTGTTTCCCTCCAAACTTCAACCTACAGCAGTTCAGGACCAACTGTTACATTTTTTTTTTTTTTTAAGAATGAAGGACACCTGTAATCAAGTGGATATCAGGTGTATGGATAATTGCTTTATTAAAAAAAAAAGCCTCAGGAGTGACCTCTCGTACTGATGAGATTAATAAAAGGAGAACCCTTCATCTCGAAAAGTCTCCTGTAAGTTTCTTAAATGCTCGCTAAAGTAGGAGAATTACGACCACGTACGTCATCTGAATAAAGAGGATTAAGGATCCCCTCCGACTCCCGGAATGACATCAGACATTCAGTACTGTACTCTCATTTATTTTAGAGGTTTCAGAATGCCTCTTTCTCTGCAATTTATTTACATTATTACATCTGTACCCCTCTCAGAGATTACTAAATCAAACTGTACCAAACAATCGAAAAATTAAGCGGAAATACAAGGAGAAAAAGTAATCGCAAGAGAAATTGTGCTAAGATGTTTTCTATGCCATTAAACTAATCAATAACCATCCCATTATTTCCAACCAAGCTCACCAATCACATCACCAATATTAACACTCCTTACATAACAGTACATCCATGACCACTACAATCATTAGCACTAAAAACTATTAACACTGCACTCATGAACACTTCAGTAACTAGCTGTACATCCAAACACTATATCCATGAACACTACACTCATTAACACTAACCCACTTAACTTTACACTGCAACAAATGAATCTCCATTCATTAACCCTACACTCTAATCCTATTCTTTAAGACTACACCCATTACCAATGCACCCATTAACATTACATGCATAAGCACTATACCCATTAACATTACACCCTTTAACACTGCACCGATTAACAAATCAGTCATTCACACTACACTCATTAATAATGAACTCATTAACATTACACCCATTAGCACTATACCCAGTAACGCTACGCTTATTAACACTTCAAGCATTATGAGTGCAGTCATTACCAGCCGCGATAGCGAAGCTGGTATTGTTTTCAATTAGTCTGTTTGTGTGTGTCTGTGTGTCTGTTAGGACGATAACTTCGCAACGGCTCAAAATATCATCACACAATTTTACAGGTGTGTAGTAGAGAAAAAAATCAATCACGAGTTCGAAATTGGTGAAGTAGGTCAAGGTCTGTGTGTCTGTTACCATGACAACTTCGCAACCACTCAAGATGTCATCACAAAATTTTACAAGTGTCTAGTAGGGATGAAAATCTCCTACAAGTATTGTTTTCACTTTGTTATGTTTATGTGTCTGTTAGCACGCTAACTTCGCAATCGTTCAAGATATCATCACAAAGTTTTACAGGTGTGTAGTAGGGATGAAAATCTCCTACGAGTTCGAAATTAGTGAAAGTAGGTCAAGGTCTGTGTGTTTGTTGCTAAAATAACTTTGCAACGGCTCAAGATATCATCACAAAATTTTACAGGTTCGTAGTAGGGATGAAAATCCCTTACGACTTCGAAATTGTTGAAAGTAGGTCAAGGTCAAGGTCATATTCCGAGCCGAGCCAGGTATGTATCGGCTCGCGGCTGGTGTGATTCCCCATTTGGGGGGTCTCTAGGTCAAACTGCAACCAATAGCACTACACCCATTAATACAGCAACCACTAACATTACACCCATCAATACTACAAGCTTAAGCACTACTCCCAGTGAAACTACGGCTATGGACACTACCTTCATTAACATTATAAACCCACCAGCCTTTATGCCAGTGCTATCCCAGCTAACAGCGCGGACACCCCATTATCAAGCTCCATAACCAGACTCGAGAAGACTCTAAAACCACCCACACTCATTACACCACCAGAAGCTTTTAGTGGCACAGGTAACCCTCAAACACTGTCTGGCTGTATGTCTGACAACCTTAGTCTTTAGATGCGAAAGTCCATCTAGGAGCGGTTCTGTCCTTCTGCTCTCATTGCAGTAATTATATCTAAATGTGAAGTGCTTCACTTCCATAGACTTTAGTAACTTTGGGGAAGCCACACCACACAGAACTACCCTTCCACACTACATCACACCACACCAGACAACTACCCTCCCGCCTCACATACCACCACCCTCTCACACCACACCACACACAACCACTCTCCCACATCACACCACACCAAGGACATAAGCCGAAGGGTCCTGATGACGACGCATCAAATATTTTCGCACTAGTTCACAAAAGTATATTTATATAGAGATTAAGTCTTTTCCTGGTTACGATGTTTTTTTTTTTTCTTGTGCACAATTATGATGCAACGCATCATTGGCTGACAAACTACAGGTTTTGCATCCATATTCAGAGATCATTTTTGGTTCAGTATTTTAAAAATATATCAAAATATTAAACGTTACATGGCAGGCGGGAAGAACAGAGGGCCCGAATACTCAGTCTTTTGAGAAGAGATAAGGACAAAGCCTTTTAAAAAGTCGTTGATCTTCTCCTTCCAAACGATCCAAAGTGAAGCATTTATATCGCATTTATACCCATCAGTTCTGTGACGTCTTACTGCAGATATTCCTGCAGTCACCAAACAACTCTACTCAAGCAAGGACACGCTAATAAGGAAGGGGTTAGTGAAGGTCGAGTCTAATCTCCTCCACCCCTATATGTTCGAAAAGTCTCTTCTAAACTGAGTTTAACTGTCTAGAGGCAGCAGGAATATAATACATAATATGTCATCAGAGAGAAAGGTTAACAGTATGTACTTGACAGCCATACATTCTCTCTCTAATAATTCTCGAACATACAGTAGACTCTGCCCAGCGACCAATACTGATTATGTATGACTTGTGGTACCATTTTCTGTTCCCCGGCCCAAATGATCTTGGTTGTATTGTTGCAGTCGGTACTGGATAGGAACGACTTCACAGGGTGGCGTACTTGACAGTCCCATTATACAAATTTGCCTCAAGTCCCTTCCTGTCTCTAAATGGAATATGTGGACTCTGCGATATGGACAGCATCAGCATGCAGCCTAAGGGGTCCACTTTCAGATGTGCAGAGGCCACAAAGCAAACAACAGTTTAAGTTAATAATTCTTTTAGGAAGTGAAATTATAACTCTTTCAATCTGTGTGAATATAAGTCCATTGATTATTTTAGGAAGATGCTGTTGTCGTTGCCTCAGGCACATCTCAACGTGAACCCAGTGGACCTCAGGCTAAAACTGCCCTTTCATCCAGTCCACCGCTCTCTTTTTAGGGGATATGGAGGAGGTTCAGAGGAGCAGCTAAGCTCTAGGTCATATCAGTGCCACCTTCACTGCACCTGGCAAGGTATAGACAGGGCGATATATACATTTGGTTATTTATTAACTCGTTTTAGTTGATATGGCAATTCGAAAACCATTTGTCTGATGCTACGCTTGTGAACATTATCATCCAACTATCGGCATAAGTATAAGAGATTAAATGTTAAACGCTACGGAATTTATAAACTACAAAGCTCGTATCGCAGTTCAGAACAAGGTGGCATGAACCATCAGTCACTCGCATCAAATTATACCCTTCTAAAATTAATGGGCCCAAACACCCAGTTAGTACACAAGACGTAGTGTTTTACTTACATGGCGTAATTTCTGGTTTATTCACTTCTGGACGTGCCACATACACAGACTCTATCATAATGGTCGATAATTTTCGTTCTTCAGTCTACCTTCTATAAGTATCTATCTCATTATCTATCTGTCTAATCTACGTGTCTATTCATCAATCTATCCATACCCTGAAACGGTAATCCGGGAGAGACTAACCATAATGAAATCTCGCCCCGTTCTCCGTCATCAGGTTGTCCTAACACAACCCTCATCCACATACTGGTGTCCCTCGACTGTAGCACCAGTCGAGCAGGGCAGTACTCCCGAGGTGGATGGAAAGCTGATGACAGGGAGTGCTGGAGCTCCCGTTTCATCAGCCCTCAGGACTAGTTCCTGACCATCCACCTTTGCTGAACTTTTTCAGTGTCTCAATTACACAGAGAGTAGGCCAGCATGCTCTCCAGTACAAATTTCTCTAACTATCTTCACCAAACTACATGCACAGTACACACTACACTTCCTATTCAAAATTTACCCAGAATGGCGTCGTTTTACCAAGCCTCGGAGTCCCCAGGGGGGGGACCATAAATGCCCACACCATCTGCCCCTGTCCCGGTGACGACTCAAGATGCCTGGAACCACTGTCTGACTCTCTTCTTCTTCATTTCTGCAACATTCGCGGCCTTTCCTCTAACTTTCGCTCTGTTGAGCACCACCTCTCCTCCTCTAAACCTCACCTTCTTTTTCTAACGGAGACTCAGCTGTCTGAGGCAACTGACAGCAAACCCTTTTCTGTATCCTCCTACTTTCTCTATACTCATTTCAAAGCCAAAGGTGGCTGTTGTGTATATATACGCAAAGACTTATCTTGCTCTCGTGTTCCTGAACTTGATTCTTCTGAATTCTCCACACTCTGGCTTCGGCTTTCCTGTCATTCTCTGACTAAATATATCTGTGCTATTTACTTATCCCCTAATTCTACTGACTATCAAAAATTCTTCGACTATCTTACTTCTACGATGGAACACATTCTATCCATTTCTCCTTTCTCTGAAATCTCCATTCTTGGAGATTTCAATGTTCACCACCACCTTTGGCTCTCCTCTCCTTTCACGGATCCACCTGGTGAACAAGCCTACATCTTTTCTATCCTTAATGACCTAGAGCAGCTTGTACAGCACCCTACCCGTATCCCTGACCGCCTTGGAGAGAGCTCCAACATACTTGACCTCTTCCTCACAACTAATCCTTCTGCTTACTCTGTTAATCTTTTCTCTCCGTTGGGCTCCTCCGATCACAACCTTATTACCTTAACCTGTCCTATCACTCCGGTACGGCCTGTGGACCCTCCAGAGAAACGTCATCTGTGGCATTTTGGAGCCGCAGACTGGGAGGCCCTCAGGCAGTACTTCTTTGATTTTCCCTGGAATGATTATTGCTTCCATGGCCGTGAGCCATCTGAGTGTGCCTTGCGCATTACGGAGGTTATTCTCTCGGGCATGGACGCATACATTCCTTTCTCATATCCTTTGACTAATGCAAGAAAGCCTTGGTTTAATCACGCTTGTTCTAATGCTGTCCGCAACAAGGAGAGGGCCTACAAAAGGTACCGGAGCCAACCCACCCCTGAATCACATCATCTTTACGTTTCTGCCCGGAATCGTGCTAAGTCTGTTCTTCGCTCTACTAAAAATAATTTCATCCATACTAAATGCTCTCAACTCTCCAACTCGAATTCTTCCCGCTCCTTCTGGCATCTTGCCAAAAATCTTTCTAACAACTTTACCTCATCATCCTTCCCTCCTCTTTTCTACTCTGATGGTTCTGTAGCTATTTCTTCTACTGATAAAGCAGATCTCTTCGCACAGACTTTCTCCTCCAATTCTACCTTAGACGATTCCGGTGCTGTTCCTCCATCACTTCCCCCCTCTGACTTCCTCATGGCTGACATTAAAATTTCTTCAGTTGATGTATTTTCTGCCATCACTGGCCTCAGTACTAACAAGGCTTATGGGCCTGATGGGGTCCCTCCTGTTGTTCTCAAGAACTGTGCTTCTGTGCTCACACCCTGCCTAGGCAAACTCTTTCGTCTTTGTCTGTCAACTTGTACCTTTCCTTCTTGCTGGAAGTTTGCTCTCATTCAGCCAGTCCCAAAGAAGGGTGACCACTCCCAACCCTCCAACTATCGTCCAATTGCTTTAACGTCCTGTATTTCAAAAGTTTTCGAGTCAATTCTTAATAGAAAAATTTTAAGGCATCTTTCCTATCACAACCTTCTTTCCGATCGTCAGTATGGGTTCCGTCAGGGACGCTCCACTGGCGATCTTCTCACCTACCTTTCAGACTCCTGGTCATCCTCCTTTCGGGACTTTGGCGAAAGCTTTGCCATTGCACTTGACATCTCAAAGGCTTTCGATCGAGTCTGGCATAAATCTTTAATTTCCAAACTGCCCTCCTACGGTTTCTATCCTTCTATCTGTCCCTTCATCGCTAGCTTCCTTTCTGGTCGTTCTATAGCCGCTGTTATAGACGGCCATCGTTCTTCTCCTAGATCTATCAACAGTGGTGTTCCTCAGGGCTCTGTCCTATCACCAACTCTCTTCCTTTTATTCATCAATGATCTTCTAAGCTGTACATCTAACCCTATCCACTCATATGCTGATGACTCCACCCTTCACCTTTCCATCCGGTTCCCGCAACGCCCATCTCAACAGTTACTTCAACAAACAAGGGATGAGGCTATGGCACACCTAATGTCTGACTTGGCTCGTATCTCTGACTGGGGTAAAAATAATATGGTTGTCTTTAATGCATCTAAGACTCAGTTCTTACACCTTTCAACCCGACAAAATCTTCCACAGGTATACCCACTAATGTTTAATAATATTCAGCTTAATCCTACATCATCCTTGAACATGCTTGGGGTTTCATTTACTCGGGACTTATCTTGGAAAGATCATATTACATCCCTTGTAAAATCTGCTTCCAAGAGATTGGGTGTGCTAAGCCGACTCCGCTCTTTCTTTACTCCCTGCGCAATTGTTGACTCTATACAGGGGTTTTATCCGCCCCTGTGTGGAGTACAACTCTCATGTGTGGGGAGGCTCCCCTCATACAGCTCTTCTCAATAGGGTGGAGTCAAAGGCTTTTCGTCTCATTAACTCTCCTCCTCTTACTGACTCCCTTCAACCTCTGTCTCTTCGCCGCACTGTTGCATCTTTATCTCTTTTCTATCGCTACTTTAATGGTCACTGCTCCTCTGAACTGTCTGCTTGCATTCCTCCACCTCTACGACGGGCGCGTAGCACCCGTCTGGCAGCAGACTCTCATCCTTTTTCTGTCCAACTCTCTAATGCAAGAATTAACCGTTACTCCCAGTCTTTCATTTATGCAACATGTCAACTCTGGAACTGTCTCCCTCTGTCTGTATTTCCTGCTGCCTATGATCTCCAGTCTTTCAAACGCAGTGTGTCCAGGCATCTCAAAATGATCGGATCTTGAATCTGGCTCTATATTGTATTTTGTTTTTCTCTTGGAGGGAACTGTTACTGCGGGCTCATGGCCTTTGGTTCCTTCTTCCTCGCATAAAAAAAAAAAAAAAAAAAAAAAAATCCCTCCACCACATCCTCGGCCTCCTGCTCCACCACATCCTCGGTCTCCCACTCCATCACATATAATCTGCTAATCAATCTCTCGGTCCCCAATTAAGTTTTTAAACAGGAAACACCTTACATGACGTACCGTAAAAGGTCCAGTGGCGAACAATAACATAGCAACAAAAAATAGTGCAAAATCTATGAACATCAATGAAAGTCTTGCATAAAATTCTGAAAGCTTTGTTGAAATATGAATAGCACATCACTTCGGTTTGAACGTAATTACTATCTTGTAACTAACTGAAACGAAGTGTATCGATATTAATGTCTGTGAATGTTCAGTGACGAATATATTGTGACAGAATTATCTCTTATCGCTAGGTTTCAGGAAAGGTCATCTCAGTTTTTACTTATTTTGAACCAAACGTGGTGGAAGGGTTAAGGGTCGCGATAGAACGATGGGATTCTTTTTTTTTTTTTTTTTTTTTTACAACAATCAGTAAAAAGTCAGGCCATAGGACAAGGTCAAAAATCGATACTTGCGTCTGTGAGGAAAAGAAAGAAAAAACTAAAACTCTCATACGATTTGGATCAAGCTTGTGGAATAAGTTGAGAACCATTAAAGTGATTGATTTTTATTTACTTATTTTTTTAACAACAAGTCACAGGTCAAAGTGACACAGCAAGGCGAACTTTCATAGTTTTTGTCCGATAAACAATAATATTTGTATAATGGTTCACATCAAAACGCGGGTAAAGAAATTTGATTATTTGAACAGTCACTCAAAGGTAAAGGTAACCAGGCAAAGTCAACTCGGACAATTTTGATGTGATTTGAACCAGAACTGGTAGAAGGGAAATGTTTAGGCAAAAAATATACAATACGATTATTAGAGTGATGTGATGAAGGTTAAGATCGCACGCCAAAGTCAAATATCCAGCTGATGTTGCACTCTGAGTGTTCCTTCGTATGTCTTAATTTTGCACAAATTATCATAATAGGATACGTTATAAGACCACCTTTTTCTCTTGAACTACCAGAGTAATTTAGAAATTACTTATTCGCACACACTTCTGTAGTTTTCATACATTGTTTTTCTTCTTGTTGCCCCAGGCTCATCTGGACCTGGGCCTGGTGGACTGCAGGCCAGTGTGGACTAGCAGGAGGTTGTTCATTAAAGTAAGTAATTTCTAAGCATTGAGATTTCCATTTTGCGCAAATGGAAATAAATAAATAAAAAAAAAATTCTTACAGAAGAATAAAATTAATACCTTGGCGAATAAATTGGCTCGGACATGGAAAAATATGCAGAGCCATTCTCATAAATTTGCTGGTGGTACAGTAACGTGCTCTCTATCACTGTAAATCTCATGGAAATTCGCCCATTTATAAACAAACGGTTCAGCCAGTTCTATATCACATATTTCCAAACGCTCAGACACTTCATCATGCAAGGTACAGTACTTCTCCCAAAATGTGTAGCGTCTGTAAACAAAGTAAAATTCGTCTTCCGCTGTCTTTCACAAGGCTAAACTGCTAAATTTTACGAGTAAAGGACTCTGGTGCACAACAGTATCGTTCAACATTTTGCTCTTAAAAATAACGTCATTAAGATTTTTCTCTGCACACTTCCTTTAGAAACCTAACAAGTGTACATATACTGCCTTTTATACAAACTAGCTCAGATACACAACTAATTCTATACGTAATACTCTGAACACAAAGTTATATTTCATCGAAGTTATTCTCAATAAATCCACTGAGTACTTTATTAACACGACTCATAAAAATTGGCCTCACCTAATCTTTCAGCAAGCTAAATTGCTGCCTTCTAGAAGCAACTGGTTCAGATACGCAGCGATTACGGTGATTCCTATACTCACAATGTTGCTAGCTTTAACACTCTCCATTGCAAGCTTGGTTATGATTAGCACCAGTCAAGACTGACTTACTACCTTAAAATGGTTCATATACGTAACAAAGGTGTTGGATCCAATACTCATAATTTTCAAGCATTACCACTCTCTTTTGCACGTTTGGTTCAGATATGCAACAATCACGACTAAATTACTAGCTTAGAAACTCATTACCCCATGAACTATGATACACCTGGCAGGTAATTAGGGTCTCCACTCTTCGTTAACCATATTTTGGGATTCAAGGACGCATTCCACAGTAGGTGGCAGGAGGCTTCTTATCACATATGCCTTAGAGATAGATGTTGCATAGTACATTTCATCATTTTCTAGTACGCTGTTTATACCGGTTCATTATCGACAGAGCTGTTTATACCGGTTCATTATCGACAGAGCTGTTTATACCGGTTCATTATCGACAGAGCCAGATAATAGGATCCTGAGGTGTACTGTGCTGAATACATAGCTCTAAATGGCATGAGGAGCTTCGAGATATATCTTCCATCGCGAAATATTGCATCATAACATTCTGTTATATGCTGCTTACATTGAATTATTTTCTAAGTAGTTTCCATCAGTGACATAAAAAAGTATCCAGAAGTAATAAACACAATATATCGATAAAGAATGATTGTTGCGAAATCTCAAAAGCCACTGACAAAACCTCTCTCACATCGACTTTGAATTTTCTTGTACTCGTATGCTATACGAACCATTTTAGTGCCGAGGCCGTTTACGTCACTAATATACAAAAAGATAATGAGGTTTAGTAGGCAACTAATAGTAGTAGTAGTAGTAGTAATAATAATAATAATAATAATAATAATAATAATAATAATAAACAATTAAATAATGCTAAAAAAAGAGGTGTTACGATAAAAAATTTGTCAAGCCGATCTTTCATCAGCTTCCTTGCACCTCATCCTTAAGGAGCTAAACTGTATGTTGCAGCTCAATATTATCTTTAAGGTTATTTATATTCTTTTCATCCATCCTTTTTTAAGGGAGTAGACTGTAACACTAGTCGAACGGGGCGGTACATACTCCCGAGGTGAAGCTAGTAAAAAGGAGAGCTGGAGCTCCTGCTTCACCAGCCCTCAGGACCTGGACCTGACCATCTCCATTTGCTGAACATATTCAGTGCTTTCACTTCCACAGAGAGTAGGCCAGCATACTCTCATAATACCTCTACCTTAAACTGTCTACACTACGCTGCATGCACGTTACATATCACACATTCTGTTTACATTCCTCTTTAGCATTGGCCTCTGCATTAACTTCATCAAAAACTGTGGTAGCTCGGATTACCACCACCGGCAGAGTATGGCTGGTGGCACAGGGTGCTCCCAGTCGCTATCAAGCGACTGTGCAGACAGCGACTATTGCTCGTCAGTGAAGAAGTGCTGGTTCGGACCTACAGTATACTTCACCAATTTCCGTGGTCTTACTACCAATTTGAATTCAGTTCACTTTTTTCTTTAGTCGGTATCCCCTCTAGCCCTGTTCCTCACAGAATCCTAAATCACTACCTCCACTGATATATCCCCAGTTTGCTTCCATGGTTACAAACTCCTCACAAACTTCCGTAACAAGGGTAGCACGTGTAGTTTTATCAAATCTGAGTTTGCACTTGGCACTGTTTTGATTATTCACTGTATAAAATAAATTATCTAAATATTACCAAATATATCAGTGTAGTCTACCGCTCCCCCAATACTTCTTCAGAACCCAGTGTATTTGACTCCATACTCACACAGTTGACTACCCTTAACCTCATCCTTACCACTGAAATTGCCGTTTGGGGTAATTTTAACAGTTCATAATGTAGAATGAATATTGCATTCTGCCAGGACTGATAATACTGGTCCAGAATGCGAGCTGTTTGCAGAATCGTTTAATCTCATACAGTTGGTAAAGCAACCAACCAGAATTCCAAATAATCCTAACCATAACACCTATCTCTTGGATCTATTCCTGACAAATAATCCAGATCAATACAGGATAGAAGTACTTTCACCACTGGGATCCTCTGACCAGTCTCATCAACGCATCATTGGTCAGCTCCCTGAAACGTTCCCATTCTGAACCTGTGCACTTTGTTAGGGCAGACTGGGATGGATTTAGAATTTACTTGCTGACATTCCATGGCAGTGTTTCTTCTCTAGTGACATCAGACCTACCCAGTCCCACATTAATTACTAAATACAAGCTGTTATGGAATTGTTCATACCCAGTCAACTGTTCACTAAAAGATCGGACTCCCCGAAAATGGTTTGATAGCAACTGTGCCAGAGGAAGGGTCCAAAAGTCATTATCATGTAACTCTTACTTAAAATAAAAATAATCTGAATCACTCAGTCAATTTAAAACTGCTAGAAATTATGGAAAGCAATAATAAATCTCGTTAAATCAAACTTTCTCCACAACTAAGCATCGAACCTAAACTCGTACCCCATTATCCAACAAGGTTGTGTACCACTATGAGTGTTCTGTCAGTGAGTACGTCGGATATCGAAGCAATTTTCTCCATAAGATGGTGAAGAAGAGCCAGAGATGCATTCCAAGCCCGATCCTAAACTCTCATATACCTTAATCAATAAAGATTGACAGAGGAACACCATTAGCAATGTTATTTTCTTCATAAACAATACTATTGCTAAAAATGTCAGGACTCCATATTAAAATAATACAACTCATAGATAGACAGATAAATAGGTAGACAGATAGAAGCACCAGCCAGGGTGTGAGATAGGAAGTGTGTCAGCGAGAATCGACCATAAGGAAATGAGTTCAACAAATACTTAATGAACAGTATGCCAGTGGGCACCGGAAGCACTACATACACACAGACATACAGGGTTCTAGAAGCTTCTACGACAGTGTAGCCCAAGTGACACGAGCCCTGCCAAACGAGAATATAGGAATCAGAGATTAGAAAGGGGCTTGCCATAGAACCGACAGGTCGTGGAGATAGGAAATAAGAAGAGGGGTCCGACGAGACTTAGTAAATTACGTTCCTGTGTAATATATACACTACTCAACTTAGACTTTCCTTGAAGATAATAAATCAAGATCACCTCCCTGCATTCGTCTTTAACTCCTCCTGCCTTCGACTAGCACAATAACTTGAACCAAAACTCAAGACTTACATGTTACAAGACCAAAGAGTCACATATATATAGTTGGTGGCAGTAAAGATCGGCTCTATGCGAACCATCATTTCTACAATCAATGAAACACAATCGAGCATACAATAGCAATGACGAGTTACGAGTGAGGGTAAACAAGCTCTACAATTAACTACAAATAACAAGTTTACAAGACAACTCCATAATCTTCTTCACGCTTCTTCAAGTATCAGCAAGGAGAATAAAAACAAAACAAGTAAACGAAAAGCAAGAACAAAACAACAAGCACTTAATCCCCAACGCTCTCTCCTACCACCCCCCTACCTCCACCGCTGACGCAGGTTCACAGAGGTCAAGACGATGCGGCAGATACCAGAGCCACATTTATTACGCATCTTACTCACTTTCCTAACTCAGGTTACTCATCGCTACTCATTTACTCACCACAGCGACCAGTGTGGGAAGCAGACGTCACCATGTGTATCTGCTGAGACGACGTCACCATGTGTGTTTGCTGAGACGACGCCACGCCAATCAACGTGTGACTGACATCAGGCACTTCTCACCCACTGCTCGTTACCCATCCTTATTCACATAGCTCTTACTCATACTCATTTCTTTCCAACAATATTGAGTGGGAATTCAACGTTCTATGGTGAGGTTCGCCTATAACTACGGCTGTTAAGCACTACAATCAACACTGAAATCACCAGGCCATGGAATTTCCGGAGTAAGTCCATCAACACAGCCCTCGAATTATCAAGAGGGAGATTTTCCATCAACTCTGCATTTATCTTCCAAGATTTAAATCTGTTATCACCATGCCTCTCCGAGTGACATCATCTGTATCAAGTAGGTGTAATTGTAATTACTCATTTCTTCTCAGTGCTTTAAATTAGGTACAATCACCTCCTTTACTTATTTTTGTATTTACATTTATACACTTATTATCTTTCATTTATTACAACTCATTCACTCATATATTCCGTAAGGACATAAATAAAAGACGTATTTCATAACACCATACCCTAGCAATGTCAGTTCTTTCTAGCTGAGTGATATGACGGGAATATTTTCACCTCCACCCATGTTAGTAACAGATGATACACAGCGGCCACTGCAGATACACAGTTAGGAGAGCATCAGGGTAACACACCCACCCTACAAAACTCACCGCAAACTAAAGATAAAGAAACAAATACATCATTTCTAGATGATAATGATGATTCTTGGGAACTCCCTCTGATGTAGCAAGTGAGAACTTTGTCTCTGACTTGCATGCCTATGAAAATATGCTTAACAGAGTTCATCGTTCATGGAAAACCTATTCCACTGTTCCCTCACACAACGATAAACAAGTCCAAGTTACAATAACAAAGCAACAGTGAAAAAGAATAACGCAAGCAATACCACAGATCAAACATCCCCACCTCATGTTAATGTTTATCATGAGGATAAAACCTCCCCAAAATTCTCAGGCACAAAAAAAGATCGTATTGATGTTATTCCACTGATCAATCAGTGCAAACAGATCTTCATAAAAAGGCACATAACAGATGAACAAGAGAAAATTGCTATTTTTTCCTTTTGGATTAATCAGGAAAGATGCCCGGCAGGAGACTTGCTTAACCCGCCATGTGCCAGCTATTTTTAGCCCTATGGGTTGCCCCAGTGCTGGCCCTTTTTTGACCTTTTTTTTTGGCTAATATGATAGATTTTGATTACTTATTACTTCAACGTTTATCACAATTTGCGTGTCTTTCTCTCTGTGAATGCATTACCTTACACTTACTTGAAGACAGATACAACCTTGCTTCATTACGTACAATCCTGGCACTTATGAGAAGGTATTTACAACTCGACTTCACTATATAATCCTTATACTTACAAGAAAATATTTACAACTTACACTTACATAAAAATATTTACAAAATGCCTTCACTCTGTACAGCACTGGGTGAGGCACACAGGCAGAGTGAGGCAGAGCGAGCATGAGGGCGGGGGGGAGCGAATGAGTGTATGGTCTTGACAGCCTGGGGGATGGTAGGGGAACAGTTACCAAACATGCCTGCCAATTTTTACCCACAAATCTTGAAAAATGCGGTCACAGTGAATGTTGTTATTTTAAACCGTTTTAAAATGGCACTGGCACTGGCCACAGAATTATGTCAGACTGTTTTAAAAAGGCACTGGCATGCGGCGAGTTAAGTCTGATAAGCCTCTCCAAGCTAAGACATATGATGAGTTTAAAACTGAAAATTTGAAGAAATTTTCTGGAGGTACGAACTTTTTGCCAGGTATAATCTCAGAATTACATAAGTTTGTAGATCTTTTTAAGGGAACACACCACAAATCATGAGCTCAGCGAAATAACTGCTGATGTCTCCACCATTAACCCCTAAAGTACTAATCTCATCGATCGGGATTTTTGCGCAATTTCTTAAAAGGACGAGCAACACGGTTCTTGCAATATCCACAAAAAACTGGTGGCAGCTGGCTCCACACCAACGTTGATGCAGATAGCTTCTAACCAAACAGAACTAACCGTCGTATAACAAGTCAGACCCGATCATCATCAGACCCGAAGGCGATCGCTATCGTGATTGTTGATCGGGATAGTGAAACTGGTATTACAAGTCATCCCGACGCACATCAAAACACGCGCCCTCCCGACGATCCCTTGTCGTGTACCAACCTATGCAAGTTAATAATTAATAAAATAAATAATTGATGGAGTGTGTGGTGAAATGCTGAAGCATGGGGGAGAGATAGTAGTAGAATGGATGTGGAAGATGTGCAGATTAGCCTGGGAGGAAGGTAGAGTCCCGGAGTATTGGAATTCAGGTATAATTATTCCCTTGTACAAAGGAAAAGGGGAAAAAGAAGTGTGTGGTAATCATAGGGGCATTTGTCTTCTTAGTATAATAGGAAAAGTGTATGGCAGGATACTTATTGACAGAGTTAGAGAAAGAACAGAGAAATTAGTTGGAGAAGAACAGGGAGGCTTCAGGAAGGGAAGAGGCTGTGTAGATCAGATATTCATTCTTAGATCTTTAGTGGAAAAGTTTTTAGAGAAGGGAAAGAAGTTGTATGCGGCTTTCATGGATTTGGAGAAAGCATATGACAGGATGGATAGACAAGGATTGTGGAAAGTGTTAAGAATATATGGAGTAGATGGGAAGTTGTTGAATGCTGTGAAGAGTATGTACGATGGTGCGAGGGCTGCAGTGCGTGTGGATGGCGAACTAAGTGAATTTTTCTCTTTGAAAGTTGGGTTGAAACAGGGATGTGTCATGTCTCCGTGGTTATTCAATCTGTACATGGATGGAGTAATAAAAGAGGTACAATGTAGGGTAGTAGATGTTGGAGTGGCCCTGGTGAGAGAGGATAATGTTTGGAAACTCCCTGTACTGTTGTTTGCAGATGATACTGTGTTGTTGAGTGAAGACGAAGGGGAGCTGCAAGGCTTGGTGGATGAGTTTGGGAGAGTGTGTAAGAAACGGAAACTGAAGGTGAATGTAGGGAAGAGTAAAGTGATGGTCTTTGAGAGAGGTGAAGTCAGTGAAAGTACAGCGAGGTTGGATGGTGAGGAATTGGAAAATGTGAGTACGTTTAAGTACTTGGGTAGTGTGATGAGTAAGGATGGAGGTTTGGAGGGTGAAGTGCTTGAAAGGGTACAGCAGGGAAGAAAGGTTGCTGGTTCGTTGAAAGCAGTGATAAGAAACAGGGAAGTGAGTATGGAAGTGAAAAAGTTACTACATGACAGTATTGTGATACCAACTCTAACGTACGGAAGTGAAGCTTGGACGTTGTTGGAAGGACACAAGTCAAGAGTGAGAGCAGTGGAAATGGGTTATTTAAGAGGAGCCTGTGGAGTCACGTGGAGAGATAGGCTGACGAATGAGGATATAAAGGAACGTTGTGGTGTTGATGTGGATGTGATAGGGAGCGTTATGAGGAACACACTGAGGTGGTTTGGCCATGTGGAGAGGATGGAGGGTGAAAGACTGACGAAGAGAGTGTATGTGAGTGAGGTGGAGGGGGGAAGAGGGAGGGGGAGGCCGAGGATGAGATGGAGGGATGGGGTGGAGAGTTATATGAGAGAGGGGGGTGTGAGTTGGGAGCAGGGCAGTGAAATGGCGGGGGACAGGGCGACTTGGAGGCGATTTGTTTGTGGCCACCCCAAACGGGATTGAGGCGTCTGGCAATAGATAGATAGAAAATAAATAAAAAGTTTTGGAAGGAGTTTTCTTTGCCTTTATATTTTTATATACTTCCCAGTACATCTTGTCACTTCATTATCAATCCCAATAATGTTTTTATATATAGCAGAAAGTTGTTACAGCAGTGACGGCTTCATGTGTACGGTTGGCAGTGCGCGTCACCATAGAAACAGGACGCCAAGATGGAAAGTGACAGAGATGTTCCGCTGTCAGCTGCTCAGAGAATGCAACTATTAAATCTGATAAAGGGAAAGGAAAAAGTGATCCAAGACAGGTCGACAGGAGCTGCTGTTTTTGAGAAGAAGAAGCAGGCGTGGGAAGATATTACATCAGCATTCAACGCCTCAAATCCCGATCAGCAACCTAGGACGTCGAAACAGCTTCGACGAAGCTTTGAACATGTCAAACGCAAGTAAGAGCTGCTTTAATTTATCTGCATGATAATAAGCTATTGCTGTGAGGAACTGTTTCACAGATAGTTTTCGTTCCTATAACCATGCTCAGTATTTGCTGGAAGTGTTATTGAAATAGGGGTAGCCTAGGCCTACCAGGATTTTTTATTGAGGGCACATCATGATTATTGAATTAAGGTCAGTTACCTGTTTAACATTATGGCAAAATTTAATACATATGTGATAGTTATACTTACGAAGGATTGTCAATGGTTGTCTAACTGAAACTGGAGAATTTTCCATATTAATCATTTTCATAGTTGTTGGTAAGTTGCTTCACAAAACTTGACATCTTTTACAACACACCTTATTTTTCTTTTTATATATATATATATATATATATATATATATATATATATATATATATATATATATATATATATATATATATATATGTAGGGTGTAACGCGACGTATGATAAAAACTTATACCAATGATCTATCATGTAATTTTGAGTATATTTTGTTCTATAAACATACGCTCTCTGTGACCCCAGTTCAGTACCCAGCATTCGGCTGTTTTGTGTAAAAGCTTCGTCTCTTGCATGTGCCATTGGGCGAGGCTTGGCAGGGCGACGGGAGACGAGTATTATTAGCTTATACTGCACTATACATGAAAATCCCATATCCTATCAGTCCACACGAGTTTTAAGAAGAAACTTTACGTAGTCTATTGATTCTTTAACATCAAGTCATGCATTCATGCAATTCTTTTGCACAAATCGACTGTAATTAAGGATTAAATTCAAATTTGATGGCTTGCAAGGGTGTAGGGATGGAGGGAGGACAGGCTGGTGTCTTGTTGCCAGTTACTGTATGTAATCTTTGGTTTGTAGGATGTTGCTACCAGCATTATCATAACACCCACAGCTCATTTAGTGAAAGAACATTACTGAGTGACTAGGATCACTTTAAATCATCAGTAATATTATTATTTATTACAATTTTTCTGCTGCAAGTAAACGCGGCACCATTATTTTCATATGATGTTGACGTGAGAACAGTGATACAGGATTGCCAATATAACGACTATGCAGCTAGACTTATTTTTGTCTTCTACTTGCAGCACTAACATCTGTCAACATGATATCTAGCTACATCCTGGATACTTTTGCCATTTTTAGGTGATATTCTAAATATTTTTTTGTATTGTCTAGCGATGTTTTGAAGTGTTTATTATCTAGCAACATTCTAGCAAGTTTTCAGGACTAAACTAGCGAGATTGATAAGGACTTGGCAACCCTGCACCTACCCACTGTTATTTGAACGGGAACGTTTGTAGGGGAGGCACACACTTCAAATACTGTTCTCTGCGTTCTGTTGTTCACCGGGTTCAGCTTCACATGTTCATGAAACAGCATGCTACGTACGTACAGCAATGAAGAATGTGCAGATATCGTGTATTTTGTTTTACGGATTCTCCGATGGGAATGCCAGTCTGCAGAGACGAACACAGGTGGATATACCCAAGGGCGCCACGTTTACTTGCAGCAGAAAAATTGTGATAAATAATACTCTTTCTGACTTAAAGTGAGGCTAATTTCCCTTTAGAATAACGTTTTTTCACTGAATGAGCTATGGGTGTTATGATACTGCTGGTAGCAACATCCTACAAACCAAATATTACATAACTGGCAACAACACACCAGCCTGTCCTCCCTCCCTCCCAACTCCCTTGCAAATCATAAAATTCGAATTTAATCCTTAATTACAGTCGATTTGTGCAAAAGAATTACATGAATGCATGGACGATGTTAAAGAATCAATGGACTACGTAAAGTTTCTTCTTAAAACTCGTGTGTACTGATAGGATATTGGATTTTCATGAATAGTGCAGTGTAAGCTAATAATACTCGTTTCCCGTCGCCCTGCCAAGCTCTCACCCAATGGCACATGCAAGAGACGAAGCTTTTACACAAAACAGCCGAATGCTGGGTACTGAATTGGGGTCTCAAAGAGCGTATGTTTATAGAACAAAATATACTCAAAATTACATGGTAGATCATTGGTGTAAGTTTTTGTCATACGTCGCGTTACACCCTGTATATATATATATATATATATATATATATATATATATATACATATATATATATATATATATATATATGTGTGTGTGTGTGTGTGTGTGTGTGTGTGTGTTACCCAGAATTGTTCAGTTGGACACATCCAATCATACATTATTCAATCCATATGTTGGACAAAATTTATTCTGTAAAGGTCCACTTTATTGCCGCCAATTAATACCTCAATTCTTATGTGTCTTGGGTTGCTAACATCATATACTTGTTATTGTTTATATGTCATTACCATCGCAAGTAGGTTAATCAAGGCTAGGCTAGGTTAGGTTGGTTAGATTAATGTTAATTATGCATATTAACATCTTTAACCCAACAATTTTCCCTATCTTCATAGCCCTCCCCAGTATTGGAAGCCATGTTTTAAGACTTGGCAAATTGGGAATTATACACTCATTTCCGACGGTCTGTGTTCATTATACATTAACTCTATATGAACAAAAATCAGAAAAAAATGGTGAAAACGACTGCAGCAATAAACTGGACATTTACCATTTATTTTATGTTGTATGATTAGCCTGGTTCATGACATGGCTTAATCAACTGTTGATCCAAGTATATCAAAAACATTGTATTATTTTGGTTTAGTTAGGTCTGTGACAGTAATCATAATGGAATAGGTCAGGGTTATGGCAGTTCTGTGCAAACTGAACTTAAGCATTCATCAAACATCTGGCCCAGATAGTCTTGTAAAGTATACAGTCAACTGATTCTGACAGACCTCCATTTACTAAATTTCTGCTTGATGAAACCCTTTGAGTCAACTGAACCCAAAATTTTTTATTCATGTCAAAGCCTGTATGGTCGATGCTGCTGGCCAGTTGACAAAAGGTGTCAGTCTAGCTCACTCTGTCATTATCAGTAATTCTGCCACTCAGCCACTTACCTAGTTTTTATTTATGGTCATACTGTACTGAAGTACAGTGCTTTTCCAAAAGTTCAAGTTCTAACTTTCATAAAATAACTGATTTCCAGAGATTTTTGAAGGACTCAAGTTACTGAAAACAAGTCTTGATATAATATAAAATATGAGGACTAGTATGCAGAGATTCTAATTGTTCCTTTCCATTGGCAGATTCTTACGGAAAGTATTATTAGTACTATACTGTACAGTATATAACATAGATAGTTAACGTTTCATCTTTAACAAAGCAAGAAAGTTTAGAACAGACAATATATGCCTCGTGTTGGATATTATATGGTACTTCTACCAAACCTTCACTTATTTAACTTTCTATGTAGAGGGTCCATTACATTGATTTGAGGCATAATCATTTTCTCTGAATTATATTTGAAACTTAACTATTATGCCATTAATCTGTGGTTATTCAAATGAATTATATTGATGAACAAATTGTAACACTCTCTTTCCAGAGTTAAACAAGAAGAGAGGGAGTTAAAGAAAAAAATCAAAACTACAGGCGGTGGCCCTCCCCCCAAACCTGCACAGCCCAGTGAGGAGATGGCATTAGCTGCATCACTTATATCTGAAGAACTCACGATGGGAGACAATGTCGTAGACACAATGGTTATTCACCCAGTGGACATGGCTGGGGATACGATATCTAATGTCACAATCAGTAAGTATCTCACATTTCCATTAGTAATAGGGTGTTGGTAAAATTTAATGCTTTATTATTGTAACATCATTTCATATGAATGCATATCCTGAAGACCGCTCCACTTCTGAATATAGCTAGTATTCACCCTGTGGTTATAAATTAATGGTTGTTTTTTACTGGTACTGTACATAGTACTGTAATGTGCATTTTCATGCTTGGTTTCAGTTATATGCCAATTTTTTGGCATGTAACAACTGTACTGTACTACTGTCGCTGATAAAGTGGGCAACTGGAATTTCATGGTCCATTTCCTTTATTTCAGTGACTTGCAGTTATTGTTTAGTACAAAGGTAAGATACCTCTGAAAACAATAGGCTGTGCTCAAGTCTACCTGAATGAAGTACTCTTATTTCTGAAAACACTTAAGTGACTGAATGACAAATTGGCATGCTGCTGGAACTACTCTGACATCTGAAAGAAAATAAATGTTTGACATTGTTGTGTCCTAAAATATATCCGGTTAAATGAGTTTGCTTCAAAGTCAGGATTCATCTGAAATGTTATATGAGTAGGCTTCAAATTCAGGCATAATTGGATGTGGTAAGATGGACTGTTAACTGAGTAGGCTTCAGACTGGCATCATTGGAATTGTGACCAGGGTGGAATATATGCTGAAGTTACCCATCTCTTGCATTAATCCAACATTCTTTGAGGGATTAGAGTGGAGTTGAAGGATGTTTGTATAACTGCTGCTGGGTTATGTTGGTGCTAACATCTGAATATTTCTCTTCAGCACCCAGATTGCCTATAGAAATTAAAGCAAAACATGGCACAAGAAAACCCCCTCCCCCCCACCTTTTTTTATTAACCACAGACTAACAGTGATAAAGCTTATCAATTGTATGCATACGATATAAAGATACCATAACTTATTCAGCACCATGTGTAAACAATAATCATGTATTTCATTGTCCATAATCTTGCACACTATAAACATTTTGGATATATTACTTTGTTCCTTCTCTTGCACACATGTCCTGCAGCTTTTATAAAAATGAAACTGGGTCACAGGAAGATGAACAACAATATGTGAGATTTCATTCCTCATATTGCAGGTGTGGCAAATGTCCAGCAGCCTTCCTCCTCTGCCCTTCCATCCTCCAGCTCTGTGAACATTCAGTCAAACTTTCCTTCCACTTCATTTGTACCTCCCTTCACTCTTTACCCCCAGGCAAGTACCCCTGTTTCTAGTTCTTCTACTTTCTCACAGCCCACCCTCTTTACCATGCCATCCACTTCATTTGTACCTTCTGTCAGTCATCCCTATGAACACTTTGGGAGCACCATTACAACCCCCATTTTATGTGCTCCATACAGTATTCCCAAACCTGCCCTAACAGACACTTCCCATGTAACTCCTTGTACTTCCTCTAATAGTCCTTTTACTGTTCCCCCAGCATCACCTTCCCTGCCTTTCTTCACTTTCACCGCTCCTCGGACAAGTGCCCAACGGTCCAGTGGGTCAAGAAGACTGAATGAAGAATATGCTTCTTGTAATGAAAGGCAGGAGCAACATCATGAACTGAGGACTGCCCTAATGAAGGAGGCCCATGAATGACAAAGGAAAGAACATGAGGCCAAGATGTTAGAACATCAACAAAAAATGTTGATTTTAGAAAAACAGAGGGAATTATTGGAAACAGGCAGAGAAAGGATGCTGGAATAATTTCATAAATTGGATTCATATTTGGAAAGCGCTTCTACTGCATATAATGCCATGAGAGATTCGTTTGAGTAACTGTTTTTATTTTCCATTTCAAGAGCATTTTTTTTTTTCCATTCAGATTTATGGTTTCATTCCAAAAAAGAATTCATATCTATGTTATAAGTACACTTGAGTATATTTCTTTTGATGAAAAGTAAGTTTACTGCAGATTTTAGGGAATTTAGATTTCATTGGGCCAAATATTTTTCTTTTTACATGTACATTTTGGTTGTTCAGTTATGAATGATTTTTATGAAGAATAACTCTCATTCTCCAAATAACCTGTCTCAAGGATCAAGTGCCAGGATAGTAGTAGTTTTTGTTGTAGTAGTTGCAACCCCAGGCTCATCTGAATGTGTACCTGATGGACTGTAGGCTGAAGTTGCCCTCCTACTGCAGTTCACCATCCTCATCAGGGGATAGGGAGGGATTTGTTAAGTCTATGGTTTGTCTGGACAAGCATACCCATGTACTGCAGGTAAGCAGTTGCCCATGCAGGACCTACCCATGCAGTGAGTGGATGCTCCATTAACCCTCTTGTTACTGGAGGATGCAGGGTGCATCCAACCGCGGGCAAGTACCCAGGATGTGGGCCGGCATGGCCTTGGAAGGGTGCTGGGAGTACCCCTCATTTCTGCTCTTGTGGTATTTCTTAAACCTTTTATCCTCACACCCTAAGTTTTGCCTCTATCTCCACTATTTTTTATTTCTCGTAATCTGAAATAGTCGTACATGCTTATGGTGCTGAAAAAATGTTCGAGGAATATAAATTATGCGCTAATTTACGATGTTTTATTTTCTGTTTGCGTTTTCTCATACATACATATATGTGTATATATATATATATATATATATATATATATATATATATATATATATATATTTATATATGTGTGTGAGGTGGAGGGGGAAAGAGGGAGGGGGAGGCCGAGGATGAGATGGAGAGATGGGGTGGAGAGGTATATGAGAGAGGGGGGTGTGAGTTGGGAGCAGGGGAGTGAAATGGCGGGGGACAGGGCGACTTGGAGGCGATTTGTTTGTGGCCACCCCAAACGGGATTGAGGCGTCTGGCAATAGATAGATAGATAGATATATATATATGCAGTAGAACCTCTTTGGTCCGGACCCCTTTAATCCGGATTTCTGTTAATCCGGACAAAATTCAAAAATAATAAGCTCCAAAAATATGTTGAAAGTAATTCTAAAGTCATTTTCAGTATCAGCGCGGAAAGCGATCGTCATTCGTTTAGTCTCGGATCACGCTAGGTCGCTACATGGGCACCTGTTTAAACACACGCTAGCATTCGTTCCATCAACTAGTTCACCAACCATTTATATTTTTACACTGTATTTCAAAAGTTAATCCTTACCATGCCCCTTAATGCAAGTGTAGCTTCTGTAATGAATAAAGGTGTTAAAAGGAGGAGTTTGCTTACACAAAAATGGGTCAGAATATTCTGCAGTGTTTGGTGATTACTGTAGGTTATTTTTTGTACTTAAATGTGCTTTACTTGTACATCAAACATTAGCTTCTTGCCCATATGGGTGTTATCAATATGCCAAAGATGACAATGTATTTTTTGCCTACATAAGTTTTATTTTTATTCCAAATATTACAATTAATTAATTTATTTTTTTGCCTACATGGGCCTTAGTCACTTACTACAATTTAAAGTGTAGGCTAGTTTCTTGTCATGGCCTTACCTGTAAATTTTGCAATACAAAACTATCTTACATGATTAGTTTTGTTATTTTAGTACCGGTATCCTTTCATCTTTTGCAGTTACGTAGGGTTGACATATGCCACATATGTTAATAATTAACAAACATACCATATGTAGATAGAGTTTGGTATGAACTGGAGATTACCCTGATGGTCCAGACAATCTGCTAATTCGGACAACCCTTCCCCCCATATAGTTCGAATGAGAGAGGTTCTACTGTATATTTATATATATATATATATATATATATATATTTATTACCAGATACTACAATCCCATAAGGGGTGGCCATTGACTTTGAGTTATTTGTTTTACGGGGAGGGGCACTAACCCTTCACCAACCCACTTGCTGACACTTAGGGAGCACATATGGTTTTGTTATATGGTTACCACCCAGCCTTGTAGCCTAAATGGTTTCTTGGCTTACAGGAAACCATTTGGCTTGTCACTCAATGTAAAGCCACCTGTAAAGGAAAGAAAAGCAATAAGAAGTGAGAGGAAAGATGGTAGAAATAGAAAGAGAGGAGGGCAGGCACAGAAAAAAAAAAAAAAAAAAAAAAAAAAAAAAAAAAAAGATAAAGGCTAAGGAAGAAGTAGGCAGCACTAAATCAAGTGAGTGGATGATGGTCACCACCACCTACCACTATAGAGATATATGTTTCATGGTAATTATTACTGAGAAAGAGTTTTAGGATGTTTCATTTGCAACATTTTGGTATATAAACAATTACTGAAGGACAATTTGGGTCAGTTTTACGACTGCAAAAGGAAATTTATCTTATGGTCGCGATGGAGTGCGGGAGCGGCGTTTCGCAAGGCAAAAGCTGTTGCTAAATTATTTTTCCCCTGCCTTTATTTATGCCTCTGTCTGCCTGATCTTTTAAGTCATGTAATCTTGAATAGTTGCATTGCTTAAGGTGTTGATGAAAAAGTTCGACAAATATAAATTGACGTTTTTACCTTCCTTCATGTTTTCTCATAGAAATATATGTTTTATGGTAATTGTTACTGAGAAAGAGTTTTAGGATATTTCATTAGCTACATTTTTGTATATAAACATTTACTGTAGGACAATTTGGGTCAGTTAAACGTACCGCAAAAGGAAATTATCTTATGGTTGCGCTGCAGTGCAGGAGTGGTGTTTAGCACGGCCAAAGTTGTTGCTAAATTATTTTTTCCCCTACCATTATTTATGCCTTTATCCGCCTGATATTTTATTCATGTAATCTCAAATAGTTGTACTTGCTTATTGTGTTAATTAAAACATTCGGCGATTTTTTTTTTTTTTTTTTTTTTTTTTTAAGGAACAGAGGAAGGAAAAACAAATGAATAAAAAAAATCTAATCCATGCACCAGATTATTGGTGTCCTCTGTTCATAAAATATCTGTACATCTGCATTATATCTTAACATTATACAAACAGCATAACTAAGCATTTTATTTCTCCTCACTGTTATTTTGTTTATTAGGTGCCTCTGGATTGGAAGATTTTTTTTAAAAGTACAGTGTATATATATATATATATATATATATATATATATATATATATATATATACACACTGTATATCAATTATTTATTTTCCTTATACTCTTGTTTCATTGTTCAACTGTTACTTTCCATTTTTACATGTTGAATTTTATAGTAATGGTTTCAAATGTTCATTAGGTTATGTATAAATGTATCAGCATTATTATTATATTATTTTATCCTGGAATAAACATCACAGTTATTTTTGCAATCAGTCATTTTCTTTCCATGAAACTGTGAGAATTGGGTGTCTGGATTGAGGTAACCCATGGCTATCGGCTTACCCATCCCGTCAGGGTGATATGTATATATGTCTTTCCGGGGCCGTCCGGGGGTCATGTATAAAGGATCTGGTGCTTTGTAGTATTACTGTTATTGTATTATTATTATTACGATTATAGCATTATATTACAATATCCTGTAATATTATATTATAGTTTCAGCTGAGAAATTATGATTTAAATAAAGGTGATTTTTAAGAAAAACATCTTCTGGTGGTTTGGGTGGTGAAAACAACCACCAGATGTGATGGGTTAATGTTGAGAAAAAAAAAAAAAAAAAAAGCACTTTATTTTTATTTTTTATTAATATGATTACAATCACACATTCATTTTCTTTTGTTTTGTTTTTGAAGGCTCTAACATGCTTGCATGTGTCAGCCTTTGTCACTTAATGGCGGCTCTCAATGCTGCTCAATCTCTGGTAGTTCCCCAATTTACAAGAGTCCCATAACCCTGAGGTCACACACAGTGACCTCGTCACAGGTCTTTTTCAGCCTACCTCTCATTACCCAACATTAACACTTCTCATTTTCTGCACCCAATTATCACACCACATCCTCTCCACATGTCCAAACCATCTCAATCTCTCCTCGTCACAACACCAATACACTCCAGCCCCATCCTACCTCTCAACTCCTCCATCGTAAACCTAGCCTGGCCTTGCACCCAAGGATGCACTGCATATCCACCTAATCACTGCCACTTCTGTACATTTGAGCCTGCAATTATCCTCCTCATTTACTGTCCAGGTCTCACCCCAATATAGTATTACATTCCTAATACATGGCGCATACAAAGATCCCTTAGCATGGAGGGAAAGCCCTCTCAATGTCAGGAGAGGCAACAGCTCCCTAAACTTTTTGCAAGCACTCCTCACTCAGCCACAGAGCTGCTTCAGCTCCACCTCCAGCATATAACATGTCTCCTAAATAAAAAAATCTCTGCCACACACTCAGGAGGCTCACCAGCAAGTTCAATCCTTTCACGCCTGGTAATATCCACATGCTCTCCCCAACACACCACACAAGACTAACCCCTGATGCACATCAACATTCAAGGAAAACTCATCATTCAAATCACCATTCACCCTTACCTGAGTTTGAGCACCCACATACATGCCTATAATGACCCTAACCAGCCACTCCATGATCCCAAACTTTCTCTTAGTCCACCTTGCCACCTCTCTAGGGACTGTCAAAGGCCCTTTCCAAATCAACAAAAACAAAGTGAAGTTCCCTTTTCTTTCCAATATATATTTCCTGAAGCTGCTGAACAATGAATATGGCATCAGTAGTCTCTTTGCTTGTCATAAACCTAAACTGCATCTCATCAATATTCATTCTTTCTAGAACTCTCTCCATTACCTTCATTATCTGGTCTAAAACCTTTATGCCTCTATAACTTTACATATATATATATATATATATATTATATATATATATATATATATATATATATATATATATCTATATCTATATTGAAAGCTGGATTAAAGGGACTAAAAGGGGAATCAACTTGTCCCTTACTTGAAAATGTCAGTTGTTTTACCACATAATAAAGACAATCTTATTGTGAAATGCAGCGGCTTTCACTTATTTATATGATTATGAATATTAATTTATGGGTAATGTATAAAGAAACAAATTAACCCGCGGCGTTCCGTCGACGTTCTTTTACGTCCACACATTTTGTCACTGCCAATCCCGTCGACGTACATAAACGCGAATCAATTGCAAGGTCCCTAATTTGCATAATTTTCAATTTTCGCGAGTGATTTTTGGTACGTATACACGTGACACCTTGCTTTACAAGATGCCAGGCAGGGACAATGCCTTACCCAGCATGACCTCCTCCCCCCCCCCTGCACGCCATTGTCTCAGCAATTCACCTGTTATCAGTGACCTGGCCAGTAAAGCAATGTCATGCCACGGTACGAAATTCAAGGCCTGAGTGATTCCCTCATCATTGACAATGTGGAGGACAAACTTTACATAGCATTAGAGGAAGAAACAGTCAGAAATGATGATCAGGTAATGTGGCAAAAAAAGGTCAGGTATGGTGATGAGTTATTGAGTGAAACAATGCTTATAATGCATATATTACTGCTTGAAAACCAATATACTCTCGTACCACATATAAATTCATACCAATTAAATAAATAAATAAGTTTATAAGTGGTGTGAAATAGTTATCCTCCCATAGAACTCGTTTTCTTTGGTGCCAGCCTGTTAGAAAACCCAGTCAGGTAAGGAGGTACTGGTACCTGGATCGAGTATTTTAAACCTCAGGTGAGCAATTTCTCTATGAATTTTTGATGTTTCTCAACAAAAGTGGAGGTTTTGGCCAAAAAAAAAAAAAAAATTCCAAAAATGGTCGGGATTGGGGGGTCAGTAGTGGAAAAGTGGTCGGGATGGGGCGGGTTAATGTGTATAACGTAGACATTATATTTAATTTTTGAATGGTCTTGTCCATTTTTCTGGCAGAATATGGAGTCTCTTAAATCCGAAATCCCTTAAATGGAAGTCCCTTAAATCGAGGTTTGAGTGTATATACACAATGCACTCACATCCAAGACGGGTTTGTCCAGACATTTCGCATCCAAGACAGAGACCATAAATAATAATCCAAAATATTTCTGTAATACGGTTGCATTTGTCCAATATGGAACCAACGGTTCATAACGGCCCAAATCAGAAAATACAGCTATGACGGTCTCACCCGGTCCAACATGGTTCCTGTGCCCAGGTTGTGATGTTGTCCAATAAAATATTGGCATCTGGTCATGTGATGAGCGAGCAGGGCTTGTTTTTGTCTCCCGCCAGAGCATCGTGGACACACTTAACGAGTGTTTCACTCAGCGTTTGCTCCTAGGTTATTGCCTCTTCTTACATAACCATGCCTAGGAAACCGTCTGCTAACCCCTTGAAGCGCTGCCATCTACCTCAGGATACTAAGCTAGAGATAATTAAGCTACTAAGCTGGCGATAAGCTCAGAAACACACACTTTCAAGGTGAGGAAATTTGTTTTGGTGCCAAAACAGGTCTAGATTGATGTTTCTAGGATCAGTTTTCGAAGATTTAAGTGACAATATTTTTTTCCATAAGGTCCTGTGTTGGTCCAAGAAGTTTTTCATCCCAGACGGGACCCTCAGGCGACAATATTACTGTCTTGGATGCGAAGGTACTGTGGTCTATATATATATATATATATATATATATATATATATATATAAATAAAACGTACTTCTATAAGAAACGCTCAACAATCTCTGCCCTTCGTCGCTGACCTGCCTGGTTATGTTCTGCTACTAATTCAGGATGTTCAAGAGGCAATACAGCAACGTCCTCTGGCTCATCAAGAGGAAGGCGGTTCTTATTGCTATATTATGTACTGTAGAACTGAACAGGCTAGAATGATATTTTGGGTGGTGGCTAATTTGGTACGGACTGGCTTTGATAATACAGCAAACCTTCTCTTTAAGATCCCAAAAGTAAGCTCTATTAAGTTTCTTGTCCGTGCATGGGAGGGATTGTAACGTCTTTCTTTATCAGTTGTAGGAGCCAAAAATGGAGTTAAAAGAAAAGAGTGGCAAGCATAGCCACTGTCACCTATGAGAAACCCTCTGTAATTTCCAGTCTCCAGTATGGTAGCTAGCCTGCTTTCAGAAAAAAATCCTTGAATCATGTGCACTGCCTGCCCAATTCACCACTAAATTTGTAAATTTTAAATTGGCATCACACACACCCATTACATTAACGGAAAAAAAAAAAATTCTACACCTATACAGCTCTGGATTATTTCCCCCTGGACTTTTGATTGGAATATGTTCCATCAATACAGCCAATGACCCCAGGCATTCCTGCCACTCCTGAGAACTGTTGCATTGTTTCTTGCTCATCTGCTGGTTGTGGAAATTCGATAGATTCAGGTGCAAGGAGGGCAATGGCTGCTGACACTCTCTTAAGGCATATGGACACACTGAGCTGAGCCATGGCTGTGCAGTCACTTACAGTGAGCTGGAAATCACCCGTTGCCATGTACCTGAGAGCCACAAGTAGTTGGAGTTTCGGTGTGATCCGTAGCCCCGTGTGGGAAAAGTTTTATTTAACCTTATGGATGTGCCATGTCTTTCTGCGTATAAATTTTTTCATTTGTATGCGTGTGTGTGTGTGTGTGTGTGTGTGTGTGTGTGTGTGTGAAATTTCCTGTACTCTAGTTTGCTGTTGACACTGTTGGCCTATTTAAAATAAAGATGAATGAGAGCTGAAAGGTTTGGCAGTTTCATTTGGTAATGTATGTAAAACATGAAATCAAAATGACATTGTAGGTAAGGGTCATTTGGTGGTTGAGGGAAATGAAGTCAAAGAGTGCATATAAGCTGATGAGGCTTAACGGTTTGGAAGTGGAGTGTATAAGTGTCTTCCTACTGCTTTGAATTTCATAAAGTAGACTTCATTGATCTACAAGATGTCCCGCCGACATGTTGTAAAGGTACCCCTGCTACTATCAGTACACCAGTCCTGCATGAGACAGTCTTAGCATGAAATCAATATGGATGGTGGGTGTTAGTGCCAAAGTGATGACATGTGGAGGTGGTATGCAGGGGGACAACTGGGACTTCAGGATAGGCATTGATGCCTTTGTCCAGAGTCAGACACATAAAAAAAATAATAATTATAATAAAAAGAAATATGAAGTAGTCTGATGAACAATGAAGGAAGTTTATAGGATGAAGTGCAGAGGCAGCAACAGAAATGAAGGGCTACCGGCCCAATAACAGCAGTGATAAGAAGTAGGAAAATGAAGTTGAAACGAACTTGCTTCAAACATTACTGGAATCACCACTGTAACTTATTGTTGGTGTTTCTTGTAGCAATAATATACAATAAATGATATCGCAATAATAGCAGATTTCAGCTATACTCTGTTAGTGTGATCTGCTTGTGATGCAAGAATGAATAAATATAGTGGACCCAGTACAATCAAAACATGTTTAAGAGCCATCCGGCGGGCGTGGAATGCAATTAGCTTGGTCCCTTCAGACCATTATATGGTGCATTTAACTCACACCTCAAGCCTGAAAAAATGAGCTTGGCTGCAACTTGCTTACTGATATGCATTCAAAAGTCATGCAATACCTTTCAGAGGTAAGCTGGCACAACATAAGATAGACATTAGAGATGCTTAACACAACAAACCTAGCGGGGGGGAATTTTTCTCTTCATTTCTTTTGTTACATCCCTCACCCTATCTGGTGGGGGCACTTTCTAAACATTTTTTTCTTTCTCTCTCTCTCTCTAAGTTATGTCTCAGTGTTTTTTCCTGTTTTCTTTTCTATGGTTGATCTACTGTTAAATTGCTTTAAAACAGTTACCAGTACAGAGATGTTTAAAAGTGGGAGATATGGCAAAAATTAGCCACAAGCCCTGGAGTTTACTGCTGAGATAAGCCTGCACAAGTTGAGTCAGTCATTTAACATGGATTATAGTAATGGCTTTGAGTGCTGCATTTGAAGAATGTACACCTGCCAGATTTGGCTAAATATATGAAAGGGTTATACTATAGCTAGTAAAAAATTTGCATTCAGTAACAGTCAAGCTATACTGAAATAACTAGATCTTCCTGTTTTTTAACATCTATAGGTACCACTGTAGAAATGAATACAGGAAATGAATTGCAATGAGTATTGTCGTAGGGGGATTTTTGAACACAATGAAAAACTGCATGCATGAAAACTGCAATGACAAATAACTCCAAGCAAGAATACCTACAACCATAATAACCGTTTTTTTTTCCTTTTATCGATGCAATCACATAGACGGTTATTGTGAATGAATCGATTGGTAGAGCACATGAGTCACTGGCAGATGACAAAAATTTTGAACATTCACTGATATGCACCCAGTACACAGCCGTTATAACAGTGAATGCAATATCTCAGTGAACCAAAAGCCAGAGCCATCAATCTCTTTTGCTTCCATGGGATAGTCATGTGACGATGCCATCACCTTGAAAGCAACCTTCACAAGAAAATAATATAGTAACTGAATGCTCAACAGTACCTTTTTTTTTGTTTTTTTAAAAATCAAATGGTATGCTCTATTAATGCTTTTTTTACCTCTTCTGTTGACTGAAGTTGGCAACTGGAGACGTATCCTTGTCAACAGGTCAGTTACACATTCTTTAGAGAGTCTGTATCGCTGCACAAACTCTTCATCGGAGTAGTAATGAAAAGGGTCCTTTCGTCTAGTGAACCTGCGCCTTCGTCTCTCTTCAAGACGACCCCAGTCCGCAATCTCCTCCAATTCATCAAACTGTTGTTGATAGTCGTAGTCAGCCATACTGAGGACGGATGATGCACATAAATTTATGGCAACATGCATGTTCTCAAATGCATGTTTCTGTATTTATGATGGGCAAACCTACTTGTGACTTATATAGGTGTATGTTTATGGTCAGAATTGGGAAAATAAGAAACAAATGTTAAATTACAGTACAGGTCAATAAATTGAACAAAATTAACTATGCTACAGAGCATCGTGGAAAGCATAACAATGAGTACAGAAGGCCGAGCATGGCTCGACTGACACTACAAGTCTGTCACTGACATCTCTATTCTCCCGTACAGCTATGCCAAAATTTCTGCTGCAGTACTTATCCCAGGGAACTGTTCATTTGCCTAAAACAGTTCTTTTACAGGAAAAGATTAGTACATATATGGACCATTGTTCACAGGTTAAACTATGCTGAAGAAACCTTACAGAATGAACCAAGGGTGCATGAATAAATTTTAGGCCTAACCATTATAGTACATACTTCAGTTTTGTAGAATTTCCTAACACTAAATATATTAATAATAGCATATATAGTTATGACTTCTTAATAAAATGTATTTGCAGTGATGTAGCCAGCAGCTACCGTTGTTATTCATATTACAATACTGTATTTTCAAAAATCTAACCATTAATCAAATGTATTTTGAGGAGAATATTAATCATTCTACCATAAACTTCAAAATATAAATTGGCTTCTAAACTACATACGGTACTGACTTATTAACCAAATGAAATTCTGAGTAGAGTATTAATCTGTCTACCACAAACTTGATGAAATAAATTGGATTCAAAACAATATACTGATTTATTAACCACAGTAATTTTGAGTAGAATATTAATCTTTCAACAACAAACTTGAAAATATACATTGCCTTCTATACCACAAACTGATTTATTTACAAAATTAATTTTGAGTAGAATAATATGGTAATCTTTCAACCACAAACCTGAAACTATAAATTGGCTTCTACACCACATACTGATTTATTTACGCAATGATTACTGAGCAACGTTGGGTCTGGTTAGTACTTGGATGGGTGACCGCCTGGGAACACCAGATGCTGTTGGCATCCCTACGTGTCAATTGGGGTTGGTGGAGGATTAGTGCCCCTCCCTGTAAAACAATTAACTCTAAGCCCTTGGCCACCCTATTTGGGATACATGGCGTCTGGCAATGAATGAATGAATGAATGATTACTGAGCAAAAAAAATATCTTTCTACCACAAAACTGAAAATATAAATTGGCTTTTACAGATTTAAAAACCAAACAATTTTTGAAATATAAATCTTTCTACAACAAACTTGCAAATATAAACTGGCTTCCATAACACATACTGATTTATACAGGAAAAGCAATACCAGTGTTGCAACGAACAGCATATTAATTATGTCCAGACGTTTCGACATATTCATCTATGTCATCTTCAGTGGATCTAAAAAGATGAAAAAAAGACCTGTAAGGTATTTAAAATCCTAAAAGAACTATATGAGCATGGGCTCATCGTACCTACATAAAAGAGAAAACGTAGTGTTAAATTATAGGGGGGACTTAACTGCACAATATATTCAGAGGGACAGCAGACAGACAATTGTTTAGGGCGGGTTTTCGTTTATAAATATGAATGGATTCTAGTATTCTTAGATTCATACTGGTACATGTGTCTATTATACAGAAATTCTTGGGATCAACAGAAGTATTACAAATATATGAATGTTCCCTTACCGCTGAGTGAGGAGGGTCGCTCACAGGGAGACCTGACCTGCTCGACTGACCTTTATGCTCGTCAACCCTTAGCTTGAAAGCTCGTATTGTGCTTCCAATATACCCTGTATGGCAACTAGGGCACTTGTATTCATAAACGACTGACGAGCGGAGGGCAGTCGGTAGTCGGTCTTTGTAATTAAAAAATGATTGAATCTTAAGATCATTCTTATGAACAAATCGGAACTTTATTTGAGGATAGAAAATAGAAAAGTTATATTTCAGTGCCCTCTTTATCTTTTCTGATACAGTACCAAGAAAAGGTAGAGAAAGATACATTTCCTCCTTACTCACTGTACATACGGGTTGCTTTGGACTGTAAATTTTGGCTAAGAATTTTCTAACACAATTATCAAAAAGAGCAGTACTGAAACCATTGTTAGCAAAAAAAATCCTCAAAAATGAAATCTCCTGATGGAATAGGTTGTAGGTGGAAGTTAGGTTGTAAGCTCTATACAAAAGTGTTCTAATTGCATTCAACATAAAAATAAATGGACAGTAACTAAAAAAGCTAGTACCCAAACCCGAGAAAGTAGGCTTACGATATACAGACATAACCAGAGTGCCATTTAACCTCTGAATTAATAAATCAAGAAAAGGGAGTTTACCGTTAACTTCACATTCCATGGTAAATTTTATGTTCTTATGTTGTTTAATTAGGTAGTTTAAAAAAAGTGGAGCATGGCTTTCATCTTGAAATATAAGTAGTCATCCACATATCTACGATAAAGGATGGGTTTAAAGTATATAGGACAATTATCCAGCCATTTTTTCTCCCAAAAACAGAGAAAAACATTAGCCATAGTCGGACCCAGAGGCGAGCCCATAGCTACACCGTCTACCTGTTTATATACCTCGTTATTAAATATAAAATGGCAGTCCTTAACACAAACAGAAATCAGGTTTTTAAAGAATTTTTTACTCATACCCATGACTTTATCCCTATCATTAAATACTGAATTTACACGTAACTCAATAGTTTCATCCAAGGGAACATTTGTAAACAATGAGGTGACATCAAAACTACACATGTAGCAGGAGGTTGGTAGTCCGAATCCAGAGAGAAAGTTAAAGAGCTCATATGAATTTTTAACCGTATATTCATTGGTTGTTAAACCCGAAAGGATGGGAACTAAAAATTTGGCTAATATAAAGGAGGCAGTTTTAAATGCAGCCATGATTGGTCTAAGAGGTATTGATTGTTTGTGAACTTTAGGTAATCCATACAGAATAGCTGGTGATGAGCCACTAGGTTTTAAAGACTGTGAATATTCCTTTAAAACAGTTCCTTTTAAAACCATAGATTTTAATAACCTGTTTACTTTATCCTCTATTTTCATGTTCAGTTTTATTAAATCGGCATGAATGACTTTAATGAATTTAGTGGAGTCCTTCAAAATATCGTGCATTTTCGTTATGTAATCAACCTTATTGAGCAGCACAACCCCTCTTCCTTTATCTGGACGACAGACAACCAACCCCTCATTCTTACCCAAGTCTTTCAAAATGTTAAAATCTTTCTTTGTGAAAATAGGTGAATGTACTTTAGAACTTTTAAACCCATAGTATTCTTTACACGCTATATTGCGAACACATTGAATAACTGAATTGAAGCTATGCCCTTCAGTGAGCTTACATCCTTTAAGTGTTTGTATCATACTCTCAAAAGCAGTGAAATACTTATAAAAGTTAGGCCAAAACACTGGTAGGTAAAATTCTAAACCGAAAGATAACAAAAAAGACTCACGACTGGGTAATTCTACATTGGAGTAATTGAATATAACTTTTTGAGGATTACATGATTTTAGCTCAGATTTAGCCCCAAGCCGAAATAACTTCTTTCCATGAACCTTGACAATATTTGTATGTACTCTATTTACTTTTCTTTTAACAAAATACTGCATTTAAAACTGCCTCCTTTAAATTAGCCAAATTTTTAGTTCCCATCCTTTCGGGTTTAACAACCAATGAATATACGGTTAAAAATTCATATGAGCTCTTTAACTTTCTCTCTGGATTCGGACTACCAACCTCCTGCTACATGTGTAGTTTTGATGTCACCTCATTGTTTACAAATGTTCCCTTGGATGAAACTATTGAGTTACGTGTAAATTCAGTATTTAATGATAGGGATAAAGTCATGGGTATGAGTAAAAAATTCTTTAAAAACCTGATTTCTGTTTGTGTTAAGGACTGCCATTTTATATTTAATAACGAGGTATATAAACAGGTAGACGGTGTAGCTATGGGCTCGCCTCTGGGTCCGACTATGGCTAATGTTTTTCTCTGTTTATGGGAGAAAAAATGGCTGGATAATTGTCCTGTATACTTTAAACCCATCCTTTATCGTAGATATGTGGATGACACTCTACTTATATTTCAAGATGAAAGCCATGCTCCACTTTTTTTAAACTATCTAAATAAACAACATAAGAACATAAAATTTACCATGGAATGTGAAGTTAACGGTAAACTCCCTTTTCTTAATTTATTAATTCAGAGGTTAAATGGCACTCTGGTTATGTCTGTATATCGTAAGCCTACTTTCTCGGGTTTGGGTACTAGCTTTTTTAGTTACTGTCCATTTATTTTTATGTTGAATGCAATTAGAACACTTTTGTATAGAGCTTATAACCTAACTTCCACCTACAACCTATTCCATCAGGAGATTTCATTTTTGAGGATTTTTTTTGCTAACAATGGTTTCAGTACTGCTCTTTTTGATAATTGTGTTAGAAAATTCTTAGCCAAAATTTACAGTCCAAAGCAACCCGTATGTACAGTGAGTAAGGAGGAAATGTATCTTTCTCTACCTTTTCTTGGTACTGTATCAGAAAAGATAAAGAGGGCACTGAAATATAACTTTTCTATTTTCTATCCTCAAATAAAGTTCCGATTTGTTCATAAGAATGATCTTAAGATTCAATCATTTTTTAATTACAAAGACCGACTACCGACTGCCCTCCGCTCGTCAGTCGTTTATGAATACAAGTGCCCTAGTTGCCATACAGGGTATATTGGAAGCACAATACGAGCTTTCAAGCTAAGGGTTGACGAGCATAGAGGTCAGTCGAGCAGGTCAGGTCTCCCTGTGAGCGACCCTCCTCACTCAGCGGTAAGGGAACATTCATATATTTGTAATACTTCTGTTGATCCCAAGAATTTCTGTATAATAGACACATGTACCAGTATGAATCTAAGAATACTAGAATCCATTCATATTTATAAACGAAAACCCGCCCTAAACAATTGTCTGTCTGCTGTCCCTCTGAATATATTGTGCAGTTAAGTCCCCCCTATATATTTAACACTACGTTTTCTCTTTTACGTAGGTACGATGAGCCCATGCTCATATAGTTCTTTTAGGATTTTAAATACCTTACAGGTCTTTTTTTCATCTTTTTAGATCCACTGAAGATGACATAGATGAATATGTCGAAACGTCTGGACATAATATATATGCTGTTCGTTGCAACACTGGTATTGCTTTTCCTGTATAAGTTGCGGTTCCCTCAGAACAAGCCTGTCTCAATAACATACTAATTTATATTGCATTTAATGTACAGGTCTTTTTCTTTTTCTTTTTTTTGGTGCCAATTTGGGCACCAGTAAAAACTGCACATTACAAAAGTACAACAGATAAGGATAGCTTGTTGTTGGAGAGAAGCATATTTTCTTAACTAACAGCTAATTATCTGGGGGATCAAGCTCTGCTTAGATTACATATTGGTTGCATACACTGAGGCAAAATCGACAGGGATAACACACTCGACTACCCATCATGTCAGTTTCACGATGGTATTAATATTGACAGTGTACTGTTAACTGATGTATTGTTATACAAAAATGATATAAATATTCAGCAGATGTTACAACATACCTTCAAATTATGCTCAGAAGGTTGTCCTCTCGAAATATGCAATCCATTCATGTGCAGCAGTTGTTGTAATGATCGTACATTTTCACGGGTACCAAAAACATTTTCTAATACAATAATACTTCCTTTCCGATGGTTATTTGTTGATTTTGTGATTAATCATTATTTTTCCTAATCAATGGGATTGCAACAATTTCGTCTTGTCTACATAACAGATAAAAATAACACTACTTTTTTACATCGGGAAGTCACCTTCGGGAGGGGGGGGGGGGGTCTCCCGACGATACGCACACGAAGGTTCCAACAATTCATCGGGAAAACGATGACTAGTAATTCAACCACACCATAACCTTCCCTCCCGAAGGTGATCGGATCTGACTTGTATGGCCGTTAAGTGTTGCACACACCAAGGGGAGGGGATCCAGGCCCGTATCCAGGTGCTGGAGGGTGTACCCCCACCTCCCTCTCGCCACGTCCCTCTACCTCACTACCTTGTTGCTACCCTACCCTACCTCCCACTGCTCTTACCACCACCACTCCCACACCCTCCTCATGCATCCCCCCCCCTCCCATGTGGATCCCCCCATGACTGGGGGAGGGTATTTCCCCCCTATTCTCCCTCCATGTCCCTGTACTCCACTGGGGCCCTTCCTTTGTGTCTTGTGGTGGTCTCCTCCCATCCCTCCATCCCCATACTCCCCCTTCTGGCCTTACCACCTCCCACCACCACCCCCAATCCCCCACCCCAACCCCCTACCTTCCCCAATCCCCCACCCCAACCCCCTACCTTCACCCTCACCCCTTAACACGCAGTATCTTTACCACCCCAGGCTCGAATACTGCGTATTTTTTAAGCTTTATGGCGCGTGTTCTTGAATCATTATCTGTAATTTATTCATGTCTTTGCATACAGATATGCACACCACCATTATTTTAGTTGTCTTTCTTCACAACCTACTCGAAAAAGACATTTTATTTTATGCCGATGCATGCAAACATGTTGGAGCCTTCAAAAACGAAAAGAAACGAAGCGAAAACTAGCTAGACTTGACAGCTCGAAGGGGAGGGGAGGAGGGAAGGGAAAGGGGGGAGGGGAGATCAGGCGAGGGGAGGGAAGGGAAGGGAGGAAAAAGGAGGGGTGGGAAGGGAAGGGGAGGGGAGGATAATTTATACCATTTATCATATTTTTATTAGGGGGTTCATGACCATTTTCCCTTGCTAGATTTGACAGCTCGGCAGGGAGGGGAGGGGGGAGGGAAAGTTAGGCGAGGGGAGGAGAGGGAAGGGAAGGGGAGGGAGGGGACTGGAGGTATGGGGAGGGGAGTGGAGGGGAGGATAATTTTTAGTATTTATATTTATTGAGGGGGGGGTTTGTCACCATTTTTTTTTTTCTAATCACATTACAATGGTTTATAACATCAATACACACCAAAAAAAATTGACTTTGGTGATTTTTGTACGCATTTTTGTGAAGAAAACAGGTGCGAGTGGCGTATATTCTTTCTCGCTGGGGCCATGACAGGTAACTATTATCAACTTTGACGGGCCATAGATCGGTAACTGTTGTGTCTAGCAGGGTGGGGTTTGCGTTTTCAGGTGTGTAAATTAAAGCTCTATAAATCGGGCATAAAACTTTTAACCTTTGAGAAAGTCGAAAAATAGGCCTGTTTTTGCGTCCTGGGGGGCAGTCGAGGCTGGAGAATTGCGTACCCTAGGGGTTAAAAGAACATTGTTAGCTACCTTAGAAAACTCAAACTGGATAACAGGAGATGGAAAGATGTCACTAGATCTTGTCGTAGACATCCTTGGTTATGTAGCTGCCTTGTTTAAATAACCTGATAGGACTCAAAATCGCCATGACGATCGCGTACACCCCAGGAATTTGCTTATTAGACTTAATGAAGGAGGTAGAGATGAAGTGTGGCAAAGCGGGGGTGATTGAAACACAATCACATTCTGGTAGAATGAGAGTGCCTGAGAAAGTATCAGCTGTGAAAACAGCTACAACTACCCCAAACAGAGAACATAATCGATCGCGACCCGAAAGCAGACAGAGCAAACAACCAGACACATTGAGGCAATGATCTCAAACACCAGGACGCAGAAGTCTTATAAGTTTCTGTGCAGTCTGAACAGATCTCGCGCCACAGACACCACTTAATATGGTAAGTCATCTCGCAGATCACAGTCAGGAGATAGATCCATTCTATGTTATTATTGTGCAAAACCAGGACACACAAAAAATGAATGCTTCATCAAAACAAAAGAAGACAAACAAAAGACACAAGGATTTGATCCATAATGTCGCCATCATCGGTGCCAAGGGCATTGGACCATTAACTGCCAGACAGTAAAGAATTTAGTTTCCATTATCAAATCGGGGGAATGCCAAGTCACGACAAAAAACGAACAAATGTAAAGAAAAGCAAGTCTAAAATTCACATAGGAGGCATATTGGGAAGTGAGTGTATCTTGATACCAGCTGTATGTGAGGATCAAAACGTTTCCTTATTTTTAAACACAGGTTTCCCAGTGAACTTAATAACACAAGAAGAAATATAAAGAATTTTTAGAAATAAGGAGAAAGTAAATTTTCTGGAAGAATCTGATTTAGACTTATATACGGTAGATGGCAAACAAATTGCAGTAAAAGGTATGATACGGTTAAACATCAGTTTCACAGAGACTACAGGACCAATCTCTGCATTTTTTTATATCGTTGAAAACTTAGCAGTTAAAGCTCATATGTTACTGGGCTTAAGATTCATGAGAACAGAGAAAATAACTTTACTCCCACAAACGAATGAAATAGACTGATAATGAATTCATAGAAGAAATACCATCAGAGTCCTCACTGCTTAGTAAAACAGAACCAAAAAGAAATGATAATATTAAAAGCTTAAACAAACATACACAAACAGATGAGTGTATAGATACACTCACATCACCCCCTCCAGCCTCCAGGACTTGAAACCCAGGTAATGGTACTGTCTCATCAGTTTTTCCCGCCCATCTCACCAATGATTTAGTTATACCACCTAACTCCTACATGAAAGTTACCATAAAGAGCAAATTACAGGATAGTACTGTTCTTGTCTTAGAGGAATTATGTAAAGTAAAAGGATTGTCAGTAGAAAATGCCTTATGTCAGATGAACGACGATGGGCAAACTCAGATATTCCTAATTAATCTTATGAATGGGGAAGTAGTGTTGAAAAAGGGGACTTGTATAGTTAATACTGAAAAATGTCCCACCCCCGTGAAGGTAATAGTTTTAGCTGGAGTGACAAGTGAGATAAAATCTACGGATAGAGAATGCTTAAGATTAACGTGCACCCAGATACACCACCAATTTTCGTACATGCCTATCGAGTCCCACAATCTCAACGTAAACTCGCAAACCAGTATGTCGATGAAATGTTAAAACTTGGAATTATTGAGCCATCAGTCTCCCCGTGGAATGCCCCATTATTCTTCGTGCTCAAACGAAATGAAGAAATGTGTGCGGTAGTAGATTACCTTAAACTAAACAATCACACAATTCCAGACCGATTTCCCATGCCATTGCTAAGTGACATCCTACAGAATATTGGACCAGAAAATAATGTATTTTCCACTATAGATTTGCTCAATGGATACTATCAAATTCCAGTACATCAGGAGTCTCGTAAATACACTGCCTTTTCCACAAATACAGGACGTTATCAGTATGGGAGAATGTCAATGGGACTGAAGACAGCCGCGGGCACATTCCAGCATCTTATGAATTACGTATTGTCCGGAATTTTAGGACAAGGAATATTTGTTTATCTTGATGATGATATCATTGAAACAAAAGATATCACAGAACATCTCCAGAAATTAGACCTACTCTTACAAAAGCTTGGTGATGCTGATTTAAAATTTAGGCTAATTGCAAATTTTGCTTTAACCTCTAATGTGCGGCCAATGGACAGCCGACACCCCCAGGGTGGCGGGGTTCGATCGCGGTCTGAGTATTTGTAGGAAAATATTTGCCAAAAATCAGAGATTAATCCTAGAACATTATACAGTAATTTTTATGGCAGATAGTACTTACATTCAGCTTTCTCCAGAGACAGGTGTTGAGCCTTCTTGGACTACCCAAGGACTTGTGGAGACTTGCAAAGTTGGGTAACAAAATCTTCACTTTCACACCTCCAGCAACCCAGTTTCCCCTCTACCACAGCCTCATTCTGTCACAGTAAACTTTATACTACAATGTACAAATAGTTTGGGATTCGTATTTGTACAATAAGCACTGGAAATAAGGCTGAAATCAACGAAGCATACGGCCGACATGCAGCGCGGCGGCGGTCTTCCCGTCACTCAACAAACATTTCCATTTTCACAGCTAAAAACACGTATACTACATTATTTTCAATCATATTACTCCCCAAAAGATCACTGCAGCGCGCTTTTTATTCTCCCTTACGCCCATCACTTTGTTCTCGTTCCTGTCGGCCGCTCGCACTGACTCGGAAGAGCTAGAACGCCCCATAATGTCACTTTGGAAGCCTGCGGTAAACTGACGCTAAACAGGGGCAAACCGTGCGAAAAAAAGCTAGTGTGACAACTGGGGAAACAAGCGTTTCCTATTAGCATAAACTGCTTGTGAGAGGAGAGCGCAGATTTACAGTTCTGAGCAGTCAGAGCGCTGCCATGTATCACAGCCAGGCTGGCCGGGCCGTGGGGGGGGGGAGGGGGGAAAAACGCGATACTTGGCAACAATGGAGGTCAATAGTACAAAGGTAAAGTATGCTAATAGTAGCTAAAGGGTGGTGGTACTGATAGATAATACCAGCTGGAATATCCTTGCCCGCGTTTATTCAAAATTAACTCGAATCGCAAACGCGACGATCCGCCATTATGTCCTTTTTGGCGAGCATCGCAAACGCGACGACCCGCATTTTAGGGGGGAAACAAAATTCTTAGGCCACAAATTAAATGCTGAAGGTATTCACACCTCCGATGACAAAATACAGGCAGTGTGAGACTTCCCTGAACCCACTACAATTGACGATGTTAGACAATATTTTGGTCTAGCAGGGTACTAAAGGTCATTCATACAACAGTTCTCTCAAATAGCTTTTCCTCTATTTCAACTAAAAAAATGATGCTCTATTCCAATGGGGAGAAGAACAAAATCAAGAATTTAACAAATTAAAAAATAAACTTACAAATGCACATATTTGGCATATCCGGATTTCACAAAACCATTTATTATTTGTACAGATCCATCAGTTAAAGGATTAGGGGCTGTATTGATGCAAGATGATAAAAGAGGACAGAATCAACCAACTGCATTTGCCAGCAGACAAATAAAAAGTGCAGAGAAAAATTTTTGCACTACAGACTTATAGGCACTTGCAGTGGTTTTTGCATTACAAAAATTTCGAGATTTGGTATATGGTTACGAAATACACTTATTCACCGACCATAAATCGCTAGTGGGTATGTTTAAACTCTGGGAGGAGAGCAAGATGGAAATGTACAGTCGAAAACTACAGTGTACACATGCATTACATTCATTCATTCATTCATTGCCAGACGCCATGTATCCCAAACGGGGTGGCCAACGGCTTAGAGTTAATTGTTTTACAGGGAGGGGCACTAATCCTCCACCAACCCCACTTGACACATAGGGATGCCAACAGCATCTGGTGTTCCCAGGCGGTCACCCATCCAAGTACTAACCAGACCCAACGTTGCTTAACTTCGCTGATCGGACGGGAAGCGGTGTACTCAACGTGGTATGGCTGTTGGCATTACATACAAGGCAAAATGAATCTAGTAGTTGATGCATTATCCAGGAACCCGAAAACAATTCAGGTCGCGGCATTGGATCTCAAACAAAACATCCCAAACCACGATGAAATCGTGAAAGCACAAAGACTTGATCCAACATGGTCTGAAGTTATTTACAAGTTAGAAAGTGGAGATGACATACAATTACCCAAACTACATGTACCATTAGAACAATTCACAATAATCAATAATGACTTATACAGGATCAACCCAGGACAACCAAAATGCCGAAGAAATAATAAACAATTGGTAGTACCTAATGACATGATATCCCAGGCATTACGAACGATACACAATAGCCAACATGCAGGACATCCTGGGAAAGATACAACATTCAAACAAGCCCAGTTGTTATATTACTGGCAATCCTTGCGAAAAGATATAAAAAATCATATAGACAGATGCAAATCATGTGTAAAACACAAAGGATACCCAGTCACACCTGCACCTATTGGTAATTACCCTGTACCACATCAACCATGGGACGTTGTCGCAGTTGATTTACTCAAGATGCCATTATCATGCAATAATAACCAATACCTATTCGTAGCAACGGATCATTTCTCCCGTTATGTAATTTTAGCTCCAATTAAGGATAAAACAGCAGAGACAGTAGCAAAGGCAATAACAGATAATGTAATATGTCGCTTTACTACCCCAAAGGTACTAATAAGCGATAATGGAGATGATTTTAATTCTGATATCTTACAAGTAATATGTAAACAATACAATATCAAAAAGGTTAACGTTTTAGCCTATCACCCAGCATTCAATGGGTTAGCAGAGAGACAAAACAAAAAAGTATTAGATGTTCTACGACATATTCTCGCCTATCAGCTTAGGAGATTTTGTCTATGGTATCATTCATACGAGAAACAATAAATTATCCCCGAAATTTGAGGGCCCATACGGAGAAATTAACATAAAAGCAAACAATGTTTTAATTAGGCCACTGTCAAGTGGTGAAGAGAAACAAGTACATATCATTTAAAACGAGTTTCAAGGGAACTATCCAATAATTATACAGCCTCGGATACCACCGAGCAACCGAACATAACTTATGAATACAATCAAGAAAACAACAATAATTACAAAAATAAATTAAGGTCATATACCAAACAATCAAACATAGGTGCAACTGTTCCAAAAAAATATACATTACATCATTTACACGCTTTAACCCAAGATGTCCCGTCGACGTATGGGTACGTTGCAACATTTTGCATTTGTCAGTCCCATCGACATACTGGTAAGTTTTGCAATTCCAAGGTCCCTAATTTGCACAATTTTCAATTTTCTCGAGTGATTTTTCGCACGTATACACGGGACACCTTCCTCTATTTCTCTACAAGATGCCAAGCAGGGACACTGCCTTACACTGCATAACCTCCCCCCCCCCTGCACGCCATTGTCTCAGCAATTCATCTGTTACCAGTGACCTGGCCAATAAAGACATTCAGGGCCAGAGTGATTCCCCAATCGATGACAATGTGGAGGACAAAGTTTACATAGCATTAGAGGAAGAAACAGTCAGAAATGATGATCAGGTAATGTGGCAAAAGAAGGTCAGGAATGGTGATGAGTTAGTGACTGAAACAATGCTATAATGCCTATATTACTGTTTGAAAACCAATTTACTCTCATACTACATATAAATTCGTACCAAATAAATAAATAAATACCGTTTAGAAGTGGTGTGGAATAGTTATCCTCTCACAGAACTCGTTTTTTTGAAGCCAGCCTGATAGAAAACCCTGCAAGGTAAGAAGGTACTCCTACATGTATCGAGTATTTTAAACCTCAGGTGAGCAATTTCTCTATGAATTTTCGATGTTTCTCACCAAAAGCGGAGGTTTTAGCCAAAAAAAAAAAAAAAAAAATCCAAAAATGGTCGGGACTGGAGGGTTTCAGAGGTGCGAAAGTGGTCGGGACGTGACAGGTTAAATATCAATTTAAACTCCTTCTATAAATGAAATAACAAGCAAGTTATTGTTCTACATTAGTCAAGAGTAACGCACATCATCAGTTTCATCGACCATATCAGAAAATCAAGATTTTTTTTTTTTTGTCAGTAGGTAACGATGAAGGAACTTATACTATGGATTCTCCTCTACGTAACAAGAGGATATGCTCACTTAGACCCCCAACACATGGTACGGCAAGGATGCCTCATAGCTCCAACGGCCATGACTTCAATGGTAAAAGATGTCATGAGTACTGAAATAAGCTTGGATTACTTATACGAATTATCTTCTTATCTAGAAAACATCACCAAACCCATGAGGACCCTGTACTTCATGATAAGAGGCTAGGTTTCACAAGCACATAACACAAAGGAAGTGGATGAAATAGAGAAGTTAGCAAAATGGAAGATAGAACAGGCGAAGTCAACTATGCTCATCATGATCCAAGATCTCTCATCTCATGGAACGGAGGTATTGAGCGCCACGGACAACATTAACACGTACTCGCCAAAAGCACGGTTTGTTTGACCTGGGTGGTGCACTTCTCGGGAACATCTTTGGATTGGCTACAGAGGAAGAACTTCAAGAAATAAACAACAAATTTAATGAAATAGCTCAGGTACTAGCATACCAAGATAAATTCATTGCCGGACATAACTCAGCAATGAAGAGAATCGTGAAAAATCTAAAAAAGGCGGAAAACATAGCTCTCCAAAGTGTAGATAAAATAAATGCCATGGAACACTTCTCCATCATCATGGAACACATTGACACAATTCTGCTCCAATTAGACAACACTAGAGTTCGTTACATGGCACTTATGCAAGGAATTTCGAATGCCGGTAATGGCAAGATCACAACTGACTTACTTCCAGTTCATAAGCTACGTCACATAATTAGTCAAGCATAGCCTACATAAACATAAATTGAAGCCTTTGTTCCGAAGTAGGGATTTTATGCAATAATATCCATATTTGGAAGCAACACTAACACCAGCATCAGTAGTAGTTCATGTACCATTCATAACTGACGACCTGTTGACAGTATACCAAATACACTCCTTACCTTCTAAGGATAATAACACTTTGATCATCAACATCAGCACAGACACCGAACTCGTCATGGTCTCCAAGAGACGGAACACTGTCACTTTCGCAAGTGAATCAACGATTGAACGAAAGTGCCGTACATCCTTACATGCTGTTCATCTTTGTCCTGCATACATTTTCACGTTTCAGCCTACTGAAACAGTACTTTGTGAAATGGCTATCATAAGAAATCACGACATTCATATTCACTACAACTTCACTTTTGCTCCAGATAAGCTTGTACACCATTAAAGTATCGGACACTCACAGTTTTTTTATTTCACTCATAACACATCAGTTTACATAGCCTGTCAAGATATACCACTATCCCATACCTCAGCATCAGGATTATAAACAGCACCAGACTACTGTGTGATACTTATACCATCCATGTCTACTTTCTCCACCATCAGTCACTACGCCATCCTCAATCATACACACAGACATTTCCACCCACTACCTAATATGGACTTAAACATGAGCACAGGTATTAAGTTGACTTCACCTAAGTTTGAAACTATGCAACTAATCAATGAAACAATGAAGCCCTGGAAAGATTTGAGTCTGAGTATGTTCATCCCATATTATGTGTATAGCCCAGCACCTACTGTCTTTATAATCTTCTGTATTGTATTTGCAGTAGTGCTGTTTGCAATGCACAGAATGCATGCAAGAATTGCAAACTTGGAGTCAGTATTTAGTGGGGGTAAAGTGCGAATTCAAGTAAACTCCACAGAATGAAGTGTACATATTTTGTATATAGTATTAATTTTAATTAAAAAAAAATGAATGACACATGACAGAAGTATACCAGTAAAACATTAATAGCTCTTACCATAATCTTAACTCTGAACTTTTTTTTTTTTTGCATATATGCATATGACTGTTATACATACAATAACCAATTTAACTATACTGCATTCAGTCATATATACAACTTGTTTAAAATGTAATATTACTGGATCACTGCAATATTAACATGAATATTACGTCTATACAATATTATAATCAATGTTATGTATTAATAGATTAGCATATGTCAATGATGATTGCTGTCGGAAGACCTCCAGCTCGCGTGACCGAGCGATGTCAGGACTCCATATTATAATAATACTACTCATAGATAGATAGATAGATAGATGGATAGAAGCACCAGCCAGGGTGTGAGATAGGAAGTGTGTCAGCAAGAATCGACCAAAAGGAAATGAGTTCAGCAAATACTTAACGAGCAGTATGCTAGTGGGCAAAGAAAGCACTACATACACATACATACAGGGTTCTAGAAGCTTCCACGACAGTGTGGCTCACGTGACACGAGCCCTGCCAAACGAGAATGTAGGAATCAGAGATCAGAAAGGGGCTAGCCATAGAACCGACAGGTCGTGGAGAGAGGAAATAAGATGAGGGGTCCGACAAGATCTAGTAAATTACGTTCCTGTGTAATACATACACTGCTCAACTTAGACTTTCCTTGAAGATAATAAATCAAGATCAACTCCCTGTGTTGATCTTTAACTCCTCCTGCCTTCGACTAACACAATAAATTTAACCAAATCTCAAGACTTACATGTTACAAGACCAAAGAGTTACAAAAATATGGGACATCAAACATCACTTACAAACATGTTATGGGAATTTATTGATGACAAACAAAAGTCTATGTACAAAAAAACACATTTCCCTACTATGCTATTGCCAGGGAGTGTGGAACTTGCTCAGCTGTTCCTTGAGAATGTTGGCCTGCCTCAGTTGCTACCTGGTGTTGGACCTGACGGCAGATTCAGCTGGTGGGTGGAAGGTAAGGACTGCAGTCATCACCTGGGGACCACCTAGAGGAGTGGCAGTGAGTCACTCTGTGGTTACCACCTGGGGTGTGGCTGTGAGTTATGCTGTGGTTACCACCTGGGATGTGGCTGTGAGTTATGCTGTGGTTACCACCTGGGATGTGGCTGTGAGTTATGCTGTGGTTACCACCTGCGTGTGGCAGAATGTCTGGGGGTGGTCATCACCACTAGTTTGACAGGTAAGTGTGGTCTTCACATGGGGTGAGGCGGGGAGTAGGGAATGCCTAGCACTTGCAGCTGGGCAGGGTTCTCTGGCTGTGTTTGTGGTGACTCAGGCTGCCTAGGACAAAAGAGAGTCTGCAGTGTGGCAGAAGAAGTGTCAGGAAATGAGGCTGAGGGATGAAGACTGAAAAATTCTGACATCTTCGTCTGCTTCGAGACAGACTTCTCTTGGCAATAGAGCTCCTTATAATAAGAGACTGTGCTAAGGAGCTTATTCCGCATCCTGAAGCTTCTCTCAGCATCCGGGTCAAGCTTGAAAAGGATGTCACTAGCCTCGTTGACGCTTTTCATGATAGACTCAAGCCTTTTAAGGGTTAGGCTAGGTTTAGTGTCAGGAGACTGGGGCTCATCATCTTCATTCTCCTTCTTCTGGTCTTCAAGTTCCAGTAGTTCCTTTGTGGTCATTTCATTGTCACGATACTGTAGTTAGGAGCTCCATGACTTCATCTTCCCTCATCTGTTCCTCATCCTCGACTAATTTAGCCTCGTTGCCAAGTTTGGCAATTTCACAACAAAGTGTGGACCAGTAAGGCACTGGAAATCCCTAAAAATTGTGCACTACCTCAAGCCAGAGTTTCTGCTAAACAGCATTGACGGTCCTGGGAGATATTTGTGCGCGGGCAGCAGCAATATTCTCAAGGCATTTCCTTATAGAAAATGCCTTCCGATATCCCCTGACGTCCATGTTCTCCCCTTCCGTGACAGTCAACAGGTCTATCGGGACTCGTCTGGTGTAATGAGCCTTGAAGGTGGCAATAAGCCCCTGATCTCAAGGCTGCAACAGTGATGTGGTGCTGGGTGGTAAAAATACATTAATATTATCACACCAGCCGAACATTTCGTGAGACTGACCTGGTGCATTGTCAAGACTAGGAGAGCTTTGCTCGCCAGGTAATTAGCTGCCATGTTGCAGGTGACGAGAGGAGAAAAGTAACGACAGGTGTAGGCATAAGTAATTGAAGAGGTGACCCAGGCATGTTTGTTAGACTTTCAAATCACAGGAAGTGATGATTTCCGGGTGTTTTTCATTGCCCTCAGGTTGTCGGAAGAATAAACTGACAAGGGTTTAAGTTTCAAGTCACCCTCTGCGTTACTTCGTAATGCCAACGTGAGCCTATTCTGAGACCCTTAAACCCCAGAGAAGCCTTCTCCTCACGAGACACGTAGGTCCTTGCGAAAGAAATAAAACAGATTGTCAAAAACTCCTTGAAACCAGTTACTTTTGATTTTCTTTACCATCCTTTGCATTGTAAACTTTGAAAACAAGATGAAATAATTAATAAAGAAAAACCAAACAGGTAAGGAATGGGCATTCACCCAACCTGTAAATAAACAGGTAAGGGAAGTACATTTGTCAACCTATAACGAAATTATTAGGAAAACTGCAGCAATCTTTCCAGTTTATTCTGACCATGTTTCCTTAACACAATTAAAAAAAATATACAGTAGGTGCTAAATGGACAAAATATTACACAATTTCCTCTATGTTCAGCCAAAGGAGGCAATTTTGCCCATTTTAATCGCTTTATGCTACGACTGGCATGCATGTTATTCTGCGTGGGCGATTTATTATGGTTATACATGGTAAAATATATCACTTTCGGGGCAAATCACTACGGAATTCACCACGTCCATATATTTTCACAGGCTATCAAGTCAATATTCACCATCTTTCCGCTCGAACACACACACAACAAAACATAAAAGGACTGACTTTGAAAGATTTTCATATCGAATGCTTACACATCGCAAAGCAACAGAAAAATAAATTAAATCTAACACAAAAGCAGTACAGTTTAGGTCCTTAAATATTTTGATGCTGAATAACACAGAGACATATGCTGTCTCTGGAATATTTCTCTGTTGACTTTGCTATGTTTAGCCAAAGAAGGATGCCTTTTCCATTTTGTTCGTTGTATGCCATGACTAGCATGCATTTTATTCCACACGGACGATTCATTATAGTACAGTATATGACCTTTCAAATCATAAAGGAATTCACCATGTGAATATATACTCATATGCAACTTTCACCCTTTTCCCGCTCGAACGCACACTCTTATTCGCTTTATGCTTTGACTAACATGTATTCTGTTCCACGTGTACGATTCATCATGGTTCAGTATATCACCTTCAGGCCAAATCACAACCGAATGGGAGACCTGTGAAGCAGCCTACAGCTAGAGGCCACAACCGTCAACAGTTTGTCCGCTGCGAGAACGTGCTAAATTACCGTGATTTTCCTCTCTTATTGTGAGAAACTGTGTGGCAAAATACCATAATACACTATTAAAGTATTGACAGTGCTTCGTATCGAAAATAGAGCAGAGGAGAATACATTGTTCTCGTTGTTTTATTTCCCCGAAAACGAAGCCCAAATTCTGAAACCTTGGCACTTATGTATTTTTTTTCGTCGTTTTAACGAAGTTGCTACAAAGCTGAGTGAATTCTTGCCTACTGAAATGTTCGATATATACTGAAGTTTTAGCCAAGCACTTGTTTTGTTTGTGTCAGTCTCTCTTTTTGCAGGAATTTAATGATTATGTTTGAAATTATTTTACATCAGCCATCCGAGCTCAGAGAGTCCCCTTTCCAAAATTTGATCATTACTTATTCCCCTAGGAAAAGGCCCTACCACCACTTTCAAATCTTAGAACAGGGACTTTCTCTCTAGCTCGAATGGCTGATGCAGAATAATTTGATACATCATACATTAAATTCCCGCCAAAAAAGAGACTGACATAAAACAATAAGAAAGTGCTTGGCTAAACGTACAGCATAAATAGAACATTTCAGGAAACATGATTTAATTCACCTTTGTAGCAACTTTAAATATGAAAAGAAATTCGGGCTTCGCTTTCAGGGAAATAAAACAACGAGAACAATGTATTCTCCTCTGCTATATTTTTGTTATGAAGCATTTTCAATACTTCAATAGTGTATGACGGTATTTTGCCACACAGGTTCTATCATCAACAGAGAAAAATCACGGTAATTGAACACATAATCCGGATGGACAAGTTGTTAACAGTGAAAGGCATCTGGAGGCAGACGATTTCCATAAGTCCCCCATTCATCACTTGCATATATTTTGACCAGCTATCGAGTCAGCATTCATCATTTCTTCGCTCGGATGCACGCTTTTACAGTTCACTTTATGCTATGACTAACATGCATTTTGTTCTAGGTGGACGATTAATTATGGTTCAGTATATCGCCTTCAGGCCAAATCACAATGGAATTCACCACGTGCATATATTTTCAATGGCTATCGAATCAGCATTCACCACTTTTTCGGTCGAATGCACACAGAACAAAACATGAAAACACTAACCTGGAAGTTTTTTACGTCCAATGTTTACATATAGGAAAATAGCAGTAAATTAAACCTAACACTTTTCAAAAGTGATACTATTTAGGTGCATAAATATTATGATACTGAATGACACTGAAACATGAGTCATCACTGGAATATTTCCCTGTTGACTTTGCTGTGTCCCACATGTTGGAAGTTATTTTTTCCATATTCTTAGTTGTATGCCATTAGTACTATGCTTTTTATTCTACAGGGACTATATATTATAGATAAATAAATCACCTTCCGGGGCAATCACTATGAATATCACCGTGCGCATGGCTACTGAGTCCACATTCACAACTTTCTACCTTACATTATAATCATAGAAATAACCATGAAACCACTCAACTGGAAAGCATTTTCTTCCAACAAAGACCTGTCACATAGATGTTCAAGACCTGCCTCGAGGTATAGCAACCTTCCTCGACGAGTTTCTCCACCGTGTGCCGGTTATTTTTAGCCCTCTGGGTCACCCCAGAGCCAGCCATTGTTTGACTTTTTTTTTTTTTTTTGGCTAAAAATGATAGATTTTGATGTAGAAACAACGAATTTCACCATTAAAATGCTCATCGAGGCTCGGAAATCAGTGTTATTGAGTCCTGCATACTTGTGTACAGGTATAGCCGCTCTCTCACGTTCACCACAAACGTGAAAGAATGCCGTTTTCTATGTAAGGTATACTCAGGTATTTATGCTGGGAAGGCATAGCAATGTTCAGTGCACTTTTCTGATCACTTATTACTTCAGCATCTATCACAATTTGCGTGTCTTTCTCACTGTGAATGTATTATCTTACACTTACTTGAAGATAGATACAACCTGACTTCATTACGTACAGTCCTGGCTCTTACAAGGAGGCATATACAACTTGACTTCACTATATAGTCCTTACACTTACAAGAAAATATTTACAACTTACACTTACATGAAAATATTTTTACAAAATGCCTTCACTATGTACACCACTGGGTGAGGCACACAGGCAGAGTGAGACAGAGCGAGCGTGAGGAGAGGAGCGAGTGAGTGTATGGCCTTGACAGCCTGGGGGATGGTAGAGGAACAGTTACCTTACATGCCTGCCAATTTTTACCCACGAACCTTGAAAAATGCAGTCACAGTGAAGTTTTTTATTTTAGACTGTTTTATAATGGCACTGGCACTGGCCAAAGCATTTTGTCAGACCGTTTTAAAACGGCACTGGCACGCGGTGGGTTAACAACTCGGGGAACGCCGCTGCTGCATCAGCATCTGCACTTGCAGATTCTCATTTCAGCTGCACGTTGTTAGACAGGCCCTCTTCAGGAAACGGCCAAACCTGCCCCAGCTGGCCTTGAAGTCACTCCCAGATGATGAGGGCCCATGTTTGGCCCCCATAGACCCCCAAAGGTCCCTGGCCTTTTCCTGGCAGATGTCCTGGCTGATGGGCTGCCTCTTCTAACACTTGTCCTTGATCCAGGCAGAAAGTAGGGACTCCATCTTCTCAATCCGGGGGTCTCTTGTCCTGATGACTTTGAGCAACTTGAGGTTGATGATCGATGTCCCCGCAGCCAGGTGCTTGGCCTTCCCCTTGATGATGGTGCATATGATGGAGTGGGGAAGACCAAGGGCTTTCTTGATCTTGGAGGGGCCAGCTCCTGCCTCATGGCACCAAATCACATCCAGCTTCACTGCCAGTGTGGTTGTCTTGTGAGGCCTCTTGGTGGCAAGCTGGTCAGAGGTGGAAGCTGAAGCTGGATGCTTAGGTATAGTGGTGATGGTGGCAGTGCAGCATGTGGTGATGCAGGAAGGTAGAGTGTCAGGAGGTGCAGAGAGCTACTGCGTTCACTGACAGGTTCAATGAGAGTGAACAAGCAAAGAAGGTAATGCCGCCAGCGTGCGGAGGGGAGGGAAATGGCAGGGGGATGTGGAGGGATTGGGAGGGAGATACGCCTGGCAGCAGCCTGCTGGTTTGGACGTGCGTGTTTCAAACCTAGGGAGCACCCAGAGTGGCAGCAGCAGGGTGTTGAACTAGCCATGCAACGGACATTCAAACTTTTCGGATTATAGGCATGTTCCCCTGTATTTAGTGTTTGGCCTAGTGAAGTGCCAGTTATCAATGCGTTGAATCACGGGGTATGGGAGTACTAACTAATCATAATGACAACAGAATAATCTGGACTACTTTCAATTCTTTCAATAATAACTTTAACAAGTCATCATCCATACCCCCTCTAGAATCTTCAGACGATAACATTACAAATGACCCGCGTGGTAAAGTGAATATCTTTGCCAGTAAATTTGCCAGAAATTCTATGTTAGAGGAAGTCAGCCAGAACATTCCAGTACTAAAACTTGACTCTCCCGAAGCTACTCCACTTAAAATTCAGACCAGATACGTAAAGACCATCCTAGGCAATTTACCAACCAATAAAGCCTCAGACCCAGGTGGAACTCCTCCAGCTTTCTTGAAAAAGTGCTCCCCAGAACTTGCTAAATAATTCAGACTATGCATACGTACTTCCTCATTCCCTGATTCTTGGAAAGAAGCCATTATCCACCCAAATATGAAGAAAAGATGTTATTCTAACCCATCTGATTACAGGCCAGTAGTTATCACGTCTTCTCTTGGTAAAGTATTTGAAACTGTAATGAATAATTACATTGTTAAACGACATGAATCCAACAAATTAATTAGTGATAGGCAGTATGGATTTCGCCACGAAAGATCCACCACTGATATGCTTAATCTCCTGACTCACACCATCCATTAATCAATTGACCAATATGGAGAAACTCATGCAGTAGCCCTTGACATTTCTAAAGCTCTTGACAGAGTGTGGCACCGTTCCCTGCTTTCCCAAATCCCTTGCTATGGGCTGATGTCTTTTGTTCCCCTGATCTCCTCATATCTCAGCAACAGAAAAAGAAGAGTAAAAGAAGATGATGTATATTCCAATTTCCACTCAATACTGGCATGCTACAAGGATTAGTTCTGGCTCAAACCCAATTCCTAATTCATTTTAATGATCTCTTATTTTTCACCCACAATTCCATCCATTCATATGCAGATAAATCAACACTTCATAGTTCATTCACACTTAAATAGCCATTCACAAAATTTAATCTCTCTAACTGATAACTCAGTACAGCCATCTCCATAAATCAAGTCTTATCTAGGACAAATAACCTTGTCTCACTGAATGCCAGTAAAGCAAAATATACACTATTTACTAGTAGACACCTATTGCCAGACTCATGTATTACCTTCAGTGTTACTAATTTTCCTATCTCCAAAAGTATTGAAATATTCTGGGTGTTTCACTTAACAATGCCCTCTGCTGGACCTCTTATGTCAGACCTCTTGCTGGAACCGCCTCAAAGAAACTTGGATTCTTGTACAGAGTTTGTAGCTCCTTCACTGACTAGCAGTTAGCTGTACAGTAGAGTCATGTGTGCTCTCAGCTGGAGTACTGCCCACCCTTGTGGAATAGATGTGGAGAGGTTGCAGCATGCACTGACTTAATGTAGCGGTTCTCTATTTTAGAGTAGCTCTACACTGACTGGCAAGCCAAATGATTTCCTGTAAACTAGGAAACTATTTACAGTGCTGGGTGGTAACCATATACCTAACCAACACGTGTTCCGTACGTGACAGCAAATGGGTTGGGGGAGGGTTAGTGCACCTCCCCGGAAAACAACGAACTAAAAATACGAACAAGTTGCCCCGGACCATGACTGACCAACAGGTGACAAAAAAGGTCCGAACAAAGGAGATGGTATGGATTGCGATATGGAAAGTATGGGGTGAGCATGGTAGGGTGAAAGAGAGTGAAACTGTCTGGGTGCTTGAGGATGCAAAAGTGGATGAATGTGGAATATCTGAGAGAATATGGGGAGGTGAGACTGAGAGAATTGGAGTATGGATGGGGTATATGCGCAGGAGTAGGTGAAAATGAGAGGGCAAAAGAAGGAGTTTGTATAGTTGTGTGCAAGAAATGTAATGGAGACTATAAGAGAGTATGGATCTGTTGGCTCAAGGATTGTGTGGGTAATATTGAAAGTTGGACAAAGAATGTGTGTGTGTGTGTGTGTGTGTGTGTGTGTGTGTGTGTGTGTGTGTGTGTGTGTGTGTGTGTGTGTGTGTGTGTGTGTGTGTGCGTGCGTGCATGTGCGCGCGCGCGCCCACGCAAGATCGTGCATGTATAGTGAAAGAAGAGTTCTGGACAAATGTGGAAGCGTGCAAAGAAAGTTTGAAAGGAATGAGAAAGTGTTTTTGGGTGGAGATATGAATGGAAAATTAAGGAATGTGAAGGTGAATGGAGTAGTTGGTGAGTGGGGTGTGCATGCAGAAGTGAATGAGAATGGCAGTGCTCTAGTGTAGCAGGGGGATGATTGGTGATAGCCAATACACTCCTTAGACACAAAATGATCTACTGGTATATGTGGCGAGTAATAAGAATGGAGGGTGGTGAACTGAATGAACAGAAGGGAGTGATTGATTATGGGTGTGTGGATGACAGAATGAGGTGTTACTGGATGTAAGAGCATACAGATTTTAGGGGAGTGTACTTCTGACCACCACTTATTGGTGGCGAAAGTCAAGGTTGAAATGAAATAAAGGAGGAGAAGGGAAGGACAGGAGGAAGTAGTCCATACAACGAGGGTAAAAAGTTTGCAAGAGGATGGAATAAATGGCAGAGTGTATGACAGAAGTGGAGGAGCGATTGGGTAAATATGATTTGGAGCAGAAGGGGGACGTGGAAGGTATGTGCAAGATATTCCCAGAAATCTATGCAGCAAGTGAGGTGGTGTGTGGGGTGAAGAAAAGATGAAAGGGAGTGCAAGGAAAACCATGGTGGAACGAAGAGGTGAGACAGAGTGTGGCGCAAAAGAAGAAAGCATATGGTGAGTGGATGAGAAACAGGGGCGTGGAGAATGTTGTGAGACAGAAGAGAGGGTTATATGTAGAGACGAAAAGAGAGGTGAAAAGACTTGTAGGGGAGAGTAGGACGAGAGTAGATGAGGAATTTGGAAGGAATTGGAGTGTAAAATGGAGGGAATGTAAGAAAATGTTGTCGAAAGAGGTGAAGAGAGTTAGACAGGGTGATAAAGAATTATGTCTGGGAATGAAAGATATAAATGGTACACTGCTATTGGAGAAGGGAGAAATAGTGAGCAGACGGAGAGAACATTATAAGGAATTGTTGAACATAGAGAATGAAAATAAGGCGAGTATAAATGGCTGGGGAATGCCTGGGAGGAGGAGGGAGGTGAGATGAGGAGAAGGAATCAATAAGATGGAAGTAGTGGAAGCAATGAAGAAAGTCAAAATGGGAAATGCCCCAGGAAATGATGGAGTGTGTGGTGAAATGCTGAAGAATGGAGGAGCGATTTTAGTAGAATGGATATGGAAAATGTGCAGATTTGCCTGGGAGCAAGGTAGAGTCCCGGAAGATTGGTATTCAGGTTTAATTATTCCCCTGTACAAAGGGAAAGGGGAAAAAGAAGTGTGTGGTAATCATAGTGTCATTTGTCTTCTTAGTGTAACAGGAAAATTATATGGTAGAATATTTAGTGACTGAGTTATGGATGTAACAGAGAAATTAGTTGGAGAAGAACAGGGAGGTTTTGGGAAGGGCAGACGTTGTGTAGATTAGACATTCATTCTTAGGTCTTTAGTGGAAAAAGTTTTAGAGAAGGGAAAGTTGTATGAGGCGTTCAGGGATTTGGAGAAAGCATATGACAGGGTGGATAGACAAAGAATATCTAAAGTATTAAGGATATATGGAGTAAATGGGGAGTTGCTGAATGCTGTGAAAAGTAAGTGTGAGGGTGCTAAGGCTGCAGTGCATGTGGACAGTAAACTGAGTGAATATTTCTATCTTATTGTTGGACTGAAACAGAGATGTGCCATATCCCCATGGTTGTTCAATCTGTACATGAATGGGGTTATGAAAGAGATACAAGAAGGGCAGTGGATGTTGGAGCGACCCTAATAAGAGAGGACAGTGTTTGGAAACTCCCTGGACTGTTGTTTGCAGATGATACAGTATTGTTAAGTGAAGACAAAGGGGAGTTGCAAGGCTTGGTGGATGAGTTTGGGAGTGTGTGTAAGAAACGGAGACTATAGATGAATGTAGGGAAGAGTAAAGTTATGGTCTTTGAGAGAAATGAAGTCACTGAACGCACAGTGAAACTGGATGAGGAGGAAATGGAATATGTGAGAGCGTTTAAGTATTTGGGTAGTGTGATGAGTAAGGATGGAAGTTAAAAGCGTGAAATGCTTGAAAGGGTATATCAGGAAGGAAAGGTTGCTGGTTCTTTGAAAGCAGTGAAAAGGAACAGGGAAGAGAGAATGGAAGGTAAAAAGTCACTGCATGACAGTAGGCTATTGTGATACCAATTCTAACGTATGGAAGTGAAGCTTAGACATTGTTGGAAGAACACAAGTCAAGATTGAGAGTAGTGTAAATGAATTATCTGAGAGGTGCTTGTAGAGATACATGGAGGGACAGACTGACAAATGTGGAAGTGAAGTATCGCCGTGGTATGGATGTGGATGTGATAGAAAGCGTTATCAGAAATACCTTGAGGTGGTTTGGCCATGTGGAAAAGATGGAGAGCGAAAGACTAACGAGGAGAGTGGATGAGAGTGGGGTGGAAGGGGGGAGAGGGAGGGGGAGGACAAGGATGAGCTGGAGGGTTGGAGTGGAGAGGTATATGAGAGTGGGGTGTGTGAAATGAGAGTGGGACAGTGAAGTGGCATTGGACAGGGTGACCTGAAGGTGATTTGTTTGTGGCTACCACTTACGGGATTGAGGCGTCTGGCAATAGGTAGATAAATAGACAAAATTCAGAACGAACAATCCTGCTATTACAAATAACTACCTCCCCTAGAGGTAAGAAGGCATGTTGCCTCCCTTGCATTAATTTACAGATACTTTTATAGCAACTGCTCAGACGAATTTGCATCCATTATGCCATTTTCATGCCTTCCTCTGTTTTACACGGGCATCTGGTAGCGCTCATGACGGGAATGTCACACTGCCTTATTGCAGAACTTCCTCCTATCAGAAATCTTTTATTCCCCGAACATCATCTCTTCGGAACTCGCTTCCCCAGAATTGTTTCCCCCCAGACTTCAACTTACGGCTGCTTGAGTCCAACTGTTACAGATTTTTTCTGAATGGAGGACACCAGTAATCTAATGCATGGATTATTTTTTTTATTCATTTAGTTTTTCCCTCCTTTGTTCTGTTATTAGAAAAAAAAAAAATCTAGTTATCCATCTATAGCCAGTTGCCGTCATCCCTGATGGGGTGGCCTCAAACTGCCTCCATGTTACACTGTCCTTCCTCCAGCTCACGCCACCCTCATTTCTATACTCCTATACTGCAATCCTCCATCTCATCATCGATCTCCCCCTTCCCTTCCCTCCCTCCATTCACCCACATTCACTACTAGCCAATCTTCTCCTTCTGCATTTTCTCTACACAGCATGAATGTCACAACAGACTGTAAGACCGTGCCATGTGCAGCTACAAAGCTGACGGAAGCGCGGGTTTTACAATATGACCCTTGTATCTGATGTAACTGGCCCATTCTCACAATCTCCATACAAAATCGTAGTTACATGAAATTTAAGGAGCAGAGGTGTCGAGTTCGGAACGTCTCCTTGATTCCTATCCAAATCAACCCTCTTGTCTGACTGCACTTGACCATTACCACAGTGGTTAAGGATATACACCAGTCTTGAGCAACGCGTTGTACTAGACGGATTATACTCAACTTACGAAAGCATAACAGCGAATGGGTTCATGCTAACCCATTCACTTTATGAACTGGATGGGTTATATAATATGTAACCCATCCAATTTAAAAAGTCTGTCCTGCACCGAGCGAGATCATCCAAAGGTAGCAAGAATAAAGTGAAAAATACGTCACTTGACTGAAGGGATTACAGTTTTATGTGCAGAATAAATCGCTAAGGAAGAGGTGCTGCGAAATTTCTCATTCCACTTTGAATACGGTACCGTCCTCACATGTTAGTCTGCAGTAAGGTCACCCTCTTTTATTGAAGTCCTGTGTCATCCAGTTCTGAACGCCTTGCAGGTTCACGAGTATCATATAATCTTGGACCGTGAGCTTACAACACATAGGCTGAGAATAACAGCATAACCTACATTAATTACTCTCTCACAATTAACCAATGCAACCAGAAGATGTATTTGCTATAATATCAGACACAAAGTCGTATTTGAAGAGGCTCTAGAGCATTCATAACACCTTCTCCTAAGCGATTAACTTTGAACATAACACTTCAGTATCAAACTGCATATTATTTATGCAGGTTATGTATATCTTTAAAACGATATAAATAGCATACAAGAGAAGTTAAAGTGTATGACGAGAAACAAAATGATAATGAAAAGATACGACAAAGACTCGTTTGGCACTACTATATGACGCTTAAATATCACGAAATAAAAGCCGACCATGTTTCATCAATAACAGTCGCTAGCAAAAAAAAAAAATACCCGACTCGCTGAAAGAACTGCAGTACTGAACAAAATAACACACACACACACACACACACACACACACACTACTGGCTACGAGGTGTTGGGACCCGAGGCTAGTCGGTACATTTAAGAGTAGATGACCCGCCTACTTTCGTCGATGGCACTAAGTTATACGATCATATCATCACGTCAGCCTTGTTCGCTTAATGGCGGCTCTCCACGTTGCGCCATCTTTGGCAGCATCTTTTTCAACACTTTATCCGTGAGATCTTTTTGTAGAACCTGATCACAAGTCCTCTTAAGTCTACATCTTTGTGCTCTTCCCTCCATATTCAGACTGACAGATCTTTTGACCAAATTACTGTCTTTCATTCTGTCCACATTTCCAAATCACTTCAAACTTTCCCTACACATCACATTACTAATGTCATCCATTCCCAGCCGATTTCTCAGCTACGCATTTTCAGCGGTACCATTTGCAGTTGAGTCATTCAAGGAAACGTTGAGCATACTATATTTCCATCCTCATTTCTTTACATTCAAAGTTGTACAAGTCCTCTCACTGCCAAAGTTTCGTCATCGTACAGATGCAGATATAGGAATATTTCTGGTGTGTTGCCCATATCACTTTCGAAACTAATGAGTTTTCGGCACCCATTTATTCGCAGCCAGCTGTCATGTATATTTCAAAACCACTGAAAAGAGACCGGCAAGCTGTAAAAAGGGACGTGGAGTCTGAATTTTGTCAACCAGGGATGGGTTTCAGATATACAAATGACAGCAATGAATATAGTAGCGCATTCTCTATATGTAATGTACACGAATCTCAGTGTGAAAAAAAAAAATGTCCAGGCAACATGGACAATATCCTCAGATTTTTCTATGTCCATATCGCAAGAACTGTTTGACTGATGACTCCATCAAGGCAATACTGGGCTATAGTAATCTAAAAGTATTTTGCGTTAACTAATTTGTAGTCAGCCATTAAAAAAAAAAGCTTGGCCCAAAAGGTTACGTGACCATCTAACATTTACTTTCTTAGGAAGCACCAGTTATTGGCCGCGCTAATGACACACCTCCTTGTGAGTGTCGATTAAATATCACTCAGTATGAAAAACACGCTAACCTAAATATCACTGTTTGCATTCTGTTGAGATGCAAATTTGCATGGATTCTCTTCGTGAAGAATGTTTCAGTATTCGATTTTTTAAAAATTAATTGATTTACTTGTTAATACATCTGAGGTGGAAAGCCCATCATCCACTCTCTGGATGAAGTGTTGCCTTCAAGTGGCGCCACACTGAGTAACAAGCCAAGCGATTTCTTGTTCACCAGGAAACCACTTGATATGCTGGGCGGGAATCATACTAGGCTACCATATTACGCCTTGAGGTTTAGTGGGCTAAAGCTCTCCAGCCGCATGAGCCTGTAAGAGTTTATATCCCAGGAATGGTTGAGGTTTATTGCTCACATAATGACAAAGTGAGTGAGGCTAGTCGTCTCGCCTTGTATGTCGGAAGTGAGTTGCTTAGGCCCTGGTACCTACGTCCCTGATGGGGCAAAAGGGCGAAAATGGATGGAGGAAAGATTAACTTCTTTTTTTACTGGTTTATTTCACATGCGCAAGCAATAAACCGGTCATTGTAATGATTTTCTCGTCGTGAATCTGTCTGCCTGTGAATAAAATATCTCAGCAAGTTTTGATATGATATTTAACAAACATAGTGGAAGGGTTGAGGGGTATACAATGGGTTTATTTACCATTTTTCTGAGCAATGGATAAAAATATGACTGTCACATCGGTAGAGAAGCGGCCTGCAGTCCTGATGGACCCAGGTTCGAATCCCGGCTGAGGCAGGGAACAGTTTAAGGATTTGAATTTTATAAAAAGCAGACTTTCCTGAACTACCAGATGACCCGCCGACATGTCGTAAAAATACCCCCGCTAATACCAATACACCAGTCCTGTATGAGACAGCACTAGCATGTATTCAATATGGACGGTGGATGTTAGCGCCGAAGAAGTGACATGTGGAGGTCTGTAGGAAGACTACTGGGCCCTGGAATAGGCCCTGAAGCCTTTGCCGGTCTTCGCCCAGAGTTGGAAACGTTAAAGAAAAAGTAATGTAGGGCACGGATGTTGCACTCTCAAGCTCCCAATTATCGTTTTAATATAAGACTTGATAATATTTTTCTCGGAAGCATTTACAACGGTTACGCGTTCGTTTAGGCGTTTCACAAACACCTCTGTTCCAATGGTTTACTCCTGTACATGGTAATAATTTCCTACATGACACGTGTGACATCAATATCAGCAATAAATTGATCAATTACTTAAAATTACACCAGATTAATAAAGTAAACGCAAAACAGTCGTCAGTCATGGAGATAATTCAGAGTATTTTACTGTTTTTCCATTCAACTGGTAACGTACCCGAAGTTCTGGTAAAAGTTTACACTAGAGGGAGCAACGGAACTTTAATAGGTCTTTCTTCTGTTATACACTGTGGATTTGGTAGCTGAGAGAGAGAGAGAGAGAGAGAGAGAACCAGGAATTACAATATGCCACATAAACCCCAAATCAAGTCTCGCTAGAAATTTTACTATGATGGCGCGATTACATCACTGAGCTATTATGGAGAGGCTATCTCCGCAACGATCGTATGACTTCCGGCCGCCATATTGAAACACCAGCACTCTTCTCCACCACCATTGTATTGCAATTGAAACACTGTTCTTTGTTTGCTCTCTCTGGTTCCCTGCTCCTTCTATGAATACATGTGTATCAATTCATAAAAATATGTATACAGATTTTTTTTTTCCCTGCCTAGCTCTACGAATAGACGTGTTGCCGGTTCTGGATAAACATGGCAAGTGCACTCTGCCATGTACTTAGAAGCTTACGGTATATATAACATTTAAATTTTCAGTTGCACTGATCAAGACGTGATAACTTTAATTCTTTCCGGCTGGAGGGAAGCAGCCTCCAAATCGGCGATGACTTCAATTTTCATACTACAGACGACGCTCCAATGTACCACAGAAGACTACCAGTAACAGCGATAATAGTTACGATATTTACTGACATGGCCACCGTAGATCCACACTATCTCCTTCAGGTTTGCTGTGAAGGAATACTTCTCTTGGTGTAATGGGTAGTACCTGTTAGGTAGGTAAATTACGATGAAATTGACTAAAAGTAGCTTACAGCTACACCACTGCCGAACGGTGCTCGTGCTACATGAGGTGGAAAGTTTTCAGTGCTAAGTCTACTAATACCAAGTCGGATCACTTCCTTCTAAAACGGCTCCAAGTTGGCGCAGGGGGCAGAACATAGTAGTGACGTCGACTGGCAGTAAACCCTAGGTCAGTTGACTCCTGACCATGGTGGTGAGTGGATGTTTGCTCCATTCATCAGATCATGACACATTTTCAGTCCAGAGAAGTGAGAGAAGGGACTGAAATGTATGAGGGAAGGTGTGGGGGTGTGAGGGAGGATATGAAGGTGTGGGGGTGTGAGGGAGGATATGAAGGTGTGGGGGTGTGAGGGAGGATATGAAGGTGTGGGGGTGTGAGGGAGGATATGAAGGTGTGGGGGTGTGAGGGAGGATATGAAGGTGTGGGGGTGTGAGAGAGGATATGAAGGTATGGAGGTGTGATGGATGATATGAAGGTGTGGGGGTGTGAGGGAGGATATGAAGGTATGGAGGTGTGATGGATGATATGAAGGTGTGGGGGTGTGAGGGAGGATATGAAGGTGTGGGGGTGTGAGGGATGATATGAAGGTGTGGGGGTGTAAGGGAGGATATGAAGGTGTGGGGGTGTAAGGGAGGATATGAAGGTGTAGGGGTGTAAGGGAGGATATGAAGGTGTGGGGGTGTGAGGGAGGATATGACGGTGTGGGGGTGTGAGGGAGGATATGAGGGTGTGAAGGAAGGTGTGGGGGTGTGAGGGAAGATATGAGGGTGTGAAGGAAGGTGTGGGGGTGTGAGGGAAGGGACTGAAATGTGTGAGGGAAGGTGTGGGGGTGTGAGGGAGGATATGGGGGTGTGAGGGAAGGTGCGGTGTGATGTAAGGTGTGGGGTGTGAGGGAAGGTTTGGGGATGTGATGGAAGGTGTAGGGGTGTGAGGGAACCCATTTCCCGAAGCACTGGTGTGAGACGGGTGAATGTGAAGCGGCAGCCAGTCCTCATGTGTCTGGTAACTGTGAGTGTGATGGAGGGGAAGGCGTGGGGATTGGGGGCAGAGGAGGGTTTGGTGATAGATTGGGAATCGCGTGGAAGTCTGCAATGTATGGTTTGGAGTGTGTGTTTGAGTTAATTTAGTTGGAATAGATGACAATATGATCCTAGCTTTTTATGGGGGGGGGGGGAGGAATACGTAGATGTCTGCAGAGTTAGCGTTGTCAGGAATGTTGCAGAAGTTTCCTGGGTTCGGACAGAGGTTTGAATGATTTCATTCCCTCTCCACTTTAACATGAGACGTTTCCCCAGGAGATATTTGTAACGACATATTTATTATTTTTCTTAACTCGAGAACAAAGCCACTATATTATATATATATATATATATATATATATATATATATATATATATATATATATATATATATATATATGATATCTCAATTATATCAAACAGCTACTATTCATCAACACACACCCAAGTCGTGGAGGTTGCGAATCTTGTCCCAACTCCTGGTCCACTTCCTCACTATGGGATTCGTAACCCCTACCTCGTGGGCAGTCACTCGTATGAAGTGCCCAGCTTGTTGTAGACCGACTATTCGCCCCCTGAGTGATACGTGCCGTTGCTGATGATCATTCTTGGATCATGGACACCTAGTTATCTGCATTGCTTTTGCACCTTAAGAATACGTCAAACGCATTATCATTGGATATTGATACTGCGACGTGAGCAACTCTCCAAACCCTCCCACGGCCAGCCACCCTCCCTCCCACTCACAGTTTCCAGACAAGTGGGGTTTGGCTGCTTGCTCTGTGACTATTCGTTGACCACCAATGCTCCGAACAGTGGGTAATGAGGAACTTTCTCTGACTGTACCTCCAGGGGAGTGCGACAAAATCCCTTATCGGCGGTCATTTACCGATTGGCACTTTTAATTGGTGTCAGATATTATCCCCATATAGGTTCATACACATCTAATTACCTGAATCAGGTAATTTTTTTTAATTTAACTTTTAAAAATCCGGATTAACAGCAAAAATGCGCTAAAATTAGCGGAAGTGTTTCTACCTTAGGTTAATAACTTGCCTTGGCAGACTTCTATTTCGTATAAATATTAATTTAACATACAAATGAATTTATTTGCACTTTTAATCAGTATTTGTGCAAAACAGAAGTCTGTCAAGGCAAATTGGTGATCTAAAATAAAATACTCGCTAACCTTAGCGCGTTTTTGCTCTGAATCCTAATTTTTTATTGATAGTTAATTTAAGCACAGTTTTTTTTTTTTTTTTGTAAACCAAATTTCAGATAATTAGGTGTATATGAACCTATATGGTGAAGAAAATAATATTTTCACAACAGTAAAGAGTGCATTCCAGCACTGGGAACTTCCGACGAGCAGCCAGCCACCACTGCTTTCGTTTATTGTTATTGGCTGGTACACAGGGATAAGTTCCCTGGTATACTTTTGTCTTTGCACTTTCATATCGGAACAAAACAATAGCAATTATTCCTCTTGTCACTGGGCATTCTTGGAGGTCAGAAATAAGCAATATATGCGGCTAAACATAAATAAAGTAGACTATGCTGCCTCAGTGTGAGTAGTGCCAATCAGAGGCCGTTTCAGAGTCACATGATTTTTCAGCTACTTTATTATTTTTTCATGTGTCTGCACATCTTTTTTTTTTTGGGGGGGGGGGCCGAGAGTTGACAGTAATATTCCGCATATTTTTTATCTATACAAGTATATTGCTTTAAAGAAAATTTTGACCCAAAACTCGTCTATTATATGATACATTCAGCCAAGAGTATAAATGAAAAAAGTGTCATAGGTTGCTGCAGTGCATATTATACCTTTTTTGTGTGTGTTTGTTTCTCTTTATGACCGTCTTAGCTGCCTGTGAGTGCATACCTCCGTATGTAGTCACAGTCAGCACATATCTTATTCTCTAATCCACACACACATAATCAGCCATTACTTTCTACTCATCCAGCTCACCACCCACACTCTCGTCACTTGCTATGTATGCCTGTGGATCATTTTGTACGTAAAAAGAGTATTGGCTATCATCAGTCCCCTCCCCACACAAATGTCCACCAGAGCACTACCATTCCCATCCACTTCTGCAGGCACATCCCCCTCACTAACTCCCCCATCCATCTTTGCCTTCCCTACTTTTCCAATCATATCTCCAATCAAAAACACACCTTCATTCATCTCAAATTTTTCCATGCATGCTTCCACATTTGTCCAGAACTCATCTTTCACTTTGCTTCTCAGCTTACATGATGTTTTGTCACGCACAGTCGCTTGTATTCCTACTTCCAATCTTACCCACACAATCCGTGTACCAACTGATCCATACTCTTTTATCTTTTCTCTCCATCTCTTGCATGCAGTAATGCATACACCCTCCTTTGTCCACTCATTCTCACCTACTCAGATACATACACCAAGTCCATACTCCCACACTCTCACCTACCCATTTGGTCCCAGTCAATCCACACATATGCACTGGTACTTCCTGACCAATCTCTCTTTCACCTTAACATTTTGCACACCTCACAATTCTTATTGCCATCCTCATCGTGTCCCTTGTAGGTCCGTCCACATGCGAGGCATTTTATTTGTCCTTTTAGCGAGTCGTTTTATGATGGAGGGCACTAATCCGCACCAACCCACTTGTTGACATGTAAGAAACAAGTATGGATTTGTTGTATGGTTATCACCCAGCTTATTATTTTGATTTCCTGGCTTACTGGAAAACATTTGGCTTGTCAGTCAACACAGTCACCTAGGAGTAGCCCTACGCTGGGTGAGAAGATGATGAGCGCCCTCTGTACTCTAAAACAAAAAAATAAATAAAATGCATAATATCGAATACGGATACATTGATGAAAGATATTGCGAAGGTGAAAGTGATTTCCTGAGACAGCGTCCGAGCGTAACACACCTCTGAACGCTTTGGGAAATAATGTTCATATGTGTAAATACCCTGTTAAGTTTGCAAGAAAATATATTATTAGCTTAATAGTGAGTATAAAGACAAAGGTGAGTGACGTTGGAGTATACTACACATTTGGCATAGTGAGTGAAAGTGATGCTCACTGTAAAATTATTTTGGGTTGCTATATCCACATAACCAGAGATAACTAGTTAAAGAGACAGAAACTTACACTGTAAGTACATAACTCATAATAGGTGTTAGAAAAATAAAATAAGTCAGTACTTTTCGTGAGGTAAAGTGCTACATTTTTCCTTCATGGGACAACTCAGCATAATTATGTTACTTCAGTACCTTGTAATTGATATCATAGTAATCAGTCACGCTAATAATTGATATATTTTGTCAGAAAATGCAAAACTTATAATGGAAACTTTGTGTTGTTACCTCAGTTACTACTACGCTCACATGCCATTTTAGCATTAAATTTAGAGGCTGTTATTTTGCTTTCACAGGTTACGTCCTTACCACAGTACAGAAAGTTTCTTTATAAGTGAAATATAGTAAATATAATTTTCCCAGTATTACAGGGTAAGGGAGTTACCTCCCAAACCTCTTCCTACATATGGTGTGGAAGCCAGTAACAACTCTGCCTGGTGCCCACCCTGGAGACCCGCGTTCTCTGACCACACAAATTACCTCGATCAAACTATAGTATCGGTCCCACAGAAAACTCGAACTTATTCTTTCTATCAGCCTATGCACCTCATGTTGCTGTACTCACCAGGATGTGTCATTGCTCTCGGAAATGAACAGTTTATAAGATTACTGATTTTTTCTTTCAGTACAGCAAGAGCCTGGGCCATGCCATCATGCAGCCATGCTTACCACCAGCATCAGCATCAGCAGTCCCTCTTACATTGTTGCAAGTTTTTTATATCCATTTTAAACTGTTTTATATGCATTTGATGATGTTTAACACCGACTTGACAGCGTTGGAACCACGTGACTTATGATAGCCAATCACAGCTATCCCTCCCTCTTCATCAACCAATGAGCAAAGTTTCCTGCACTCCACCAGATTCAAAAGTCAGTCTCGCCATGTCTCTCCCGCGTAGGGGGCGTCTGCTGAAGCATTGGGAGATTTTCAAGGCTTTTTACCAAGAACCTGAGGCTTCAGTTGGTGTTCTGCATCGGCACGGCGTCCTTCCAAGTCAGGTGGAGTGTCCTCACTGTCCCGTACGACTTCAGCTGCGACAAGAAAAGCATCTCTGGGTGTGCCGGCATTGGAGTCTGATCCACCATCTCCAGAGTTAGGCCTTGTTGGTGGGGGGGGGGTTAGGTTAGGTTAGGTTGGTTAGGTTAGGTTAGGTTAGGCCAGGTCAGGTTGGGTGGGTTAGTTAGGTTAGGTTAGGTTGGTTAGGTTAGATTAGGTTGGCTAGGCTAGGTTAGGTTAGCTTAGGTTAGGATTATTTTACTCCAAACCCTGCCCTCTTTCCAGGGCTTCAGTATGGAAATGACATCCAACATGCGTGTCTCGAATGGATTTTGGTGTGATTATTGATGATTTTGGCTTACATTTGTCAAAAATCAGTAGTTTCTGTGTTAACAGAAAATGGGTTACATCTCAGAAACTGTTGATTTCCGATAGAAATGAAGGTCAAAATCGAACGAATCACACCAAAAACCATTGGAAGTACCCAGATTGGATGAAAAAATCGTTGTGGGACCGATAGTAAATTGATCAATACCTCCGCTTCAGCTCACTCTTCCCCAGATAAATTTCCCCACGAACTTCAATCCACACCAGTTCATATGTAACTGTGACAGATTTTTGATCAATCAAGGACACCTGTAGTGTGATGTATGATTTTTTAAAATATTTAATTTGTGTTCCTTTCTCTTTTTAACCTGTGTTTTTAAAAATCTGAGTTTGACTAAGAAGTGGTTGCTGGAGAATCACATCACATCGAGAAAGCATTATAATATAAACAATTAACACGGAACACAGTTAACCAGCCCTGTACCCACAACATATGATGCACGTTGCAACTTTTTTTCAGGGTGAGTCCCCACAACGTACGGTGTATGTTTCGCAATTTCAATATCCTCCGTTTGCACATTTTTCATATTTTGTGCATAATTTTTGGTATGTAGACACGTGACACCCTCCTCTACCTGCTGCCAGATGAGGACACTCCCTGACCCCGTGTGACCCACGCTCACGTGTGACTTGGCCACTCACCTGTTAGCAGTGACCCAGGACAGACATGGCACACCGAGGTCTCTCTGTTGAGGAAATCCAAGCCAACCTGGATGTCTACCCAGCCAAGGCCTTCAGTGGCGACAATGATTCGCCAACTGACGACGATGTCCTCGACAAAGACTACATGCTACCTGACAAGGAGATGAGCAGTAGTGACGAGAAGATACCGTCACCAATGAAGCGGCTGTATGTTGCATATCATCATGCAGGGGAAGGCCAGGCTAGACCACAAGGACGTGCACACACCTCTCTCCATCCTGTACATGAAAAGTCGGACGAGGACGCGGACGAGGACGAGGAAGGATGGAGCAGGTGGACGTGGTGTTCCCATGTAGTTGGGGTCGGAACGGATCGCACCGTGTGGAACAGAAGGGGCGAGGAAGTCTGTAAGATATGAGCATGTTGTTTTGTCTGGGGAAGAAGGTAGTGTAGGGGCGGGAGTGACTGGTGTGGAAAATGAAAGTGGTGGCGGCAGGCAAGGAGCTCCCATGCTCCCTCCCCACAGCCCCGTGATGTGAGGAAAGGGACGAAAGGGAAGGAGAGGAGGAAAGGAAGCAGGAAAGGAAAAAGGAGCACGAGTGAGGAAGGGCACTGCTCTCCACCTCCCCAAGCACCCCCACCACCCTCTCCTCCAGACCTTGATAATGTGTGTATGTACGTACACTCTAATAAGACCAGTCAATATGTGATACTGTGTGCTTGCAAAAATATTACACTCACTATAATGCTAAGTCATGTATATATATATATATATATATATATATATATATATATATATATATATATATATATATATATATATATATATATATATATGATAAGAAATATAGAAGGTTGAAAAATGGTACTAATCTTTGTGGAAAAGTATAATGGAAGTATTGTAATACTATGTGCTTGCGAGAATATCACGCTCGGCATGTAAATATGCGATAACATTACACTCACTATAATAGTAAGGCCTGTCAGTATAACAGTTACAGAAGTTGAAAATTGGTATAATCTTTGTGGAAACCATACTCGAAGTTGAAAATAAAAATGTAATACTGTGCGCTTGAGAGAATATCACGCTCACTATAATAGTAAAGAGTCAATATGCAATAATATTACGCTCACTATAATAGTACGGCCTGTCAGCACGTGATAACTATTATAGAAAGTTGAAAATGGTATAATGATTGTACAAAAGTATAATGTAAGTTGAGAAATAGAATGTAAGTTGAAACAACAGTCTGAGGCAGTCAATTGTGCAAAAAATCAGCGATTTTCAGGTGTTCCGATAATGAACCTATTATATCGCCTATATTTTTGTTTGAAAATCAATATATTCTTGTAGCACATGTAAATTTTGACCAAATTAATATATATTTATATATCCTGGGTGGTTTTGAATAGTTGCCCCACCACAGAAAACACGGCAGCTGCACCACGTCTCCACAGAGTATGAGCCCCAAGTACACGGAGGCTTACCTGTCCCGACCACTTGTAAGCATAGGAAAGCACCTTTTTGGTGATTTTCCGTTGTTTCTCACCAAAAGTGGAGGTTTGAGCAAAAAAAAAAAAAATAATAATCGAAAATTTTTCCAGTTTTGTGGTGGGTTTTGTAATAAATTGGTCGGTACGGGGCGGGTTAAATATATTAATATAAGAGCTACAGATGCAACATATACAGTAATCATTATAATCCTTTTTCTCTTTCATTTGTTTATTAAGGATATGCACTTCCATGCACCTCCCAGTGACATGGTGCTGTCTACTGTAAGGGAACATCGGTTCATTGCTTAGGATTGCCCTGCAGGGATAAAATGAAACTTTGCATGCTTGTAGACGTTCATGAGTACTACAAGTGTGCTTCGTACATCCATGACCTATATCTGCAAGGTCAGAGGTCAAAGGTTATCAAGAGCAGAAAACACGAAAATTGCTAAAATTACTACCTTGTTTGCGCAAAATGCTAAGGTTCCGAAGATTATTAAGCCAGGGCCATGATTCCTGGGTGGTATGTTGCACTGGCTTACCTCCATATAGAAATGTCTTCTAGTGTCGAAATTCACTTTTGGTCACTGGCAGAGCCACCTATAATTAACTCGGGTGGGTTCCGCAGATTTCAAGTCCCCTAGCTCCACACTGGGTGGATGGAATCGAGTGAAACTCTGCATGCTTATAGACGTTAATGGGAACTGGAAGTGTGCTTTGCATGATGACGCCTGCACAAAATGCTAAGGATCCAACAGTAGGATGTTTTCCTTCAGTATCACCATACAGGAGTGACTTTTCATACCGAAACTTACTTCCTGTCGCAGACAAAGCTTGGTCCACTTAGAGCTGGCCATCATCGCCTACCAGCTTGTGTTTTTGAAAGTGATGATTGAAGAAGAAACTGTCATAGAAGACTGGTCAGTAAGAAACTCTCTAATTAATCCATAACGGGGTGGCACTGGGAAGTCGTACTCTGAGAGGTGCCTGTTCCAGGAATGGCACTACTGATATCTACAGGCTGCTAGTACATACTTTTTCATCTATATTATGCTGGATAGAGTGCCGGGTATGTCGATGGGTCTGGATGAATGGCTTGACCAGAAGAGGAGACATCCCATCTCAGGTGAAAACTTCAGCTGGACCTGCAAACGGTTCTCACTCCTACCCTTTCCCTTCTCCAAAAGAGAGGATAGTGGTCTGCAATTCGGCACAAAGCCACACTCCCTGAGATATATGTTTTAGTTGTTTTCTTGTAGAGGGTCTGCAGATACTCCTTCCTGCCAGTCCCTCTTATCCTACCCAGAGACACTGAACTCAACTTTGGGCCACAGACAAATATATGCCACAAATGAAACAAGAAAATTACGTGCATATAATGGCATCTCGAGTGTGGCTGCGCAGCATATTCACACCCAACACACAGAACTCACAAAATAATAGATCGCACATGATCACTGATAAGAAACTCGATAAATCCCTAACAATTAATCGTTAATGGCATCAATATATAGGCAACAAAACTACTGAACGTTTTCTACACACACACACACACACACACACACACACACACAACATTACTCTTACAAACAGGTTGAACACTCCACATTTCACAAACGAAACTACAGGTAGGCAAGACAGAACCAAAAACAGGGAGAGGGTTGGCCTCAACACCCTCATACACCACAGAAATAACATCAATACAAACAAGTGGTGCCAGGTACAACAAACCTCGCCCGACAGCAGTTATTTTATTGCTATTAAGTACTGAATAGTTCTGCCATTTAGTATCAGTGCACAATAAAAGTCTATGGTAATGGCGCAAATGTTTTCAAGTTACACCTTCTGAAAATCCGTGATCTTGCCTTTGACCTCTCAAGGTCACTCAGGGTCAAAGATCATGCTGCCAAACGAAAGCTCATATGAGACTTCCCATATCTTGGTAGTAGTAAATATCTATCTTCAACGAGTACCGAGCTATAGCCCCCTGAATATGCATGACCTTGAGTTTGACCTTTCAAGATCACTTACGGTCAATTTACGGTTAATGGTCAAGGTGCCAATTAAAAACCCATATGGGACTTCCAATATGTTGATAATAGTAAATATCTATCTACAATCACTTTTGAGTATAGCCCTTTGAATATCCTTGACCTTGAATTTGACCTTCCAGGGTCACTCAAGGTGCCAAATGAAAGCCCATATTACAAGTTCCTGTATGTCTCTACATTAAATATATCTAACTTAAACCGTTTTCGAGTTATAACCCTCTGAGAATCCGTGACCTTGATTCTGACCTTTCAAGGTCACTTAATTATCTCCAGTAGCTTATACCTACAATGTGAGTCCTGTGCCCACATAATTATGCACTAGAATATATCTCATATCACAATATGCAGTATGTAGTGTCTGCTGGGGACATACACAGCTTCTCACTAGGAATGTCAATCCACATGTATTTCCACAATCCTGTTGTCGAAGACCATCAAGAATGTCTTAACACATGATGTACAGTATCTCAAACAATCTATTTGTCGTCCAGATGACCAAGAATTTCGTGACTTATTCAAACTCGTGGGGTAACCAGCTCTAGTCGGTTAGTTTCATGGAATTTCTTTCAGCCATTTTTCCGTAATGTTGCTAACAAACAAACAAACAAACTCTGCCAAAAAACAGTACCTCGCGGACTCAATCTGGGCGAGGTAATTATATCAGTGTACAGTGATACACACAACATCGTCAGTATGTACACACCACCCCCATATCAAGCCCTTCAGAATACACCCCGTACCTCAGTTCAATTTACGAAATCCCTCCTGAAATAATTGCAGGAGATTTCATTGGAAAAGATCCCTCATGACTGAACAAACACACTCAACTCAACCAAGAAGCCATTGCTCCAGAACCACAAGAAAATTTGAACATAAAAAACACACACACACACACACACACACACACACACACACACACACACACACAACCCCCACACTTATGCAATGAGGTTTTACCATATTTACCCTTGTACTAGCCATTAAAATGTCTTGAAGAATAGTTCTTGATCTTTCATCAACCCATCTCCCCATAATAGTCACTCACTTTAAAAGCCAGTCCTGAGAAAGAGAGGAAAACCTTCACCAATTACACGAAACAAGTTTGTGACAGTTTACTCAAGACAATGAGCAAGCCTGGGAAAGATTTACCACTGATTCTTCCGATAACAATGACAAAGCAATTACCCCTTTTAACAGGATCAATACAATAGCCAGCACTTTTCTTATCAGTAGTCGCAACACCAAAAATTTTAACCCTACTTTTTCCCACCAATTATACACCTTCTCAAGAACAGAAACAAGTTAGAAAAAAAGATTCACCTCACCTATACAGAACGTGAAACAATGTAGAACGTAAACAACACCATTAATGAAAAGCAAGAAAACTAGAAAAAACTTTGTTGACTTCCTCAACTATATAACGAACATCAACAAATTTTGGAAAACATTAAGAATTATCCACACATTCAAGACCACCCCCTCACCAACTCACGAAGTCTTAGTAAACATTGATGGACCCATTCACAGCAAAAATAAACATGGAGAAATCCTAATAAAATACCATTTAGCTACTGTACATTATTAAGCCACAAAAACACAGATGCTTAAAAGAGAGCCATCACAGAAAACCTCAGAAAACAACTTCTCCATTTACCTCACAACAAGAGAAGCTATTCTATTCTACTCTATATACCTAGGCTGCATCCCCCAAAGAAAGGGAGGTAGCCGAGAGAGGACGACACACTCCCCATTTACTCATCCATTCAAACACATTCATTCGCATCTTAGCCCAAAAGGGGAGAAGGGGCAGATTCACACCGCACCACACCGCACAAGGGTCAACTACGCAGTGCAATCAGTGACATCCGCAGCAGGGCCTGACCACAGAGCTGGTTTACCCCTGCCACATCATAATAGACCCATCCCCTTACCCGCACCTGACCTGACTAACTGATCAGACCAAATGCGGGAGAATATCCCCTCAGGGCAGTGCTTTGATTTTCCCCGGAATGATAATTGCTACCATTGATTTCTGTCATGCACAGCCACTCTTCCTTGCTCAACAGACATCCCTCTGGAGGGTTTTCTCTTGGGCATGGAAGCATAAATTGCTTTCTCATATCCTATGAACCAAAAAAAAAAAAAAAAAAAAAAAAAATTGGTTTAAGCATGCTTGTTCTAACACTGTCCACAACAAGAAGGCCTGGAAAATGTACCAGAGCAACCCACTCCTGCATCTCATCTCTTTTATGTTTCTGCCTGGAATCATGCTGAGCCTAAGTTTGGTCTTGCAAAAAAAAGAATATCATCCGTATTAAATGCTCTGAACTCTCCAACTCGAAATCTTCTCACTCGTTCTGGCACATTGTCAAAAACCTTTCTAACAACTTTACCTCACCATCCTTCCCTCCTCTTTTCCCCTATTATGGCTCTGTAGCTATTGTTTCTGATTAATCAAAACTCTTCGCTCAGACTTTCTCCTCCATTTCCACTTTAGGCGATTCCGGTGTTTATCTTCCATCACTTCCCCCCTCTACCTTCCTCATGGTTAACATTAAATTTTCTTCAATTGATGTATCTTTTGCCATTACTGGCCCCATTACTATTAAGGCATATTGGCCTGATGGAGTCGTTCCTGTTGCCCTCAAGAACTGTGCTTTTGTGCTTACACCCTGCCTGAGTTAACTCTTTTGCCTTTGACGATCAACTTGCACCTTTCCTTCTTGCTGGAAGATTGCTCTCATTCAGCTTGTCCCAAAAAGGGTGCCCATTGCCATCCCTCAACCTATTGCCAAGTTTCTTTAATATCTTATGTTTCAAAAGTTTTCGAGTCTATTCGTAACAAAAAGATTTTAACGCATCTTTCCTTATACAACCTTCTTTCTGATCGTCAGTATGGGTTCCACCAGGGACGCTCCACTGGCGAACTTCTGACCAACCTTTCCGACTCCTGGTCCTCCTCCTTTCGGGACTTTGGTGAAAGCTTTACCGTTGCACTTGGCATCTCAAAAACTTTCGATCGAGTCTGGCATAAATCTTTAATTTCCAAACTGCCCTCCTTCGGTTTCTATCCTTCTATTTGTGCCTTCATCTCTAGCTTCCATTCTGGTCGTTCAAAAGCTGCTGTTGCAGGCGGCCACCATTCTTCACCTAGAGCTATCAATAGTGGTGTTCCTCAAGGCTCTGTCCTATCACCAACTCTCCTCCTTTTATTCATCAGTTACCTAAGCTGTATATCTATCCCTATCCACTCATTCACTGATGACTCTACCCTTCACCTTTCCATCCGCTTCCTGCAACGTCCATCTCAGTTACTTCAACAATCAAGGGATGAGGCTATGGTACACCTAATGTCTGTCTTAGCTCGTATCTCTCAGTCGGATAAAAGTAATCTTGTTTTTAATGCATCAAAGACTCATTTCTTACATCTGTCAACCCGACAAAATATTCCATCGGAGTACCCTCTAATATTCACAGTATCTAGCTCAATCCTGCATCATCCTTATACATACTTGGGGTTTCGTTCTATCGGGATTTATCTTGGAAAGAACATACAGGTATTACCTCTCCTGTGAAATCAACTGTCTTTATCCCTGCACAGTTGTTGACTTTATACACGGGTTTTATTAACCCCGGTGAAGTCTCATTTGTGGGGAGGCTTCCCACATACAGCTCTTCTCAACATGGTGGAGTCAAAGACTTTTCGTCTCATTCACTCTCCTCCTCTTACTGGCTTCTTTAAGTCTGTGTCTCTTCGCCACACTATTGAATCTTTATCTCTTTTCTATCGCTACTTCAATGGTCACTGCTCCAATGAACTGCCTGCTTGCATTCATTGGCCACTACGACGGGCGTGTAGCACCCATCTAGCAACAAACTCTTATCCATTTTCTGTCCAACTCTGTAATGCAAGAGTTAACCGTTGCTCCTAGTCCTTCATGTACGCAACAGTTCAGCTCTGGAACTATCCCAGTCTGTCTGCATTTCCTACTGCCTATTATCTCTAGTCTTTCAAATGCAGCGTGTCCATGCATCTCGAAATGAACCGATCTTTAATATGGTTCCCTATTATCTTGTATCCGTTTTTCCTTAGAGGGAACAATTATGCAGGCTCGTGGCCTTTGGTTCTTTTTACTTGCATAAAAAAGATAAATACTGAATGCAATAAACCCACACAACAATCCCACATTATATGGATATCTCTACCCTGTATACCATACAAAATAATGGAAAAAATTATCATTCCCACCCCAAAATTGTTTTTGACTTAAACACTCGACCACGACCAAAAATCTCCACATTTTCTCATCTTATCTCTGATGGCCTCAGAAAGAAACAACAGCCATTAAGAAGCACCATCGCAAATATAAACATAATAAAAGCTTATGGCACAATGCCAAAACACATCCTAATTAAGACAATTCTGGGCACACACAGTAAAACAGGAAAAAATTATGATTGGCCAATTTCATCTCATGTATACAAGCCCATGTATTCCACCAAAACCAAAATTCAAAAATTCAGGATACTATCCAACGGTGTCCAGCGGGGTTCAGTCTTTTCTCCTTACTGTTAAATTATTTCCTTCAGGACCTTCTGGCCCCTCCCGCTTCAATAACAATTCTGCTTTATGCCGACGACTTAGTGATATCTTCAGGCTCAGTAAGAAGCAGCCTTGCTTCCACTTAAACTTAATGTATCTGTCGAGCTGTTTATTGCCAGACACCATATTCCAGTAAAGGGTGGCCACAAAAAAGTCGCCTCCATGTCGCCCTGTCCCCTGGCATTTCGCTGCTTTCCCCACAGCTCACACCCTTCTCTCTCATATTATTCCTCTCCACTCCATCCCTCCACCTCATCCTCGGCCTCCCCTTCCCTCTCCCCCTCTCCATCTCCCTCACATACACTCTTCTAGCTAGTCTCTTACCCTCCATTCTCTCCCCATGCCCAAACCACCTCAGCATATTTCGACTAACGCTTTCCATCACATCCACATCCACACTACAACTCTTCTTCACTTCCTTATTTGTCAGCGTGTCTCTCCATGTAACTCCACATTCTCCTCTAAAATAACTCATTTCCACTACTTCCACTCTTGACTTGTGTCCTTAGAACTAGCTCCAAGCTCGCTTCCATACGTTAGAGTTGGTCTCATAATGCTATCATTCACCGACGTTATTACTTCCATGTTCACTTCGATATTTCTTATCACTACTTTCAAATAACAAGCAACCTCTCTTTCCTGTTTCACCCCTTCAAGCGCTTCATCCTCTAAACTTCCAGCCTTATGCATCACACTACTCAAGTACTTAAATGCACTCACATTTCCCATTTCTTCATCATCCAATCTCACTGTGCATTCACTTACTTTATTTCTCTCGGAGACCATAACTTTACTTTTCCCTACATTCACCTTTTCATTCCGTTTATTAAGCACTCTCCCATACTCATTCACCAAGTCTTGCAGTTCCCCTTCGTCTTCATATAATACAGTATCATCTGCAAAAAAACAGAACTGGAAGTTTCCAAACCCTGCCCTCTCTCATTACGGCCGGTCCAACATTCGCTGCCTACCTTTTATCTCTCTTATAACCCCATCCATATGACTGAACAACTACTGAGACATGGCACATCCCTGTTTCAATCCAACATTCAAACAGAGAAATTCACTCAGTTCACCATCCACACGCACTGCAGCCATAGCACCCTCATACAAATCCCTCACGGCATTCAACAGCTTCCCATTTACTACACATATTCTTCCTATTTTCCACACTCCTTGTATATCCACTCTGTCCTGTGTTTTCTCCAAATCCATGAAGGCTGCATACAACTTCTTTCCCTTCTCTTGAAACATTTCCATTAAAGACCTGGGGATAAATATCTGATCTTCGTAACCTCATTCCTTCCTAAACCTCCTTTTTCTTCTCCAACCAATTCCTCTGTTATTTCCTTAATTCTGTCAATAGGTATCCCACCACATACTTTTTATTGTACTCAGAAGATGAATGCCCCTATGATTACCACACGTTTCTTTTTCCCCTTTTGCATTATTTAGGAAATAATTATACCTGACTTCCAATCGTCAGGAACTCTACCTTCCTCACAAGCCAATCTGCACATCTCTCATGTCAGTCCAACTACTACCTCTCCCACATGCTTCAGCATTTCACCACACACTCCATCAATTCCTGGGGCTTTCCCCAAATCGACTTTCTTCGTCGCTACCACTGTTTCCATCCTACTGATCTCTTCCTTTCTTCTCATCTCCCTCATTCTCCCAGCCATTCCCTAGCCACTAATATTCGCATTACTTTCATTCTTTGGTTAACAGTTGCTTAAAGTGTTCTCTCCATCTTCCCACTATTTCTCCCTTGTCCACCTTCAATCTACTTTTTTTTTCCATTTCCTTATTAACTTTTTATTGCCCAATCTAACTCTATTTACCTCCTCCCAGGACATTTTCTTACACTCCCTCCACTTTACACTCGAATTCCTTTCAAATTCCTCATCCACTCTATTACACACTCATACTGACCTTTTTATTTAAAACTTAAACAAACTAGAATATTGGCCAAGAGAAATCAAAATGGTTACATCACCAACCAAATGAATCGTTACTTTAGTCATCCAGACAGACATGAATCGCAAAGAAACCCACAAGTTTCCCTCTTAAATTACCAACTGTCACTGGAGGAACACCCCCAAATTCTAGGACATTGAGTATACGAGTACACATGACCTCGTCCAAGTACAAAAGTAATATCAGTACAAAAGCATTTTGTAAACTCGATGCCTTGAAGCCACTCACAAGGACTACTTTTGGACAACAGAATGAATCTCTGAAAAATTATTTTCAACAAGAACCGGTGCAAGCCACAGCGAACCCATGCCCGACAGTCATTTTAGTGCTGACGTATAAACACAACAGGATGTCTATTCAAAGATGTCACGTATCAAATTTGGAGTTAATTGGGTGAAGTTTTAGGCACGAGTCACCAGTGGCGTACCTGAGGGGGGGGACAGGGGGGGGCTGTTTGAAACTGCCCCGCGGGCCCCCCTCCCAAAAAGCCTTAAAAATTTATCAGCTTTTTTATTAATAATTAAAATATATATTTATCATCCCGACAATCCAGGCTGAGATAATAGATAAGTTTTGAGAATTGGGGGGCTAGGTTCTTTGCGGGGCCCCCCCCTCCAGGACGGGGGGGGACCTCGCAAAGATCCTAGCCCCCCGAGCCCCCAAATCTCTAGGTACGCCCCTGGGCACGACCCATCTGACATTGAACCCCTACGGCTAACTGGGGGGGTGACCCCCCTTATGTAATTAGTCATATTATAGGATGGAGATTTGAAAGATGCACCTTCAGGTTTTGGTTTCATGTCGATATGACAAATTTGAGAGGAGTTATGCCGAGAAAACGATTTTTGTCCGTCCTTTTTTTTTTCGGGGGGGGGGGGGGCGACAGCCTGGGCCATGGACCAATTTGGCCCAGAATTTAAGCAGGTGATCAGAAGGATGTAGCCCATCATGCCTGTAATTTTAGTCAAAATCGCAACGGTATTTTTTGTGTAAAATTGTTTTCACACAAACAAACAGAGACAAACCGAGTGAAAACAATACTTGTCCCCGAGCCCCTCCGGGGCGGGGACAGGTAATCAGTTCATTAGATCAACCATTAACTATGCTAGTCATAGATAAGCCGTAACCCTTTAATTTTAATCAGCACAACGTTTATAAACTTTAAAAAACATAAACCAAGCCTGAAAAACAAAAATGGTATGCATCAAAACCACAAATATAAATAACTTACACGAAGAAACAAAACTACATCCAGTCAATGATAATATGAATATGAGAGGCACACATTGTTTTAGGTCAAGATTCACTCCACACTTGCAGTTTCACAATCAGTCACCCTCGTCCACACAGTAAGGAACAGATGCTTAATTCTACATCGAATTTTCTCAACATTATACCTCCTCCTCCACTCAACACTACAATTCACAGACACATAAATAAACACATAGCGACAACTGCCATTGAAAATCTCCAGCCAAACGACATCCTTCAAGAACCACTACCAGACAGACATCGCTGAGAAACGTCCCCTTACCAGAAAGACGCAACAGTCGCACCGCGCGTGTCTGAAGGTGTCATTATCGTAGCCTGCAGCCTCCCAGTCAACAGTACGCCCGATTTTGTATCATATTATACATGAATCATATTATTAGACAGGAATATATTAAATACGATAATTTTTATACATGAACATAGTATACACAAATCACATACATACCATATTACACACGGAATCGGACGCATAGTTGACGGGGAGGTTGCCAGGGCACGATAATGATACTTTCAGACGCGCTGCAACTAGAGTAGCCTACACCTAGTCAGATATTGATGCGGCCACCACCCATCTCTGCTACAATACCAACACAACATACACAAACAATCCACCTTGCCAACACTGCAATGCAGTCTCCACACCACACCACACTTACTCACCTTATGCACCACATTATTACAGCACAGGCTGTCCTTTAACAGAGCATCAACAAAAGATTTCTGGGAATGGCCAGTCGAAGTTGCCGATTTCCTGCGGTCTACAACGAGAATAAAGTAGTAGCTTACGGCACGTTTATTCTAACCCAAATTGTCACTGGCCCAAATAGAGTTATTTTGCTTTTTGTGCCTGAGTTATTGTGATGTCATCTTCTAACTATGCTACCGTAACTTAGGCTGGGCCAACATAACCATGGGGCATGAATGTCCGAAACTGCGTTAATACTCCAGAAAATCACAGCGTGGCCTTGAAGGTTAAAGAAATTGTGGTGTAAAAACACATTAAAGAATGTTTTGACCGGATGATTACTAAATTGCTGCAAATGATTACCTTTCCTATGACTGTATATCGAGTTCCAATTTCTGGGTGTTGCTATCGGGTAGACCGCATGGGTAATAAGAAGTTCTATACTAGGAGTTGGAATTTAAATATTTGGTCATGCATGTTATTAATTACAAGACATCTTTGATTTTTTTGTGTTTTAATTAAAAAAAAAACACGTAAATAATTTCACCACAAATATTTTTTTCTGAATCATTCGTTTCTTGCCTCTGATCCGTAAAGATCTTTTCTCGGAGCTCTTGTGTTACAGTACGGAGTTGACATTTGCAGCAGTGTATTCACAATTTACGATACTTACAGTACCCCTACAGATTGTCCTATTGTCCTTGATCAAGGCTTGTAAGATATTTTAATTCACAGTAAAATAGAGGAAAAACTAGCCCCCAAAACTCCTAAATCCCAGTGCTGCCTGAATATCAGTTATGGAGATATGAAGAAAATAATGAATTTTTAAAAAAGTATTTCTGGACTCGTGGATTTAAAAGCAGAGCAACTTTGCAGATCCGAGTCAACTTTTTGACTCAAAAGAAACTTGGATGAAGGAAACTTGACGCCAATTTTAGAGTTATGAAAGAAAATCTACAAGAAATACTGAAATATTTTGCCTTTGACAATATGAAGAAAATGGAAAACGGAGTTATTCTAATTTTGCAGCTATAAAAGGAAATAAATTATAAGTAACTGAAAATCAGAAAAAAAAAAAAAAAATGGAGTAAGGAGCTGAAAAAAAAAAAAAACTGGTAAAGCTGGAAATCCAAACCAAATTACTTGAAATCCGGTAGTGGTATAATAACAGGTAAGTTAACACAAACACAAACACACACACACACACACACACACACACACACACACACACACACACACACACACACACACACACAGCGAGAGAGAGAGAGAGAGAGAGTAAGAAATCTGATCCTGGAAAACATTATAGGGCATTTTTTTACTCATTTCTCTTCTCTTTCATACCGTATCATTGCTAATCAATTCCGTGAATGCCGGCATGATTTACGTTAGTTAAAAATTTGTGTATGATGAGAATCAGTCATTTGATACAAAGTCATTATTATCAACATGTAAATACTGGAAAGTAATATTATACCACACCTCCAATACACTACAACACTGCTAACACAGCACCACTTACCATGCCACACCACCGTCACACCACCAGATAAAAGTCACACCACCACACCACAAACCACCTCATATCACAAAACTATTAAGACCTGGAGCGGTGGCGTTTTCGCAGTGGGTCTACCCCCAGGAGGCTGTCGAAGCAGAAGAGGACAGCATGGGGGCCAAACCACCGCAAACCCCCCCGGCACCTCACGGGGCTCGAGTACCTGGGAGTGGCTTCGGTCGCCCGGGCAAGTACCACATCTCCCAACACAACACACACGACAACACCGTTTTTTCTACACAGAGAAATGACTCCCCGGCTGTCATTTCTCGACGACTTCTTCTAGCCGGGGACATTGAGAGCAATCCAGGACCCACCAACAAATACATATGTCTAACATGCTCAAAACCTATCACGTCGAGCCGACAGACAAAAGGTTCAGTTCAGTTAAATTCCTGCAAGAACTGGACCCATTACACCTGCACGACACTTGCATCCAGAAAACATTACACAGACACCTGGACCTGCTCCTTATGCTCCTTCCCCCCACTCATCAACCCTCATTCCAATCCTACTCCTACTTCCTTCAAACCTCCACAGCCAAACCCACCGACCCTTCCCACACCATCCAGTCCCCCAACTTCTCCCATTCCAACCCATCCTAATCCACCTCTACACTTACCTCCATCACAACCTCCTCCTACCCCTTCCCCTTCACCCACACCACCTCCCCCCGTCCTGCAGCAGCCAACACACATCGCACACACAACATAAATATCCTTCACTTAAACATAGATGGCATAAACACAAAATACATGAACTCACACAATTCATCAAACAACAGAATATACACATTGCCATCTTACAAGAAACAAAACTACACAGAGCACAGAAAACACTGACATTTCATAACTTCACCACCATTCAACAAGACCAGGCCGACGGCGGTGGCGGTGGATTCATCACCATGGTACACAGATCCATCAACTTTGCAGATACCAGTGCACACACAAAGTCACTTCTCCCCCCATATGACATCACAACTTAAATACAATCAATTAAAATACGCACTGGTAACAAATCACACATAACAATCGCTAACACATACATTGACCCCCAATCGTCCCCCACATTACCACACAATTACTCTCCACAGATACACCACATCACTAACATACCAAACATCATCCTGGGTGGTGATTTCAACGCCAAGTCGTCGGCCTGGCATGTCAACAACCCTGACACAGACAGAGGGCTGGTACTACAATCCCAGACGGATCATCTCTTCATACTAAACAGTCTAGACCAACATACACATATCCCACACCAAGCCCTCTTCCTCCCATCATCTCCAGACATCACCTTCTGCTCCCCAAACCTCGCCCCCACTACATCATAGAGAGTGGTCAAAACCTTAGGTTCTGATCACCTCCCAATCAACATCACTACCAAAACCAGAATCACCCCAGCTGGCCACAAACACACATACACTAACTATAAGAGAGGCAACTGGGAGGCCTTTGTAACTGAAACAGAACAACATTTCGAAACACTAAACAGTACATCCATCACAAACATCAACACCACTGTGCACACTTTCAATACAATCATACAAAACGCAGACAAAAGACACACCCCTAGAGGCAACAGAAAGAGACACAACCACAACTTCACACCAGAAATTCAAGGCCTCATCAGACAACGTGACACACTGCGACACTCCCCAACACCCCATACACAAGACACCATACAACAAATACAAGAACTCAACACTCAGATAAACAATAAAATATCAGAACAGCAAACACTAAACTGGAAAAATTACCTCCAAACACTTGACCACAACACAAACATCAGCAAACTCTACAAAACACTAAACAGCATCACACTTTCCAACAGCAACACCACACAATCACACGCTGCCATCACAACAGACACCATACCCTCAAACAAACAACAAGCAAACACTCTCATCAATCACTTTTCACAAGTCAGCAATCTAAACCCCCATCCCAAAGACCGACGTATCATCCAACGTAAGAGAGTTCCTCACAGACCCAGACTTAGCACCTTTCACTTACAACCAGACGAAGCACATCATTAACAACCTCAAGCACTCATCTGCCTGTGGACCAGACAATATGAGCAACATTCCCCTTAAACACCTAGGACCACAAGGCATACAAGCACTCACCAACATATGAAACTACAGCTACTCACACAACATAATACCCAACATCTGGAAGCATGGCAATATCATCACTATCCCTAAACCCAACAAAGACCCCATGTTACCCTCCTCACATCGCCCCATCACACTCCTCTGCACCCCCTCTAAAGTCATTGAACGACTGGCCTACAACTAGTCACACCTCACATTCCCCTAGCACAGTCACAACATGGCTTTAGGCCTCTACACTCCACAAACACCCTTCTTACAGACTTTACACAGAGAGTTTTCGATGGCATGAATTCAGCTAGGCCACCACACAGAACACTCCTAGTCACACTAGACATTAGCAAAGCTTTTGATGCCATTCCCTGCCACAACCTCACAAACAAAATACTCAACACAAACATGCACAATAACACAAAAAGATGGCTGGCAAAACTACTTAGTAGGCAGATGTGCACACGTAACATTTGCCGGTCAGTCTTCTAACATCAGAAACTTCACGAATGGCATCCCCCAAGGATCTGTTTTGTCCCCTACACTCTTTAACCTATACATGCACGACGTACCCACACCCCACACACCACAGATACACATAGCTTCCTATGCAGATGATATAACACTTACATGTATGCACCAAACCGCAAGCACAGCTGCACACATCATTCAACTTTACCTCAACACACTACACGAATGGTTCACCACAAACAGGCTCAAAATAGCCCCAGCCAAATCTACAGTGACTCTTCTCACAAACTGGACAGCAGAACACAGTCACATCCCACACCTCACCATAAACAACACTCCCCTACCACACACACACACACACACACACACACACACACACACACACACACACACAAAATCCTTGGTGTAACATACAATACATCAATGTCATTTAAACAACACATCACAAACATTAAAAATAAAATAACACCAAGACCCAATGCTTTGAGGTCACTTGCCCATACAACATTCGGACACAACAAAGAAACCACCACAACAGTATACAAACAATACATACGTTCAGTGATGAATTATGCAAGCCCTGCCTAGGCTTCTAACCTCACCAAAACACACTACAACACTCTACAGACCATACAGAACAAGGCCCTAAAAATAATCACAGGCTGCATAGCTACTACACCCACAGACCACCTGAATCAAGAAACCAAAGTCCTCAAGGTCAAGGATCACCTAGACATGAGAGGCACCCAGTTTCTTGCTACAGCCTCCACAAACCCACAACATCCACTACAGTACATAGCAGCACATCCACCCACACCAAGGAACATCAAAACAACACCCAGCACATGATACCATACACAAATACTGTCATCTCTCCCCCCTCGCCCACCTCAGACCAGCTTCCAAAAGCATATCCACACTCAGATCACTCGCCGCTCCATTCAGTCACTTAAAAACAACACACAGCTGCATCCACGGCCTCCTGACTTCCACCCTTCTGAATCCTATCTTCCTCGTGAGGACAGGGTCCACCTGGCCAGCCTGAGATGTGGGCACCATCCAGCCCTCTTAACCCCTACACCGCGGGCTTGTTTACCAATGACTTGCGTGTCCCGTGGGGTTATTTGGGCTCCGACAGACTCTCAAAAAATATTTGCCAAAAATCAGTTATTAGTCCTAGAATAATAAAATTACATATGCTTATGGCACATACCTTCAGCTTTCTCCTGGAATGATTGTTGAGCCTTCGTCGTTACCGTAGGACTTGTGGAGACCTCTGAAGTAGGGTAACGAAGTCTCCACTTTACACTTCCCGACAACCCATAATATGATTACCACAGCCAGATACAAACACTATAAACACTATTCTACAATTTTCAAGTAGTTTGGGATCCATACTAAAAAAAAAAACACTGTGAAAGCAATGGAAATTACGAGCGCGTCTGATCGTCGCACTGGCACTAGTTCGCTCTTGGTACTCTGTCATTTATTATTCATAAAACCCCTCACACTTTTTATTTCTATTACTATATAACACTTATATATATCTACAGTCTTTATCCATAAGTTTCCTTCAGTAGTATTAGTTTATTGTCACTGTAGGGATTCAATTTCTTTCAGTAAAATACGTAGCATTCACTCTCTCGTCCTGTATACTGGCATTGAGAGTGAATGTCACTTTCATCTTCACTCTCATAACTCATAGCATTCAGACATGCTAGAGTGAAACTTTCACTTTCATTACTCCTACGGTATATACTCGTATTCTTATAATACTACTCATTTACATTTCTATTTACGTTCTCTATTTTATTTACGTTATTTACATTTCTATTTTATTTACACTGTGTTGTGCACTGTCACTTGAAATAACTTATAAAACTATTTTCCATTGTTCACGTATATTTACATTCATTACTTTCACTTGCTGTTTACACATTATTTACACATTATTTACAATTCCACTTGCACTGTTTTACTCAATAGAAAGATCATAGTCACTCTTTTATCAATTGTCAGCCCTTTACCTCTTTCCACACGAGGTTTAGTAGGGGGTAAAGGTCACAGGGCCATTTGCATGGGGGTGAAAAAAGGCCTTGAAGTCAGCAAGAAGAAACATACGTACCCTCGCTTAGGAAGATGAGAGTAAACTGATAACGGAGGGCCAGCGTGGAGGCCTGCTTAGGGGTTATTCAGAGTTACCAATAATAGTTCTTGAAACAGCTAAGTCTAGCACTGATATGATTGGCAGGAAATCTAGACAATACATTATAAATTTGGTAGTTCCAGGTGAATGTAAATATCACTTAGGCTTCTCCCTTCCCTCCTTACATGTATATTTATTACGAAAATAGATTAGAGGCCTACTTAGGAGATATATATTTAGAGCTACCAATGTTAGATCTTGAAACAGCTTTGTCTAGCACTGAAATGATTGGCAGGAAATCTAGACAATACATTATAAATTAGGTAGTTCCAGGTGAATGTAAATATCACTTAGGCTTCTCCCTTCCCTCCTTACATGTATATTTATTACGAAAATAGATTATACGGCATATTTCAAGGGGAAAAAAACAGCGCAAATTAGCGAACGAGTGCACGTGAGGTGTTGTCAGGTGATAATTAGCCCCAATTCCAGGTGTATGGCACTCTCACTTACCTTATTTCTTTCTTGTATATATTATTTGGTATAAGAATAGGACATAGGGCTTATTTCAATGGATGAAATCAGTGAAAAATTCTAGGGAAGATTTACTTAGCGTAGCACGGCCGGGCAGGCGAGAGGATAGGGTAATGGAGGGGGGGTAGGGAGGGGAGTCAAGAACAGGGAGAAATGGCTAAATTGTCAACAATGGATGGGAGTACAGATGAGATTAGGAGTGCTGACTAGTGTTGGACATTGGCAGTACTGATAGATGATACAAGCCCCCACTTGGAAGCCCGGGTGAATTCAAAATAACACAGAATCACAAAAGCGACGCCTCACGGAATGATCACTTGCTCCCAAGCGTCACGAAAGTGATGCCCCACGGTTAAGGGGTTAAGCTACCAGAAGAGGCTGGATGACTCCGTTGCTGATGCTTGTCCAGGATGCAACACAGCACCCCATACTATTAAGCACATTATGGAAGACTGCATTGCACACAATCACCTACGCCAACAACACAAGATACACTCTTTGAGAGCTCTGTGGGAAAGCCCGGTCTCGGCCATGGCCTTCCTAAGGGGCTCGGGGCTGTTCGGCCAGACTGCCTAGGGAACAACTACTACTACTACTACCACCACAAACCACCCTGGCTCCTCAAGGGGCCCGAGAACCTGAGATTGGCTTCAGTCGCGTGGGTAAGTACCACATCTCTCAACACAACACACACATTAACACCGTTTTTTCTTCACCAAGAAATGACTCCCCAGCTGTCATTTCTCTACGACTTCTTCTAGCCGGGGACATTGAGAGCAATCCAGGACCCACCAACATATACACATGTCAAACATGCTCAAAACATATCACTTCGAGCCGACAGACAAACGGTTCAGTTCATTGCAGTTCCTGCAGGAACTGGACCCATTACACCTGCACAACGCTTGCATCCAGAAAACATTACACGAACACCTGGACCTGCTCTTTATGCTCCTTCCCCTCACCCACTAACCCCCCACCAACCCAACTCCTACTTCCTACACACCTCCTCTGCCTAACCCACCGATCCTTCACACGCCATCCAATCCCCCAACCCATCCCATTCCACCCAAATCTAATTCACCTCAACCCTTACCTCCATCACAACCTTCTCCTACCCCTTCCCCTCCACCCCCAGCCCCACCTCCCCCTCGTCCTGCAGCACCCAACACACATCGCACACACAACATAAACATCCTTCAATTAAACATAGATGGCATAAATACCAAAAAACAAGAACTCACACAATTCATCAAACAACAAAATATACACATTGTCATCTTACAAGAAACAAAACTGCACAGAACACAAAAAGCATCTACATTTCATAATTTCACCACCATTCAACAAGACCGGGCCGACAGCAGTGGTGGTGGACACATCATATTGGTACACAAATCCATCAACTTTTCAGATACCAGTGCACAAACAAGGTCACTTCTGCCCCCAAATGACACCACAACAGAAATACAATCAATTAAAATACGCACTGGTAACAAATGACACAACAATCGTCAATACATACATTCCCCCCCAATCGTCCCCCACAGTACCACACGATCTATCTATCTATCTATCTATAGCCCGTCGCCCTAATCCCGCAAAGGGTGGCCGCAGACAAAACGCCTCCAAGTCGCTCTGTCACCCACCATTTGACTACCCTCCCCCCAACTCCCCCCCCCCTCATATACCTCTCAACTCCATCCCTCCACCTCATCCTCGGTCTACTCCTCCCTCCACTTCACCTACATACACCCTCTTAGTCAGTCTTTCGTTCTCCATTCTCTCCACACGTCCAAACCACCTCAGTGTATTTCTCCTAATGTTCTCAGCCACATCCACATCCACCCCACAACGTTCCTTCACTTCTTCATTCGTCAACCTGTCCCTCCATGTCACTCCACATGCTCCTCTCAAGTAACTCATTTACACTGCTCTCACTCTTGACTTGTTCCCCTCCTGCAAGGTCCACGCCTCGCTTCCATACATCAGGGTAGGGATCACAATACCATCATGCAGTGACTTCGTAACTTCCATATTCACCTCCCTATTTCTCATCACTGCTTTCAGTGAACCAACAACCTTCCTACCCTGCTGTACCCTTTCACGCACTTCATCCCCCAAAGTTCCATCCTTACTCATCACACTACCCAAGTACTTGAATGCACTCACATGCTCCATATCCTCACCATCCAACCTAACTGTACATTCTGTGACTTCATTCCTCTCAAACACCATAACTTTACTTTTGTTTACATTAACTTTCAGCTTCCTCCTCCTACACACTGTCCCAAATTCATTAACCAAACCTTGTAACTCCCATTCATCTTTACCCAACAATACTGTATCATCAGCAAACAGCAACACCGGAATCTTCCAAATCTCACCCTCATTCATTAGAGCCACCCCCACATCAACCGCCCTACCTTGCACCTCGTTTACAACCCCATCGATGTATATATCAAACAGCCATGGAGACATCACACAACCCTGTTTCAGCCCCATATTGATATCAAAGAACTCACTCAGCTCACCATCCACTCGCACCGTAGCCCTAGCTCCTTCGTACATACTCTTCACAGCATTCAACAATTTTCCATCCACTCCGTATATTCTTAATACCTTCCACATACCTTGCCTATCTATTCTCTCATAAGCTTTCTCCAAGTCCATGAAGGCAGCATACACTTTCTTTCCCTTCTCTAGATACTTCTCCACTAAACATCTTAGAACAAAAATCTGATCTACACACCCTTTTCCCTTCCTAAATCCCCCTTGTTCTTCTCCAGCTAGCTCCTCTGTCATATGCCTAACGCTATCAATCAGTATTCTACCATATATTTTACCAGTCACACTAAGAAGGCAAATATCCATATGGTTACCAGATTCTTCTCTCTCCCCTTTACCTTTGTATAAAGGAACAATTATACCTGATTTCCAGTCCTCTGGAACCCTTCCCTCTTCCCAAGGCAAGCTACACCACTTCCATATCCACTCCACAACAATCTCAACTCCCTACCTCAGCATTTCACCACACACTCCATCAATTCCTAGGGGCTTTCCCAACTTGATTTTCTTCATTGCTTCCACTACCTCCGCCCTTCTGATCTCTTCCTCCCTCCTCTCATCTCTTCTTCTCTCAGCCATTCCCCAACCACTTATACTCGCACTGCTCTCACTCTCTACATTCAACAAATCCTCAAAGTGCTCCTTCCATCTCCTCAATTTCTCTCTTCTCCACCAACAAACTATTATTCCTGTCTTTCACTCCCCTACTATTTCCCTTTTCACACTGCCTTACTTTCTTTACCTCCTTCCAAAACAATTTCTTACTCTCCCTCCATTTCACACTCAGATTTCTCCCAAACTCTTCATCCACTTTCTTCTTTCTATCCTTCACCAGTCTCTTCATCTCCCTTCTCCTGCTCACATATACTCTCTCTTCTCTCTCTCATCTTCTCCCCTACCTCTATTCGCTAACCATTCACTTTTGCCTTCTTCTTTTGTTCCACAGCTCGATTCACCTCATCATTCCACCATGCTGTCCCTTGCACACCCTTGCATCTCCTCCTCACTCCACAAACCACCTCACACGCTGTGCCTATCTCTTCCGTAAATATCTTACATACGTCTTCCACCCCTTCCATCTGCTCTAGCTCATACCTTCCCAATCTTTCTTCCACTATGCTCTTATACTCTGCCATTTTCTCACTATCTTGCAAATTCTCCACTCTTCTCACAGGAGCTGTTTCCTCCTGTCTTCCCCTTTGTCTCCTCAACCATTTTTTTGCAGCTTTACCTTGGCCATCACTAAGTGATGGTCCGAGACTCCATTCCCCCACCCTCTCCACACTCTTGCATCCAACACTTGTCTCATTCGCTCATCCACACACACGTAGTCTATCATTGCCTTTCATTCAACAGGTTCACCATCCATCCTCCTCATTACTCTCCATGTATACCGGTGGATCATCTTATGTCGGAAGTAGGTGTTGGCTATTGTCAACCCCTTACCAGCACAGATGTCCACCAAAGCATTGACCATTCCCATCTACTTCAGCTGGCACATCCCACTGACCAACCACTCCAAGCACTCGTACATTCCCAAATTTGCCATTCATGTCTCCAATCAAAAGCACTCTCTTGCTCCTCTCAGATTTGTCCCTACATGCTTCTACTCTCGCCCAAAACTCATCTTTCACTCTTGCCTCTCGATCCTCTGTCGAAGCATACACACAAACAGTCGCCCATGCTTGTATACCTACTTTCATCCTCACCCATACAATCCTTGCACCCACTCTTCCATACTCTCATATATTCTCCTTCCACTTCTTGTTTATCATCAGACATACTCCCTCTCTTGCCCTCTCATTCTCATTAACACCCGCACATATACCTAAACCATATTCCCATTCTCTCACCCTTTCACCTTTCCATCACTCTCCACAAATACACCACATCACTATAGTCGCGGTGCACGACTCTGAGGTTGTCATTATCGTACCCTGGCAACCTACCATTCAAAAGTGCATCCGATTTTGTATCATATCATACACGAATCATATTATTATGCACGAATATATTATATATGAATATTATTATACACGAACATATACACGAATCACATATGTCTCATATTATACACGAAATCAGAAGCACTGTTGAATGGTAGGTTGCCAGGGAACGATAATAACAACTTCAGAGTCGCGAGCCGCGACTTTCCCCGGGTGGTGATTTCAACGCCGAGGGGTCGGCCTGGCATGTCGATAACCCTGACACAGACAGAGGGCTGGTACTACAATCCCAAGCAGATAATCTTTTCATACTCAATAATCTCCATCAACATACTCATATCCCATACCAAGCCCTCTTCCTCCCATCATCCCCAGACATCACCTGCTCCCCAAACCTCTCCCCCACAACATCCTGGAGAGTCTTCAAAACCCTTGGCTCTGACCACGTCCCAGTCATCATCATCACCAAAACCAGAATAACCCCAGCTGGCCACAGACACACATACACTAATTATAAGAGAGCCAACTGCGAGGCCTTCACAACTGGAATAGAACAACACTTTCAAACATTAAACAGTACATTCATCACAAACATCAACACCACTATGCACATTCTCAATACAATTATGCAAAACGCAGACAAAAGACACATCCCTAGAGGCAACAGAAAGAGACTCAACCGCAACTTCACAGACAGAAATTCAAGGCCTCATGAGTCTACGGGACACACTACGACACTCCCCAACACCCCATACACAAGACACCATACAACAAATACAAGACCTCAACACTCAAATAAACAATATAAAAATCAGAACAGCAAACACTAATCTGGAATAATTATCTCCAAACACTTGATCACAAAACAAACCCCAGCAAACTCTACAAAACACTAAACAGCATCACACTCTCCAGCAGCAACACTACACAAACACACGCAGCCATCACAACAGACACTATACCTTCAAACAAACAACAAGCAAAAACTCTCATCAATCAATTTTCACATGCCAGCCATCTAAACCACCATCGCGACGACCAACATATCCGACATAAGAGACAGTTCCCCACAGACCCAGACTTCGCATCTTTCACTTACAACCAGACAAAACGCATCATTAGCAACCTTAAGCACTCATCCGCCTGTGGAGCACACAACAAAAACAACATACACATTAAACACCTGGGACCACAAGGCATACAAGCATTCACCAACATATCAAACTACAGCTACTCACACAACATTATACTCAACATCTGGAAACATGGTATTATCATCAGTATCCTCAAACCCAACAAAGACCCGACATTAACTTCCTCACACCGACCCATCACACTCCTCTGCACCCCTTCCAAAGTCACTGAACGACTGGTATTACAACTAGTTACACCTCACCCCCCTAGTGCCATCACAACATGGTTTTATGCCACTAGACTCTTCTTACAGACCTTACACAGGGAGTTTTTGATGGCATGAATTCAGCTAGTCCATCACACAGTAACTCCTAGTGACACTACACATTAGCAAAACTTTTGATGCGATCCCCTGCCACAACCTCACAAAAAAATACAACACAAACATGCACAATAACACAAAAAGATGGCTTGCAAACTACTTAGCAGGCAGATATGCTCATGTAACATCTGTCGGTCAGTCTCTGAACATTAGAAACTTTACAAATGGCGTTCCCCAAGGATCTGTTTTGTCCCCTACACTCTTTAATCTATACATGCATGACATACCCACACCCCACACACCACAGATACACATAGCTTCCTATGCAGACGACATAACACTTACATATACACACCAAAATGCAAACACAGCCACACACATCCTCCAACCTTACCTCAGCACACTACACGAATGGTTCACCACAAACAGGCTCAAAATACCACCAGCCAAATCTACAGTGACCCTTGTCACAAACTGGACAGCAGAGCACAGTCACATTCCACACCTCACCATAATCAACACTCCCTTAACACACACATACACAAACCCAAAATCCTTGGTGTAACATACAGTACATCAGTGTCATTTAAAAACACTTCACAAACATTAAAGATAAATTAATACCAAGACTCAATGGCTTGAGATCACTTGCCCATACAACATTTGGACACAACAAAGAAATCACAACCACAGTATGCGAAGAATATATACGTTCAGTGATGATTTATGCAAGCCCTGCTTGGGCTCTTAACCTCACTAAAACACACTACAACACTCTACAGACCATACAGAACAAGGTCTTAAAAATAATCACAGACTGCACAGCTACTTCACCCACAGACCACCTACATCAAGAAACCAAAGTCCTCAAAGTCAAGGATCATCTAGACATGAAATGCACCCAAATTCTCGCTGCAGCATCCACAAACCCACAACATACACTACACTACATGGCAGCAAATCCACACACACACCAAGGAACATGAAAACAACACCCAGCACGCGATATCATACACAAATACTGTCATTTCTCCCCCCTTGCCTGCCTCAGACCAGCTTCCAAGAAGCATATCCAAACTCAAATCACTCGCCACTCCATTCAGTCACTTAAAGACAACGGACAGTTGCATGCACGGCCTCCCGATATCCACCCTTCTGAATCCTATCTCCCTCGTGAAGACAGGGTCCACCTGGCCAGGCTGAGATGTGGGCATCATCCAGCCCTCTTAAGCTACCAGAAGAGGCTGGATGACTCCGTTGCTGAAGCTTGTCCAGGATGCAACACAGCATCCCATACTATTAAACACATTATGGAAGACTGCATTGCACACAATCATCTATGCCAACAACACAACATGCACTCCTTGAGAGCTCTGTGGGAAAGCCCGGTCTCGGCCTTGGCCTTCTTAACTGTTCGGCCAGACTGCCTAGAGAACAACGACAACTAATGCTACAATACTATTATACCAGCAATCACAGTAACTCATTGTAAATTTCGTTTCCTCTGGTTTTATATAATTACCCATTTTGGTTCATACTCTAACTTATGTACATAAATGTTCTTTAGGATTCAGAAATAAAATCATATTTGCGAAATGATTTGCATTCTAACTGGATTGCATCATACATGATGCTTTCTTGTAAGTAATTGGAGATTACAGCCAATTTTTTATTTTTTAAATTGAAAACGAATAAAATGAAATACGTTCAACAACAAAATAATAACAGATAAACAATAAGCAAAGGAATTATAATACTGATCCAGGAGTCTAGTACTGTTAAAACTAATAGAAACTGGGGACAAACACACGCGTATACAAGCCCAGTGCAGTGTGTAATTTGGCTTTGTGTCGTAGCCAGGTTTCCACAAATGAAAATGCCAAGGAGGGGTAGTAACATATCTAAGGGGGGGGGGGAGAGGGAGCACAGCTACACACTGCATCATCAATATCCGAAATTTCGAAAGGGGCGGACAATGGGGGGCCAAAGGTCTGACAGGGAAGTGGAGCCCAGGTCTCCCCAGGCCCGCCACTCTGTACATACACCACATCTCTAACCCTCCCTTCCTCGATGGATGTTGCCCTGAATTTTTTTGTGTTTCATCAGTCAACTCAGATTAAGGAGATAGTGGAAGAATAAACCTTAATTAAGTGGCAATATATAGGAAACCTTCTCCACCGCATTAATGTATGCTATAAAGCATTTTTTTTTTTTTACTGTAAGACACTCTCTACTGCACCACCCCAGTTCTTTTTATGCGATGGAGAATGTACCAAAGGCCAGAAATCTGCAAGACTGCTGTCTCAAGAAAGAAAAATAACGCAGAGCCTTATTCAAGGTCTTTTCATTTTAAGATGCCTAGGTAAACTGTGCACTGTTTTTGACAGACTGGAGGTCATAGGTAGTAGGGAATCCAGATAGGGGAAGACAATTCCAGAGTTGAACTGTTGAATGCATGAAGTACTGGGAGAAACAGTCACTGAAGTAGCGACAGAAAAGAGATAATAATGCAACAGTGCCGAAAAGAGACAGAGATTGAAGGAAGAAAGTAAGAGGAGGAAATTTAATGAGACGAAAAGCCTTTGACTCCACCATGTTGAGGAGGGCTGTATGTGAGGAGGAGCCCCATACATGAGAGTTTGATTTTACTCAGGCGCGAATAAGACCACTGTATGAAGTCAACAACTGTACAGAGGCAAGGAAGACACAGAGTCGGCTTAGCACAACTAATTTCTTGGAAGCATACTTTCATCATCATCATCATCATCCAATCCTACATTGCCCCATGAGGAGCGTAGGAGCCCGGGGCAAGGCAGTTGGTCCCGACATTTAAGATGGGAGTGACCAGCCTCACTCATCCCTGAGTGGCATTACATGAGCAATCAACCCCAACCACACCTTGGATAAAAACCTTCACCGGCTCAATCCGATTGGAGCGCAATAAGTACCCACTAAACCACCAGGCACCAAACTTTGGTTTTATGGTTACCACCCAGCATAGTAAATGGTTTCCTGATGTACAGGAAACCACTTGGCTTGTCACTCAGTGTAGAGTCACCCACAGGCTGAAGGAAGTGGAAAGAATGAAGGAAGGAAAGACAGAAGGGGGAGTGTAAAGTCACCCGTAGGCAGAAGGACAAGGAAAGAATGAAGGAAAGAAAGACAGAAGAGAATGGAAGGAAAGAAGGATGGAGAGGAAAGGACAGACACCTGAGAGCAGCACTACATCGAGTGAGTGGATGGTGAGCGTCCCCACCTACCACAAAGCATATTTTACAAGAGGTAAAATGATTTTCCCAAGATAAATCCCGATTATGAAACCCCGAGAATGTTCAAAGATGATGCAGGATTGAGTTGATAAAATATATATATATATATATATATATATATATATATATATATATATATATATATATATATATATATATAATTTCCAAGATAAATCCCGATTATGAAACCCCGAGAATGTTCAAAGATGATGCAGGACTGAGATGAATATTAAAAAAAAAAAAAAAAAAAACAGGATACTCCTGTGGTACAATTTGAAGACATGAAAGATGTAATAACGGAGTTTTGATGAATTAAAAACAACGGGATTATTTTTACCCCACTCAGAGATAATTGCCAAGTCAAATATTAGGTGTGCCAAGGCCTCACCTCTTGCTCGTTCAAGTGACTGCTAAGACTGATGATGCGAGAAATGGATGGCAAGGTGAAGGGTGGAGTCACAAGCATACGAGTCGGTAGGGTTACATTACAGATTAGCAGGACATACATGACTAGAAGGAAGTAATGTTTGATAGAACAGAGCCCTATGGGGAACACCATTATTGATATCTCTAGGAGAAATATAGTGGTTATCTTCGACAGCGGCTATAGAACAACCAGAAAAGAAGCTAAAAATGAAGTCACAAATAGAAGGATAAAAATAATGAGAGTGTTGAAAATTAAAGCTTTATACCAGACTAGGTCGAGAGCCTTTGAAATGTCAAGTGCAATTACAATGTTTTTGCCAAAGTCCCGATACGAGGATGACCAGGAGTCTGCATGGAAGGTGAGAAGATTGCCAGTTGAGCATCCCTGGCAGAACCCATATTGATGATCGGAAAGTTTTTGATTGGAAAGGTGCTGCAATTTATTTTTGTTAAGAACAGATTCAAAAACATTAGAAGTAAACGATGTTAAAGCAATTGGGCGCTAGTTACAAGGCTGGGAATGGTCACTCTTCTTTAGGACAGGTTGAATGAGAACAAACTTCCAGCAAAAAGGAAAGGTAAGTTGACAGACTAAGGTGAAAGAGTTTACCTAGGCAGGGTGTATGTAGAGAAGCACAGTTCTTGAGGACAACAGAAGGAACCTCATTATGTTTTGCTGGTATAGAGGGTAGTGATTACAGAAAATACATTAATTGAAGAAATCTTAATGTCGGCCATGAGGAAGTCAGCTAGAGGAAGTGACAGAGGAACGGCACAGGAATCGTCTAAGGTGGAAATGGAGGAACAGCAAAGAGTTCAGCTTTACCAGCAGAAGAAATAGCTACAGAGTCAACAGAATGGATAAGAGGAGGGAAGAATTATGGAGTTATGTTATTAGAAAGTTTTTTAGCAAGGTACCAGAAAGAGCGGGAAGAATTTGAGTCAGATCAGGAAGTTCATAGCATTTAGTATGAATAAGATCATTTTTAGCAAAGTGAAGAACAGACTTAACATGATTCGGGATAGAAACATAAAAGAGATGTGATTCAGGGATGGGTTGGATCTTGTTTATTTTGTAGGCCTTCTCCTTGTTGTGGACAGCATCAGAACAAGATGATTAAACCATTTTTTTTTTTTTGGACATTAGTCACAGAATTTGAGGGAGTAATGTATCCTTCCATTCTTGAGAGAATACCCTCCGTAGTGAGCAAGGCACACTTAGATGGCTCTCGGTCATGAAATCAATAATCATCCCTGGGAAAATCAAAGAAGTACTGACTGAGGACCTTCCAATCAGCAGCTCCAAAGTGCCACAGCTGCCGCTTCATGTGAGGATCCATGGGTCTTACTGGAGGGGAAGGACAGGTTCAGGCGATAAGGTTGTAATCAGAGAAGCCCAACAGAGATAAAATATTAACAATGTCAGCAGAAAGATTAGTGGCAAGGAAAAGATCAGGTTTGTTGGAACTCTCCAGGGTGGTCAGGGGTGTGTGTAGGGTGTTGTACAACCTACTCTAGGCCATTAAGGACAGGAAAAATTAAGGCTTTTCACCAGGTGGATCAGTGAAAGAAGAGGAATCACCTAAGATAGCGGTTTAAAGAGAGGGAAAATCTATAGGATTATCCCATTATAGAAGTAAGATACGAATATTTCATATTCTGTAGAATCAGGGGATAAACACACAGCAAAGATACACTTAGTCAAAGAATGACAGGATTGTCGAAGCTAGAGAGCAGAGAATTCCGAAGGATCAAGTTAAGGAAAATTGGAGTAAGACATGTTCTTGTGTATATATACACAACAGCCACCTCTGCTTTTCAATTGAGTATAGAGAACGTAAGTGGATACAGAAGAGGGTTTGCTATCAGTCGCCCCAGACAACTGAATCTCGGTAAGGAAGAGGAGGTCTGGTTTACAGGAAGATAGGTGGTGTTTCAGAGCTTCTGCAATTCATAAGTAATTGATGAAGACAGAATAAAAATATGAATCTTTAGTTAACAGTATTCAGAGCACTCGGACAAGTGTGGGCATCACCACATAAGCGTTAAATGTTTTCAGTTCACAGTATATACTAAAAGGTATGATTTTGCTTGTCCTCGCAGAGATATATTAATATCGAGTTAAACGCACTTAACCAGGAAAGGAGAAATGTTAAGAAAGGGAAAACCCACTCTGAAAACGAAAGGAAAAATCTAACCATTATATCACCATTACGCATGTTATAAGTATAATAATAAAATGTGAAAAGCATTTAAATTTTTTTTGTTTTCTTATACATCGATCTCATAAACTGTGAGACTCGGGGCTGTTTGGCCAGGCTGCCTTGGGAACAACTATTACTACTATGTCACGGGGGGATGATGAATTTATGAATTAGAGAATGAAAACGGAGACATTCATATTAATAATTTCAGTCTTTCCACAATATTATTACCAATCCCACTTTTTCTCCTTCCTCCACCAGACAATCGAGCACCCTCTGCATCTCGTAAATACTTCCGCAAATCAGTACAATATCATCAGCATAGTCCAAATCCATCAGCTTCTTATTTTCTTCCAGTTAATTCCTGCACCTGTTCTCCTTACAACCTTTTTCATAACATAATCCATAACTAAAACAAACAACAATGGCGAAAGAACTACTCCTTGAATCACTCCTGACCTAACTTGAAATGGATCACTCAAAGAACCACCCACCATTACCTTACAAAAAGTACCTTCATGCAGGCTTCTAATAATGTTTACAAATTTTTCTGGTATACCATAGAATCTCATAATTTTCAACATAGCTCCACGCGAAACACTATCAAACGCCTTTTCAAAATCCACAAAACACATACTAAGTGGCATTTTCATCTCATTAGCTTGTTGCATTAGATGCCTTACAATAAAAATCTGATCATTACAACCTCGACCCTTTCTAAATCCCGCTTCTTCTTCTCTTAAAATTTTATCAATTACTGGCTCTATTCTGTTCAACAAGATTTTGGAAAAGACTTTTGCAACTACAGGTGTCAAAGTTATCCCCCTCCAATTTCCACACACACTTAAATCTTCCTTTTTTGGTATAATTATAATCACTCCATTTTTCCACTCTTCTGGAATTCCACCATTATCCCAAGCCACATTATAAAGTTTCAAAAGCGCATTCATCAACTCGTCATTTTCCACCTTAAGCATTTCAGGGAATATCCTCTCCTGGGGCCTTAAAATTCTTTAACTCCTTTATAGATTTTGCTACCTCTTCCAAAGTTATATCCCCTACTTCTATCTGCAAATCTCTCTTGACTGGCAAAATGTCCTCTTCAGCTGGGATAGGTCTATTTAGAACAGATTCAAAGTGCTCTTTCCACCGTCCTTTTATATCCAAATCTTTAGTCATCAAATTACCATTTCTATCTCGTACAGGTATTTCCTTCCTTCTCTTTTCAGTCCCAGTTAACTCCTTTATGGCCTGATACGCTGCTCTTCTGCTCTGACCGTCATTTTTACTTAATTTGATTTCTGTCTCTGTCGCCTTTTCATCATATAGTCTCCTCTTATTACGTCTAACGAGTCTTTTTACTTCAGAATGTAAACTCCAGTACCTGCTCTAAGTATTACAATTACCTGGCCATCAACATGCTGTTCTTCACTTCTTAACTTAGCCTCTTTCCTTTTCTGAATTGCATTCCATGTTTCATCTGACATCCACTTTTTCCTTCTCGCTTTTCCCTTTTTCTTAATAGTAACCTTAGCACTCTCATGCAAAACCTCTTTTACCTCTCTCCACATTTGATGAATATACATATATATATGTATATATATATATATATATATATATATATATATATATATATATATATATATATATATATGTGTGTGTGTGTGTGTGTGTGTGTGTGTGTATATTCCCTTTTTCGTTTTGTTCGTTTTTGAAGGCTCTGGCATGCTTGCATGCTTCAGCCTTGGTCACCTACTGGCGACTGTCCATGCTATCCGATCTCTCGCAGCTTCCCTATTGAGTCCCTTATCCCTGAGGCCACACTCAATGAGCTCGTCCCAGGTCTTTTACGGTCTTCCTCTCACAATCCTACCCTTACATAAACTCTTCTCATTTTCTGCATTCAGTTATCATGCCCCAACATCACCACATGTCCAAACCATCTCAATCTACCTCTCCTCCTCGCAACACGAATACACTCCAGTCCCATCCTTCTCCTCAACTCTTCCATTGTTAACCTATCCCCCCAGGCCTGACACTCAGATGCACTGCATATCCATCTAATCATTGTCATTCATGTACGTTTAATCCTAGAAATATCCTCATCCTTCACTGCCCAGGTCTCACTACCGTACAACATTACACTCTTAACACATGCTGCATACTAAGATCCCATAGCACGGAGAGAGAACCCTCTCAGTGTCAGGAGAGGCAACAGCTCTCTGAACTTCTTCCAACCACTCCTCACTCTAGCCACAGAGCTAGCTCCAGCCCAACCTGCAGCACATGACATGTCTCCCAAATAACAAAACTCTTTCACACACTCAAGAGACTCACCGGCAAGTTCAATCCTTTCACGCCTGACAATCTCCATCTGCTCTCCCCGAAACCACACACATGAAATCAGCTTTATCTCGCAGTCTGCCTCTGATACAACTACATCTGTTATGCACAGACTTATCACAGACACTGCACAAGATGGAATAACTTCTCACGCCCCTGTGGCAAATCGCACATGACCACTCTCCTTCTTTGACAGTACCGCCACCAGCTGTTGATACCATCACTTTTGTTTTAACTGCATCTACTCTTAAGCTCTTGTGTCCCATACCAACACCAAATCATCAGCATACGGCATCTCCTACGGGAGTCCATTTTTGAAGTCACGTGAGACTGCTTCAGGTACCATGGTAAACAACAAGGGGCTCAAAACTGACCCCTGGTGCACAACAACTCATCACTCAAATCTCCATTCACCCCTACCTGGGTGCGAACACCCACATACATGGTCGTAACCACCCTAACCAGCCACTCCTCGATCCGAAGTTTTCTCAATGCCCACTTCACCACCTCTCTAGGGACTCTGTCAAAGGCCTTCTCCATATCAAGAAAAACAAAGTACAGTTCCCTTTTCTCCTCTGTATATTTTTCCTGAAGCTGTCGACCAATGAATATAGCATCAGTGGTCCCATTGCCTGGCATTAGCCCAAACTGCATCTCATCAATATTCACTCTTTCTCTAATCATATCTTCTATAACTCTTTCCATTACCTTCAATATCTGGTCTAAAAGCTTTATATCTCTATACTTTCCTCTTTCCAGGGCATCACCCTTCCTTTTGTTCACATATACAATTATGCACTTCAGTCAGTCATCTGGGGCAAAACATTCATATATAATCGTATTTATCAGTCAGTGACTAACCTCACTCTTATATCTCGTGAAGCTTTCAACATTTCAGCAGTCAACCCAGCCACACCTGCAGCCTTCCTCACCTGCATCTTGCCTATATATATATCCATGTCTATATCTATCTATCTAGATAGATAGATAGATAGATAGATATAGACAGATGTGTGTATAGACTTATATAGATAGATAGATAGATAGACAGATAGACAGACAGATAGATAGATAGATAGCCAGACGCCTTAATCGCATAAGGGGTGGCCACAGACAAACCACTTCCATGTCGCCCTGTCCCCCGCCATTTCACTACCCTGTTCCCAGCTCACACACCTCTCTCTCTCATACACCTCTCCACTCCATCCCTCCATCTCATCCTTGGCCTCACCCTCCCTCTTCCCCCCTCCACCTCACTCACATACATAATCCTCGTCAGTCTCTCACTCTCCATCCTCTGCACATGGCTAAACCACCTCAGTATGTTTCTCCTAACACGTCCCATGACAACCACATCCACACCACAACGCTCCTTCACATCCTTATTTGTCAGTCTGTCTCTCCATGAGACTTCACATGCTCCTCTCAAATAACTCATTTCCACCTGCTCTCACTCTTGACATATGTTCCTCCAACAAGATCCAAGTTTCATTTCCATACATTAGAGCTGGTATCACAGTTCTGTCATGCAATACTTTTCATTTCCATGCTCAGTTCTCTGTTTCTTATTGCCGCTTTCAAGGAACCAGCAACATTTCTTTCTTGATGCACCCTTTCAAGCACTTCACCCTCTGAACTTCCATTCTTACTCATCACACTTCCCAAGTATTTAAACGTATTCATATTTTCCATTTCCTCCTCATCCACCCTCACTGTACATTCACTTACTTCATTTCTCTCGATGACCTTAACATTGCTCTTTCCTACTAAAATACACGCCTCCACCGCCGGACCCCTGACCCCGCCACCCCCCACCCCGCTACGGAGCCGCAGCCCTACCACCACCCCGGGAGGACACCATGGCAGCCCAGGTGAGTGCGGGAATGGCCCAGAGCAAGACGGGCACCGGGGCGCCCCTACCTTGAGTCCCTCTTCCCCTCAACCTACACAACTGCGTTATCACAGGAATGAGACACGGCCTCACAGATGGAGCAGCCCTCACCAGGATTGGGGTGGGACTGCTACAGATACAGTCTCAAGCTACACAACAGTAACGGCCACTGTACGTACCGGGGAGGGAGCAGCCACCGTACGCCCCTCAGATGCCTCCCCCTGTAGCTCCGCGGTAATGGCCACCGTACACCCCTCAGCTACAGCCACATCTGGAGACCTCCTCAGTGTGCTAGCTATTTAGCACACATCAACAGGCAAAGGCAGGAGGAGTGGAACCCCGACAACGGCCACCATACGTGTCAGGGAGGGAACAGCCACCATACATCCCTCATCCACCTCCTCCTCCTCCTATGGGAGTAGCTCCACGGTAATAGCCATCGTACTTACCGGGGAGGGAGCGGCCACCTTACGCCCCTCAGCTACTTCCCGTTGGGCAGGCAGAATCGCGACAATGGCCACTGTACATGTCGGGGAGGGTACAGCCACTAAGTCTCTGACACGATTCGAGAAGTGGAAGATGTCGTCACTGGACTGCTTATTCCTGGGGTTAGCAGAGGTGGTGCCCGGGCGTGGGAGGGGGCCCCTCGGGAGAGCTCTCCTGTAGGAGGCAATGAACAGCTCTCGGGGGCGTCACTGCCAGGGCGTGTTTCGTAGCTGGAGTGCAGGGAGGCCCTTTCATCTGGGGGCCTCGACCTGATAGGTGGCCCTCGGGACTGGGGCCAAACAGCTTCAGGAGTCGGGCCTGCTGCCTCTTTCTCCGGGCGGAGGGCCGGCGGCGAGTGGGGCCTGAGCAGTCCCGCCTTGGGGTCTGCAGGCTGGCCCTGGGGGGCCTGGTGCTGTGGTCACCTACAGAGTGGTGTGCTGTCAGGAGCGGGCTGCGGCACCTCTTCTGCAGGTCGTCCATCAGGGGCTGGCGTCGTCCAGGAACCAGCTGCAGGGCAGGAACAGGACCTCGCCACCACTCCTGGAATGGTAGCACCTCTGGGGAACCACACCTGGAAGGGGAGAGAAAAGGGCATCCCATGCAGCCGAGAGGTAATGAGCCAGCCACGGAAGGGACCTTCCCCTCTGGGAGAACCCACGAGACTGGAGAGCAAGGGACTGCAGACGAAGGGTGTATGGTGGCTGTCCCTTCCCCAACATGTTCGGTGGCTGTCCCTTCCCCAACACGTACGGTGGCCGTTGTTGTGGTTCCACAGTCTCTAAGGGCGGCAGCAGAAGGATGTACGGTGGCTGTTCCTTCCCTGATACGTACAGAGGCCGTTACCGCGGAGCTGCTCCCAAAAGAAGAAGAGGCATATGAGGGACGTACGGTGGCTGTACCCTCCCCGACATGTACAGTGGCCATTGTCGCAGTTCTGCCTGCCCAACGGGAAGTAGCTGAGGGGCGTAAGGTGGCCGCTCCCTCTCCGGTAAGTACGGTGGCTATTACCGTGGAGCTACTCCCATAGGAGGAGGAGGAGGTGGATGAGGGATGTATGGTGGCCGTTCCCTCCCTGACACGTATGGTGGCCATTGTCGCGGTTCCACTCCTCCTGCCTTTGCTTGTCAATGTGTGCTAAATAGCTAGCACACTGAGGCGGTCTCCAGATGTGGCTGTAGCTGAGGGGTGTACGGTGGCCATTACCGCGGAGCTACAGGGGGAGGCATCCAAGGAGCATACGGTGGCTGCTCCCTCCTCGGTACATACAGTGGCTGTTACCGTTGTGTAGCTTGGGACTGTATCTGTAGCAGTCCCACCCCAATCCTGGTGAGGGCTGCTCCATCTGTGAGGTTGTGTCTCATTCCTGTGATATTGCAATTGTGTAGGTTGAGGGGAAGAGGGACTCAAGGTAGGGGCGCCCCGGTGCCTGTCTTGCTCTGGGCCATTCCTGCACTCACCTGGGCTGCCATGGTGTCCTCCCGGGGTGGTGGTAGGGCTGCGGCTCCGTAGCGGGGTGGGGGGTGGCGGGGTCAGGGGTCCGGCAGTGGAGGCGTGTATTTTAGTAGGAAAGAGCAATGTTATGGTTATCGAGAGAAATGAAGTAAGTGAATGTACAGTGAGGGTGGATGAGGAGGAAATGGAAAATATGAATACGTTTAAATACTTGGGGAGTGTGATGAGTAAGAATGGAAGTTCAGAGGGTGAAGTGCTTGAAAGGATGCATCAAGAAAGAAATGTTGCTGGTTCCTTGAAAGCAGCAATAAGAAACAGAGAACTGAGCATGGAAATGAAAAGTATTGCATGACAGAACTGTGATACCAGCTCTAATGTATGGAAATGAAACTTGGATCTTGTTGGAGGAACATATGTCAAGAGTGAGAGCAGTGGAAATGCGTTATTTGAGAGGAGCATGTGGAGTCTCATGGAGAGACAGACTGACAAATAAGGATGTGAAGGAGCTTTGTGGTGTGGATGTGATTGTCATGGGACGTGTTAGGAGAAACACACTGAGGTGGTTTAGCCATGTACAGAGGATGGAGAGTGAGAGACTGACGAGGATTATGTATGTGAGTGAGGTGGAGGGGGGAAGAGGGAGGGTGAGGCCAAGGATGAGATGGAGGGATGGAGTGGAGAGGTGTATGAGAGAGAGAGGTGTGTGAGCTGGGAACAGCGTAGTGAAATGGCGGGGGACAGGGCGACACGGAAGTGGTTTGTCTGTGGCCACCCCTTATGCGATTAAGGCGTCTGGCTATCTATCTATCTATCTATCTATCTATCTATCTATCTGTCTGTCTATCTGTCTATCTATCTATCTATCTATATAAGTCTATACACACATCTGTCTATATCTATCTATCTATCTAGATAGATAGATAGATATAGACATGGATATATATATAGGCAAGATGCAGGTGGGGAAGGCTGCAGGTGTGGCTGGGTTCACTGCTGAAATGTTGAAAGCTTCAGGAGATATAAGAGTGAGGTTAGTCACTGACTGATAAATACGATTATATATGAATGTTTTGCCCCAGATGACTGACTGAAGTGCATAATTGTATATGTGAACAAGAGGAAGGGTGATGCCCTGGAAAGAGGAAAGTATAGAGATATAAAGCTTTTAGACCAGATATTGAAGGTAATGGAAAGAGTTATAGAAGATATGATTAGAGAAAGAGTGAATATTGATGAGATGCAGTTTGGGCTAATGCCAGGCAATGGGACCACTGATGCTATATTCATTGGTCGACAGCTTCAGGAAAAATATACAGAGGAGAAAAGGGAACTGTACTTTGTTTTTCTTGATATGGAGAAGGCCTTTGACAGAGTCCCTAGAGAGGTGGTGAAGTGGGCATTGAGAAAACTTCGGATCGAGGAGTGGCTGGTTAGGGTGGTTACGACCATGTATGTGGGTGTTCGCACCCAGGTAGGGGTGAATGGAGATTTGAGTGATGAGTTGTTGTGCACCAGGGGTCAGTTTTGAGCCCCTTGTTGTTTACCATGGTACCTGAAGCAGTCTCACGTGACTTCAAAAATGGACTCCCGTAGGAGATGCCGTATGCTGATGATTTGGTGTTGGTATGGGGCACAAGAGCTTAAGAGTAGATGCAGTTAAAACAAAAGTGATGGTATCAACAGCTGGTAGCGGTACTGTCAAAGAAGGAGAGTGGTCATGTGCGATTTGCCACAGGGGGGTGAGAAGTTATTCCATCTTGTGCAGTGTCTGTGATAAGTCTGTGCATAACAGATGTAGTTGTATCAGAGGCAGACTGCGAGATAAAGCTGATTTCATGTGTGTGGTTTCGGGGAGAGCAGATGGAGATTGTCAGGCGTGAAAGGATTGAACTTGCCGGTGAGTCTCTTGAGTGTGTGAAAGAGTTTTGTTATTTGGGAGACATGTCATGTGCTGCAGGTTGGGCTGGAGCTAGCTCTGTGGCTAGAGTGAGGAGTGGTTGGAAGAAGTTCAGAGAGCTGTTGCCTCTCCTGACACTGAGAGGGTTCTCTCTCCGTGCTATGGGATCTTAGTATGCAGCATGTGTTAAGAGTGTAATGTTGTACGGTAGTGAGACCTGGGCAGTGAAGGATGAGGATATTTCTAGGATTAAACGTACATGAATGACAATGATTAGATGGATATGCAGTGCATCTGAGTGTCAGGCCTGGGGGGATAGGTTAACAATGGAAGAGTTGAGGAGAAGGATGGGACTGGAGTGTATTCGTGTTGCGAGGAGGAGAGGTAGATTGAGATGGTTTGGACATGTGGTGATGTTGGGGCATGATAACTGAATGCAGAAAATGAGAAGAGTTTATGTAAGGGTAGGATTGTGAGAGGAAGACCGTAAAAGACCTGGGACGAGCTCATTGAGTGTGGCCTCAGGGATAAGGGACTCAATAGGGAAGCTGAGAGAGATCGGATAGCATGGACAGTCGCCAGTAGGTGACCAAGACTGAAGCATGCAAGCATGCCAGAGCCTTCAAAAACGAACAAAACGAACAAGGGAATATATATACATACACACACACACACACACACACACACACACACACACACATATATATATATATATATATATATATATATATATATATATATATATATTAATCAAATATCTAGAGAGGTAAAAGAGGTTTTGCATGAGAGTGCTAAGGTTACTATTAAGAAAAAGGGAAAAGCGAGAAGGAAAAAGTGGATGTTAGATGAAACATGGAATGCAATTCACAAAAGGAAAGAGGCTAAGTTAAGAAGTGAAGAACAGCATGTTGATGGCCAGGTAATTGAAGTACTTAGAGCAGGTACTGGAGTTTACATTCTGAAGTAAAAAGACTCGTTAGACGTGATAAGAGGAGACTCTGTGATGAAAAGGCGACAGAGACAGAAATTAAATTAAGTAAAAATGACGGTCAGAGCACAAGAGCGTATCAGGCCATGAAGGAGTTAACTGGGACTGAAAAGAGAAGGAAGGAAATACCTGTACGAGATAGAAATGGTAATTTGATGACTAAAGATTTGGATATAAAAGGACGGTGGAAAAAGCACTTTGAATCTGTTCTAAATAGACCAATCCCAGCTGAAGAGGACATTTTGCCAGCCGAGAGAAATTAAATTGCCAAAACATTACCAAATATATCTGTGAAGTTTATTGTTCCCCCAGTGCTTCTTCGGAACCCAGTGTATTTGATTACATATCCACTCAGTTGAGTAACCTTGACCTTGCCCTTGGCAATGAAATTACCATTTTGGGTGATTTTAACATACACAATGTTGAATGGTTATTGCATTCTGCCCGGACTGACGACGCTGGTCTAGAATGCGAGCTGTTTGCGGAATCGTTTAATCTCACCCAGTTGGTAAAGCAACCAACCAGAATACCTGATAATCCTGACCATAATGCCCATCTCTTGGATTTATTCTTGACAAATAATCCAGATCAATACAAGATAGAGGTACTGTCACCACTTGGATCCTCTGACCACAATCCCATCAAAGGCTCATTAGTTAACCCTCCTACACCTCCCCACTCTGAACCTGTCAGGGTGACCCGATGGCACTTTGACAGGGCAGACTGGGATGGATTTAGAAATTATCTTGCTGATGTTCCATGGCAGTCTTTCTTCTCTAGCGATCCCAATTCTACCCAGTCCCACATTTGCGACTTAATACTGGCTGGTATGGATTTATTCATACCAAGTCAACAATTCACTAAAAGATCAAACTCTCCAAAATGGTTTGATGGCAATTGTGCCAGAGCAACAGCCCAAAAGTCATTAGCATATAACTCTTACTTAAAATCAAAAAGATCTGAATCACTCTCCCAATTTAAAATTGCTAGAAATCTCGCAAAAGCTGTATTAAATCTATCTAAATCAAACTTTCTTCAAAAGCATCAAAACTACTTAACAACCCTAATGACAATAGAATATTCTGGTCAACTCTTAATTCTTTCAATAATAACTTTAACAAGTCATCTTCCATTCCCCCATTAAAATCTTCAGATGGCAATATTACAAATGACCCACGTGGGAAAGCAGATATCTTTGCTAGTACCTTTGCAAGAAACTCTACCATAGATGATACCAGCCAGAATGTATCTCAGTACTGGAACTTGATTCTCCATTGAAATTGCCCCCACTTTAAAAATACAGACAAGATGCGTTAAGTCCATCCTAGACAATTTACCTACCAACAAAGCTCCAGGCCCCAGATGGAGATTCCGCCAATTGTTTTGAAAAAAGTGTTCCCCTGAACTTGCCTCTGCTCCTAACTAAATTATTCAGACTATGCATACATACTTCTTTATTCCTAAATTCATGGAAAGAAGAAGCCAATATCCCACCCAGTTCCATAAAGAAAGGAAGTTCGTCTGACCCCTCCAGTATTACAGACCAATAGCTGTCAAACATCTTCTCTTGGTAAAGTATTTGAAACTTTAATTCAATAAGCATATTGTTAAACATCTTGAGATCCAACAACTTAATTAGTGATAGACACAATACGGTTTTCGCCCGCACGAAAGATCCACCATTGACATACTCAATCTCTTAAATCATACCCATCCATCAATCAATTGATCTTTTTGGAAGAAACTCATGCAGTAGCTCTTGATACATATCTCCTAAAGCTTTCTGACAGAGTAATGGCACCGTTCCCCTGCTGTCCAAACTCCCTTGCTATGGACTAAACGTCTTTTAGTTCCTTTGATTTCTTCTTCATCTTAGTAGACAGGGAAAATAAGAGTAAAAAGTAGATGATGTATCATCTGAATTTCCACTCAATCAACGCCGGCGTGCCGCAGGGATCAGTTCTGGCACCAACCCTATTTCTGGTTCATATTAATGATCTCTAATCTGTCACTCACAATCCCATTCACTCATATGCAGATGTCTCAACACTACATAGTTCATTCACACTCAGACATCCATTCACAAAATCTAATATCTCTACCTCTCAACTCAGTACAGCCATCTCCATAAATCAAGATCTATCTACAATCAGTGAATGGTGACAAATGACAACCTTGTTCTCTTTTAATGCTAGTAAAACTAAATATATACAGTTTACTAATAGACAAATATTGCCAGATTCGTAGCATTACCTCTCTGAGTGCTACTAATATTCCCCATCTCCAAAAGTATTGAAAATTCTTGGTGTCTCACTTAACAGTGCCCTCAGCTGGACCTCTCATGTCAGATCACTTGCTAAAACCGCCTCAAAGAAACTTGGATTATTGTACAAGGAGTCCGTTACTTCTTCTCGCCACTTGATGAGCAATTAGCTATAATTTATAAGAGTCATGTGCGCTCTCAGCTTGAATATTGCTCACCCTTGTGGAATGGTGGTGGAGAGGTTGCATTAAGACAACTAGACAAAATTCAGAATAAAGCTGTTAGAATCATTAACAACCGTGCCTATCTATCTATCTATCTACCTATTGCCAGACGCCTCAATCCCATTTGGGGTGGCCACAAACAAATCGCCTCCAAGTCGCCCTGTCCCCCGCCATTTCACTCCCCTGCTCCCAACTCACCCCCCACTCTCTCATATACCTCTCCACCCCCATCCCACCTCCATCTCTTCATCCTCGGCCTCCCCCTCCCTCTTTCCCCCACCACCTCACTGCACATCCACTCTCTTCGTCAGTCTTGCACCCTCCTCCATCCTCTCCACATGGCCAAACCAATTCTCAAAGTGTGTTCCTTGGCATAACGCTTCCTATCACATCCACATCAAACACCATAACGGCTTCTTTATAGATCCTCATTCGGTCACAAAGCCTGTCTCTCCATGTGTAGCTCCACGGAGAAACTCCTCTCTTCAATAACTCATTTCCACTACTCTCACTCTTGACTTCTGTCCTACCAACAACGTCCAAGCTTCACTTCCGTATGTTAGAGTTGGTATCACAATACTGTCATGTAGTAACCTTTTCACTTCCATGCTCACTTCCCTGTTTCTTATCACTGCTTTCAAGGAACCAGCTGTGGTAGGTCTCCATATTATAATTGCAAATCATAATAGATAGATAGATAAATAGATAGATAGAGAGACAGATAGAAGCAGGAAGTCAAATGATGAGAAGGTGTTGTGTCTGCGAGAATCGAGCAGCGCTAAACATGCTTACACGGAGGAAAGCTGACGACAGCGGCCAGTAAGGAGATGATGCAGTTAGCTGTCAGCAATGTCCCTCTCGTGAGAAAGATCTGAGTCCACCCACGAGTAACACACGTGACACACCCCTGATACACAATAATTTAGTAAAGAGAGCTCAGACGGTTATTAGCCACCTAACTGGATTTACAGACGGATACAAGCGACCCTAGAGAGAGGTCGAGACGGAGATTAGCCTTAGAACAGGGGAAGAGAGAGAGAGAGATAGCGAGACAGGGAGGTAGCCTACCCAGGACTTATACTATTATACCTGTTTAATATTTCCAAGACCAAATAAAAATAGTCCCATACTATTCTTTTACCTCTCCCGTCACTACATGACATCTTGGTGGGGAACACTACTACAAGATATAAAAGCCGCCGTCATTACCCACAAGTCTAGAATATACGCCTCTACAAGCAAATACAAAGTCGCTGGGCTTTATGATATTAAAAGTCTTTATGACATTTGGTAGCAGCGAACGTATACGAACCTCGTCTACGAATCAACATTAAATTCCACTACAAGGCCAATATCAAGATTGAAAACAACCAACAATCATCAGCTCCTGACAGTATTCTCTCCATCCTGCCCCTCCGTCTCCCAGATCATTACGCTTGATGCAAGAGGTCAAGAGATCACTCCACGCCTTGCAAGTAGCTTAACGACAAACCAGCAAATCTGGCAGGACATCGTCTCCGAATTAAAAAGGCAAATTTCTACAAAAAGCAACCGAGACTCTGACAAGATTAAGCTTCAGTTCAACATTGAATCCACCACAAAATACAGCCTAGCAGTGCGAATAGTCTACAAAGCTCTACAGGTCTACGACGAATTAAAGCGAATCTAGCAACTATCTACAATCAATCTACAATTAACAACTCCTACGTCGTCTGTATAATCTTCTACACGCACCTACAAGAAGCTGGCAGTCTTCATCCCGCACAACAGAGAAGTAAATCACAAGAAAAAGGACCAAGAATATGGCATCAAGGAACGAAAGAAAACAAACAAACAAACAAACAAACAAACGAAAGAGTGAGAGACGACTCACAACTCTATAACCACCAGACCTCACTCTCCTCTCTCTGCACTACATCCACCCAACCCCCTAACGCTTACGCAGGTGTGAAGAGGATCAGGACGACGAAGCCAAACACCAGAGTCCATATTCACAACTCATCTTACTCACTCGTCTTCACTCAAGTTACTCATCGCTACTCATTCACTCACCACAGCTACCAGTGTGGGAAGTTGAGGTCATCATGCGTGCTTGCTGAACAGACGCCACGTCCAGTCAACACACCACCTGCACCACCACTCACACCATTCCCACCACAGTAAAATGTAGTGAGTTACATAGTTACTTCATTTACACAATACACAGTGATAGACAATAAAGCTTCTGCACAAACATATAGGAAGCACATTGCTGTATAGTTACAGCTTAAATACACATACTTGCCCCGCTTCAGTTATCTACTGCATAACTCAATCACTAAATAATCATAACAATGAATATACTACACATATATATTCATTCATTTATTATAACATTTATTTACTACCAACGAGTGCATTATACATTTATACCTACGTAAAATACGTGTTTCATGTACATACAACTAGCATTAATTATATCTACAAAGTAATAAAGAAAATATACAATCACAGTTACTCGGTGAGCAATTAAAAGAACTGTATTAAACATTTATTAATTAAAGCTACCTAGTGGAAACAGACAAATTAAGTTACAAGGTAAACCTAGAGAAAAAAAAAATGGCCAACACAAATGCCGTTAGCAAGAGTGAACATCTTCAACACAATCGTGAAGACAATGATTTCCACACAGTGCTGACACATGTATTACCCACGATAGGTACAGGTGAACAACAAGTCAGTGTGTATAATTAATACTTTGTATATAGTGTATATATTTTTTATATAAAATAACAAAGTATGGGACTATATAATATCATTTTCAGATATTATCTATTTTTAATATAAACTAAACTTTAAAAAAGTATCTCAAGGAAATTAGTCAGCAAGTATACTCTAATTATGAACAACATGAAAAAAAGCGTATACAATAAAGCTAAACAAACTATGGAAAATCAATGCATACAAAGAAAAAAAAAGAAAAGGAAAGGAAAGAAAGAAAGAAAAGTAAGGAAAAAAAGAGAAATAAAGTAAGATCACATAACAAACAAATGAAAATAAGTGTAAGTATTACTTCATATCCCAAAATACCACACAAACTACACACCAAAAAGCAAATAGTGTCTCAACAAACAAGTGGCATGACACATCATCACTATCATCGACCGCAGCATATGTTAGGACTGCAGTTATTACAATTATGTTACTCCATATTATAATTTTGTAACTACAAACG